>NC_090665.1:8882500-9507500 GCF_013368605.1 Nyctibius grandis
TCTACCTTTATTCTTTAGTAATATATAATTAGCATTATCAAAACCATCAGCTATTATCCACTATGACTTTTGACCTTCGTTTTTATCTATCTAGCATATTCCAAAATAAATTGCAATACAAATTCTGTTTATGTTACATCAATATAGTAAAATGTAATTAGTTAAGCTAATACGTTAATCATAAAAATAATCTCTTTTGGTATTTCAAAGATTTAATGAATAGATTGCATGTATATAAATTTGTTAAATATCTGGTATTGTAAGATAAGAATTAATAATGAAACAAAAGCTGTAATTCAAAAAGAGCAAACAGAAGTCAGGGCTTTTCATATGTAACCAGCATTTTCAAGAGTTATTAGCAAGTTTGTAGCTGATATTTCCTGCTATCCTAAGAGAGAACAAAAATCTGGTATAAGTTTGTCTGAAGTTTAGAAGAGCTAGTTATGCCAAATAAAAATTTTAGGCTATTATTTACAGGAAAGCTGGTAACTTTGCTGAATATATGAAGACAATACTCAGCCAAATCTTGCTCAAAACTAAAATGCAGTATAATTAGATAGCACTGCAAGCAGTTGCCAAAGGAATAGGAACATCGGGCATTCAACCATAACCATAGTGTTTTGTTTGTGAGAGTTTTTGTTTTCATACAAGTCAGCAGTTTCTGGTTTATGCTTGGATAAATGTGTATTTGAGATGTTGTCTTTTGCAGTTGTAAAAAAGTAAATGTGTGATCTAATCTTCATATGTATATGTAAAATACTACAAATACACATTCAGAGTTTATATTGCCATTTTTTCTACATTCTGTCCGTCTCTGCACAGTGGGACTATGGGAATCCCTGAAGGTGGCTTTAGGCACATGGTAGCAGAATATTCCATTCAGCAGTTAAATACTCTTTGGCTGTATTAATGGCAAGAAGTTTAGTGGCAGGGGCTGTAAATGTGATGACAAGATTAGCACATTGCCCACTTCAATCAGGTGCCTCTTGTTTTTGTATTTATCGCTCATCTTTCCCTGTTGACTGACGGCTATCACTCAATAGCTTTCTTTGGCTAGAAAGAGAAAGAGCTTTCTTTAAAGATGTCAGCAGTGCTGTTGAATTCCATAATAGGTCATTGGCACTGGAAGTCTACATAGAGCAACAAATTAGTAGCTTCTCTTGTAGATCTTTTGATAGTGTACATGGGAAATGACGCGATAGTGTCGTTTATTACACTGGGAAGATGATAGCATAGTGTAGGTCAAAATCTAATCTGGTTACCCAGAAACACATTGCCCGAGGGCACACTGATGATGCTTTAGAAAGGAATTATGTAGAATAATTATCCATTTATTAATATCTGTCAATTTCTTGTTTGTTTATCAGAGAAACAAAATAAATGGTAACTTGCTTTCAAGTGCAAGGGAAAAGAAAATGATAACTAATTTTGCCTTGGTATAAAAAGGCACAAGAGCAATTGAAACTTTTCACCACTTGCAGCTTAACAGATAACCAGTAATGGCACTGAACAATACGTACTCTAAACGCACTTTAGTTGGACTTTTTCCATTGTTTTTAGTTCCGTTTGCCTTCGTGACCAAGAAAATTTGGCATTGAACAGGGACTACCTCATCTTAATTTGTAAGTCTTCGGTCGTGATATTATGGCCTCCAGGTTAAGTACTTACACAAACACGGTTGGGCTATGAGCCTTGACAGTGAATCACTGGGTCAGATGGTTTAATTGTGAAATTATTTTCAAGGAGATAAAGATCTCTTCCTAGCTTTCATCGCTTTTCTACCATAGAATAATTTTAGTTTTATACAAGTGTTTTCCTCTTTCCCTCCAACTGCGTTTTCCGAACACTGCTATTCCTATTAAATATTTCAAAGTGCCATTTTTCATATGAGAAAACTGAAGCATGGAAGGGCTAAGTGACAACATTACATCTTGATGTGGGTTACTGCTTTGGCAGTGTGTTTGGAATACATCTCTCAATGCATTGCAACAGCTTTTTTCAGTAGTGACTAGTTCATAACTGCTTTCTGGATTTCACAGTTTTAAGATTGCCTTTCACCTCTTAATAGCTACCACCTCCACAAAATGAATTTTCAACAAACTCAACAGCTACAGGATCCATTCTTGCTACCATCAATATTACAGTTCTCTGATTTCAGTGGGATGATGATGAGACCTTAATGCTTAACCCCCTCAACAGTCCAGTTCTTGAGCCCTGTTCATTGATGGTCTGTCACCCTACTGAAGACGTTTGGCTCAGTTGTTGGTTTCATTGCCGTTGTAGAAAATCAGGCAGCATGTTAATAGAGCTCAGCTGGGAGGTAGCTCTGTGCCATAAATTAAGTCATGGAAATCACATGTAAGTACTACATTTCATATATGTATATGTAATAATATCTACAACATCAGGAAACATCTGTTCTTGGCTTCTCATTTTCTATTATTCTGTTTTCTGAGCTTATGAGATCTCTGCCTGGGGAGTGGGGGAACAAAACAACAAACCCACCATCGTCACGAACGTCAGGAGTGTGTAGCTGTGGTGCGAATGAGCTCGTGTCACCTTTTGTATGCACTCAGGAGCAGATCTCAGCCCTTACATGCTGAGGACCTTCAGTGAAAGCATAGGAGCTTGTGTCTTCAGAGAATGAGGCACTCAATGAGCTGGTCTCCAGTTTGCCAGATGCACTCTTTGTGCATACTGCTTTTGTCCTTACTCTAGAGTTAAATGTATCTGGCGACTGACTCCTGGGTCTGATTATTTGGGAAATGAGTCAGGCTAAATGCACTAGTAGAAAATCACAGATGTTTTGTAATATGAGAGAGAATGAGAGGTGAAGCCCATTGCCTGAGCCATGATCTACCAGCTTTCCTGCTCCTGGAAATGTTTCCTTTGCATGACAGGTCCTCCTCAGCCCTTCTACTCATACCTGTTCCTCAGGGTGGGAAAAGCAGCTGAAAACCTCACACTGTGAGAGTTTTTTAGATGCGTAACAGGGTTTTGGGCTCCAAGTTCCCATTGGCTTTCAATTCAATTATCACTTAGATGAAATTCAATAGGAATAAAGTACCCAATTCCTTTATGCCATTGAAAGCCACCTGTCCCGAGTCTTACAGTAGGTTATGGAATGAGTGAGCATTGGCTGTTAGTGGGATGTGACAAGCATGAAGAAATAAGAGATTGGATCAATGTATTCCATGGGACTTTATACAAATCTAGGCAATTGGTATTTCATAGAAAATGACTGGCTTAATATAAAGGAGAAGGGAAAAATGACTAGTAAAGACGTGATGATAGCAGTTTCTCAAAGAACAGATACCAAAGGCACAAGCAGAAACTATGCTATTGCAGGAGATGACAGGCTGTATACTGAGAGACATCTTTTGTTAACACATGAGCCTTAACCAAAGACTCAAAAAGGAATTTTACAGGAATCAAATTATTAATGACAAGCCTAAAGGACTATCATGAGTCTAGAGAGATAGAATTCAAGTAATCAAGACACAAAAATAGGGAAACCAGGGTATAGGCTTGCTAGTCAGCAGAAGGATGTGATGCCATTGACGAATGAGGCTGAAAATGAAAAGGCACCTAATACCTGCAATATGTAATATTTTACTTTAAAAAAAGTCCACTGTAAGGAGATGGCTAGCACAAATAATATAAATTACAAGAGGATATGGATGATTTGCAATTTTTTTGCAAGTCATCTTCTGATATCATACATGTTGCATGGACCCTCAGCGAATCCAGTGATCACAGGCTGAGAAACAGTAAACAACATGACCACCCAAAGTCCCTTGCAGACCTTTTTTTCCTATGATTCATTGGCATTGTTATGAGGATGTAAATTCTAGAGATGACCTCTCATAGAATCATAGGATCATTTGGGTTGGAAAGAACCTTTAATATCAGTCTCTCCCTCACTTCTGTTCCACCCTTTCCTAGAATAATTCTTAAATTTTTCATTTATCCTCTGTGTCTTAGTTGCACAGCTGATTGTTATTTCTTTCTGTTTCTTTCTGTACTTCTGTCCTGTGGATTTTCCCTCTTCCAAATTGTTTAATTCTTCATCTTACTCAGTATAATATTCCTTGCTCTAATCCAGCCCCTATTCATTAGAAATTTTCTCATACCAGTTTCTGAATTGAGGACATAGCTAAAAAGTGGTATTGTTTGTGTTATGTTGGCACTGGCTAGAGGAAAGATGAAGTAACTCTTGGCTTCTGCGAGGTTCTGTGTATCTGTAAACATAAATATGCTGATGAGGAATGAGGAGAGATTTCATTCCCAATCCATGTAGCTATTCTGCCAGATACCTCCAAGGCAGACACAGATACTTCAGCAAAACAGCACTTTTATGTTTTCGTTTTGTCCTTTGTACTTTTTCTTAAAACAGAAAAACAATCTCAGAGATGCTAATAATTTCTCATTATTAAAATGCCATTTTCAAACAGTCATTTCTATAACTTTTTGACTAAAAATGTTCAAGTTGTTTTAAAAAATTCAGAAACACTGTGCTAGAATTAAAAAAATTTCAGTTCTAAACTTTCCAAACCACTTCAAATTTTCCTTTTTCTTTCTTTGGAAGAGTATTTAATTTGTCAGCTACTTCTGCTAAGAGAAGTGTTAACTTCTCTGTGTTAGAGCCCTAATTAGATTAAGTTGGATCCACATTTTGCATGTTCTTCCAAGCTAATTCCCATGATCACTACACTTTAAAACCTTTATTAGGGGGTTTTGTTAAAGATGCATCACTTTACTGTTGTTATTCATCTGACAAGAAGAGTGGATTCAAATGTACTCTTCTTTCAAAGCTGTGTTTGTCACTGACCTCAGATTTTTAACTGAGAGAGAATTAGTTTCTAAGCACTGCCCTGTGTGTGCAATGCCAAGAAAACTGGAGAGTTCTGACTGGCATCCTTCTAAGAGAGGTGATTTTAAAACCTTATTGTCTTGTGCATTACGTCCATCAGAGTGAAAAATATTTGGGTGTTGTTAAAAGACATAGAGATTCAAAATTGGCTATGTCTCTCTAGCAAGGAGTTGTCAAGATGAAATGAAGGAGGCAGCACTGTGGAGAAAGAAATCTTGGGATCTCAGTTTAAAGGAGGAGACTATGCCTAGAGATGTAGAAACTTCCTTCTTTGATTCATGAGGAAAGTGGAAAGAAAGCGACTAATGAGGTGGGAGTCTGTTGGTGATACCAGGTTTTTCAGGACAATAAACATGAGGACACTTAGCAGGCCTGGCTGCAGGATCTTATGAAACTCAGTGAGTAGTCCTTAAATATCCCATGAAATTAAGTTTAGATAAGAGTTAAAGTGGTGCATCTGGAAATAATCAAAACTTCACAAGTAAAATGATGGGCTTTCAGCTGTTATACCACCAAGGAATGAGGTCTTGGGATTATAAAAGACAGGTCCATGAAAGAATCTGCTTAGTAGTTAGTGGTGTTCAATGAATGTTAGGAATAAGTAGGAAAAGGATAGAAGATAAGTACAGAATACTTATGCCAATGTATAAATCCGTGGTGCACCCACATCTTGCATATTGCCTGCCCCTACCTTTTCAAAAGGTTCACAAAAGGGCAACAAGGAACAGAGAGATTTCCATTAAAAAGAAACTAAGCAAAGTAGACTCTTCCTATGCCTAGTGAAGGAGACTGTTGGGAGAGATGATAAAGGTATCTAGCCTAACGCATCATAAAGAGGTCCCTATACATGGTTTGGGCACAGTCTCTGCCAGGACAAGGAATTAAGGCAGATGACAGATATGACAGCTGGAAAAGAAACAAAAGAAGATCTTTAGACATAACATAATTAAGCAGCCACAGGATACTGTCAGGCTTTAAAGCTTATAAGGGAAGCTTGAACAAGTTCCCAAAAGGGAAATCCATAGAGGTTAAAAACACACATGAACCTTATCTGGCTCAAGTAGTCTTCGAGACTCAGATTGGTGGAAGCTGGAAGAGTACTTTGGGGATGTGTTATTACGTGCCTGTTCTGTTCTTCTCTAGGCACTTGGTTCTGGCTACTGATTGAGACAGTGCTTGCTTAGATGGGCCTTTGGTCTCACCCAGCACAGCCATTTTATGTTCTTATAATACCATTCATTTATGCCCTGAGCTCACACTTCCTCTTCATAACCAAATGAAAGACAGATCAGAAACTGTAGAAGTAGCCTGGGCAAATAGTTTGAATACTGGAATCTATATATTCTTTTTGCGTATATCTTCCTCTTCAACTAAGCTAAGAAAGGGTCTATCTTCCACAGTGCACCTAGCTGGCAATCAGAGGGAAATACTGACAATCAGAGGCATATTTTTAAAGCTCCTAAGTTCAGATTAATATGATTTTTTAAAACATGGGGAAATCCATGAAAAATTTATCAATGTATAATAGCTGAACAATCTCTCCAGGAGACTTTAATTTCTGCTTCTAATCTTTTCATCTCGATCTGCTGGGTCAGCTTTGCACTTCTCCTTGTGTGCACAATGGGGAACAATGTTTAGCTGATGACAGAAGTGAGGGATGGGGATTAAGTACCCCCCAAGCTCTCTGTATTGTAGTAATGGTATTGAAAGCTCCCCGGTCCCTGATTTTTCTTTCCTCCTACTCTTCCAATAAATTAACTACTAAATCTGAAAATCAAGACATGACTTCACTGGACAGGGAAAATACACCCTGCAAGTTTTCCGAAATACCCCTTTAGAAAAAGCTTAAGTTTGATTATTGTAATTGATTATCTTAAGCCCCTGAGTGTCAGAATTCTTCATTACACTCATAATGTAGTTTGATGAGAAGCTGGATTTGGCAGCAATCTTAGGTGTCCTCACCACACCACTCCCACCCACCCACTCATTTCTGGCCCACGCTCCAGGTTTGCCCCTCTAACCCTAGATACAGGTTCAAAATTAAGTTAACCTAAATATGCACTGCTATTAAAAGCACAAGTTACACCGCGAGTTAATCTCTGTCTTCCCTTCTTCCTGTGACAGCACAAGTGCCATGGGACTGTGTGGTTAGAGAAAACTAGTAAGTTTCTTACAAGAGTTAGTTTTCAGCCCAATCAGCTCATTAGTATAACTGAACACTAGTGCCAGCACATGACAGCTGGAGGGAACACATGGTTTGGGGATGGGAAGGTGGCCTTTTGTTAGGTGGTAACTTGGACTTGGGAAAGTTTAAGCCTATGGTGAAGTTGTACCTCCTGTGGTGCATTGCTTTTAAGGCTGCATGGTAAGCCAGAGTCTTGAGTCAATCTAGGTAACAAGTAACTTAACAAACAGTGTCCAAAAGAAGCTGAGAAACAACTTACACAAGGAATGGAAAGTAATAATAGCCTTTTTTCAAACACATCAGGAGCATAATTACTGACAGAAAATCTGTATGATGTTCAAGACATGAAAGGAGCATTCAAAAAAGATAAAGCCATAGCAGAAAAGCCATGATTTTTTTGCACCTGTGCTTACCATGGGGGAGGTTGGAGAGATTCCCATCTCAGAAACTTAATTTATGGAATGCATTTTAGGATTTGTTCCAAATTGAAGTGTCCAATAAATAGTTTATAGAGTAAATTGACAAAACATGCTATAACAACTCATCAGGAACAGAGATGTTCATTCAGAAATTTTAAAGTCAGGAGAGAAACAGGTGATTGTGGTGTACAGCTTCTCAGTTGAAATCATTTTGAGCCAGAGGACTAGAATCTGACTAGTGTAGCAACCAATTTTAAAAAGGGATTCAGGCAGATCCAGAAAACTCCAGTCCAGTAAATCTGACATCTGTACTGGGAAAATGAGTGGAAGCTATAACAAATAATAGAATTAGTGTAATCTGAATAATTATGACATATTGTGAAGAGTCAACATAAGTTTTAAAAGAGAAGTACTGGCTTAAAAATATATTGACATTCCCTAGAGGAATCTACAAGTAGGAGAACACAGGAGACCCAGCTGATATCACCTGCTTGGGTGTTCAAGAGGTGTTTAACAAGGTCCATCCCCAAAAGCCTTTAGGAAAATAAAATGTGCTGGAATAAAAAGGAAGATCCTCACATCAGTAAATAACTGGTTGACAGTAGAAAGCAGAGTATAGGAATAAATTGTCAATTTTCACAGTGGAGGTAGGTCATCGCTGAAAAACCCATGGAGATCTGTGCTATTCAACGTATTCATAAGTGATCCGAAAAATAAAAAGGTGAATAGTGAGGGAACAAAATTTGCTGATGGTACTAAGTTATTCGGGGAAGTTGAGAGAAGGACCAGCCATGGTGTATGAAGAAAGGTCTTACCATGCTGACAATAATGGGCAGAAAAATGAGATGAAATTCAGTGCAGACAAATGCACACAGGAAAAATAACTCTGTCTTTACATATAAAGTGATGAGCTGGGAACTAACCATCACTTTTCAGAAATGAGATCTTGAAGTTAAATGGATAGTTCTGCAAAACTGTCACATCAAAAATAGTCAAACCAAAATTTTAAGAGTAGAGAACAAAATAAAAGCCATCATTGCAACACTATATAAATCTATTGTACACCTGCATCTGGAATACTCTGTGCAGTACCAGCCTCCTCAACTTAGAATGAACAGAGTAAAACCAGAAAAGGTTGAAAGACAGGTGGCAAGAATGGTCACCGTGACAAAATGGGTTCAAGGAATACGACTAGGACCCAGCAAGCTGGAAAGGATATGACCAGTGCTGGGTCAGGTTGATAGATCTCTAGATCTTGATCAGTTCAAAAGCTTGTTTTACAGCATCATGACAGAAAAAGATACATTAGCACAAGTGAGGAGATGGTGGACTTCCAGTAAGAAAATGAGAATGAGACAAAAGTCCTAAAACAAGTGCCTTGCTGAGCTATGACATCAGAAAGATAGATGAACAAACAGGGTGCTAATGCTTAAGAAACTGGGCACATAGAAGTATCCACAAGGCGCTTATTTGTCTCGTTGAATCTCATTAGATCCTTTAGGCTTTCTCTGCAATCAATGGAGAAAGTCTCTCCATTTGGGCTATGAAGAGCACCCAAATTAGGATCCTCTTCTGGGCTGGACTCCAAAGGACCCTCTCTGTCTCCATTACTTGGAAAGGTAGCACAAGGAGACCAGCTAACCAAGGAGATTAAACTGGGTACCTAACACTGGGTGACACAGATACCGTGGTAGGTCTGAGTGGCTGTACTGTTCCTATGGAAGGGTATATGTAAAGCACCTGCTATCATGTTATGACTCCTGTTAATGGATTGGTGTGGAGGATAGAAAGCTTCAAATCTTGTCTAGAGGCTCTTCTCATGGCATATTTACATAACTGTGACCAGGGATGGAAGATTTGGTCTCAGGAGAATAGCATTGTAAAACTAGAGGTGTTCAGAATCAGCATTGTAATCAAACTACCAGGTACCTCTATCCTATACTAGCTGTAGATAATTTGTCTCTTCTTTTAAAAGAGTACCTCTGCAACTCAGTATATATTCCATTCTTTAGGGATTGCTCTTACCAATGGCATTATAAACTACTGACATACTCCAGATATGGCACATTCAGTTTTATTTTCTGTATGAGCACTGTGGCAGAAAACAACCCATTATGAGACCCATGGAGGCTACCTGGAGTTGAAGGTGTGGCAGCAATGTCTCAAAATGTGTTTCATTTTGAAGCATTCACAAAGCCAGCATGAGTTTGCTCACTTCTTTTACCCATAGTTTAAAGCTGTGTATTTTTCAAAGGAGATTCAATTTTTCTAAGTTTTTCTAACTGAAACAGGAAGCCTTTAGTATGTATTGAGGGAACTCTCTCTCCCTGAATCTCCAAATATACTGATGCAGGTGAATTTTGAAATAAATTGCTTTTATTTTTGAGTAATCTTTGCCTGCTTTCTTTTTTTTTAAGATTCTTTTCTTTTAATTGTTTCATTTCATTTCCTCTCACCACTTTTTTTTTGTAGTTTTTCAGTCCTTTTACCTTTAGTCCTTTTGCTCCTCCATGAACCACAACCCTTCCTGCGGAGAAAATGAGGGCAAAGGAAGTTTGAGATCAGGGCAGACTTCTGAACCATGAAATCTGAGTGTTTAATTTAGTGCAGACAATTTTGTCTATCTCTAGTAGCTATGCCCTTCTTATATATTGCTTATAGTACTGATAACATTTCTGGATTGGGAGCAAAAATACTTTTTAAAATTACACTAGAAAGACAAAAAAAAGATGTAAATCTTAATGCTTCAAGGCATGCATTAGTTGCCAACAACACTCAGGCCAATTCTTCCTTTCTACAGCAACACAAATAGAATGTAATAATCTTTCATGGTCAGTATTAGTATGGAAACTTATAATCAGTCTTTGTTTCTTGGTCATTTTTTGGAGGCTTCTGGGTTTTTTTTTAGAATCCTCTGAAATGGTAGTGGAAAATGTTGAATTTAGAGAAATTAATCTGTGCTTTTAATATAGCTATAGAGAAGTTATTACTTACGTAAAGCTTCTTCTGTGGTTTGTTTTACTTCTTACCCATAAGGTTTCCACTTAGACTTGTTTTGCAGGATGGGCCCATTTTTTTCATAAGTTTTCACCACTGACAACAAATTTTTGCAGATTGCACATGTGTTATGTTAGCTTTTGTAATGACCTAGGAAGCAGCTTTGAGACAATAAATTAGCCCTTACCTGATTTACTGAAAGAATAAATAACTTCAAGAGATTTTTAGATCATTATTTTTGCTGTCTAATGTTGCACACCTTTACTGTAACTTGCTCATTTTTTGTATCTGAAGGAGAGGGGCTTGCTCTAAGGAAGAAAAGTCTCTCTTGGCCATACATTAACACCTGTGATGGCTTATTTGAGTATCAAAGAGTTTTATTTATAATTCTCTGAATTATAATTAAAACAGGTACTGAAATAATTGAAAGTAGCTGAAAATTATTATGTAAAATTCATGCATGGTGGCTTTTTAATAACAACAACAAAAATCATTCAAATAAATGAAGCAATCGGCTCTGGGTGCTTGAATTTTCTTTGAAAAAGTTGAGTTAGTCTTAACTTATTGATTTTGAAGACACTATAATAAAGAGTTACTGGAGGAAATATTGCTTTTACTGTTTTCAGATAATGCTTAATGTTGTTGCAAATTATAAAATTTAATTAGCTATATAAATGCCAGAGGAACAAATAATGTGCTATTGTCTTGATATCTTTCCAGAAATTAGTCTTTTAAAACAAATTTGCCATATTAATCATCTAAAAATATTTTTGATCACTGAATTAATAGTTTGCAGCCTGTTTTCAGGTATTCATTGCCATAGGTGATTGCCTCTTAATTACTACATGGGCGCTTTCTATTCACTCTTATTAATTCATGTTTTCTGGCACAGTCCCAAAAGGCAGCCTTGCCCTATATCTTCTAATTACTTCTATAATTGAATTTGCCCACTTTTTCTAACCTATTTTTTAAACTGACTGTGTTTGTTCATGGTTTATTGTGTCTTTTTTGTGTCAGTTCTCTGCAAGCAGAATGTACATTGATTCTTTCCTCGTTTCTCATTAATTTTCAAGAGCTTTGCTGCACGTCTGTTTTTTCAGCCTGTCAGACCTATTGCTAGACCAAAAAAAGATTCTTATTATTAAAGGTTAGGTAAAATAGACTGAAGTTAATTAATTCATTAGTAACTCTGAGCCAATTACTGAAGCCTTCTCTTATTTATATACTTGTTAACAAGACAGAGATGAGAAAGGCCTATTATAGGCACATGTCCTTCAGAAGTTGGGCAAACCCTCTGGAGCATATGTGTTTAGTTCCACCAAAGAAAAAGAATTGACTCCAAAATGAAGACCTGAAGATCTAGCTGGCAAATACTTCATAACCTGATGAACCTTCTTGTGGCCATCCAAATGCTATTTTGGATTCTCTCTTTTGGTCACAAGGAGTGAATTTTAATGATCAGCCTTATGAAGTGCACACATAATGTTTGAATATAAATATATTGACTTCCCTAGAATTATTTCTTGGGATGTTTGGAAATAGTTCAACAAAGACGAATTACTCATGCATATCTATGCAATTAAGACATGAGTTGCTGATTGTGACTTCACACCATTTTCTTGTATTGATAAATGCAAGGAGATATGTAGCTGGAAGAAAATGAATTTTTGGTAAATACTCTACATGTTATGAACCTTATATGAAAGCTGAAGTCATTCAGAAGCTACAGTCTTATAAATAAAATAGGGAAGGTATCTAGTGGGTCACTGATCAAGGTCAGATGTTTATATTTATGACATCAACGCTTATTTTAAGCATTGTATTCAATACCTGACCTTATATTTCTTGAGGCTAAAGCATCACAAAACACTGTTCTCTCTCACTGAATTCATAAGAATGCAACTTAGCTTGCAGTGTTGAGACAAGATTGTTGTTTTTAAAAAGGTTACTGATACTTTACTGGGAAAAAAAAATCAAGCAAATCTTTGGGCTTTTGTTTTCTGATAATTCAGCAACTTGACCAGAGATCATTAGAATTAGAAAGCCTTTGTAACAATTCTTTGTCAAGTGTCTTGCAAACCTGGGCTGATATCTAGATATACAGGGAAATTATGCTAAGATTGAGGAATATTATATGAGCATTTTAAGAAAAGAGACAAAGCATGGTTTTAGAAACATCTTCCACTTAGGTCCTTGTAGAATATGAATCCAAATAAATTTAAACAGGAAGAAAAAAAGTGCTGGAACCACTGAGGACCAGAAAGCTTGGCCTAGCCCAGTCAATTATATTGTGAAGAAAAATTGGTCTGTAGATCTAGATTTAAAATCATACAAGAAGGGCAGTTACTAAATTATCTGGAAGTCCTACCCCTGTGCTCTATGCTAGAAGCAACTTTAGATTAAAATCTTCAGCAACCACTGTAGGAATTGTTCTCTGCTCCACAGTTGTTTCAAACTTGAGAGGCGATAAGAAGAAAAGGAATAAACAGCATCTGAAAATGTGTGCTCCTCACGTGCACCTGGTCGCTAGTATAAGGTCTGGATACAGTCACCATGCTGTGCCGAAATGTCTATATGCCTCTGCATACCTCCTGGAACACACGTGGCTTTCTCATTCCCCTTGCATGCCATACAGCTCACCGCAGAATCGGGCCCTTTATTATTCAATCTTGCTCATTCATTTTCTTCCTGAAATTAGTTAGGAAATAACTGGCTGGTTGGAACTGATAATATCTTGATCAGATCATTATTATTCTGGTATGAAATAAATAAGTAATTCATTATGGAAGTGCTCAGGCTGCTCTCTAGTTAAAATAACTTTGAGATTTGTACTTAAAACAGATATTCACTTTGTCATTGTGTCTGAATTTTATGATGTGGTCTTGCCAAATTTATGTCGTTTATTTGTGGAATGGAAAGTTACTGGTTTTGAGGACTTTTCAAGTACGTCTTTTGATTTATTTTAGTTATTGGCAGTTATCTTTAAGACTATGTGTGAGTGAGAGGCTGCAGATATTTGGATCTTTTCAGTAGAAACAGTACAAACAGGTTTTTGAAAATTTTATGATGAGTGGTACATTTAGACAGTTCAGAATTGTAATGAAATTAAATAAAAGAGTTTCCCTTAACATTTCATTTTGCTACTAATGAACTGTTACCAGAATGAGTCCTATTTTATGTAATAGTATTGGAATAATTTTTTTCTGCTATAAAATGTATGTTAGGAGGAGTAGATCACTTATCTGCTCCCCACGTTAGCCGTTTTGGCAGAACTGAGGACTAGTGTTAGCTCCATATGGGCAGACCCCCTAATAAAGTCAGTCAGGTTCTGAGCAAATGAGAGATGCATTTCTGTGTCATCAGTTGTGTTGTCAGAACCAGAGTAACTTAGACATGTTGAAATTCAAGCCGTTCATCAAAGTATGTTGTAGGTTTTTTGATAGTGTGCATTGACAGTGACAATATAACCAAAATAACAGAGTTTGTGGTGGTTACTCTATGGAGAACAACTGTGGATAGGACAGTAATATCATTTTCTTTTTTTTACAAGACAATGCAACATAACTCTAAAATTATCAGAGCAGCGGTTAAAAAGATGAAGGGTTTGCTGTCTGAAAAGTTCCTAGTTTATCATGTTCTTTGTAGTTCTTGCATATTTTATAAATTTATTTCCATCGTTCACTTATGTACGCGCTATGCTGCATTTGACTCTATTTCTGTCATATATACTGAATTGAAAAATTCACTGTTAGCTATTTCCTTTCATAGTTATTCTTACTCTTCTTTTCTCAGAGTACCCTCTAGCATATCTTGAAAATATTCCTTTGCCTGACATTCTTATCTCACTCCATGTGAATGCATTTTGGCTTCTGCACCAGCCACTGTAGCGCTTTTTACTTAATTCTATATCCTTTCAGTAACTGCATGTAGTCATCAAGGAACTTGTAAAGAGTGTATTGACTTCTAGGCACATGCTTGTTTCTTGTGGCATTTCCTTTAATTCATTATTGGTTCTACTTTGTAGAACATCCTGTAGTCACAGTAAGTGAATAGGCTGAACTGAAGTTGTAAATCATCATCGTCATTTACATACAAGGAAGCAGGGATGCTGAGATTTCATGACTTTCCATATGTGACAGGGAGGAGTGTGGCAGAGCCAGCAGCACAGCACCTATTGCCTGTTTCATAGTCCTGAGCTTTTACTGTTGGACTGTCTTTTCAGTCCTTTCTAGTACACACTGATGAATAGATGACAAATAGGGAGATACTAAAACATATGTATATTGTTATAGTGAGTAGAATCTTGTAATTGTCAGTGGATTTGAAAAACTTGTTATAGAGGACACATTTTAAATTTTTTTCTGTTCCTTTTCATGAAATTAGAGCTTGAGTAACATTGTTTAATATCTTGAATGTTAGAACTTTTTCCTGTATATCAGAGACTTACCTGAAAAGGAGTCATCTGAGTAAAACAGTGAATGTCAGCAACGTTGATCAACATTCCTGTTTTCGTGACCATGTGCTCTTTGTTGACTCAGTCTAACAGTATTTAGTTAGAATAAATAGACAATATAAAATAACACTGTGACATATTAGAGGGAAGAAGGACAAAACTGCGTTCAAAGATTTCCGTGATAGACACTTTGCACAAGGCTCAGATACAAAGTAGGGAGTTCAGCATCCAGTGCTGGCCTGAGGCCAAAGCAGGGCGATTGGGCACTTATCAACTTAAAGCTGACCTTTCTTTCTGAATCTTGAAGGAATAAAATCATTGGATCTCCCCTCCTTCAGCACTAGAAGTACGGCGTTAGAGAAACTAATTTCGTAGTTTCACCCACCACGTCAGCAAGATCAAGCATCGAGTCTTGCAAAAAAGGGTGCAGTTTCTGCATTAAGATGTATTTAATAAGCTGTTTCTTAACTGATACTTCATTATCTTCCTGAGCAAGCTGCAAATGTTTTAAGAAATATATTTTCTATTACTTTAATCCTGAAGAGGAGGGGAGATTAATGAATGGTTTTCTTTTACTTCCAATCTTAGTGCTAGTTCCTAGATTTCAGAGTTTCAAACAAGGCAAGAAGCTACATGAAATGTATTGACCTTTTAAAGCCTAAGACCATTCCTGGTCTTTCAGGTCAGTCTGTAAGAGCAGATAAGATATTAGTTAACAATAAAGAAAGAAAAGATATAATGTCAAGTAGAAATTAATAGTATTTTTAACACAAACTTTTAGTCAAAAACATCAGCCCAGTACCGATCACATGCACTTCAGGATCAGTCCTTGTGTTCGTAGCATCTCTTTCGGGACACCTAGAAGTGTAATTGTGTTCCTTATGGGTATCCAAACTGCTAATACGAAACAAATATAAGTAGTTATTATCTGCGTGTTGGCATTATGTATTTTACATCTACAGTAAGTGCCACCACTCAAATGCCAAACCTGTGCTTAAGATTGTGCCAATTGGCCTCCTCACTGATAAACCTTGACAGTACATTGTTCTCTTGTCAAGGGGCATTATCCTAGCAATTCAGCAAAAATTTTTCTTCATTTGGACAGTGCATCTTTCAGACATTCCCTTCTTCTATTGATTTGTTTTCTCCTGTCCCTTTCTCCTTCTTTTGTTTTCTTATCATAGCTTCAGGTTATTAAGTGCAAAGTATTGATGGGAATGGATGGTTTTGGTCGATGGAGAGCTAATGCATCCCTAATCCCACCATTGTTAAAGAGTTATGCTTTACTCTGGTTCCTGATGGGGGAAAAGGTGCAAAGCTCTTGATCCTAGTTTTATTTGTCACAAACCCATCCATCAATCAAGCACAAGCATGTCTGAATGCTGAATGACATGTGGGTCTCAGCTGAAAAAATTCGATAACACTGTATTGTCAGGTTGCTCACTCTTTTTTTTTTCCGATAAGAAATACATTTGACTGAAATAGATAAGCATGCAACTACTAAAGACTTGAAGAGAGAGAGTGGCATACATGGCACCAAAGGTTGTCAATCTTTGGTATTAATGATACTTATGAGTAAATAAAATAGGAAAAAAAGCTCTAGACACATAACATGCTTAAATCCTGTAGGTTTTTTTTATTAAGTTGGGGTTTCAAGTTTTTTATCTGGACATATATTATAAACTGCCACTTAAGTCCAAATGCTGATAGAATCTGTGACTGAATTTATATTTTTAAAAAATTATATTGGTCAATATAGCATATATTGATTAATAGAATATTATTTTAATATATATTGAAAGACCTGCCCATTTATTATTTCTGAATAAGCATGAAGTTATATATATATATGTATTATCCTTTTAGGATTTGAAAACTTTTTAAATATATAATTATAGTACATATACATAGATATTTTATGCTGCGCAAATATGTATGCATGTCATTTCAACACTGTCCTTTTAAATTGTAATTGTATTCTCAAATATGGTTTTGGTATCCCTTTATACTAGTTATTGTGTGATGTACATTAATACATTGTTGAAAGTTTATCCCCTTATATACAACTTTCTATTTATACTCACTTAAGATAACTGCATTTAGGAACTCTTAAAATGTTGCAATATTCCATCTGTACACTGTAAGTTTGGGAAAAGTAATCAACAGATCAGAACAATTTAGAAAATCCTTTTTATTTTCTTGTTATAGAAGTAGACATTTTAGGACGGAGAACCACATTAAATGACCTAAAAAATCCATCAACAAAGGTAACAAAAAGACCACCCAAATCAGAGGCTCTAAGATAAACATGATGTAGCCCCCAGTACTAGCACACTCTATGAGTAAGCCATTTTTTCTCTGCTCTGTGACTAGGGGCTACAAAACTGCAAAAATCAATGTGGGAGTGCTTTAGATTTGTTGGGTAAATTACATGTGCTTGGCTGCTCTATTGTATCTGGCCCATATTCTATACCAGATACTTTTAGATGGCACTGTCACATAATACATATACTCAATATTGATTTTTATAGCTTTAACAGAGCTTGAACTGAACTCCATGTAAGCAAGGAAAAAACTTAAGAAGTGCATCTTCTCAAAATTGGGATGAACACATAAATATAGAAACACTATTGAATGTTTGTGTCTGGGAATCTCCTGGCCCAGTTTTAATTTGCTATGGGCAAAATCAGCACTAAGTAATCAAAAACTCTTGGCATTAAATATTTGTTGTTTATCTTCAAATTATTATTTTAATGGTGATTTGATTATATTTATTTTGTGGGTTTTTTTTAAATTTGCACGAAGAGCAAGTGTACAGGGAGAGTTATAAACATTTTTAAAAGACATTCTGCGTATTGTCTGAATACCAGATGATGCCAGATGAAATCCAAAACACCTCTGCTAGCACCAAAAAGCACTTTGAAGCCTCTGTATGTATCATGAACAAATTATTTTAGATCAACTTCAGTAAAGACCGTGACTCTCAGATGCAGGACACTGAAGTCTACATTTAGATATGTGAATAGGTGGTCTCATTTCAAGTGCGTATAACTTCTTATTTAAAAAAAAATACATGAATTCAAATGGAACGTGGAAAATTTGGCTGCCCTTGAAAATCTCCATGTTAGTTATCAAATACGAGGTAATCAAGTGTAAACACTTTGCTAGATTTTAGGTCACAAGCTAGTGTGACAGGACTGATAACACTCCCTAGTAAACCTGAAGGTGGCTAATATTTTCTCAGGGGAAAGCAAAGATATTTGTAACTTTAAAAAGCAAAGACAGACTGCAAATGTTAGTTTGCCTTCATCGTATTTGTGAACAGTGTATTACTAATACGTGTTCAAAGTTGTCACATTTTTAAATACTGGTCTCCAGAACCATTCGTGATCAGACAATAGTTGCTGTAGCCCATAAACAAACACAGTTATAATTACTTTTAAAATGGATCCTGCTGGCTTCACATCCGTCCAGCCATCAGTGGCACTGAAACCCTGCCTGCACTTCTAAAGTCATGACCCAGCCTGCACTCACCAGTATTGCTTGTAACACAGTTACAGGAAAAACATACAGTGTGGGGGTCCTGTAGTGAAGGACTTTTGGTCAATTCTGCGATGAGGGATGCTGAAAATGTATTTAAAGGAAGGAAAGAAAACAAGTCTTAAATTCTAGGGGAATGCTTTCACCAGCACTGCTCGTTGTTCCTCACCTCTACCCTGACCTGCTGGCATGTGGTCCTCATGGGACTAAAACTGCAGGATGGCTGAGACACTTCAGCTACTCTGCCCACTGACGGCTTTGAATGTGCAGAGGATAGGCAGCATGCGGTCCTTGGGTTATGGGCACCCTTACAAACATCCAGCTTGAGCCATCTGCAATTCAGAATCCTACTTTTAAATGTTATAAATCTCTTTAAGGTTTGGCTGCATTTAAAAATTGCAGGACATGTCCTCAGCTGCTGTTAATTGACACAATTCCAATAATGTTCTTGTTAGGACAGCAGTTTCCGCTAATGAATATCCAGCATTGTATCTCTGCTAGCATTCAGATGTGTTAATCAGACCAGCCAGCCTCTAAGAGTAAAGCAAAGCCTTATCAGGGGGCCTCCACTTTAAAACTTTGCCTCTTGGTCTGTCAATGCTTGATTTTATTATTCGAAGGGCATTTTGATAACCCCTCTGTGTTTGGGTCTTCATGGTGTGAAGATCTGACTAAATAATGAGGTTACTTTCTCTTTTATCTTTAGAGGGAGGATTTACTTATTACTGCTGATAATGGGGGTCAGATTTTCAAAGGTGTTTTGAGTTCACCTCCATGTTTGTACTGCATAAGCACTTGCAACTGCTTTTGTATCTGGTCACTTCTACAGATGAGCATTTATCATTATTTTGCTGTGCAAGTGATGCTTGTGCATGTATTCTTCTGTCTTGTTTCTATAGATAAATATACACAGGCACAAGTGGGTGTCATGCTTTTATATAGCATTTTGCAATGCTAAGTATTAAGCGGACAGGACAGTAACACCATTTTCATTCTCAAGACGTATGATGGGCTTGTTTTGTACATTGAGGAGAAAAAAAAAAAAGGATTGTGAATTTAACCTTTTCCTTTAATTTTCTACTCTGTCTCATGTGACAAGAGACCATGAAGGATCTATGATCATATGTGAATTTCCCAATGAATTAAATGCCTCTCTATATCCTAAAACTATCTGCTATACTACCTAGTAGTACTGATCCCTCATTTTTAGGAAACATAAATTAGTCATATGAAAAGGAACTTTAACTTTCATAAAACCAGTGTGGCTCTGTTCCTTAGACAATTAAAAAGGGCTTACAGAAACAGTGGTTACTTACCTCCTTTTGAAAGAAAAATGTATGCAAATAGGGTGTCATCAACAAAAAGTGCACTTTATGTTCCAGAGTTGAATTCTACTTATGTAGTCTTAGCCATTTAACACCGTGACTTCTGACTGCAGGCTGAGAACTGGATGCCAGTGAAGGAAACGCTCTTTTGTACCTTGGTAGCAGCTGTACTATATTTTTAGTTTACTACAATAAAGTCCCTGATAGTATGCTTAGATGCAAATCAACTGCTGAAGTGAATGACAGTACCATTGTTGACATCCAGTATATATTAGAAGTCAGCACCAGTGTCATGTTAGTCCATGTCTAATGGACGTCCAGGACCACTCAAGAGGTTAAGGACGTTGTTCATCAACTGGGAACACAACTTGAGAAATGTAAAGCCAACAGAATTAGAAAGAAAGGGCAAAACATCATACGATTTGTCTAAGTGCCATATGACATCTCTTTTTAAAATGTATAGTACTAGGGGGGAAAAAAAGAGATTAGCGCAAAATGTAAGAGCTGCTTCAAAGGGCCCTAAGGACCAGCAGTTCAAAATGCTAGAGTATCCAGACAACCTTGCCGGCATCTTAAGGAATAAATGATGTCAAGCTACAGAAAATGATGCACGCGGTACTTCTTGTTAGCTTGACACGTGTCCCAGAGTGGAATGATCTGCGTGGTGTTGTTGCATGATTGCTACATGTGTGTGTTGTAGTGTACGGCTATAGCTGTTGTACAACTGTGCGATTCTGCTGAGTTTGCAGGAGTGTTTATCCTCCGCTGTAGTCCATAGCTGAGGTGACAAGTCGTAGTATCTCTGTAGTGGCTTGCTACAAAGAGAGGTTGCTGAGATCAGTTCCTGTTTTCTTAAACTTCCTCAAACTAAATTTTAACTATTATAAGTTTGTGTTATTACTTTACATCTTCATGCTAGTTTGGTAGGATTTTATTTGTAATTATAGTAATTGCTGGTCTACACACTTGCAGTTCTGTCGCATCTTGTGCTGTTGCTGCTCTCCATGCAGACACCAGTTGTTCTGCTCACTGGATCTCCCATGTTGCAGGGGCACAGAACAGGGTCCTTGCTCTGGGTCTCTCAAGAGTAGCAGGATTTCTACTGAATAATCCCATGTCTGAACCTTTCTTGTGCATGGCTAAAACAGTTTCTAACTTTCAGTTTCTGAAACCGCTGCTTCTTCAATTTTAATTTCTTCTTTATATTCTAATTTGAGACTATGTCAGTACAGCAAGGAAACATAGGTTTGATATTTTGCAAATTTATACACATTTGCTTTATTCTTAAGACACAGGCAAGCCACTGCCAGTCAGCATTTCAACACCTTAGTAGTCCCAGATCTGGTTTGAGCAAAATAAATAATATATATTTTTATATACTCATATATATATACTCAAATATATATTTTATATATTGGTTTTCATTTGAACCAGCTGAACTGATTCAACTGAACTTTACAGCTACATGAACGCAAAACAACAGAAACTAGGTTCTGATATTAAAGTGCATTTCCAAACCAAAAATTTTGAGAAAAAGGGTCTAGGAGAAGACCCTTGCTTAATTTCACACCTCAGTTTAATTATTTTTTAAAAACAGGAAGAAAAACATTGACTGGTCTGGATTTTTCAGACATCTCTGAAGTATTACATTATGAGTTTTCTTGCAGTACTGAGAGTTATTTCTTCATTTAGCACATGCAAAATTTTAAAGCTTCATTTATTAAATATGAAAATATACATATATTTGTGAAAGCTACAAATTATTCAAAAAAAAACAAAACAGTAAAGAAAAAAATTGAAATAGTTATTCTTAGCAGTTTGTGGACCTGATTCTGTGTCCTTTATTTTTGCTAATTTGCCAATGATTCTTGTGAAGGAAAAGAACTCAGAAGGAGATCTTCGAATTGGTCCCTACGGCTGTAAAACTTCAGATATGAGATAAAAACTCATGAAGTGCTGTACAGCATTAACTGAGAAGAGAGGAAATTGTTCCATCAACCTGAAGACCCTGAAAGCTATTCATTTTCCACTTTTTATTCTCATGTAAGTCCCAGTAATGTCAATGAGAGCAACTTGGACTCAAAGCGAAAATCCACCCAAAGGCAACAATTCAGTATGAAAAGGAGGGAAAAAAAAAAGCCCAGGAAGAAAAATTTTCCATCCTGAGTTAAAGTGTCCTCAACTTCACCACACATGTTTGATTCAAACAATATTTTGTTGGCTGTAAATTGTTTGCAATTGGAATGCTATATTTTTAGAGGAAATAATCCAGAAAAGCATTCCACCAAACTCATGATAATTTGATTGCACAGTCCATATTTGGAGCATATTAGCATATTCACTTGTGTGTACAAATATATAAACTGTCATCTCCCAAGCAGTGAGAAGAAAATTGACAGAGGAGGTTCAGATGGGGAGAGAAGGGAAAGAGTTGCCAATAAGGCCGAAGGCTTGCCAAAATCCTGTAAGTGAAGGAAACGAAATAAAACGCAGAGAATAGACAAGGAGAATGAGTGACTAATTACTGTACATCCCACTCAGCTAAAAATGAAACATACGGGCACAAGACATCAGAGAGGCACATATTGCATAGGCACATCCTGACAGCAATGACAAAACAGTGTAATCACAAACAGAAAACTGTGAACCTTTTCTTCTTTGTTGGCAGCGTTGGCTGAATGTACTCTAGCAAAGAAGCTGTTATTCCCCTGTGACTACCGGTCCCTTTTCTTTTCCGTGCGGAAAGAAATGGCTCTGGGAAAAACAAGACTCTGGATCTGGCAGGTTTCTTGTGCCTGAAGTCTGCAGGGTCCAATTTATTTCCCATCAGGCCAGTGCTTTCCCTCACTCTTCCTCGACTCAGGTGGCAGGTATGTTGTGTGCTTACGCTAGGATGTGTGTAGGTCAAGTCTTGATAGAAATTACCAGTTAGAAATTTGGTATGTCTGAGAGATCCCTACTTTTGGCATGATTTACTGTGTCATGAGCAGGTGGCACCTCTTGGTACTGAAGTTTGTTATGATTTTAAGATGTAGCCATTGTCTTTTTTAAAATCATTTGAGACCCCTAGATAAAAGGCACAATATGTGGTCAAAGGCTTATGATTTTTCCAAGATTTAGCTGATAATCACCATGCATTCCTGTAATTCACCGGACTGATACATTGCTTTGTGTTGCAGTGAATATGAAGTGGTTTGTATATTATTTTAATCTAATTAAACCAAATATAGCCAAATTAAAGTATTCTGAAAGATATGACTGTATCTCAAAGCTGAGGAATTGGAACACTGCAGGAAATTACTGAAGCACACTTGTATGTGCTCATCTCCCTCAGCTGGGCACCTGGCTCGTACTTAGAGATGTGCACAAACTGGAGTGGTCCCTATGTATGGGACTTTATTCTCATGTTTGACTGTATAGTGCTTATGGTCATACGAATTGGCCATATAGATGAAACAATTCATGAGTGAGTTCAAAGCAGCATAGGTTTGATGAGGAAAGGGAAGGAATTGCATTGTATTTCCCAACAAATTCAAAAGGAGTACATGTTACCAACTGAATCAGAAAGGAATTACAGCTGGAAGCAATTAACTAGGTAGTTGAATATGTACTAGCTGGTGATATTTGCAAAACTCATTGCAAATTGCTCCAGTCCCTCTCTGCTCTAAGTGGGCCAGCTCCATGGTTTGCGGTAGATATGGAAGGGTACAATAGTTCTATGAGGACACAGATGCAGCATCACCCACGTTGATTCTGGCAGCAGTCAGTTTGCATTAGCACAGCAAATGCACCAACTAATGAAGGTACTTCATTAGGGACCTCTGTCTTCTGTTTGAATGTCTTGAGGGTGATGTGAGTGTGAAGAAAGAAACACTGTCTTAGCAAACAAATTTCTTAGCTGTTCTCCTTTTTGAAGAACACTAGTGAGAAATTGAATAAAGGCAGACCTCTCCGTATGTGACCTCTTTCCCTTGCTGAATCCGATGCCTTCTCAAGTCTGTTTGCAGGGGGTGAAAACCAGTCCTCTGCCTCTGAGGCTCACTCGCTCCCAAGGAGAGCCTTCTGGTGCGGTCAGGGAGCAGCCCTCATCTCCCACCTCCATCAGGGCTCTGTGCAGAAGGCTCGTTGCATAGCAATGTGGTTTTCAGGAAGAAATCCAGTTTGACGGCCCTCCACTATTGGACAGCTTCACCAGTTATTTCACTGAGATGCCCAGTTCCCGTCTGGGGCAAAGTAACTGATTTCTATATTGATGGTAAATGGCAGTTCTAATGCAAAGTGAGGGGTTCTGTAATGTGGACAGATAACATAATCCAGTTAGTCATGAGCCCCCCACACACAAATACCCTCTCACCTAGAGTTTTTATGATTCATAGTTTATGCATATTGCTTATTTATTTCATTAGTAACCTATACAAGTGTCTACATGAGATGAAGTGTTCTTGGGAATATTTTGGGGTGCTATATTCAAAAAATAAACCACGTTATTTCTGCTTAAGGACACTGTGACTTACATTTAGGGAAGCTGTACTCTGCAGCTATGAAGTGACTGCAAAATGTTCTTAACTTAATATAGGGCATTCTTCAACACTGGTTCGGACTCAGCATTCTGTAGCACTTCTAGACTGAGAAACCTGTTACAGTGCTGAATTGTGTCTGGAGTTATGATGGAGGTACCATCTCTCCGTCTCCCTTATGGAGAAGGGTGTGTGATTGAAGTGAGTAGCACTGCTGTATCGGTAACTGGCAACCTTACATCTGTCCTCTGAATGCTGTACCGAATACAGGCTATCCCAAAAAATCAGATGAAAATTCTTAGTCCTCATGTCCATGTTTTTCAATCATCTGAGCACAGGATACCTTAAAAGAGAATCCCTTGAAACTCTAGGAAAATGTTGGTAATTAATAATCTCACACCTCATGGAAACTACCATGAGAAGAAAAAAGCTAGACTTGTACAGAAGGCAATCTTCCCAAGGATTAGTATATTGTTATGTGAAAATTTCTAAGGATCTCATCAGTAGCACTCACCATTTCAATGAAAGCATAACTTATTTTAATAACAAGGATAGTATAAATAAAAAGAAGTGGCAGAAGTTTGGAGTATGTTGTATATACCAAAGTTTCTTTAAAATTATTGGAAAGCCACACTACGAAGAAATATTGTAATTCTATTTAATTGTGCTGAAACATACATTGTGTTTGCATGAAAGATCAAAAATTAATATGGGTCATAAATGTACAGCTGTATTTTATTCTCATTAAATTCCTACTTGTGTTTCTAAACTAAGGAAAAGAAAGCTTTGTAATCAAACAATGTTCTAACTTACTTGGGAGCTTTGTGACAAAGATAGAAGTCTGTTTCAAATTTCACATATTAAGCATGAATAATTTCTCATTTTAGTTTTGATAAACTTACAAGTGACAGAGTTGGTCATAAAAATGAAATCTTAGCAACATCTGAATCTCTAAAAAAAATCAGTGGCATTAACAGTAGTATTTTTACTGATTTGAATATAGAACTTTGGGAAAAGGTAGCCTAGAAAAAATAATGCAACACGAAACCCAATCCCTTGGCTGGATAAAGCGTTGGTTGGCTTCTGACTTGACATGGGAATGAGAAAAGAGGACAGGAACTGCAAAGCTGCCCTTCACTTCTGTAAGGCTGTAGGACTCCAAACAGCAGCTATCACTGGAATATAGTGACTTAGTCAACTCTTCTCATTTCTTTTAATTTCTGCTGCCTGGTACTGGAGGAGGGATAAATGAGCTTTCAGACTGCTGCCTGCACTGCCCCGCAATCCTTGTGCAGAAAGGGAATCTTCACAGTGCCAACTCCTCTAGCTTTCTGTAGTTCATACCAGTAAAGTATCTAACAAATCACTACTCTACATGCACAACTTTCATTAAGTGATGAAGAGTAGCTAGTAAAAGCAATTAGATTAATTGGTAAACAGCATGTAGCAAGAAAGCACCTTTATAAATTCATCCTTTTCTCTTTCAGGGTCCTTATAGTTTGCCAGTAGAAAAATCCGGGCATTGTGTCAGGTAGAGTCAGGGAAGGTCTGAACCACAGGATGTGTTACTGCAGTGCTGGTCTGCAGATGATACACCCTGCTGCTCTTTAGACTTAGTAGCTTAATGGTAAGTGCCATGTAAGCATGTATTCTGGATGAGAAATGGTTTTATCTGACTGGTTCAGAGCAAGACCAAAGTAGACACACAGTTGTCTATACCTGTCGGTACAAACATGACCAGCAAGGGGAGGGTGTGCTCCATGCAGTTTTTTATGCTCCGGGATGTCTTCTCAGAGAGAAGAGAATTCTCCGTTGAGGGGAATGTTTCCATGACATGATCTGCACAGCAATAAACTTAACAAAGGCAAGATTTATTAGAAAAAGTAACTAACTCAATGGGGCAAGGATGCAAACAAAGTCAGTTTATTCAGAATAAAACTAATCTCACAGGGATTTATTTTACTTTAACTAGTGCTCTAAATTTCAGTTCACCTCTTTGCTTAATTTGACTTATATTGTCCAAATGTCTCAAGGCAGGCATGGCTAACTTTGCATTCAAAAAATGTAAAAAAGAAGTATCCTACTATTGTTTTCAACTGACAGATTGTCTTGTTTCAGAATCCTTTATGTTCCAGCAGGTGTTGGCAGGAGGAAGACTTGCTCACAAGCTGAATCATACTAGTGAGAGGAAAAAGGCAAAGTACTTTCTGGGGAAAGACTTGAGAAATTGTTGCTGTATCAGTAAGTGGTTTTGCCATTCCAACCATGTGCCAGTTTTTTTGGGGTTTTTTCAGTGTCAAATGTCTATCCCAAGCTTTATAAAATATTTATTTGTTGACAAAGTATAAATCCTGCAACATCTTCTCATCTCCAAACCCAAATGAAGAAATGAATGACCAGCCACAAATAAAAGTGAAATCTAAGCCAGACACTCCATTAACCAGAAGTGAAAGCTATTCTCCTCCTCTGTTCCCAAAGGTATGAATAGATGATGAACCAAAGATGGATAATATGATATACCTAAAGGCTCAGCAAGCTTTGAGTAATTTGGAACAAGGATCTGAGAATTTGCACAGCAGCTCCTGAAACACCCTGTGCCCTAGGCAGAGTTTTCAGTGACATTCTCAGTTAAGGCCGTTCAGTCCACTGATGGGAACATTAGGTTCTCTGTCAAGTCCAGTGGAAAATGTTCTATCTCACAGCTAAAATAAACTTTACAGTTGCTCTATTTAAACTTTTGATAGAAAAAATCAGGAAGGAAGAGGTAGCTGGATGGTTACCTGCAACATACTTCCAGACAGATGTTGAGAATTCCAGTGCATATTTCTATATCCTTGTTTATTACAGGCAGACAAACCATTTCTTTCCAGTGGCAAGTAAACTAAATTTTTTTACTAT
Organism: Nyctibius grandis; assembly: GCF_013368605.1. Classification (NCBI taxonomy): domain Eukaryota; kingdom Metazoa; phylum Chordata; class Aves; order Nyctibiiformes; family Nyctibiidae; genus Nyctibius; species Nyctibius grandis. The sequence continues at coordinate 8,909,708 of NC_090665.1, forward strand.
TTTTGGCTAGCAGGTAACTGTGCCCTGTAAAGCTAACCCTGCAAATAAAATTCTCCTATGGAATTAAAAAAAAAAAAAAAGTAAGTCAGAACCCTCTCTTTTGGAGCAAAAGCTGAGGCCAGGACACCTGAGCTGTTTCCATTTATCTATAAGGACTAAAGACCATCTGTGGTGAAATGGTCACATCATACTTTTCCTGCCAGGCTGTGGCCAGGTTTTGCAAGCTCTTTCTGGCCACCAAGCTGCAGAGAACCACCCGAAGACTACTTTTTCCATTCCAGCAGGTTTCTGTGCAAATTTCCACTTGTTAGCATGGCAGACATACAGACACAATGACATAGTGACTCTGTGACTCCTACAGTCATGACAACATGCATGTGAACATGCAGATCCTCATGCCAGGAATATGCTGCTGATCTGGTTTAAAAGCTACCAACCACTCCTTGTCACTATTACTTGTCCCTTCTTTTTCTTCTCCATGAACATTTATGGCAGCTTCACACTTGCTAGCATAACTGTATGTGTTCTGTCAGTGTGATTCAGTTTAAAACAAAGAACCAAAACAAAAACACCAAAACAACAAACAAAGAAAAATTACTTGTAAATATTTTCAAGATAAACCAGATCATTTTAGCAGAACCTGTTCACAGACTGAATGCAGTTGTGTTGGAATGGGAACTTCTGATGGGAAGTAGCAAAGAAAAGGTGGTGACAGTAGCCTCCTAAGCTGAATCAGCAACAGCCAGAGCAAGGAATGCGGGCAGAACAGAAAATTATTAGGTAAGGGATTTTTAAAAAACAGAGAAATGGTATTTTGCATTGCCCATAATTCACCTGTGAAACCCATTGCCATGCAATTTTGGTAAAACATGATTAGGAAAAAAAAAAAAGGAGCAAATAAAGGGAAGAAAAAATCCTATTAAAAACTATCTTAGTCTCGGAAAGTTCCTGAACTTCACACCCAATGCTGGACATTGGGTGAATATGGCAGGGAAATAACACGTTATGCTCACTCTGTCCTGACACTTTTCTCTATACTTCCACTGACCTTTACTGCTGGAGGAGGGTACAGGGCTAGATGCAGCTGTAGCACAACCATTTCGTGTAATCAGGTCTTGTAAGTGTGCTGTGTATCTGCAATCACACATGCTAAAACCTATGAAGTTCTTAGCTCTTTCTGAAGTCTGTGGAAGGGACTTGAAAAGTCTGGTTACAGTCCTGAAACTGCTAACCTGGCTTATACATATTGGAAATAAATTGTTACTCGCTCTCCCCAATAGAGCACTCCTGGTTTTGTGCTGTTTTGTAGTGGGAAGGGAGAGTAATTCAGCTCAAATGAGAGCTTGTGTGATTCGACCATTTAAGTGGCTGACCTTTTCCAATCTGCTATGTGTGTGCATATATCATTGCGATTGTGATTTGGCTTTTTAAGGATAGGGAATGTTTAGAATCAAACAAAAGTTCTTTCTTACTTTCCTTTGAGAAAAGTAATGTGAGTTAGTTAATCTGCAACAAGTGTCCTAATCAAAAGAAAGAGATGTAAAACTTTTACTTTCTTAGTAGGACTTAATTTAGTCATTCTGAAATGTTGAATAGTTACTTCATGTTAAACAGTATAGTCTTGGTTATCATCCACTGAAGTACATCTTTTTCCAGAGTTGTAATGGAAATATAATGAATGAAAGAAAAGGAGTGTAAAGAAAAGAAAATTATGCTAGGTCCTCTGAAATTGAACATTTTAATGACAATAGGATGGGGAGGAGATGTATGTTGCAAAAGACTTTTCACTTGGATTATGATTTTTTTCCATAATTGGAATATCCTAAATGATATTTTGGTATTTAGTATGTGAGATTAGATTATTAGCGTAAATGTAGAAAAAGGACACCAAAATACAAATCTAAGCATTTGGCACTGGAGGAGCAGTACTAACAATACGAATTGACTCACCAAGGCTCCAGCCCAGCAGTTACCAGAGTGCTTAAGTTCACATAGGTGATTTTTTTCCTGTGGAACTATTTATAAAAGTTAGGCTGGACAGGATCCTAGGATCTTATAATACTGGGGCTACATTAGTCTTCTACAGAATTCTGGTTTTCTAATTTAGCTTTAGTCACTAACTGAGTAGTGCTATGACAGGTTTTTAAGGAAAGCTCAACTACTTAAAAAATAGAATTAACACCACAGTTCCCTTTTACTTCTCTGGATGGTAAAAAGTGTCCTGGACACTGTCACTATGCACCCAACAGTAGTGAGGGCCAACAACAGCCCCACGTTGTGCCTGTGCATGACAAATGATGGATAAAATCGAAGGTAGAGAAGTCGTATCACTGTCATTTGATGATCAGCCAGCATCATTTCAATCTTATCCAGAGTTCTTTGGTCATTTAACTCCATTCTGTGTCCCTGTCCCCATGAGGTGTAACATTTAAAAAAATAAATCAGATACTTAAGAGATGGAGGCTCATATGGACAAATGTATTGAGGAGCCCAAGGCTCTTTGATTTCCCAGTGCCTTTGTGGGTCTGGACCGCAATGTTGAGTATCATCAGCTTGTTGAAAATAGTGTAGAACATACCTCTTCGCTAACTGTTTTGTTATCCCTAAATGCCTACTGTGGAGAAGAAAAGACAAGATAGATCCCCACAGGACTCGCCATGGAAACACTGATCTTGGGGGGAAAAAGCCACTCAAGATCAGTGCTGACCACTCTACGCAAGTACAGAAACATTCTGGTGTATTGTATGAAAAAATGTTTGTAGGTGTAAGAATTAGAAGCACAAGTATCTGATCATCAGCCACTGACAGGGTGAATATAGCCATTAACTAATTAGCAACAGAATTTGCATAGCATGCAACTCTCAAACATTTTTATGAATAAATTGATGGTCATCCAAATACTTGCAAATGAATTAATTAAAAGAGATGATAGGATTCTACAGATAACCAAATGAAACTAACCATTTTTAGTAATTAAAACATTTTACCCTTTTGATTACTTACCTAATTCTACTAGGGAGATTATTTTTGTATAGTTCAGTGGAAAAAACGTGACCTGTTACTATACTATTTTTTTTTCTGCTCTTTATTTTCTCTTTTATCTCTTGACTACTCTGGTCTATCCAATGTATAAATAAATTAATGCATTAGCTTATTAGTGATTAGCTTCTTAGGTAGGAATTCTGAAAATTTAGAGCATTTAAAATTCTCCAGCTGGATGCTACTGTCTATTTTGACTGCAACAAAATTCACTCATACCCACAACATATTTCTCTTGTCCTTTGGTAATTAATAGGCTAGAAGTGCCAAAAAAAAAAAAGGAAAAAGAAAAGAAAAAAAAATCCCTGTTGCCCCAGCGCTATTAGAACAGGAACTATGAGCCTCTGAAAAGTATGAAATACTTTATGCTATGTTTAGAGCTGATTGTATTATTTGGTGGTTGTAGCCTTGAAGTATTTTGATTTCATCTTAGAAAACAGGGCTGATCTGGATGAATTCCAGCTGAAGCTACAGGAATTGAAGAATTAAGCTACAGAACATAATGAAATGATTCAGTCCCATGCAATCTGATGAGCATCACTGTGTGTAATGGGGTGTGTGTGTGATTGTATCTGAAGCTGGTTGTATACCATTGATTACAAAAGTACCTTTTACACATAGTGTAAGATAATTATTTTGTGTGAAAAAGCAGACTATTTAAAAGCATTTATTTTAATAAATACATTTAGCACTAGTTTTCTGTATGTGGGTATATTGTTAGTGGGTAGTATTCAAGGCTAAAGCCCTTACCTTTGTGCTGATGCTGAAAACTATCAATTATAAAACACCTAACAATGTTCTAACAATGAGCGCTCTCTCTTAGCGGCACGTTGCTATTCCTCTCTTTAAAAGATAGATATTGCTGCGTGCAGGAGCACAGAGACTGGGGTACCATTGTTAGGGCTGATTAAGGGGAGTAGGAACTGTTCAAATTTTAGGGTTCTTTTCTTATCAGACAACTATTGAGCTGAATAGCATTTTGTTTTATATCGCATTTTTATGGCCTAGATACCTCGAAGCTCTTTACAAAACAATCTGTTTCAATAAAAAATATTACTAGTATAGTGAACGTGTAGGCATCTATTAAGTGATCTGCAATAGCTCACGTACTCTTTGGCATTTGAACAATGCATTTAGGTAGTAGGTGATGGGAATATGTAAGAGTTTTATTTGTGAGTGTTAAAATAAGTGTTTAAGAATCTTAGCATTGAAACCAAAAGTAGGAGGAAAATATTTATCGTGCAGCATGTAATTTGGTAAAATCTGCTTACATCCACCTGGATGCAGAGTTGCGGTAGGCAAGAAAAGCCAGAGCGGTAATTGTTCAGCGGAGGGATGGAGCTCTTGAAAGAAATAGTCCCAACCTACGAACATTTCACAAGTGGCTTAGGACCACAGTAGAAATGGTCCTTGTCACTGAATTGTCTTTGTTAGAGTAGTGGACCTCAGAATACATGGAGTAGGTCCACAACTTCAGCTAATTTTGACTGTGCATTAGGAGAAAATAGGAGGGAGCGTGTAATAAATGCTGAAGAGGCAGTAAGAAACAGAGAAGGAGAAAATAAGAAAGCAAGACAGTAAGGTTCCTGTGCATCTCCTTCAAAATTGCTGGGCCAGTCTCAAACTATACTGGCACAGAGTTGTCCTCTATGTCCTCAGTAAAATTTTACTGCATTGCTAGCAGAAGCTATGAAAAAAATACCTATCTGCAGCTCAGCCACCACAGTTCACAGTCCAGCAGAGTGGAAAACTAGGGAAGACAGTAGAATTAGTAAAATCCTATATTGTCCCCAACTGTGTAGATTGTCCTGAATGTGGTCTTTCTTACAGGTATAGATATGACACACTTACAGCTACATGGATGCCTTTCTCTGACTGTGCACCACAGACGCATTTTCTCTTTCTTTTCACGAGATTTCTGGCTATCTGTGCCCTGGCTATCTTTTCCTGTAGTCAAGGTCTCTCTCTCTTCTTTCTCAACCTCCGTCTCCTCTCACCTCCCTTTCAACTCTTCTCTGGCCCCCCTCCTTCAACCTGGACAACACTGCACCTCTTTTCAAAGCCTTTATTTTTAGAAGAAAATAAAATACATGAAATCTGAATGACTTCAAAACCATATTCTGGTGCTTTCTCTTGCTTCTCAGTCCACTATTGTTGTTCAGACAGTGTATAGAGCACTATATCAAGTAATTGGGTATTATCTTCTGGACTGTAGTTCAGGTGCTAAAAATAGCATATTAGTGACCACTTTGTTCCATATGGCTGCTTTATAAAAAGAGCTAACGGCACTTTTTCAGGTTTTCCATGTTGGAACATTAACTTCTAGCAGAGGTGCTATTCTTTTTATGGTGAAAGCAAAATAAGTATGAGCTGGATAGGATCGTTGCTTCCATGTAATGTTGTAAAACTGATTGCCACATGATTATTTTCTGTCACCAGGCTCATACTTGCAAGTTCAGACTGACATGGTCTCCACTGCTGTTGTTTGACAGCATTGCTTTGTTGTTCTACTGTTCTTCATCCTGTGCTCCAAAAGACTGTGTAGGGCACTGACAGAATCTCCCTCATTAAGACAACCACCACAATCAGATAGATGATCATCAGGACTGTGCAGTGGTTTCTCTCTCTTGATGTGTAAAAGGACCAAACGTAGTCCTGAAAAGTTGGCTTGAAGGCCTATTTGTTTGGGGCATCTCTTCCCGTGTACCCTTTTCTGTTCAGTTGTTGGGGGACCCCTGGAACATGCTTTTATTTCTGAAAGTCCTGCGGGTTATTACCCTGCTCACTTCATCATCAGCTGGTGAGGTTGAGCTTCTGTGCATCGCTGCAAGGTGATCTCTCTTTCTTACTGCACATGTTGAGAAGAAGGATGACCAGCTGACAGTAAAATTGCTTGGTACTGATGAGCCCTTGGCTTTGTTACTGTGGTAAAACATACATCATTTGACAGCTGCTTGTGCATGGAAAAAAACATAGATGATTAACGGTTTCCTATCTTTTCTTGCTACTGATCTTCTTTGCTTATGACAGATGAGACTCAGATGTCTTTTTTAAGAGACAGAGAGAGAAAGGGAGAATATTTAAACTTGTTCTCACCTAAGTCTTTTATGTTATCCTAAAGACCTTATTTGTAGTAGAGATTTTTTTCTGAATTTCATCTCTCCTAAAATGATCAGCTCTGTCATTCAGCTTTAAAAGAGAATATGTATTCTTCACCTTCTGGATTTTTTTTTTTGCAAAAGGGTGTAATGCTAATTTTACTTATTCAGAAATTAAAATAGCAAACAGTTTATATGAGGTGTTGATAATTACCTATATTACTGTAATGCTGTGACAGATGTTGGCAAAAAGAGGCAGCAAATGCCTACAGCTGTGCACTCCATGACATCCAGTTTATACTCAGACAGAAGGCTAACAGATGTTCTGAACTGTCACTTTGCCTAAATGTTTTTAAAGTCTAAGGACCTGCTTTATAATTCACTAGGGCCTCGTTTGGTTTCACAGAGGTCCTCAGAATTCCCATCTGTGACAATTAAAGTCGAAGACATGTATAAATCAACCCCTGTCCTTATTAGCCCTCTGCAAATAGATATTGTGTATCTGTATACTCCTGGGACTTCTATTTTTTTGTGACCTAGTTATTAATTTCTACAACTTCTATGTAACTTAACTCTTGTTTCGAGCAGAAAGAGAATTGGAGGACGTGAACACAGCTAGAGCAACAGAGTTGAAAGATTGTTGATGTACATTTGACTGACCTCGGAATACCTATGTTAAAATATTCTTTATTCTCTTCCCAAGTGCTATGGTCATTTCTAAGGTGGCTGTAAAATGCTAACAACTTCAAACTACTTGTTTTCCCAAAGGGAAATATAAATCTTGGTGGTATTAAAATATATCACTTATACAAGCATGTTCAGCTGTCAGAGATATTCCTATTCCTAGAGAATATTCTTATTCCAAAATAGTTAAATCACGTAAGGGATACTTTAAAATACAAATCAAGTTTCATGTATTAAATTATGCTCTTTAATTTCAAAATGGAGATATTATAAAAGTGACATATATGTAGCATGTACATGTAGAAAAAATGAGATTTAAAATAGTCTTCAGTATTTAAGCTCCACCCAAATTTTGCAGCATACCTTTAGATAAGTAAAAAAATGTTTCTAGGGTAAAGCAACTTAATACTTTATTGATAGTTGCCATTTCTTTTAAAAGCTGGATTCCCGTTGTACAGTAGTTTAATAGTTTAAACATTGTGCTAACATAATCAGCGTATGGCCTTTTCTGTTCCCCAATCCTGTATAGAAGCAGAACTCCAAATTGTACATCTTTCTGGGTTTGTTTCTAAATTACTCCCCACACTTAATTACGAGGATGAGAGGGATGCCTTATTCCTCTTTGTTATAGGCTAAGCTCTCAGTAATCCCAAACAAAAGAGCCAGTTCTGGAAGATATAGGATTTGCTAGCAGGATTATGGTCTCATAGATAATGATGTGCAGTCAGCAGAAGCGAAGCTTTATTTTAATTCAAATAAGCTAGTAAACAAACCACTGACAAGTCTGCTGGTGAGAGTAACTGGCTTCTGTTGCCACATTGGCAGCTAAATTATAGAAAATCTATTATACCCTGTTCACCATATGTTTAATTTAATACAGATACAAATTAAACTATCCACAGTGCCTATTAAAATAACAATACATATTTTTTAAATATATGAATGTTTTAAGATACATTCCTCTGACCTTAAGAAGGGCAATGCTGATTTGGGAGACTACAGCAAAACACATGCTGCAGTCAACAGATTCTCTTCAACAACAACAACAACAGTGATTTGAAAAACCCAGAATATTAATAGTACAGTTTTGTAATAGATAATGAGGTTAATTGGGGTGTTTTACCTTCTAAGCGTGTGCTCTTACACACTTCCCTCCCCCTAGGTTCCTGGGCCTTGGATTTGATAGAAGTGGTTGATATATAATCCGTTGTATACTTTTTAATTCAGTGACAGCTACAGTACAAGGTTTTTGCCCATTTCCTGCTGCAAATAGCTATCCCTCATTTCTGCATGTTCTCATTTATTAATGTTCTTTCAAATAACATGGATTTCTTGACCTATCAGGAACCTTGGAATTGCTACTCTCTAATACTGGTGGAGGGTTTCAAATTATGCAGAAGGATTCCTACTTAGGACCTATGTTGTTCTGAGGCAGCAGTGTTGAGCACAACATGTTGTGGCCCACTATGCACCCTGATTGTTATCTTGAGTTCTATAATGGCTAGAATGAAAACAGGTATTGGAACAAAATGAGAATAGTAGGAGGCAAATACTGTGAGGGTCTATCTAAATCTGGGTCTTTCTAAATAAACTGAACTTACCTCTTAAAATCACTAGGTCAGTGTAGGTTATGGGGACCAGCAGATGTTACTATGATGAAGTGGTGATGGTAGACTACTTGAAACCATGCAGAAACCACAGAGAAAAATAATAACCTCCTCAAACTCACCCTATATCTTAAGTGAATGATGATGAAGAAAGCACCAGGCAGAATACTGCCAGTGAAGAGCTTTCTGGACTTCATTGGGAGCCTCCTGACAAAATTGGTGCTTTCCCTTCCACTTCCAGTCTGTTAACAGCAACAATAAGCATGTAATGAAAATGTAAGTTTTGAGAAATGACCTGCGTATAGGTTGTGGACTGTCACCTTACTCCATGGTATTATATTCAGAATTTAGCATTCAAAATTATATTTCTCACATCATTTAAGATGTAAGAACACATGCAAACTCCATGTGCGTGTGTGGAAGTATGTGTGAAGGGAGCCTCCAACTCCTATGAATGTGCAGTATCATATGCCATATATGGACCAGGCACTAGATTGTATGCTATCATACGTATAGTGTATAGCATGTGCATGGGTATGAGACGTACGGTGTAAAGTGTATATATATATATACACTGTGTGCACATGTATGCACTTTTTTTTTTATATTTTTATGTCTATTTGTTTTTTAATTACTGTTGTTATTCATCAAAATATTTTCTGAATCAACATATATTTGTAATGCAGACATAACATACACAATAATTTAATAGTTATTGCAAACAAGTTTCACTTCTTTGATAAATTCATCTTTAGTATGTAAAAACAGTCCAGTTCCAAAGAAAGTTACCATCTAAAGAACTGAATATGTGAAGGTGTCAAATGCCAGAGACATCTGGATAAAATACTTGCAGAATATTACTGGTGCTATATTTTCTGCTCTTCTTCCCAGGAGAAAATTATCCTATACCATGTGGTCATCTTTCAGTAAAGGCATATTTGGCGCCGCAGGTACCCATAGCAAAAATACTGCAGGAAATGTTGAGGTAATAAACGAACAGGTCTTGCATCTCTCATAGCAATCATGAACCAACACTAAACAGCTGAAAAATCTCCGATTTTAGGAGGTACAGCTAAAGTTCTTACGTACGTTTCTATACAGTGAAAGGCCTGCCCGCTCTGCAAACCTGCAGCTCCTCAAGAGCCGCTCTTGTAAACTACAGGTTCTTGGCTTTTAAGTAACTGGATTTTTTTACTATCATGTCTCTGAGGGGTGGGGGGAACAACGAAAAACCGCGCTCTCGGTGTGTCACAAATGTTTTTTTAAGGCTGCAAGGTGGTGGGAAGCTTGTCCAGCCTTTCCGAGGACTGTATTTCCGTGCGCGCACACCACAAGTCTGAGGCTTTTCTAACCAAAAAGCTACACGTGAGACTAGCGTAAAGCGGGAGGCGAGAACTTCTGGAAACGGTCCTTTGGGAAGCCCTCTGCCCCCGGGAAAAAAACAAAACAAAACAAAAAAAAATCAGAGGAAACGCAGGTTAGCGAGTGCGGGGCCGGCTCCCCCTGGCCCATCACGGAGAGGGACGTGGGTGCCGCCACTTCTTCCCGCTGCCGGGGGGCAGCCGGCGGGGTCCCGCTGGCCCCCGCCGCTGGGTGCCGGGGCTCTGCGGCGGGGCCACCCGGAGCCGCCCGGCTCAGGTCCCGCCTGGCCGGCGGCAGCCGTGGGCAGGCGGTGACTCGGGGCAGCCCGTTGGTATTAAACTTTAACCCTCTTGTCAGCCAGTCTGAATGCGAAACAAGGGCTTGTCCCGTTTCGCGTTAACCTTAATTCCTCTGAGGAAGATTAACTTCGGAGAAGCGGCAGAGCCCCGGGGCGGAGGAGAGCGGGTCCCTGTGCGGCTGGAGCCCGGCAGGGTTGGGGCTGGGCAGTTGTCAGAGCCAGTGCGGACACAGCAAGTGCAGAAATATTGGCTAGGGGCGAGATATGCCAGCAGCAGCCTGGCTTTTCCTCTCTCCTTGAAAGCGGGGTCAGTGGTTTGTCCTGGGTAGGAACCCCGAAATTCGGAAATTATTTATTTGTTGGACACATTTGTGGGTCAGACATCTGTGTCTGGCAAACACCTTACTGGTCTTTCTGTTTGGATATGCATCACAGAGACTGAGATATATTTCATAAATTTAGAGTGATCCGTTCTTTTATTTACGCACCTGCGTCCAGGTGTTTTTTTTCCAAGTCTAAAATGAATTCTGAAAGCCAAAATCTAGGACGTTCATTTTCCCACCCCGTGGGATCGGTCTCGGCACAGAGACTCAAGGGTACCGATGCCCGTGTCGGAGCCCAGCCCTCCGCAAATCAGGGCGAAAAATGTATGTTGTGATGCGAGTTTCTTTTAGAGACCTTCTAACCTGTGGTTCACTCTCTTCCCCACCCACCCCCCCCCCCCCCCCCCCCCCACCCGCTCCAGAAAGTCTTAGAAACTGCTGCAGAGCGTTAGGAAGTTGCAGCCACCCGGTCCACGCACTGATGATTTCGTTTCTGGTTATCTGCAAAATAAGCTTTAAGCCAATTTCGTGCTTCAAGCTAAAGAGAAGGATTTGTATTTCCCTCCTAGATGCGTGGCATTCCTGGAATCTCTTTGTCAGCTTGCCGTAGGATGCTGCCGTAGTTTGCCTGGAAACTCTCTCCAAGATTTGTATACAGCTGTTAAGAACGATGTAAAATCTCTGCGCCATCGGGATTGTTTGGTCTAGAAAGAGAAAAAAAAATCTTTCCTTGATAAGTCGGTATTAAACTATCCAGAGTCTGGTTCCCTTTTAACCCAAGAGACCACCGTAGGCAGCAAAACGCGTTTCCTACTAATCCTTTTCCTTCACTGCTCTGAGAAATAAAATACCTCTTCAGGAGAAGCGGTACTTTCTTCCCGAATGGTACAAATTTAGGAAAGTTCTCGCACGATTTCCTTAACTTTGGCACGCTTGGATGTTGTATGCCACTTCGCCCCCACTTTGCACGTAAAGGCTATTGCAAAATGACAGGAGGTTGCTTGAACTATATGCGTGGAGGTGAGCTCTGCCACCCTCCCTGCAAGCCTTCTCTTGGCGTTAAGTCTGGGAAAAAAAGCTCCCCCCGGCCCCTGGAAGCACGGCCCCCCCCCTGTGCGGAGGCGTGCGGGGACGGGCCGGCTGGCCGGGACCGCTGCGGCCCGGCGCTACCGGCGGGGACACGGCCGCCGCGCCCCGAGCCGCCCCGGCGAGGCTCCCAGCACCCTCCCCGCTCCGGCGGGGCGAGCTGGCGCGAAGATGTTTATCCTGAGATGGAAAATGGGTTGTTGAAAAACAAGCCATGTGCAAATAGTTTAATTTTCCGTTTTGATGCTTATCTTTGTTTCCCGAATTTCATCGGAGAGGCTTTAATTGGCGTGTGGGTAATAGTTCCTAAATAATCCCTTATTAGATGACTTCAGACGAGTTGTGAACCAATAACGTCTTAGTCCCAAAGTGAAAGTAGAATGTGAAGGCGCAGGTCAGTTTTTGTCAAAAGGCTCATTTGAGCATCCTTTACTTTGCTGAAAAAGCTAATTAAAGAATGTTTGAAGGTTAAAGTCATTATTCCGTGCTGTTGTCGTGCTACAAGCGAGCCGAGTTTTGTGAAAACACAAAGGGCAGAAGTCACAGAGGTGGATTACTGTCAGTCCGGGCTACAGAGGCACAGAGAACGGTGGCATTAATTCCTATAGAAAGGTAGACAAACACAGTCACTGACTAACAACTTTCCCGCAGAGCCCCATTGTCTAAGCACTTTCTTTTGCTTTGGGGCTCTCTCCCACTTGCTACAGTCGTAACCAGATCCAAAACCAGGTAACGGGGAGAGTTTCGGGCGCAGAACCCTTGACGTGTGAAATAATTTCCAAGACAAAAATAGCTGTGGGTCTTGGCGTTTTCCTTTAATATTTATTTCCCCCTTCGGCGGTGCTGATTTATTCATTACTTGGCAGAAAGTTAAGAAGGCACAAGAACTCCGCCACAGCCCGGAGCACCCCAAGTACTCGCTGACTCCCGATTGCTGCTGCCCGCTGCACAGCGCAGGCTGCGGCCCCGGCGCTGCGGAGGGGCAGGTCCGGAGCCTGGTTTACTGGGGCGGCTGTGGGGGCACCGAGAAACTTTGCGGGCGGCGGCCCCGCGCCCCAGCCGCGCTGCGCGGGAGCTGCGCGCCGCGGAGAGTGCTGGAGCGCACGGACACGCCGTGTGGCCGCACGCCGGGAAGTCCCGTGGGCTCATCCCGGTGGCCGTTAACACCGTTTTGCGCCTTTGTGTGTGCGTGGACAGCAGATTTCAAACCACCGCACACAAAGATACACCGTGCATACACCGCGCAGCCGGGGCTCCTCCGCCTCGCCTCGCCATTGCCCGCCGCCTTCGCCTCTGAGATGGCTTGCCCCGCTCGCTCTTAAAGTCTAGATTTTTAGGTCTGGCTACGACTCCAGATCTCCCCAAATTCAAAGAAACAGATGTTTGGGCTGATTAGGGATGGGGCGCCGGGGGGGGGGGAGGGGAGGAGGGATCCCTGCAGCTGCAACTCAAAGAAATACATTGATAAAATATTTCAGTGGTAATAAATACACAGAGATCAGCTCGACCTTGTGAGGTCTTTATTTTATTTTTTTCCCCTATATACAAAAATCTGTATCAAACCTCTATTCTATGGCTTCAATAAACAGAACCTATTACCTCACGGCAGCTTTTGTTGGCCTGTATACAAGCGAGAACAAAATGGTTATTCAGGAGAACGCTTTCGATTTTTATTGTGTGTAGTATGCACAAAGAGCAGTGTTATTGTATTAAAAAGAACCATCTGTAGCAGAAACAATGGCATCAAATTATCTTTGAATACCCACTGCAAAAATATAAAGCTTTTTTAGTATTCTTCTGCTGTACGGTGGGGGACAGAGAAGTGACTTTTTTGTTGTCGTGGGTGCATTCTTATAACACACACACACAAAATCAGCCATTTGGATTTTTTAAGCCATAAATGATTTTTTTCCCCTCTTGTTCCAGGGACTGTAGTTAAAAGCTAGGGCTAGGACTTGGAGGATGTGTAGGCAAACGGAAGGAGAGCCGGGGGAAGAAAAACCGAAATGGATTCATTCTCTGTCCTGGATGGAGGAGGAGAGGAGAGGAGAAGGGGACGTGCGAGCTTCCTTCAGCTGCCTCTGTCCGGTGAAAAGTGCTCAGACCCCCGGGGCTGAGCCGGGCTCAGGAGTCCGCGCGGACTTTCGCTTTAAGCTGCCAATCAAACCGCTAACTAGCCACCACCCTGCTCTGGCACCGACATGTAAGTAGCTGCAGCACAACTTTGACATTCACAGTTTTTTTCCCCCCTCCTCCCCCGTGACCTTTAAAATGATCTGGAAATGTAGCTCCCACCTACGACCCGCCGCTCTGAGCTCCACAGCGTTAACCCCGGGAGCTCGTGTGCGGCTTTGGGCTCGGCTGAAATTGCGCGGTAGCTGACCGCGACCGCACCGCTGGGCAGCAGCGCTCCGCGTCCGCGGGCTGCCTCTGCCCTGCCTGCCCCTGTCCCCCGCAGCACACGGCCCGGGGGGAGCCGTTGGGCCGGAGCGGAGCCGGGACATTCCCCCGCCGCCCCGGGGTGTTTCAGACGGGGCCGCTATTTTCCTCTGCCCCGTGGGGTGAGCCGCGGAGCGCGGGGCAGGTCCCAGCTGCGCGGCGCGCACCCCACTCGGCGGCAGGCGCTAAGCCACCCCGCCGCTTCGAGCGATGCGCTGCCCCTTTCCTTTGCCGGCTGGGGGGCTCCGCAGGGGCGGCCGGGGCAGTGCGCGGGGCGCGGTGCAGCGGCCCGGGCGGGGGTTACCTGGGCGCGCAGGGGCGCGCAGCGGTGGCGCGGCGCCCGCGGCAGCTGCTCTCTGGCGCCCCCTGTCGGCGGCCCGACGCGCAGCCCGCACCCTCCTGCCGGTGAGGCGGCGGCGCTCCCCGCCTGCGCCACGGGTTTCCAGCCCTCTCCCGGGGAAAAGGGGGGGGGGGGATGTCAGCCTCGGCGGGGCTCCCCGGGCCCCGCACGCTGAAAGAGTGGTTACACGGGGCGGTGGGACACGCAGCGCATCCCCGGGCAGGGCCCCCCCCACCCAGCCAGAGCCCTGCCCGGGGAAGTTGAGAATAAATCAATACATTAAACTGCCTCGGTCTAACGCTGCCTTCTGATGCACGGCAATTTGGGCTGGGAAAAGATCGATTTTGACATTTTGGCTCATTATAATACCGTTTAAAGGGAAGCTCTTTTTAGTTACAGTTAGCAAAGTTGAGGTTGGATTTTCCCCCTCTTTTTCCCCCCTCCTTTTTTTGGTAAGAATTTAGTAGATAAAGGTTAATCTTAGGCTGAATGATAGAGCTGTGATTGACAAGAGAAAAGGTGTTGAGGGCAGGTCGAGCTGTCTTATTTACAGCCCACTGCTTGCTATAGAGCCTTTGTTAGGACTGGAAAGCTAATTTAGTGCTGATCAAAAGCACCACAGAGTTAAAGGACTGGTAATGACTGCTAATTTCATTTCAGCCTCATACATCCCCAACTGCTGTAATTAAAGACGTGCTATTTAAATACAGGTGAAGAGTTTTTGTAGTAGGGGGAAAGTGGGTAGCCGGTTACAATTTTATTTGTGCTTAATATAGTAAAAGACCCACATTTGATTTATGATTTTAGCGATGTGCTTTTGTGCGGTGTTCTGCCTCTCCAGAGGAGGGCTGTGCGGCAGGGGCCGGCTGTGTAGGGGCAGGGCGAGGACAGCGCGCTGCAAACGGGGGATGCGAGCCCCCGTCTAGCGTGGGTTTATTTTATTTTTAATTATTCCCATCAAACGGCAGTCAGGAAACATCGGGAGCGCTAGGGAGAGGGGAGACGGAGGGGCATGTGTCAGCTTTTAAGTGTCTCTGAGGAAGCTCGGGTCCTCATATTATTATTATTTTTAATTAAATTATTTTACCGCTCTACGGCTGGTTCGCTGGCTCTGAAACGATGTAATTTCACAAGCGACATAACAGTTTCTTTCTGGGAAACATCAAAGGACAAAAGCTCTAGATTTTCGTAGTTGGCTAAAATTGATACAAAAAAAAAAAAAAGAATTTAGCCTTTAATCTCTTTTTATCCGCGGAGACTGAAGATCCGTACTCGACCCCGCTCAGCGCCGGGCTCTCCCCCTCTTCCGGGGCCTCGCCGGGCGGCAGGCGGCGCTGAGCGCGGGTGGCGGCGCCCCCTGTCGGCCGCGCCGGGGCCTCCCCGCTGCCCACGGGAAACTTGGGCGGCGGAGCCTGCGCCCGCGGGGAGAGCAAGGGCGTGGGGACGGGCTGCCAGGGAGGGCGAGAAGCCGGCGCCGGGAAGTGGTCTGGGGTCGCTGGGGCTTGTAAAGTAAGGACGGTGAAGTAGGGACCGGCAAGGTGAGCAGATAGCCCGGCCCTGGCATCACGAAGGGGAAGCCGGCTCCAGCTTGTGCTGTTTGCTCTGTGGATATACAAACATTAAAAAAATAAAAATGCCACTGATTTGTTTCCAAGCAGAGCTTTCTGAAAGCCTGTGTCCTGTAGAAATGTCAATATATGTTGCTCTCCCGCACCTAGAAAGACCAGGGCTGCTGCTGCTGGACCGTGCTGCCAACTCGGGCTCTGCTCGCCTGGTAGCGGGGCGTCCTCAAAGGACCGACTTCTTTATTGGTAGCATTAGGCACAAAAATAAGGACGAATTTTTCCTCGTTCTCAACTTCGGTGTTTCAGTGCTGTCAGCAAACGCCAGCCTTTCAGAGGCTTGTGCTTGTGTTTTCCTCCCAAGGTGTCTTAAATAAGTCAGCATTGCCAGGTGTTGCTTGTGAGCAGTGTTGAACGTTTCCTTTTCATTAAGGAAAGGTTTTCTAAAATGTCATGTCTTTAAAGCTGAAGCAATAAAGTCGTCTAACCCCCCCCCCCAAAAAAAAAAAAAAAAAGAGCAAAATAAATACCCCCTCCCCCAATTCCTGGAAAAGGAAGAAGCGTTATCGTAAGTGAACGCCTGGAGTGGGGTTTTCTTCCTCACTGTGGAGATGACAGATTTAAAAGAAACCTGGGTGATATAAAGCGATTAGCCAAAATATGTGAAGTGCTGCGTTGTCGCCAACTTTTTAGATAAATTAGCTACTTATTTTATAGGCATCTGCATAGCTCTGTGTAGTGCGTTTAACGGCGGTATTTGCGAGTTGCGGTAATAGCCAGCACCGTTTATGCGTCTTGCGTGCGAAGAGAAACACTAATGGAAACCAAATTATTTCTGCTAAATTGGGGTTATTTTGTATCTCCTGTTGACAGCCTGGATGAAAGTCATAACGCCGCAGTTTTTCTGTTAAATGAATCCTATGGTTGTTGGTCTCACAATAAACTTTTCACTTTAGAAATGATATACGAATAGATTTTTATAAAAGATTATTGTTTGTCGCGCTGAATATACTTTATCCATTCTCTCAGTTTGATCTCCGCTTGAGACTCCTAATAAGGCAATTCTGTAGTAAGAGTGCCCAAAATAAAGACATAGCATTTTCTATAAATAATAGCAAGAGCCCTGCACAGATTTCCTGCACAACGGAATTCCCAGATTTCCTCTACTGTTTCTTTAGTTAGTATGCGTTGGGTATATATAACTCTGAAATTAAGCAAAAAATATACATCTGTAGAGATCTGTCAAGCTAGCTATAAACACAGATATTATACGTCAATTACCACAGGAAACGGAAAAAATACAGAGCGGTTGGTACACACGGGTTAACGTCAGGAGGCTCTTTACAAAAATTTTAGTGACTCCTGCTGAAAGGTGAATGATTAACCCGGTTCCAGGAGAGGGGCTGTTAGTGCTCCCCTTAGAAACAGCAGTTGTGAGGGGGGCTGTAAAGGGGTCGTAAACTCCCTCCTCCTAAGGGCAGAAGTTGGCACATAAAATCAAGGGTCCCGGCTGATTGCTTTAACCAAAATGCGGTTTTCCTGGGCTCAGTCCGTAACTCAGCTGCCGGGTTTTATTTTGCGGGCGTTACTCAAGGGAGCGAACGCTGTAAATCGGGGATCGGGTCCCAGGCTTGGCAGACAGCTGGCACCAAAGGGGAGGGGGGTTAGCTCTGGGCTCGTTCTCGTTCATCTCTGCTTGGAGGAAAAGGGCATTTTTAGTTTATTTATGTCTTTTGGGAGGAGGTTTTTTGGATGCCGGCATTTCCTACAGCTCTGTCTCAAGCGGTGGAAGGGGAGACTTGAAGAAACAAACCAGAAAAGTCACCTCAAATGCCAATTTCCCACTTTACCTTTTCTTTCTTCTCCCTCAGCCTCTCCCTGGCACCTGCTGCCCTGAGCACCTGCCTGCCCGCAGCACTGCCCTGCCTGTCCCGCCTCCGGAGCGAGCCGAGCCCGGGGGTTCCCCCACCCTCACCCGGCCCCACCGGCAAAGCTTCCACGGGGACAGGTGGGGTGTTTGGAGCCCCGCTCACCCTTGATTTCCACGGAAAAAGGGCTGTGACACACCCCTCCCCAACACACCCCCAGCCCCACCCAGAGGTGCTCCAGATCTTTATGTGTAAAGCGCTTCTCCTGTCCCCGCTGGTCGCACACACACCCAGGGCCTGAGCCTGGGTGGAGGGTGCCGCGGAGGCAGCCGGGCTCCACTTCGCTGCCTCGGGGGAGCTGCGTCTCCCCTCCCGCGGCCCGAGGCACCCTCGCCTCCCTCCCATGCGGCCGGGCTTCCTCCGGCAAGGAATCTTTCAGGTCTTTGGTTGGAGGACAGTGGATAGTTGTTAACTATGACATGGGAAGTGTTGTTGTTATTATTTATAGCACCGTCTCTCTGCTCGGATTAAACCCCGTCTAAATATGAATTCACAGTATAGACAGCTAGTCTATAATTTGAATTAAAATCCCCCCAATGACCCCGTCGCTGGAGAATTCTGAAATCACAAGACTAAGTTGACACAATGAGCCCATGGTGTCAATAAACCATGAGCGAGATGGAGAGATTGTCACTCCAGACCATAACAGTTCTGAAAGTGTCATTACCGTCTGTCCTGTCAATGAGCTCCAAATTAAGGACTATGAGGAACAGCGAGATAAAAGTCACCGTCTTGGCTCCATTATGGATGATCGTGTCAGTGATCTGAGAATCACTGGAAAGGGCTTTTTTTTTTTTTTTTTTTTAATGTACTTTTCAAACCATGCCTCAGGATGCCAGGGTTTGAGGTGCGCTGAGGAGAGAGGCAACCTTGAAGCACCCTAGGCTGTGCCTCAAGCGTTCCCATTGAAACTGCCAGAGCTTCTTTGGGAAACGGTGTGAATTCAATGGAGGAGCCGGAATAATTCCATCAAAACTGAGCTGGGGCCAAAGAGGACTTCATTTGATTTGGACGACACGTGTGATCCCATGAACAGACACTTTTTTACACCATTATTTTCTTAAGTCAACACAAAGATGGTGAAGGGGAAAGAGGGAAATAAAATAGAAGCCTCAACTTTCATGAAAGACAATATGTCTCTATTTGAGATAGCCCCTTCCAGGCATTAAGACTCTCATAAAATGTCCCCAATCTCTCCTGCGAGCCTGAGAGAGTTAAGGGGACTTATTCAGGAATTGGAAACCTTCAATTCTGGATTTTTGTGCCTTTGTGGGTTTAAGCAAAGCAGTTAGCGTTCTTCGGGGGGGGGTTGTGTTTAATATACATGAGTTCATTCAACTACAATGGGAAAAGAAAACTCATTTGTTCTTATAAAACTAGGAAGGAAAGATAACTTTAAATCGACTGCCAAAAAGGATCCTGCTCGAAGGGGTTGCCTTTCCGCTAAAGGGCCTACATTCAACTGTAATTTCACCCCGTTACGTTGTGCAGTAATTCCTGAGTTTATCCTCACCACTGGTGCATGATTTTCTGATTTACTTTTAAGGTCATGTAAGGAAAAGTACAGGCTGCAATTATACTGTCCTCTGGGAAGAATGTCCCAGGAGTGCTATTTTAGATGCAGGGAAAAAATCGCGGTGAGTTTGAGGAGGCTGTTGGCTATTTATGAGGAGTTCTGGAAGCATTTTTGGACAGTCAGCTTCTCCATTTCTTGAGATGCCTTTCGAAAGCGACTTTGAGAGGTGGTGTGTGCGAGCCGGCTTCTCTGCTGTTTATTGTGTACCTTAAACTCGTCCCAGGATCTGAGCGTTATTTATTTTTTTTAATTTCGCTTCTCGTAGCACTGGAGAAAGGTGGAGCCGGTTCTTTTTCTCTTTTTTTCTCCCTCTTTTTTCTTTTTTTTTAACCTCCCCGCGTTTTGGTTTCTAACGCCCTGACCCCCCATAAGCAGGGCGCTCATGCCTGCGGTGCTCGCCGGGAGGGCAGGCGGCAGAGGGGCCGCTCGGAGGGCTCGGAGGGCACGGAGGGGAGAGACCGGCGGCGTGGGGGAGCCGCGGCCGCGTCCCCCGGTGTCCCGCGGCGTCGTCCCGCGGCGTCCCCGGGCCCCGCGGCCCGGAGAGGGCTCGGGCCGTGCGCTGGCCGCACGTGTGCTCGCCCTGCGGTTTCATTAGGGAGAAGGAGGATGAAAGGGGGAGGCCGGGAGGAACGAGGAGCTCCCTCTGCATTCCCCGGCTTTCAAGGGTCCTTAGAGCCCTTGAATGAAATTATTGGGCGAAATGGGGTCTGGCGGGAGCGGTTGTGACTCGCCCCCCTCCTTGGTTTGTACATGTAATGCCACTTCTGAGAGCGACAATCGGGCTACTTGCTGGACAGGCAGGGACAAAAAGGAGATTAAACCGTTTTAAATAATAATAAAAAATATCCAAAACGTAAGCAGAGTGGATTACACTTGCTCCAGCGCCTCGGTTCCCCCCACATTCCCCTAACAGCCGCCCTCGGGCCTCGCAGAGAGGGTGGCCCGGGCTGGCCGGGGCAGCGGCGGGGAGCCCCGGCGGGGAGCGGGCCGGGGCGCCGCCGCCCTCACCCACGCTCGCCCCCCCCCAAACTTTTGAAGTTTATTTGAACTCTTCTTTTTTTTTTTTTCATTGCCCGGCGGTTGTTGCTGGGTCTCCGTCGGTCGCCGTGTGAGATACTTATTTGGCTGAGGAAATCTCGCACTTTTCCCACCTCGGGAGCGTGCGAGAGGCTGGGGAAAGGCGGCCCTGGCGCGTCGGGCAGCGGGGCTCCTCCTGCCCCCGGCACCGTCCGTGGCCTCTTGCCCCTTCGCTGGGTCCGTACCCACTCGAAATGTGCTTTTATTCTAGGGCATTCCAGGGTGTATCTCCCCAACTTTTCTTGGGGACACTACCTCAAACTCACCATGTGACATTTGAAATCCCCCAGAGACTGGGGGTATAGGCAATGCGTTAATACTTCCCCGGCTAACTTCGGCTCCTGAGCGCTGGCCTGTTACAGGATCAGAGTGGGGAGAGGAAATTTGTCTGTACATTTTTGTCTTCGCATTTTTTTTTTAACGTAATGAAATTAAAACTTTTAGAGCTCACAGTTGACATTTTGCAGAAAATTGAGTTATCAAGGCAGTAATTATTTCACAGGGAGATAAAACTCTCATAGCCCTAACTGTCAAATAGGGCCCTTTTCAGATTTTAATTACAAAATAAAATTAGTCTGCTCTTCCTCGGAAGGGTTTGTGAGTGGCTAAACAGAGCTTTCCCCAATACTGGTGGTCGTCAAACTCTGCTAATTAGCAATGCTGAGAAATTCCAGTTAACAAGGACATTCTCTAAGTCTCTGCAGGTTCCCTGCCGTTCGCCTTCATTTCCATAAGAAGATTAAGAGTGGAGGGGAACACACTCAAATGCAGATGCAGAAAAGAAGCGTTTTTAACAAGCATCATAATAGTAAGATGCTTGGCTAGTTCTCACCTAATTACTGCAAGTTAAACCTCTATTTGCAGCTAAGGACAAAAAATGGAGCTGCAATCTCCCATCTCCACAAGACTGCTTAATAGTTTGCTTTAGATTGGTTACTAGTAGGTTCAGGAAAAAAATAATACGAAAATGTGTATATTCTTTCCGATACAGTTAACACGAGAGGTTGTATCCTTAGGGCTTTTAGATAAATCGGTGAGTATTAGAACAATAAATACATGAAATCCAAGTAGTTAACGTTCATTTTCTTTTTAAGAAACTCATAACC
Organism: Nyctibius grandis; assembly: GCF_013368605.1. NCBI lineage: Eukaryota > Metazoa > Chordata > Aves > Nyctibiiformes > Nyctibiidae > Nyctibius > Nyctibius grandis. Next base: position 8,931,233 of record NC_090665.1, read on the forward strand.
TGGAAATAAGAGTGCATGTGCCGCAGAGCCCATCACTGAGAACATTTGCAGACTATTTGTTTAATGTAAGCACTTTTCATTTCCATAAATTATACCAAAGGCAACGATTTTTTAAATCCACTCAGATTAAACCGTCCCTCCGCAGGCCTCCCTCCCAATGTGGCAGTATTCTTCCGGAGAGTGGTAGTGTTACTGTCATTAATACAAAAAATCAGGGACCGTTTAATCTTTTTTTTATTTTATAGCCAGCATCCCGGTCTGCCTCTGCTTCCGTCTGTGTGTGGGTGTACATAATCCCGACCAAACACACCTCCATACCCAGAGGAAAGGGAGAAAATGCCCCAAAAGAGCCATCGCCCTCACCTTATTTTCGGTAGTGCATTAGTATGTATACATGCCAGATAGTTTATTACATCGCTAATTAAAGCAGTTAATTAAAATAGAGCTGTAAATACTCCCGATAACACAATTGTTAGACATTTCCCATCCTTTCTTCGTATGATAAATGCAATTAGGGAAGGGCCAGGCCCCGAAAGGCCTCCGGCGTGCGCAGGGCAGCCCCCGCCGCCCTGGGCCTGCCTGGAGCCCCGGGCCGCGCACCCCGCGCACCTCCTGCAGCCACAGCCGGAGCGAGAGTAACACTCTGCCTGTGCCCCACCAGCCCTCAGCTATCAGTTTATTACGATGAACAAACACCGCCGCCACTAACCCACCCCCCTTTTTTTTCAAACTTAATTATACCTAAGATTATTTTTTTTGGAATAACGTTATCAACTGTAGACCAAAGGGAGAACAATAAGAAAGTAAACAGCCGCCGTGCCCTCAGGAGTGTCTGGACAATCAGAATCCCTTTATGTCCCACATCTTGTAATTTGCACCTATTTTTTGGCGGTTTAACCTATCACTTAACGACGGGTTATATATACATTTTCGAATTAAACACATCAAACCCGATAGGATTTATTTGCATAATCCACACACACAAAAAGATGCATCCGTGCTCGCTGGCAGGTTTTTATTATTATTATTTAGATTGGCCGTAATTGCCCGGTCCCTTCCCCCCCGGCCCCGGCTCCCCGTCCCTCTCCCGGCTCCCGGCGGAGCCTCCCCGCCCGGGGCGCGGTGGAGCCGGCAGGGGGCGCCGCAGCGCCGCGGCTGAGCCCGCGTGGGGCGCCCGGGCGCTGCCCCGGCCCCTCCCGCTCCGCGCCTGCCCGCGCCCCGGGCCCCTGCTCGGGGGTCCCCCGCCGCCCCTCACCCCCTCCGGCTTAACGCTGTGAGGGGGATTGGAGCAGCCGCATCGGGACGGGGGGAGGCGCGGAGCGGCGCGGGGCACCGCGGATGGGGCCGCCGGGGCGGGGTAGCCGCGGGGCCGCCGAGCGGCTCCCCCTCTCCCGGTCCGCGTCCTCTCTCCCCTCCTTCCTTTGTCGTCAAGTGCGTTTTAGCAACAAAGATCCCAACAAGAGAGTGGAAGTAAACTTAGCCGGCGCTTTGTGCGGCCCGTGTAGTGACAACAAGCGAAACAAAACTACCTATTTGTAGAGCCGGGCCGCGCCCCCCCCGCGCCGCGCGCCCACCCAGCGCCGCCCGCCCCGCACAACGGGCGCGGGGTTACGTTACGCCGCCGGGCCCGGCGCGCCCGCGGGACGGAGCGCACCCCGGCCCCCTCCCCAGCCCCTGCAGAGGGGGTTCGCTTTGTGTTCTGCAGGGATGGCATTTGGGGGACCCGTGTGTGCACTGGACACCCTCCAACCTCCGAGGCCGGAGGCTGGAGGGAAGGGTTTGGCGTTGCGTGCCACGGCCGGGACGGAGCGCGGTCCGGGATGGATGGCCGGGAGAAGGGCACAGTCTCCGCCTGGGCTGTGCGGTGCGAACTCTGCTCCCCGGCGGCGGCAGGCGGGAGAGCGGCCCGGCAGAGGCGCGGCGCGGGACGCTGCCGGTGGCTCCGTTTTCTCGGGGACCCCGCGGCGGCCCGGGCTGGGCACGCTGGGCCGGCCTGGATGGGGCGAGCGCCGCGCAGGCAGGGCCCCGCGCAGCCGGGCGGCCCCTCCATTCCGAGGGGCACTGGCAAAGGGGAGGTGGGGGCCGGGGGGAAGCCGTTCCCGCTCCGCTCCCCCCATGGCTTCTCCCAGCCCCAAGCCAACACCAACTTAAAAAAAAAAAAAACAAACCACCACGTAGCAACAATGCTGTTTACCCACTTCCTCCAAAAGGCGTGTGTGACCTGTTGCTGGAAGGGGAGATACAAAGGCTTCCCAGTGGCTGCCTGGGCCGCCTCCGGGCCCGCCTCCCCCGCCGAGCCGTCCCGGCGGCTCCGAGCCCCCGCCCCGTTTCATGCAAAACCAGGGGTAGAGACTTGTCCTCAGTGGCGGAGCCGCCGCGCGCTGATTGGCCGGGGCGAGCACATTTATTCCCTGACAAGCCCCCATCACATGGATGGTTGTCTATTAACTTGTTCAAAAAAGTATCAGGAGTTGTCAAGGCAGAGAGAGAGAGTGTGTGTGTTTGCAAAAGGGGGTAAAGTAGTTTGCTGGCTCTTTAAGACTGAGGTGGAGAGAGAGAGAGAGAGCGCGCGGCCGGCAGAGAAAAGGGAAAAAGGAGGAAGAAGTTTTTTAAAATCAAGGCTCCGGCGGTAATAATAGCAGTTATTAGCATTATTAATCCATCAGCGAAGAAGAAGATCCTGATCTTGATCCAAGTGTGGTTTTGGGGAGTCCCCCTCCCCCCTTTCCTACCCCTCCCTAGGAAAAAAAAAAAAAAAAAAAAAGTCCGGTTTGGGACTTCGCTGCGGCTGCTCCTCGCTTCTCTGCTCAAGGCTGGTTCCAGGAAAAAGTAGTTTGAATGTACAACATGATGGAAACCGAGCTGAAACCTCCCGCCCCCCAGCAAACTTCGGGGGGAGGCACAGGCAACTCCAACTCAGCCGCCAACAACCAGAAGAACAGCCCGGACCGGGTCAAGCGCCCGATGAATGCGTTCATGGTGTGGTCCCGCGGGCAGCGGCGGAAAATGGCCCAGGAGAACCCGAAGATGCACAACTCCGAGATCAGCAAGCGGCTCGGGGCGGAGTGGAAACTTTTATCCGAGGCGGAAAAGAGACCCTTCATTGACGAAGCTAAGCGGCTCAGAGCTCTGCACATGAAGGAGCACCCGGATTATAAATACCGACCCCGGAGGAAAACCAAGACCCTCATGAAGAAGGATAAGTACACGTTGCCAGGGGGCTTACTGGCACCGGGCACCAATACCATGACGACTGGGGTAGGGGTTGGGGCCACCTTGGGAGCTGGGGTGAACCAGAGGATGGACAGTTACGCGCACATGAACGGCTGGACCAACGGAGGCTATGGGATGATGCAAGAGCAGCTCGGCTACCCGCAGCACCCGGGCTTGAACGCGCACAACGCGGCGCAGATGCAGCCCATGCACCGCTACGACGTGAGCGCCCTGCAGTACAACTCCATGACCAGCTCGCAGACTTACATGAACGGATCGCCTACCTACAGCATGTCTTACTCCCAGCAAGGGACCCCGGGCATGGCCCTGGGCTCCATGGGCTCGGTGGTCAAGACGGAATCCAGCTCCAGTCCCCCCGTAGTCACTTCCTCGTCTCATTCAAGGGCTCCTTGCCAAGCTGGGGACCTTCGGGACATGATCAGCATGTATCTACCAGGTGCTGAAGTACCAGAACCAGCTGCCCCAAGCAGACTTCATATGTCCCAACACTACCAGAGTGCACCTGTTCCTGGCACAGCCATTAATGGCACACTCCCTCTATCACATATGTAAGACAAAGGGGCCGGGGGTGGGGGGGTGGGACGGACGGGACTAAACAAAACAAACAAACAACAAAAAAACTTTTATTAGAAATTCTGGACTTTCTTTTTTTTTTTGGACTATTTTTGTACAGAGAAAACTCGAGGGTGGGGGGGTGGGGGGGGCAGAAATTAAACCGACAAGGAACTTGTATAGATCTCGGAGGGGAAGCAACTACACAAAACTTTTAAAAAGTTCTAGTGAAAACGGTAGGAACTTTGCAGAAAGTTTGCAAAAGTCTTTACCAATAATATTTAGAGCTAGACTCAAAGAGCGAAGAGGAAAATGTTTTAATATTTGCAGGCAACTTTTGTACAGTATTTATCAAAAGAAACATGGCAATCAGAAAGACCATTGGTAATATAGAGAGGAGAAAAAAAAACCTCGCGAATTTGCCAATTATTTTTTAAAAATAGAGTCTACTTGGAGCATTGTGGCTTTGGCAGCTGAATTTATAGCAGCTGTGAGAAGAGAGGACATTATTTTACAGCATTTGGACATTTAAATTGTTTTAGAAATTGTACAAAAGACAAAAAAGGTAGAATGAGTACTTGCAAACCATGGGATTGGTTTGCTGTAAAAGGGCAAACGTTTAGATTGTACTAAATTTTTTTTTTTTACTTCTTGTTAAAAAGCAAAAATTGCCATGCAGGTTCACACGCCGTTTGTTAATTTATAATAACTTTTTGTTTCCAGACTTCATCCTGTTTAAAGAAAAAGAAAAAAAAAGAGAAAAAAAACAACCTGAAATTACTGTGTTTGAAATATTTTCTTATGGTTTGTAATATTTCTGTAAATTTATTGTGATGATATTTTAAGTTCTTTTTTTTTTTTCCTCATTTTCCGTAGTTGTATTTTAAAGATTCGGCTCTGTATTATTTGAAATCAGTCTGCCGACAGTCCATGTATATATTTGAACTAATACCATCCTTATAACAGGTACATATTCAAGTTAAGTTTTTACTCCATTATGCACAGTTTGAGATAAATAAATTTTTGACATATGGACACTGAAGTTCCGCTTGAGTCTTGGATTTATTTTTGTAACGCAAGATGTTTCTTAAATAATTCATGCAGTTGCAGGTATCATCGTAGCCAACCGAGTACGATAAATAATGCAGCAATATATACAATGCATGAATATTTTTATATGTATGTATAGAGAGCGAGAGAGTACGATAGCTTTAATGGAATAACTGCCTGTGCCTCCTTCAGGGGGACGGGAATGCGGAGTGAGACGCTCGTTTCCCAGTTCCCTTCCCAGGACGCGGGGTGCGATGGGGTAAGGGGGGGGTCGGACTCGGCTGCCTTTGACCACTTGTTGCCTGCGGCGGGGCCGAGCCGGGGGCTGGGGGGCGGCAGCTCGGCCGGGGCACTGCGAGCGGGCGCCTTGTTTGCATTATACAGATAATTTATTTCTCTCTTTTCCCAACGTCGCCTTCTTCCTCTGGGGCACGCAGGAGGGGAGCCGGCTTTTCGTGGCTGGGCACCGTGAGGCGGGCGGGCGCAGCTGCGGCCGGGGCTGGCCGGGGCCGAGCGCTCCCCGCTCCCTTTGTTCGGGACTTCCCAAACTTTCCTCTCCTGGCTCCTGGGCAGCGCAGGAGGAGGTGAGGGGGCGGGGGTGGGCTTTGCCGGGCAAAGGTAAGAAACAAGAAAAAGCGAACAAACAAACAAAACCAGTCGAATGCCAGAGACTTTCACGTTTTATCACAGCTCTTTCTTGAATCCTATTTCTTAAATTGCCAGCGCGGTGTAGCCCCGTTTCGGACACTCTCTGCAGCCGGTCACAAGCCCCAAAGAGAAGCGGTGACGCCCGCCAAATAGGAGGAGAGAGAGATCCGCCGTCCGTGCCAGGTAGAGTTTTGCTTTGTACAGTTGTAAGCGCAATTGCCGAGCAGACGGCTCCGCGCTGCTGCGCACTGGCGGCCGCGCTCCGGCCGGCGGCAAGGCCGGTCCCCACGGGCAGGGCAGGGCAGGGTGGGAGGTGGCGGGCAGCAGAGCTGAGCAACCGCTGAAGCAGCCCCTCTTCCTCCCCGTGTGGCCCAACGTTTATCTGGTGCTGCTAACACGGCTGCGGTTTCCCTTGGGAAACGCGCGTGAGGGAGATGCAAATAATATTAATAATATTTTTTTTTAAAGGGCACGAAATTGGGGGCACTGTGATTGCAAATTGGTCGTGTCTTCTGCTAATGGTGTGTTGTGCATGGCAAGGGAAGGATGTGATGGTTGGCTTAGGCAAGGCACGAAGTGGGCACTCCGGCATGGGGGCAAGTGTTGCTCAGCTTCTCTCTCTGGTATTTCTTGTCTTGGTCACTGGATTATCGCTTTAGCTCCGGGAGGAAGAAGGCAGACCAAAAAAAAAAAAAAAAACAACCCACAAAAAGTTACCTGGCTGGTTGTGTCTTTTATTTGGTAGTGTTATTTCCTAGGCTCGGTTCTGGCCTCCATCCTTGAAGCCTGGTGTCCAGATGAGAGCTAACATTGCCAGCCTCGGAGATGTGGAGTTCTGCTCACTGCCTGGTTTTGTAGTTTAGCTCCCTTTGTCCCTTGTATTTCTGCACCGTCGTGGTACTTGGGCAGCACAGCAATTCTTGCAGATTCCCAACCTTTTCTGTTTATTCTACGTTAATGCAAAGAGCAAAATATTCTTTTTCAGAGCTGTAAGCGTTTGCAATGCATCTGGGGATTATTCACGTGGTAATGAGCCCACAACCCCGCTCCCGCTTGCCTTGCTGAGAAAAGAGAACCAGGAATAAAAGCCCAATCGATATCACGATTCTATTTTTTAAAAGCGAATCTTAGCCAATTAACAGCAATAAAACCTGGCCCCTTTTTGAAGTGCTAACTAAAATATTCGAGGGGGGTAGCTGGAAATGTTGGTCCTTTTACAATTCGCATAGTGAAGGCGAGCTAATACCATTAAACAAAAGGCACTAAGCCACATTCAGGCTTAGTGAATTCAGCAACTTTTTATATGGGCAATTTGTTTAAGCTTAGATTTCGGAGTACGATGTGGAATATATGTGGTTGAAACCTGATCTCCCTTGGACAGATTCCTTACATCCATCCATCCATCCATGCAGGCATCCATCCATTTATCCGTTTAGAGAGGATAACCCAAAGCATTTTACACATACAGCTGAACGATTTTATTTTTAAAGTGTTACTTGGAGGAACGCCATTGTCCACTGCTAATTTTAAATTCAACACATTCTATAACCCCATTTACACCTAAGCCATTATCCTGGGCTTTCGTTTATGGCAGCTGAAATGTGTAGCAGAGCTCGTGGGTATGTTTTTATTTTGGTTATTGAAGGCCTTCTGGGTCCCCCGTGTTTTCCCTCTGGTGAATTGTTGTGTGCTTTATAGCTAGGGTGATGCTCAGTCCAAGAGCGCCAGTGTAGTGTTTCGCTAACGTTCTACAGAGCCGAAATGAACCCAAGGATAAGATTGTAGTTTCCCCTGTGATTTTTTTACGGCTTTTTTAAGGTCTGGGGTGTTAAAATATTTTGCGGAACTGGAGAGGTAGATTAGCAGGGTTTCTTGCCAAAGCTGGGAAGCTGGTATTACAGAGTGTCCCAGGGGGAAATCGCTCACATTAACCACTAAATGAATATTTGACAAGGGCTCATTCGGGGGTATTATTACTACAAACGGGTCCCTACTGGACTTTCCAAGGGTCAAAGAGCAATGGTTCAATTAATTATTTAGACTGTTAGTAGATTTGGTTGTAATAGCTGTACTTATTTCTGCAACCGACAGCTTCTTGCGGTGGGGGACCTGGGGAGAGGCTCTCTGCCTGTCAGCCCGCGCTCTAGCCCGCGGGCGAGCAGGGACGGGTGGACCGGCTGCCGGCTGCCTTCACACGTTTCTTGGCCGAAAACACGTTTTTATTCCTTGAGATGCCCACTGGTGCCGTGTGGGACATCGGGGGTGGCGGTGATCCCCGCAGCAGCGTGTTCTCTCTCCAGAATCATTCCTTCTCGTCCCCCATGGGCAGCAGAGCTGTATATCTGTCTCCGAACAGGAGGTAGATAGCTCAGCAATTTAAGTAGTATATAATATAAGTCCCACTGAAAGAAAGAGGCCATTACTGATAGGTGTGATTAGATACACTTTAGTTATTCAAATCCTGGTCTAACTCAAATATTAAAAGCTAAAGCCTGCCTCGGTGCGTACGAGATTTCCGAGGATATATGCAAAATGCTGACATTCAGATGGCAGGAGAGATTCGTCGCTGCGTTTTTAACGCCAGCCAGCCTCGCCTGACACTGTCGTTTCAACATTTTTGTTGTTGGGGGGTGAGAGAAGGGAGGATTATTTTGTTTAATTTCTACAACAAACATGTCCGCAGTAGTAGATACTAGAAAAAAAAATGTTGGGAGTGTGCGATTAGGTGACAATAATATATGTTGAATGAATAAGAGATAAGCTGGAAGGGGGGAGAGGGAAGCAGTAATTACAAACCCAATTCATTCAGCTTTTCAGGACTTTTGTTGTGGGAGCTCCATTGACGGGCTTCGAGCTGCCAGTTTTCTCACATTAAAAAGAACTGATCAGCGCCTCAGGGGGACAAGCAACACCGCTTAACTGCATAGTGATGGGGTCCTCATTTAGAGCCATTACAACAAGAAAATTAAACAGAGCCTTTTGTGTGCACCAGGTTTACTTTTCAATTGCTGACAGTTTATAGCTAACTGCTCAGAGATTGAAGTTTGATTGCGGTTTGATCGCCTGCTAGTTAGCACCACCGCTATTTTAGTTTTGGTAATTAAAACCAGTTTTTCTGACCATGGCACGGGGAATTGCAAGAAGTTTGGTACTATTTTGTTTTTGAGGAATCAATTCGCTTGGCGAGGACGCACAGCGCTGAAGTGAGTGGGGGGGCTCTTTTGCTTGCCAGCCGACAAGAAAAGGAACCCAGGGATGGAAATTCTCGGAGCTGCACATTTGTCTGTGCGGGAGCGGGAGGGCGAGCTCCGTCCTCCGGGCAGGCACCGCGCCGGGCTCTGTCCGGGGACCGCGCCCGCGCTCCGCCGCGCTGCCCGCTCCGCGCTGAGGGGCTCCGCGGAGCTCGGCGGAGCGGGCTGCGCTGGCAGGTGCCGGGCGGGCGGGCGGAGCGGGGTGGGGGGAAACAAAGCAAGCCCCCAAACCCTGCCGTGCTGAATTTTGAGCTTTGCTTCTGGAGTACGCAGCGGATTTGCTGTGGCTGAGCCGCGTGTGTATGTGCGCATCCGTGTGCGCCTGTGCGTGCAGGGGGAGGGGGCGCGCCGAAACGAGCTGTAATTTTTCATTATAATTTAGCAAGGGTGGTAACGAGCCGGGCTCGGACACTACTGCAGGGGAAGGTCTGGCCCTGCCGGCCTCGCTCCCCCGCAGGAGACGCCTGCACCGCCGAAGACAGGAGCGCGGGGAGGAGCCCGTACTCGGGGGTCCCAGCCGGGGGCGGCGGAGCGGGGCCGGGCCGGGGAAGTTTCTCCCGGAGTTTCTCTCCGGTAACTCCGGCTGCGGGAACCAGCGCGGCGTGCTGCCCCGCAGGACCTCGGCCATGTGGACGAGAGCTTTTACAGCGTGTTTTTACGTCTTTTTTTCAATTTCGTTGTAAAAATTCTTTTAGAGTTTCTCTGTGTTTTGCTTGCATCCCCTTCCCCGCCCCCGCCGATAAAAGACCCTCTTCCTCCCTCCCAGTGCGTTTCAGACTCAAGTCACTGAGCGGTTACTCTAAGGCCGTTGACTTCTTCGGAGGAGCGAGAGGGTCCGCAGCTCCGGGGGGTTCCCTGAGGGGCACCCCACGGGGCCCGGCGGAGCTCGGTTGGTCCAAATCGGCGGTGCCGCCGGTTCCTAGAGGCTCTGGGGGCGGCGAGACCCCGGCAAGCCCTGGGTTGCACTGCCAGCTCCGGGGCGCGGAGCTGGGCTGTGTCCTCTCGGCTGCCCAAAGCTCGTCCCGGAGACCAGCAGCGGGCACATGGCTGCCCCGGCCCCCCGGCCTCGATGTGCCCCCGCTCCCGGGCCGGCGGCAGAGACCTGCACCCTGGGCCACTGCTCCTGGGGAGCGAGAGGGGAGGCCCGGGCCCCTGCGGGCTCCCCCGCCCCGGGACCTCGGTGACCCCATCATCTCCGCAGCAGTTAGGGCTGATGACGTAATGTGGGCGCTTTTTTTCAGAAAGTCGTGATTAACGGGGGGTGGGGGGAATCCCACCGGGTGCTGGAGAGAAACAGGCCTCTGCAGAGCCTTTCCCGCGGGAAGCCTCCGGAGGGGTGCCTTGGGGGACACACTCACACACACACACTCACACACATGTCTTAGGCTGCGGCCCTGATCCTGCAAACCTGCCTCCCCTCCTGCGGGCAGCTCCCCGGCGCTGGGGAGGCCCGGCCTGGCAAGCGAAGCTTACTCGGGCGAGTAAGGACGCCCGGGGCCAGGTCCAGCTTAATTAGAACCAAACCCCGCAGCGCTCGGCAGGGCGGCCGGGCCGGCTGGCTGCGCGCAGGGCAGGAGCCGGGGCTCCCGGGAGCAGGGCCGGGGCTCTCGGGGCCGGGGCTCGTCCCCGCGCTGCCCCCATCTGCCCGGCTCCTGCCAGGGGTGCAGGTGCCACGGGAGCAGCTCTCCAACGTGTCCTTCTGGCATTTCTTGGAATGCTGGTTCCTTTAAGCTCTTTCAAATTGCAAAAGTTGCGGAAGACAGAGAAATAATTAATGTATTAAAACAAGCAGCGAATTCCTCAGGAGGCACCTTATCAACTCCAGCCACACTGGCTTCATCCCTCCTCGTATGCTAATGTGCCGTGACGTCACCGGCACCAGATTGAATGTGAATCAGTTATGAAATTATTAGTTTTAGCTTAAAAAGCAATCTGGCTCTCCCGCGAGTGGGGTTTGCGTTGCTGCGGGTTCTAGCTCCGTGTCCTCCCCATGTTATGTACACACAGTAGTTGCGACTTTCCTGTCACATGAATCAATATTTCCAAAGCACACATCTGAACTGGGGTTGATGTAAAGAAACCCATAGATTAATTGGGTTCCGTTTCTGAGACGGCTGTGTCTTCCTTATCGATACACACATTACACCAGAAACCAGGCAATCGGATTTCCTCCTACTTTTCAGGTAGGCAAGAGCTCCTTGTGATTTATTTCTGTTAAGATCCTACTGAGGGGGTGTGATTCTTTGCCAGCGTCTGAGAAAAAATACCCAGGAGTGTTTGCTTTTGCTCGCGATAGAGGAAAACGAGCCGGAAAGGGGGGAAATACAGAAATTTATTTTTTGTTTCCGATAGAAAGATTTTTTATTTTGGATTTTGAAAAGGAGACTAGCCCAGCGGTGGAGGGCCAAGGGATCTGAGCGGGGAACAATGGGAATTAACACCGTTTCAGTCGCTGAGGCCACTCTAATTAGATGTCTGGATCCGGCGAGATCAAATACCTGAATCTAAACCCCTCGGCTCGGTTTCTTTTGCTTGCAAATGCCTCTGAAAAACGGTTCTTGAAGAAACCAAACTAACCCTAAATTCCCCGGAGTCCTTTTCGAGGAGTTTTGTCGACAACAACTTTCTCCTCGGTTTAGGGGGGCCGGCGCGTCCCCTCCCCGCGGTGCCCGCCGGCCCCGGAGCTGCCCCGCCGCCCCTGCCCGGGCACCCACGGTAACACACCCCCCGTCACCCCCCCTCAAACGCTGAAGGACACTTCGGTCTCTTTGGCTGTTTCTTTCTCCCGAGAGCAGTCTGCTCTGCTACCATGAATTATGAATAAACTTGTAGCTCTTTCTCCCGGGGACACCCGGCGTCGCCCCCCGCTCTGTGCTCTGGGGCTGCGGGGGCCCCGGCGCGAAGCCGCCCCCGGCCGCGGGGAGGGAGGTGGCACTCGCCCCAAGTCCTTCTTCCAGCAGCCCCCTAAGCAAAGAAAGGAAGAAAGAAAAAGTTGTAACTGGCTGAGAAGTGAGTTTTCTGACTAATGAAATCCAAAAAGAGTGGCGAATATAAAGTATTGTAAGATTTCTTCCCTGCCCCCCCCCCGGCACTGATTGGCAATACTCTTTTTTTTTGTGTGTGTGTGTGTTGGTTTGAAAAGCAGGAAGAAATGTAATGAATTGAGTGCTGTCAGAGATGTCTTCTCTGTTGATGTGGTGAATGGCAGTAGCTCCCTGATCCAGTGCAGGTGCAGTAGAGCTGGGGAATAAAAGAGGGGGGCTCTCTGTTCAGTGGAAAAAGCACATTCCCTACAATAGACCACACACTGCCAGCCAGCACGGCATCAGCTCACACTCTCAGACTTTTTTCGCCTCTTTCCACAGTCCTGAGCTCACAAAATGGCTATACATTAGCACTAGTTAGGGTTTGCTTTTAATGAACAGTTGTGACTCCTTTTGACCAACGTTTAAGTCTGCTGTGCTCTCTCTGAAGACAGGTCTGTTTTGATCACAGGTTTTAAAAAATGGCCCGTTTCCTCACAAGGCGGCTCATTCAGGGCCATCACTTGCATTTGATAGCGAAAAAAAAAAAGTTCTCGATTAATAAAGGGTCTCTAATGTGGAAAGGTTTTTTTTCTTTTTTTAAAAAAAAATATATATAATAAAATTATGTAGGGAGGAGGAGAGACACTGTTTTTAAATGGCTGAGATGGTCTAATCCTGTACACGAACGCATATTAATCCTGTTTAGAGATAACCTGTCTCCTTTTTGGCTTAATATATTATCCTTATACATGGATAAAAACTTTGCGCTCCTATTAATTCGGTCCAGATTGGTTTTTCTTGGCTTATTTCCGTCACTTTTTTTTTCTCCTTCTCGGCTGTCTGCTCAGAGGAAGCTCGATGGTTACACTTAGTTGTCCAAGTTTTATTCGAAATTTTTCCAGAGCGAGGGCTCACTCCTCAGCCAAAGGCGCTGATTGACTCTGTCCCTCTCCGCCTCGCATTTAATGTGCCTCGTCCTATCGCGGCCAAGCCAGTGAGCCGGGATTTTCATGGCATCCCGGAGCAGCCCTTGCTGATTCCTCTTACACCTATCCTGCAAGAAGTAGATTAAGCTCTTTTGGATACACTTGCTGATGCGTTGCGCTGAGGAAAATTGCTCGGCGTTTGCTTATGAAAACCCATGTTACTGTGAAAAGTTCTTGTTTTTTCCCCTAATCGTGGTAACAAATAGCATCAGCTACTGCAACAGTTTGGCAAAGCCATTCTTTTCCTGAATACTGCTAAACGGGAGAAGCTGACAGCTAACCCGTTATTACCCGAGCTCCGAGTGAACTCCCCCCCCCCCACCTGATAACAAAACGTGTTGGCAATAAATGACATTAGAAATAACAGTCAGATGCCGGTGGGTGCCTGGAGCACGTTTCCAGGGGTCAGATCTTGTCATCCCGCGCACAAAAGAACGGATCTTATGTACATAGGAGAGAAGAGATCATATCGATGCGCCTAGATGAAAAATACAGATCGTTTACACTTTGTTTTCGGGATGTTTCAAAACGCCAGAGCATCATCACCTGACAGTGCCTTATTTACTGCCAACAAGTTGGAGCTCTCCCAGCGCCAGCCTTCACCCCGTTGCTGCTTAATCAGAAAAGAAGGGAAGATGGGGCTTTGCCGGGGGGTGCCCCGTCCCTCCCCGGGCTGGGTGGGCGCAGGGTGTCCAGCACCGCCGGCAGAAGGAGGTGCGAACCGCCGCTGTTCCCTGCTCCGGGTTTCCCACTTTCTTTCCCCCGCGCTACTTGATAGCCTTTGTGTCCTATTGCTGCACACACCCATAATTAATCCTCCTTCTTACCGCTTACATCCCGGACCCAAGGGGCAACTCAAACCTATTTAGATCGCTTTGGTTGGTTGCACAAATTTAAGTGGCAAATGAGTTATAAACCTAATAACTGCTTTAATAAAAATAATTATTTGATTACGGCAGAGGAAATTTGCTAGAGTGCAAGGATGCGGCTGGGTTTGCGTTTTGGTGGCGGTGAGGATTTGGATTGAACTCAAACGCCTTTTAAAAACGTTACTCTGAAAGAAAAAAACACAAAACAAAAAGAGCCCCCAAATCCCAATCCTAAACCCAGCCTTACATCAACAAAAAATCCTCCCGATTCGCGGAGCGTTGGGGAACATTTCCCGCGATATTCGGAAGAAGAACTAATTTGTAAACAGAAAAATCAATATGAGATTTGGGTGGCTTTGAATTAATTGAAAATAATCAACACGGGGGACCATTAATCACAGACGCTGGTACCTCTCACTTTTTTCTCGTTAAGGATAAAGTTTCTGCGCCTCTTTCAAGTGTATTTATGCTGCTGGTTTTACAAGGAAAAGTGAGGATGCAACAAGACCAGCCGCGTTGTCCTCTCTATACTTTTAACGCTAACATATTGTTTGATTACTAATTCGAGTTAATATGATCTTTATGGCAACATAACAGTGGATAATTGGCCCTTTTTCTGAACAACAATGTAAATCACAATCGCTTTATTATTTAATAACGTCAAACGCTTCGTTGGATTGGCCCCGACAGAGAAGACCTTTTCTTTCTAGGCAGTGTTGTTGAGAAAGAACAATGCAGATCTAATTGTGGAGATTTCAGAAGTTGGCTCCTGTAAATGAACAGCTTAGATATGGAAGTTCCAGCAGATGTCTGCACTTTTCCCTGTGACAAACCTTGTAACCCCCCTTCCTCCCCCCCGGCCCCGTCCTCCCCCCCTCCCCGACTTATTGAAGATTTTTTGTTCTCACATCCTAGCAACAACCTAAATCTTCCAGTCGCAAATACACCCCTTTCCCCTCGTTGCTATCCAGCACTTCAGATGGCAGGCTTAGGCGTACACACCAAATTAGTGCTTGGCCCAAGGCGCGCTTCGCCCCTTGCTCGCTCCTCGCCCCGCGCCCCCCATCAGCTGCGGGCGGGTGGGGGGGGGGGGGGGGGGGGGGGGGGGGGGGGGTGTCGGGCCGGCTGCGGGGGGTCCGGGGGGGTTTGGGCTCTCTGCGTTGCGGTTCACCACCTTCTTGCCAGCCCTGTAAACGTGTCGGGAGTTTGTTCTGCAACAGTTTGGAAGCGACTGCAAGTTGCTCAAGCCGTTATGTGGCAGGAAAGGTGCCAGGGCCTGCCAGCCGCTGGGGAGGGGGCGCGACAAGACCCCCGGCAGAGTCTCCTGCCTGCCGCCCCGCTGCCCTGGGGGCTCCTGTTTGTCCGACCCCCCTTCTCCGGCCCAACTGACCCAAACCCTCCCGGCTCCACTGTGGCATCAGCAATGAGCCTGCCCCAGGGGGGAGGGCAAGGCTGCGGGGACGGGGTTTCCCCCCGGGACGGCTCCGAGGGAGAAGTTGCGCGATTGCTGGCAGGGGGGGACGCGCATCCCAGCGCGCATCAGCTCCCCCGGCCCTCGGCTGCGCCCTGATCCGCAGAGCTCCGCAGAGCACTCCGCAGTTGGGGCGCTGCGCGTGTTTTTCCCTTGCTCTTGAGGCGACCTGCCTGGGATCGGCCTGTCGGGGCGGTGGATCCCGCTCCCCTCCTGCCCCACCGGCCCCTCCGGGGCAGTTCCGCGGAGAGGAACTGATTTGGCAAACTTGGGCGGGGGGCGCTGGCGGCGCTGCGCAGCCCCTGCCGGGCCGCTGCCCCCCGCTTCGGTGCGCGCCGAGGGCCCCGGCAGCGCGGGGGTAGGGCGGTGTGTACCAGCCCTCCGCGCAGCCGATCGCTGCCAGGGGTGTGAAGAGATGAGGCAGACACACCAAATTCGGGATATTTTCCCTTCCTTTTGTGCTTTATTCTTTTATTTTTTTCCTTAATTAATTCTTGACACAAACTAGCTAAATCCTCCTCCGCAGCAAGCGCAGCGAAGCCCCGTTCTGCTCCCTCCCGGGGTGCTCCCACAGCTGCCCGCGTCAGGAGCCGCCACGCCGCTGCGATGGGGGTCCCCGGAGCTGTGCCTCGGGGCTCCCCAGGCGCCGGCACCCCGCCTGCTCAGCCAGGCCCTCCCCGGGGCACCGCCGCCCCGAAGTTCGGGGGCAACAGCCTCACACCTGCGACGGGGTGGGGTTTTTTATTTGTTTGCAAGAACCCACTTGAGGAAAGTATTGAAAACACAGACCTAATCACTGAAATTTCCCGAAACAGAAATCCAGGTTCGGTGACTCGGGGCTGCCAGCCCTGCCTGCAGCCATGGGAAGCGGCTGATGAATCCCCGTTGACCTTTGAGCCATTTTCTCCTCGAGTGGGTAGAAAAACTTCTTTTTTTCTTTTTTTCTTTCTTTCTCTTTTTTTTTTTTTTTAGTTCTGCCTTTCCCGGCTTGTTTGTTTGTTTTACAACTTTACTTTTCCCGCTGACATCACCTGCCGGGGGGAGCACCGCGCACGCTGGATGCTGCCCGTGGGAACGCGGGGGGGGGAGTGGGGGCGCAGGGGGGAGCGGGGGTCGCCCGGGCTCTCCCGGCAGTCAGCCGCGGCCCCGCGGCGTGCCAAGGGTTAACCGCGCCCGCCCCGGGGCTCTGCGCAGCGACGGATGAAACTGCCGCGACTTCCCCAAAAAAAACATCGATAGGAGAGAGATCTCCCGAAGCCCCGGGATACAGCGGGCCGGGCCGGGCCGGGCCGGGCCGGGGGCGGGGGAGGCCTGGGCTGCTGCCACTCCCCCCCTAATGAGCTCATTTCCATGTCTGCGCCTCCCGCAACTGTGAGAAAATCCACCGGGACACGCAGCGTGCCGATGCGGCCTGGGCTGCCCCGGTCTCCCCGGTGACAGCGCCCGCCCGGGAGAGCCGCGCCGGTGGAGGGGGGGAGACTAGATAAATAAAAATAAAATAAAATAAAATAAAATAAAATAAAATAAAATAAAATAAAATAAAATAAAACTTCTCCCGGGCCAGGCACCACGCAGGTTTTTGCGGAGCGCGGGGGAACCCCACACCCACGCGTGTCTCCCGTGGGGCCGGGCTCCCTGGAGCTGTGCGCGGGGGGCACAAAACTGCCCGGGGACAGTCCGGGAGGGGGAAGGGAGCGCTGAACAGCCCCACACTTATCAATAACAAGATGTATAAATATCAAAGTGAAGGAGCCCGAGTAAGTCTTTCTAGAAGCGAGGAGGAAGCTTAAGCAGCTTTCTTTAATGGTGATTTGTAGCTCTGTAAGGGGCACGGATAGCAAATACCCTGCAGGTGCATGTTGTAACACTGCCATCCGGACTTTAATGTAGATTACTCTCCAACTCGTTTGATCGGTCCTTTGAAACCCTTTACAATTGCCTGTGACGAACCGCCAGTCTCAGGTTTTTTTTTTTTTTTCTTTGAATAATGCCTTAGGGGTAAGTCCTCGGGGCTTTTAAAGATCTCCAGCACATTTTAAAAAAATCACGTTAGATTTTTACTTTAGAGCGTGGGTCCATGTCTCTCAACTTGAGGCTATTAACAGGAATCTTTTAAATCATTAATCATCTAATAACCACCAACTTTACTCTGGAAGGGAGATGCAGGGGTCTTCTAAAGATCTCCAAACATGTCTATCCCTTTCGGGATCATCCTGTTTAAAATTTAGGAGGCAAACACCCTGTCCCTCCTGCTGAAGTCCTGGAGCTGGTGGGTCTCCAGTGTTTATGGACTTTCTGCTGGGTAAATCTGTGCTGAACGCCTTTGGCCATCGAGAAACCCTCGGTGCGGGCTTAAAGAGTAAACCCCAAGGGTCAAGCAGGGGAGAAGCCCTCCCGCACCCCGAACCTACCCTCTGTCAGTGCCTCCTAGCAAACAGTGAGCATTTTGGGGCAGAAAAAAAAAAAAAAGACGAGAAGATGCAATAAATCTCGCAGATGTTTCCACTCTCTCTGCAAATAATGCTTAACCTTTAATATTTATTCGTTACTATTAATTAAAAAAAATAATTGTTGAACTTTTAGCCCTTCAACTTCCACAAGCGGCACTTTGTTTCTCTAAAATAAACTTGGGAGAAGCGATCCCTCCGTATCAAACTAGGGATTTGAATTAAAGGCCCATTTGGGACACTTGAGACTACAAAGGGTTACACATAAATAAATGCCACATTTGCCTATTGCAAAAGTTTTCTCTGTCCTTTCTCAGTCACAACAGGGGAGGAAAAAGCCGTCGTTTATTATCTAGCGCTGGGCAGGAGCAGCCCCTCCAGAATGTGCTCTTAGATTTGGCCGGCAGAAGAGGGACTCTTTTTTTCCCCCCCTCAACAGCAGCTCCTTTTGTTCTCCAGATCTCTTTCCCAATTTCAAGCTTCACTTGCAGATCCTAAGTTTGTTTGTTAATGACGCTATTACCATCTGGCTCGTCCTACTTTCCAAAAGATATAAATCTCCCCAGTTTCATTGCCTACATTATCATTTAAGTGCCACCATAGCTGGAAGAAAAATATGCTTTCAAGGCTGCAAATTCTCTTGCACAGAGTAAGTTCCCCGGGCGCAGAGCTGCCGCCCGCCCCGCCGGGCTGCGGGCCGCTTGGCAGGGATGGCTCCAAATGGATTTCACCTCGCAGCGATGCTGGGAGAAGGGGAGACAGCACGATTTGAGTTTTCCACCAGAAACTTAAGTGAACCTCCACCCCCCCTCTGCCTCTTTTTGTGACTGTTTAATGCATCTGGCTACTTTGAACCGTTATCTTCGGCGGGGAGAGGGATGCTCGCCCGCACCCGGGATGGGTCCTGCCCCTGGCAGGCTCCTGTTTTCCCTTACCCAGCGTGAACCCCTGTCTCTCTGCCATAAGTACATACGCCAGGCGTCGTACAGTAAAGGGAAGAAAAGTTTGTGCTCCTCTTAGTGCAAAACGGTTGCAGATTTGTGTGCGTTTAAGCATAAAGGAACGGGGGGAGGGCGAGAAGGGATGGGGGAGGGAGTTGGGTCGGTTTGTGTATGGGCTCCACAATGACTCTATTTATTCGCTGCAACCAGCCTGGGCAGATTGAATAGGCAAAAGAGAGACACTCAGCCTTCCCAACGCGTGGGCTTTGTGGGATCTAGTCCCCACTAGCAGATTTCCACTGCTAATTTCCCATTCTGCAGGGCTCTCCTGCGAGGAGACACGGCCGTGCCCATCAGCTCCTACTCCCCCAAACACCACCTGTGTCTCCAGTCCTTCACCTCTCCTCGTAGAAGTTAAGCGAGGAGAGAAGTTGAAACCTTTATCGTTTCTTTGCTGGGTGTTCGGCAATGGTTTTGCAGAAAAAAAAATTATTTGAATATACATATATATACGCACACATACATGTACATGTATTGTCAAGCGAGGGAAAAGGTACTCCTCTAATATGGGAAAGAAACCCAGGGATTTTTTTTCCCCGAGTGATCCAATTGTTATAAATAATTATGGATGAAAAGAAAACTCACTTATTATGTACTTCTAATACTGTGACTACATAGGAGAGGAAGGGGGCCAAACCGGTGATTAATTAATATCGCACTGGCGTAGCTGTTTTCTCGCGGAAGGCCTTTTCCCCCCTTGCCGCTGCCGAGTTATCATTCCAGTTCGAGTCATGTGTAGTCAGGAAGGGATCTTGTTTATAAATTTATATGACGACCTTTTCTTTGTGTGTGCTCTAAAGTTGATATGGACAAATTGCAGAGGTATACAATTTAAGTAGATGCACTTTTAATCACCGATCATTAAAATGGTTATGTTAAATATACTCAATTACATGCATGACTTCACCCTAACAGTACTTTCTATTCTCCCAGCTGCTCACGTATTCCTTAACTATAGTCAGCAGAAGAAACTCGATTATGCTGAATCCATACATTTCTATGGATTTCATCAGCCTAATTAATGCTTCAGTGTGGTCCATGTGCCTGAATGGTCCCTTTGCTATTACTTGGGTAAGGAGGCAGTGCTGGAATGCAGAGGGGCTTTCTTTCAGAGATACCCATGGGGGTCACTCTAGGACTCTGATGGCAAAGGTAGCAAGTGTTAAATAGCAGAAACACGCAGAGAAAGGGAAGGCAGTGATGTAAAAGGGACATTGATACTGTAGGTATGCCCAACAGGTCAGTGATGATAATTAAAACGCTTAAAGAAGAAAAGGTAAATGGAAAGCTTCCACAATTCGCAGCGTGCCTGGTTAAAAGCAAACAAATCAGCCCGCAGAAACGCACCTTGCTGAGCCTGGCGGGAAAAAAAAGTTGACAGCAGATTTTTAGCCTAAAGAACTACCAGGGCAGCCTTTTCTGCCAGCACCGCGTTTAAATGCCCCGTCTCTTCTCTAATTTTCTCTTTGTCGAAATGCAACGTGTCAGGGAGAGGGGGCCGGGCCGGGCCGGGCGCTCCCTTTTCCTGCAGCCCCCCGGCTCAGGGCAGGCACAGACGCAGCTGGTAGCAGTAGCTCTTCCCCTCCTCCCCCCAGCTTTCTTCTGAAATGAAGAAGTGATTAAAATAAATGGGATGCGTTGCAGCTTTAGCGCAAACAGCCAATAGCTGCTTTTATAACAACACATCTTCCCATCTTAGCATTTAGTGAGATCTAAAAGGCAAGAGCGCTTCCTGCTATTCAAACAACATTTTAATCGAGAAATGCATCGAGATGTATTTGTTTTTTGTTCCCACCTGTTGTAGTAGAAGACCATCTGATCACACCTTTCTCTGGCTGCTGGGAGACATGAGGGGAAATCCGAGATCTTTCTTGTCACCCACTGCACTGCCCAAAAGGCGGTGATGGAACCCGCATCTCTTCCCTGTTGCTCCACCATGCACTCTGCAGCTCAATTGTCCTAACTTCGCGTCGGTGCCTTGCTGCAGCCTTCACCCTTCAAGGGGAGAGAGAAAGCAGGGAAGATTTCAGATCTATAACCAAATTATAATGTAGGAACTTTATGCTTGTCATGCTGATTTAATGACTTTTATAGTAAGTGTAGGCTTTCTGTCTTTTGAAATTAGCTCTTCAAAACGCTTTGTGTAATGACAGACACTAGACATGAGAGACAAATGCACAGGCAATAGTGGGATAATAATCTGGCAAACACTGCGCCGTTTAATATTAAAATGGAGAACAAAGTGCATTAAATCTCAGCGGAGATGTACATCGTTGTCCGATGCCATTGGCCCACATGTGGCCTCCAGAGTGACCCAAAAGGAGCGTGTCCTCTGACAGCCACCGTGCCTGGGTTCACCTCGAAAATGAGCAGACACCAGATGTTGAGTACAAAATAGCATTTCATGCAATGCAGTGTCCCTTTGCTTTCTGGTGGTGCTTACATGTGTCTCAGTACTGTAAATATCCTGATTTCGACAGGCTGGTTCTGCTGGGCCTGGCCCCTTGCTCAGTTCCCAGCAGGGTGATGTACATGCTGCGCTCACATATATGGCTCCGAATGTATAAATCCCCTCCGTCCTTAAGAGCATTTCCGTGCTCCCATGTTACAAGGTCCAGAAATCTGTCCAAGAGATGGTCTTGATAACAAAGGGAGGGGTAAACCCAAAGCTATAGGTGCATTGCAGTCTGGGCGACTCACTCATTGCCTATAATTGTAAATAAGGTAAGTTCACACGGCGATCGAGTAACGAGGGAACAAGAGGCCTATTTTAATCAGGTGGTTATCTCTCCTTGGTGGAGATCAGAGCTCCATCGCTCCTGGCCTTCTCATTGTGTCCCCCCTGCTAGAAATGACAGCTCCTCCAGAAATAACCAGCTTGGTCCCTGGATGGGATTTCAGCTCTTTTGCACTACACATGTACCAATTGTCATTTTATAGCTACAGCAAAACCTCTAAATTATATAAGTGTATAAACTCGGCCTCATTAAATCCTCCCTTTTGGATAGCCTGAAAGTTGGAGAGTATATTGCTGTAAGCCAGAGGAGACTTAAATTATATCCAAATGGGGATTGAAATATAGTGGTACTTAAGCACACTCCTTGTCTCAGCTACAGAGGTTTCGTTTTTCCCCTTTAGAATGTTATAATATTACAAACGCAACAGTTTCCGTATGTCAAATCAAACGATCTGAAATCCTATTTCTTGATTCGGCCTACGGGTCCCTTTGTGGTGGGGACAAAAACACAAAGATATGATCAAACACCGTAGCCTGACCAAAGAGAAATTTATCGTTCATCTGAGAGAGCATCCTAATTTGAAGTTAAAACCCTCCACTTCTAGAAAGCATCTGAACACGCTGTGTAAGCTGCTTTCTTGCGCGTGTGCCCATGCAGACGGATAAGCAGGGGTGCACAGAGGGACAGGGGGCAGGGGGCAGCGGTGACCCCGCACCTTAGAGCACGCCCTGCCCACAGGTTGATTTTTCCACCCCAACCAATATAAAAATGAACGTTTCTGTGGGAAATCCATGCCTCGGTGGGCTGCCGCTGCCCCCATCGCACCCCTGCCCACCCGCCGCCGCGGCCCAGGGACAGGGCTGGGGCAGGGGGCTCTGCCCGGGGCCTCTCTCCTACCCCCCTGCAGGGCACCCCAAAACGGCTGAGCTGAGCTGAGCTGAGCTGAGCCCCCTGGGCACGGCGCTGCCAGCTCCGGTGAGAGGGGCACGGCCGCTGCGGGGATCGCCCTGCAGAGCCCGGCGTGAAGCCCCCAAAGTTGGGTTTGGCGGGAGTGGGTCGCCTTGTCCCCTTTTCCAGCCCTCACAAGAGGGTCAGTGGTTTAACCAGGCGTCACCAGGACTTCGTTTTATTCCCGGCCCACTGAAGCGTGTGGCTTTTAGTGACTGATGGCCGCTGTGGCTGCCTGTGCGCGGCACAGTTGCTCTCACGGTGCGGGCTCCAGATGGGCACGTCCCGCAGGCTCGGGGCGGGGGGGGGGGGTGAGGGGGTGGCACGGTCGCTTTGCAAAGGCCACCGAGACACTGAGATTTGTTCTGGGTCAACCCTCCCCAAACGCCAAAGTTGGGAAACAACTTTCGCAGCGTGTGTCGGGGAGGGAGGGAGGGAGGGAGTGGCGGAGCGGCAGCGGGTGCCGCCGTGCGGGGCTGGGGGCCACCCCCCACCCGCCCCAGCGCGTCGCCCCCGTCCCTCTGCTCAGCTCTTCCTCGCCGGGCCCCGGACGCGCAGACAGCACGTTTCCAAACTTTGAAATGCCAAATCACGTTATGGCTGCGGCAGGAGGCTGTTTTCGGGGCTGTGACAGCTGAGTTTTCCCTATCGATTATGTGACACTGCAGTTCATTTACACAGCTCAAAAGCTTAAAGACACTGGACGAGCCCCCGGTTTAACCCGAAATCCTAACAGAAAGTGAATCAACTTTCTGGCCAGTGTTTAAACTGATAGATCAGAACTTAATTCGGAGAGACAGAAAGGGAGAGAAACGACAGCACGGATTTATCTTGCCCAGCGTCCTTCTCTGAAACTTCAGAAACTGCGGCGTGGAAAATCCAGGGCCGAAATGCTGATCAGAAGCAGCGCGTTTGGTGTCCAGATATTTGATATATTTTAGAAAGCAGCTTACAGCGCTTGGGGTTTTGTGCGGGTGCATGAAATACGTGCGTGGACCGAGGTTGTCTGCGGCTGCGGGGCAGCAGCCGGGCTGCGGGGCGTCCCTGGCCGCGGGGCCGGGCAGCAACTCCCGGTGCGGGGCCGGCGCCTTGCGGGCTCATCCCTGGAGAGCCCCGGCCCAGCGAGCGGGCGACAGGGAAGGGTTGGAGAAAGGAGGTGGGGAGGGGGGGCATTTTCCTTTCCCTCATGAGGACGGGACCGGCCCCCTTATGCTGCCGGGTCCTTCCTTTGGCTTCTGTCACTGTGGGCTTTCCAGGAGCCAGCCCAGCTCCCGGTTCCTCCTGCTCCCTCCCCTTGTCCTCGCCGAGGTTTCATTACTT
This sequence comes from Nyctibius grandis, assembly GCF_013368605.1. Classification (NCBI taxonomy): domain Eukaryota; kingdom Metazoa; phylum Chordata; class Aves; order Nyctibiiformes; family Nyctibiidae; genus Nyctibius; species Nyctibius grandis. The sequence goes on from NC_090665.1 coordinate 8,954,774, forward strand.
GCTGTTAGGGCCTGGAAACAATAAAGGATGTGGGACTGGGCTTTTATTGATTATTTGTCACCCTGTATTTGTCAGTTTCAATAACTTTTTCTGAAGTTTTACTTACGGGCACTTGAGCTTTCGGATTAGGCCAGCTCTGCGGATTGCAGTGAGGGGTAATTATCCGCTGGCTTGCTTCCCCGCGGCCGGGCTGCGCAGCCAGGGAGAAAAGAGCATTAACGTATAGAATGGGCAGGATCCGGCCTGAGCCCCCCGCTAAAGCGCTGCTCGGGCGAGAGGCAGGAGCAGGCAGGAGCTCGCCTCGGCCCTGCCGACTGCCCCCCGGCCCGGCCCTCCCCGCCGCCCCCGTCCCCGCTCGCCCTGCGCGGGGTACAACGACCCCGCGGCGGCTCTCCGCCTCCCGGGTGCTTGGGGGCGGGGGGCTCACCCAGGCCCCCAAAGTCCCCCCCTTCCCTTGTTTTGGAGGCGAGAGATCAACCCCCGAGAGATGGCCCCGCTCCCGGGGGTGGGAGGGGGGGGACCCACGACGGTGGGGCCCGAACCGGGGCTCTCGGCAGCGGCCAAATCCCCGGGATTCAATTAAAAAGCTGGCTCGCGCCGCTGGCGGGGAGGCGAAGCCGGGGGATTTGTATTATGAAGATCGACTCTTCAAAACTGCCCGCCTGGCAGCCCGGCCGCGCTCCCGCCGGCGGAGGGGATCCGGCTGCCCCGGGAGCTCCGGCTGGAGCCCCGGGGGGGAACCGGGGGTGCGCGGGGCCGGGCCCCACGGGCGGCGGGGAGAGGAGCCGCGGCGGGGCTGCGGGGACCTGCCGGGGGCGACGGGGGACATGGCCCCGGCGTCTCTCTCAGCCTTTTCAGGGTGGGGGGGGGGGGGTCAAAACTTCCTCGAGAGAAAAGTCCTTGTCTCTGGCCATCTTCCTCTTCTAATAACTTCCCGACGTCTCCCAAGCGACACACGCTGCTCCGCTCCATACGTGCTCCAGCTACCCTCATCTGTAAGCACACTAAAGGCAAGCTAGCATAATCGTTCCCCGGGCTGGCAGGGTGCCTATCGTGTACAGTATAGCATTTGATGTACTGTATCTCATACCACTGCAAGCTAAGAGACAAGCGAACAGAGTGCCCAGTTACACAGGATTTAATTACAGCGGAATGCATTCTCCATGCTGATTAGGAGAAAAATCAATCGGGGGCTTATTTGCCACAATGAACCAATAAAAACCACAATTTATTAGAGCAATAATCTCAGCCCCAAATGGTCTAAATATTATTGTTTCAATTGCATTGAGGGAATTCAAACTGAAAGTATTACACAGAGAGCATCAGGGAGTCCTTCTCCATGAATTCAGCAACAGTTTCTAACCTCTTTCCAGGGGCTCTCTTGCTGGTTCAGAGATCTTTGAAATCTGGGCTGTTTTTGGGCTGAGTTCCTTCATTTCAGGCCCAGGTGTCTGGATTGCTGTAGCACCTACAAGGCAAGATGCTCCGCGGTCCACAGGTATCTATGCCAAGAGGCAAACACAGCATACAGCTTCCCACTGCATTTCCTGCTTTCCAGTGATTCATATGTGAAATTCCTAGAAGAGGGGAGGCCACACAAAAGATCCCCAAGCCATAGGCCAAGGTAAATGCCTTGTTGTAATATCGTTAGAAAAACACCATGTGTTGTGCCAAAAATTCTCTGGTAGGGATAAGGGGGAAAGGCGTTCCCTCAGGGAGGGTGCTGAGCACTGGGACTGGGCTGAGGCGCGTAGGGAGGATGGGGGGACCACTTCCCCTCTCCCATGTGAAATCACTCCCTTCTTCTCACGATGGACTCGCAGTTTGCAGGGTGCTCCCCTGGGAAGTCAGTGGGAGGTTTGTGAGCTCCCAGGCGATGCTGCGCTCACGCCAGGAGCTGCGGGGTCCCTTACAGCTTAAAGTCTGTGACTCAGGAGATGCTGATTTTGCTTTAGAGCTTTCTGTAACTCCAGTCATCTCTGTCCCAAACCGGAGAGGACCTCATTTCCTGCTCAGAGCTCTGCCAACCACAAGGTCTTTTCATAAGGCTGCCAGGGGTGCCTGGCTGCGGGAAGGACAGTCAGTGTTTGTCACCAGGGAATGAGCTGGCATCATAGCTCTAATCTGAGTCAACAACCTGGCTAGCCCTGAGCATGACTTCATAAATCATGCTATCTAACTGAAAGGCACATGCTTATATATATATACAGCGTTGTTCAAAAAGGATGCAAAAATTAAAATAAAATGCAACAAACACTTCTTTTCTTCCCGCTACCCTATTAATCATTCACCTGATTGTTTCAATTTACATATTTCACACAGAAAAAAAGCAAATACATAAAACCATCTTGTATAGCCATAATAAAAACACAAATGAAAAAATTCATCTCTTAATGAGAGGCTTAGCCTTTTTCTAACACATCCCTAATAATAGGAAAACAATCTTTAAGTGTTTTTAATTTAAATTGTTTGCATGTTTAATTCAAAATTGCTAAATAATATTATCATGGGTCTATATATCTATTTAACATTGAGGCGTATGATATTTCAAAGCAATTGAACCAGTTTTGAAAGGAGAACGAGTCCTTTACCATGCCTGTATTCACTTTTTTCAATGTTGGTTAATACACGTGCGCTGGCCTGCCTTTTTCTCACCCTTCCAGCAGAAATGCAAAATAAATCCGGGACAAAAGATTTTCACCCCCAAATCTCCTGCTTTGTTTTTTCACCCACAGGATCTGCGGGATCTCCCCCTGTGAGAGGCAACTCAGCAGCTCGGTGGTCCCCTCTGCCACCTCAGCCCTGCCAGTGGTGAAGCCCAGGAGCAGCACAGAGCAGTGTCTAAGGGGCAGTTTGAATATTCATCTTTAACTCTTCAAACAACAGAAGATACTTCAAAACCATGTGTGAGACAAAATGACAAACTTTCAGTCGTTAAACCTCTGTTTAGCTGTACTGCAGATAGGAGCAGTTCACAACAGGGGAATTCTGGTTGCCAGCTTGCCATCAGGAGCCCTTAAGGAGGATTTTTCCAGCTATAACGCAGTGTACTCTTAGGGCTCCCTTTTGCAAGATGCTATTTCAAGTATAGGAGCACGAGGAAAATTTACATAAAAGCTTTGTATGTAATATGTGATTGCTCTGAAATTAAGAAGCACCAGTTTTCCCCTTACTGTTTTAGAAATGAAGAGTGCACTTTGTTTTCTTGTTTACTTAGTGCGCGCTCTGATCCCTTGATGTGCTTCAAGCATTTTCTGTCAGCATCACGAGACCTTGCTTACCTGGTAAATTTTATGTGTGAAATGATTAGTGTTCAGAGTGCCTGAAAAAAACAACAGTAACGATGTCTGACAATTTTTTCTTTATTTTTTCCTCTTCTTAAATAATATTTCATGGTACATTAAATGGGTTACGCAGTCTCTTCTTAAGAGGCCCAAGCAACGCATTGCCGCATACTTAATGTTTTCATCCAGCAGCTAGTTTTTAAAGGGAAAAAAGCCAAAGGCAGCCTGGAATCCTTCCCTGAGCCTTTTCCTAGTTTGTTCTGAATTTGATAAGGGATGGTAATAATTTGGAGACAAATACAGAAAGAAAAATAAATATTATTTCACAATAAACCTCTTAGTGTGTCATTTGCGATCTCAGGCAGATACTAAAAATGCTACTTGTTAAATTCACCGAACATTACTTTTTCAGAAGTCAAAATGTTTTTAGCCCAAACTGCTTTCTCGATAGTCACTTTGGATAAAACAGCTAGAGCCGGAGCAGCCCAAGGAGAGAAGCAAACAATTAAAACATTTACGTATTTGATTCTTGATAGACATCTCTACAAGGTAGGTTTTAACGTTTTTTTTCTTCTTAATTTTTTTTCCTTTTTTTTTTTCAGTAAGAAGGATAAGCTTGGAGTGCCCAGTCACCGTGGTAACTGCCAGAAAAATTCTCCTGAAGTTTGAAGAGGTCAGCTAACGGGGTCAACAACTCTGGCCTCTCTCTGAGCTGGGCCTGGCAGGCTCCATCCTGCGGTTGGGGTGTTAGCGCAGGCTGAGCCCTGGGAGGTGGACCATTCCAGCTCTGATATAAATTTTTTGAGTCAGTTCACGGCCTGGACTCTCCAGGTGGCCTCCAAAATCGATTGTGACCTTGTGACCCTGTCTAACGGAGGCATAGCATCCAACCTAAGTAAGGATTTAGCCAGGAACGACAGCTTTCCACTGAGTGTTATTGGGGACAGTACAAACAGTTTTGGAAGCAAGGAGGTAGGTATGAGGAGTAGAGGTCATTAAAAGCATATTAAAAAACAATTTTAAAAATCCTTGTTAGTGGAAAATTTTTATTAGCAGTAACCGTTCCTCAAATAAACTCTTCTGGCAACTAGTTTTCTTCCCTAACAACATTGTATTAAGTATTTCAGTTCATTAATATATGAAAAATTGGGACTTTATATATTCCAAACCAAAGTAGTATTTTATCTACCTCTGGATTTTGAACTTGTAAATGAAGCTGACTGACATGTATTAAACTAGATGTCTGTGAAGCGTGTTTTTTTTCCTTCTCATAAAAACCAGGAGGCTGCTTATTAAAGCAGGTTGTTTATTTAAGGAAGTAACTTCTCTAATATGTGCATTCTTTTTAGATGCACAAAGCTCTTAATCTATGTAATTTTATTTTTAAACTAGGAAATTAAGTAACATCCAGAATAGTGTGGAATGAAAGTGTGAGAGTTTCACAGGCTGGTTCCTTTACTGATTTGTAATACAAATAGACAGGCCACGAATTTGGTTATGTATTTTTGTAGAAGAAAATTGTGGTCATGCTAGGATCATATTTATAGAGAATATAATATTTTTTCCTTTATGATTTTAAGAGACAAACTATGTGGGGGAGGGAGAGGCTGCTGCAGATGTCTGATTTTGTTATCAAATCTAGAAACTTGCCCTTCCAAGCAAGTGGATTTGCTCTTGTATTTTATTCCTGCTTCTACAAAACCTCAGCTCTGCATGCATTGCTCACATGAGTAATCCGTAGTCATCAGGTGAGTAAGTGGAACTACATCAAGGAGCAAAGTCCAGTCTCTCAGGCGGAAAAATGCTCTCAGAATTTAAGTGACTTTAAAAAGGCTCTGAAAGAGGAAAATTGCATTAATATTTGCTCCCATTCTTAGAAAAATTATGCAAACTTATCCCAGTGGGAATCTCGCCCAAACACTTCTTGTGCCTCGCAGGAGAGGGCCTGGCTCTGACGTCCTTCTTCCCAGTCACCTGTTGAGCAGTTCCCCTGAGGCTGGAGGGGCTGCGCAGAGGCGGGGCTATTAAATATGGTTCAGGAGTGTTTGAGCGTCTCTACACGCTAAATATCACCGTACGGCTGAGAAGTCCCATAGGTTACAACAGCAAGAGTCTCTAGCTTTTACTTGTAGTAACACCTTGCCCTGCAGAAAGTCCCCCAAAATCCATGGATGTCTCTTGACCAAGGTCCTCTCATAGGGTTGGCATAATCTACTCCGGTGGGATTATTTGTAAAGCAAATGATTAATTACTAGGAATAAGAAGGGGGGCAAAACTGTGCCCTAAAATAATTTAGGGCCCAGACCTGCACATGCAGATATCAATGGTGACACCCTCTTTAATTCCACCCTGAATACTAATTGTAGTTTGTTGTTGTCGTTGTTTTTTAACAGACTTATGCTGAAAACAATTTATTCACATTAGCAAGCGTGTGAAATCAGGGCAGCGCCATGTGTGACTGAGCTTGGCAAGACATAGCTCACGGCCCTCGGTGAGGACCAGCACATTTGCTTGGTTTTCAGAAATAAGCATTTAAAAATACGAATTGCGAGCAGCTGGAAGGTGAATCCTCAGTATTTTCAAAAGCATCTACAGAATTGTTACCAGCTTTTTTTTTTTTTTTTTTTTTAATACTTGTATCTCCTTTGTAAGGAGTGCACCAGTTCTGCCTGAAAAGCAGGGAATCACTTCTAAAACAGATGATACAACTGTTCCACTGGAACTTTTGGACCAAAATTAAGCCAAACTTTCCCCAAAGCCTCAGGCTTGGAATGAGGAATTGTTGGCAGAGGGAATGACAAGAGGGTCTCAAGAGCTTTGACTTGCTGCAAGTTGGAGTTGATTTCTGTAAATCCTATTGAATTTATAATCAACTGCAAATCTACAAATGTCACTTGAAACAGGTCCTGGGCTTGCATCTTTTGTACCTCTTCACTTTTTTCATTTGTTCATCCTTAGTAAAACTAGGATGTGGAGTGCCTAGAGGTGCATGTGTCCAGGTTTCATGGGACAAAATTTATAGAATCAAGTTCTGTTAGATTTTTGTTTCAGTTTGTGGCCAGCCATGGTGATCAGGGCCATTAGCAGCCAAACCCAGGACAGCTGACCCAGGCTGGCCCACAGGTGTATTCTATAACATTAACATCAGGTTCACTATAAAAGGGAGGGGTTGGAAAGGAGCTCTTTTTTGTTTTCTTCTAGCATCCATTTTTTTCATTCCCAATGATTGGTATTCCTGGAACAACCTGCTGCAACTCTGTAGCTAAGTATACTTTTGTGTGTTTTGTGCTACTGTTGATATTTGGTTTCTTGATTTTATTAAATCTATTAAATTTTAACCCACAAGTCTCCCTCCTTTTCCCAATTTCCTTCTTTGGTTGGGGAAGGGACATTGGGTGAGAGAAAAACTGTTATTTTTTAGCCCTGGGTGCTGGCTAAATGAAGACAGCATGTTAGCAGTAGCTGCAGTGGTACGATTCATCTTCCTTATCCCCTTCAGCTCAGTAAAGCTTGCTCAGATTCATTTGATTCCTTGAAATATTTTTTGAGTGCAGACTCTTAACAGAGTGATATATATGGATGGGCTTAACACAGTGTTAGAGACAAACGGTCAGAATCACCAAAGGCTCTGGACTGGTGGTTCCCAACCTCTGCTATGTGGATCACTGATAATCCACGAGGCCTTGGCAAGTTTGCTGTAGGTGGTCTGTGGAACTGTATTAAATAATAATGTCCATAGTCTTCAACTAAAATTTTGATGAGAAAAGTGTGTGTCAGTCTGCAAGAAAATCTGAGGGCTGAGAGTGATCTACTAGCCTGAAAGCTTTGGGGATGTCCGCTTTACAGGAATGCGTGTTAGCCTGTGGTCCATGAGGCATTAGAAGGTATTTTGAGAATGTCTTCGAATTAAATAAGTGCCCAGTTAAATGAATGCACTTTATTACTCATGCAAGCAAGCGAAAGAAAAACCCTTAGCCTAGTTTGTGTTTGCTTCTATCTACAAGCTCCCAGTGCTCCGCAGAGACCGAGAAGCACTGCTCTGGAAGGCGGCCTGCTGCCACAGCCTGGATCAGGGCTGGCAAAGGTCTGCGCGTGCTGGAGGGAGCAGGGAGGGCAAGCGAGCACCGGAGCTTACGGGTGTGCTGGCGGAAGGTGCTGAACAAGTGCTGCGTTTCCTTCTTTTACTTCTCCTCTCTGCTTTGAGTGTGTGTGCGGCTGCCGTGCAGAGGAAAAGTCAAACTAATTCTGATGCTTTCCCCTATTCGGGGTGGACTAAGTCAGAGAAAGCACTTATGGCAGCCTTTGTGGAAGGGTTACAATATAGGTTGATACTTTAGAAGCTATAGGAAGTTCTTAATCCTTCCCTGCCTATGGGACTGTCATTTATAGACCCGCTATTGTCTCATCTTTTATAAGGATGTTTCCTTACATTAAGGTTCCAAGAGCAACCGGACTTTGCCATTGTCCACAGTTATTTCAGTTTGTGGCTTAATGCACATCTAATATTCTGTGTATGCTTTTGCTGCTCTCCTACACAGCAGACTGTACCTACACACTGGCTTAGGTGACACCATTCTCAAAACATTAATTTCTGTCTTTCTTTTTTTGTCTGATTTGTCTGTGCATCTTGATTTTGCATTAACCTAGTTTATTACAGGTAACATGATAAAGCCCGTGGAACTTTATGCATTTAGTTGTTTTTATCATGTTCAGTTCATGTTTGATGAACAGGCACACTTGCTTATAAAAAAGCTTCTATGTGTTGTTTTTCCACCAGGTTAAATCCTTTTTACAAAAAAAAAATTCTTACTATATAACAAGAATGAATTCAACCATGAGCAGACAAAATGGAATTGTAGATTATTTTGAATGTATAAACTTCAGCTTGAGGTTAGTGGTGGTTTAATTACAGGATTTTTTTTTTATTGCTATTCATACAGACAACCATTGTTTTCCACTTTGATTTATCTCCAGCTCAGCCCCCTTCAGAACCCCATTTCTGGCAAACTCAGCAACACGTGGGGGTCTGGCAGCTTCTGCAGACATTGCCATCTTCCCTGCACCACTGCTTCTTCTGCGCTGTTACACCAGCTCCACAGACCGTCATTTCTCAGAAGCCCTTAATGATGCCTTTCCTCCATCATCTGCCTCATGGCTCTTCCAGAATCAGATGCTGTTGTCAAAGTTTTTCAAACCAATCTAGAAATAGATACTGAAATAAAGGCAGGTGATCGGGGGATTGGGTGATGTTTTGCCACTGCCTTCCTGCCCTGCCTTGGGCACGTTACAGACCTTTTCCAGAGCTCAGCTCTTTGTCTATAAAATAAGAATAATAATAACTTTGCAAAGTGCTTTTATATGTCTGAAAGATTTGATGTAAATTAAAAGCTACCTAGATTTTGTCAAACCTAACTCTACCTAACACTCTCCACCTTCTCCACTGCTGTCTTTTAGCTGCTGAAAATTTGCTGATAAGCTTTTTAGAGTCAGGCTTTTGCTTCATGCCTTGCATATAGCGACATTTGGGCTTCTAAATCGCCCTTGTGTTCATAACATACATAGCAACGCTGCTATATATTTTTTTTCCACACGCATTCTCGCTTTGCTGAACAAAACCCCCTGAACAAACTACAAACAGCTCGATGATGCATGGTCTCGAGTGCCGGTAACCTTTGTGTGCTCCAGGCAGCGCCCAGCTTTATCGTGGTCGTAAGTGGGCCAGCGCACATTGAAATGTGTGATCTAGTCCTTCCTGAGCCCCAGTTACGCCTTGCTTAGCAGTTCCTCTCGCTGGTGGGTTGCTCTTGTAGTTTCCAGTTATGTAACCCATCTCATGTTGTGAATATGTGAATTTAGCAGCTCCCAGTGTCAGCAGTGGGCTGGGGGGGGTGTGGGTTTTTTTTTTTTTGGCAAGCTGGCATTACTCATCAGTCTCATGGTAGTTTTGTTTGAAAAATGCTTGTGTTAGAAAAAGTGGATTTATCAGCTCAGCACTGTACGGTGCTAGCACGCAGCACAACAAAAGACAAGTGCTCATTTCAGTAACGCTTGCAGCATTTCATGGGGCCCCCAAATAGGCTGAACAAGGCTTCTCTGGCAACTAACCCCAAGTACAGTGGGAAACTGTTAAAGTCGCAGTGTCGCTGCCTGGAAAAGGGATTTGGTCTTTTTCCATTGTTTATTGCTGCTTTTTTTAAAATTTATTTTAATAAAGACTATGAACTGCATTAGGAATTTCACTGAACACTGGAGAAAAGAGAGGCCTAACTGAAAATGCTGGGTTCTTAGAAGTGATTTTTTTTCTCATGGTTTCTTGGAGCGTAGACCAAACTGTCAGTCTGTCCTTCCCCAAGTGAGTGTGTTTTATGTGGAAAAATAAGATACTTGCAGCTTTTTAAAGTAATACTACAAAGTCAGTCTTGCTGCAGCCTTTCAGGGAGAACTCATTATCTGTTTAAATCAGTTTATTTTCAGAATGTTTTGCTGCACTTGCACTTTATTTTGTAACTGCTTTTCCAGAATGCAAATACATCCTGGAAAGTTTTCTGTATTTGAGTGTGTCAGGTGGTTAAAATCATGTTTTAAAAACAGTGTTACATACTGCAAATGTGTCAAACCCTTTGTTCACATATATTTAAAACAAATGTATTTTTCAGTATTTATTTATTCTCTCTGTTTACACTCCACACAGATGGTGAAGATAAACCAGTGTTTTGTTTTTGCTGAAAAGTTGTCTCTACATTTTCAGGTTCTCACATACGGGCAAGATGCTACAACCCCCATGTGACAGATCAGAGGGAAATAAGTATTTGAAGAAATCTTTGTCATTAGCTGTATTGTAAGTTTTATAAGAGGTTCAATTTTATAAAATGCAAATTCTGGACTAATTGTTCTTCTGAAAGCCTTTACGGTGTCTGTAGCTGCATAGTGAATCTACTACCCACCTCTACTCAGGTATCCAACAGAAGTCAGAGATGAGTAAAACACATCTTCAAAGATCTATAAATCAGTTATATCTATTTTAAACTTTTATTACCTAAAATGTGATTATTTACCATAACTTGCATCCAGAGAAATGCATCTGAGCACACACAATTTCAAGGCTGCACAAGAGGCAAATGAATCCCTCCATGGGGGCACACACACACACTGACGTGTTTTCATGTGTTCATGTAGGTGTGCTCCAGATGCTGCCATGGCTGGTTGGGAGGAACTGGTGCGTGCAGCTCCCATCTCATCCACTGCTTCACCGTGAAGGGAGGTGGCTACGGTGAACTGTCTGCTCTCTCCAAGGACAGAGGTTTGTGATTATTGGCTGCTGGAAAGCCTGTAATGCCTCAAAGAGATGTAGAGGCCAGACACATAAATGTGCTCTGGCATCGCGTCGTTACTGCACACACAACGTGCAGCCCCTCTAGCCTCCACACCGCTGCCTGCAGTGATGCAGCCGCCTCTGGGTACCAAGAGCTTGCTGTGATTAACCCATCGGCTTTCAAACCCATCTGAAGATAGCACCGTGGTAGCCAGTAAGATGTTTGCATTTCAGCTCAGTACCCGGAAATCTGGGTACCTTCTAGAGTGTTTCTGAAGTAGTGTAGAGATACCAAAATGATGGTTCAGGGAAGAAGGGAGGATGTTCAGGAGTTCTTTCTGTGTTGACTGGAGTAAATTTGAAAGCTATGGAGAGGCACCAAGAACAGGCTGGGGAACCAGGCTTTGAGGGCATGGAAACTGTTGAAGACCTTCCATCACTGATACTCCAATCTCTTCTACCTTGTTCCCACTCAGGGCAAAGCTATGGGAAGACTGCTCACTGCCACCCCAGGACTGTCAGTGAGTGATATTTCCTTCATGACTCACCATACCCTCACATTTGTAGCTCATCCTCTGGCACCTGGCAGAGCACTTGGGGCCAAGTACACTGCAAGAGCCTGGTGTAAGAGCGTAACTAAGAAATGCAGCTGGAAAGGCCAAGAAAAGGTTATATCAGTAACCGTAAAGGTGGGGGTGGCTGTTTTGGCATGGAGAGCAGGTACTGAAACATTTCTTCCACATCTACAGCAGCAAAGCTGTGGTCATTGGCTTGAGGGGAATGGGAGACTGGGACGTCTCAGCCCAAACTCCCTTAAGCCTTGGCTTGATGGGTGAGATCTTGAACGCAGCCAGAGCCTATGACATTAAAGGCTTTATAAAAGCAACAGTGCCAGTTTAAAACCAACCTCCCACATTACCAGCAGCCCCAGCAGGTGTAACGTGATCCAGCAGCCCAAGCCAGCGAGTAAACAAACTGCTGCTTTCTGAACGAGTTGCACCAGAGAAATGCTCCTAACCGGGAATTACCGTGGATATTTGCGCTCAGTGAGCTGTGCTGACACTGAAAGACCTGTGAAAAGACAGGCTCCTGTGACTGTTAATTCTCCTTATTCCACACAAGTTTTTCCCTCTACACCCAAAGCAAGGTAGGGGAAAAATTGTAAGGAAAAAATTCCCTAATAAGCATGTAAAGTTTTGTGGGATTCAGCCTGATCTGGCTCCTTGAACTTCAGTGAGGTCTGTTGCTGGGTTTCCCTAAGCCAGAGAGAACAATCCTGCTGCTTCAAAATTGCCAAGCTGGTCAGCGGCATTTAATATTGTCCCCAAGGAAGCTGCTTCCCTGCTCTTCCGTTGGGTTTCCAGCCCCATCTCCAGTGAGCAATAGCAGCTGGAAGGCTTCTTACCTGGCTACAAGATTGGTCACTTTTTCCTCCTCCAATGCTGATGCCTAAGTCTCCCTGGCCAGCCCTACTGTACACAGATCTTCTCTGGCTGTTCCTTTGGGTCCAGCTGAGCAGGTTGACTGTGCCATTTTAGATCACCTTGGTGTTCCTGCCCAGCTCCCTGGCTGGGAGAAGTGCATAAAAGTAAAACAGGTGCATCTGTCCAAGGAGAGTCTGGACCTTGACAAATATTACGGGCTTGGCAGGCTCTAATACTCACTTCAGAGTCCTTGGAGCATGCAGACCATGGGCACACTATGCTGAGGTACCAGGGGTCCAGCTCTGCTCCAGTGTTTCTGCTTCCCAGCCTGGGTCCCATCCTGCCCCAGAGAGCCTCTCTCCCCTCCCCATGCCCACGTTCTGGTTACTCATGGGTTATGATAACACATAAGCAGCTTAGAGAATTCTTATCAGAATAAGTTGAACACAATGCAACTTTTAACTCTTAATGACAGCCACCTCTGACTGTGAGTGACATATTATAAATTATGTTTGAACTGGATTTTTTTTTCCAGAGGCAGATATTCCCTCTGCCACCCAGTCAGCCCTGTAACGTTGCACTTGTGGCCTTAATCCCACTTGGATGTGTGCCCTGCTGCCTCCACTTTCCGTCACTTGGGTACTTTAGTATTCTCGAACAAGTGAACAATCTTTGTTTCTGTACCTTATTAGGCCAAAGACCATAGCAGCTAGCGATGGCATCAGCAGGCCCTGCAGGCAGGATTCTCTGCAGACACAGCCAACCTCCAACAAACCCCTTTTTATCCTCCTGTTTCTAGGAAGAATTATGATGCTGGTGCCCTGCTGTTGATCAGTCAAATCTGTGGTAGGCCTAGAGATAAGTCCTGTAAGTGTGGTGTACTGTAAAACAGCGGCTCCCATTCATTAGTAGCTTGTGTGTAATAAACCACCCAAAGGAGGGGGGTGGAGAGGGAGAGGGACGAGCAGCTGCACTATGCAGGAACAAACAACACAACTCATTCTTGGGAGCCAAAACTTTCTAATTTGCTGCTGGGCTGCTGGGAGCACTCAAATTCTTTCTGATAATACCCTCCTGCCCTCAGTGCCTCTCCCTGTGTTTCCCGAGTCCTGCTCTCTCGAGGTCTCCGAGTCTGGGATAGTTTCACTTTGAACCCAAAACACAGAGGGTAGTTGAACGAGGAGGACGGGAATACATCGGCTGTCCTGTGTTTGTAGACTCCTGTGTAAGAAAGCGGTGGACTCGGAGACGAGTCGTTCTGCCGGGGAATGGCCGTTGCACGTATCTGCTTGTGCAGTGAGTAAACAAAGCATCACATTGGCTGCAGAGCAAGCACCAGACGCACAGCAAACCCATGCGTATCTGAGGCGTGCAGGAGGAACAGAGTATCTCAAATGTTGTTACTGATTTAGAGCCTGGTGGAATATTTAGTGACTTGTATCTCCCAAGAGGCAAAAAGCCCCAAACAAACCTCAAATCAATAATAGCTGAAAAATTATTTGGCTTAATTTCTACTGTTTCTTTCACAAGTTGCTGTAAATATTTATGTGAGTACAATATTTCCCTGTTGCCCTGTATTGGAAACTGCTTATAGGCAGGCGAATTTAAATGGAATCTGCTAAGTTTAATGTAAGATGTTGCACGTGTTGACATGTCAGTAGTTCCTAATACTTGCACAGCTGTGAATATGTTGGTGCTTTAGGATCTCAGCCTTGGACCCTCCAACTGCCTGTAGAACATTTCAGACCAGGAACTAAAATTATTACGTGTTGCACCACTGCTCTCATAGACCAGACCTTTGTGCTGAAGTTTGTATTGTCACAAGAAAAGCAAATTATTTTCAGATAGATTCTGCTCTGGAGGACCTCTGTGCCCTTGCAGGAGATGACAGTGACTGCTTTTTCAGTGATGTGCCAGGCTGTGACGGTGCTTGGACTGTCTCCTAACATTTGTATAGACAAGGGTTACTTAAATGGCAAATTCAGGCTTGGGCCAAACTGCAAGTACTGTTTATGCAGACAAGGAAAAGTCTCAGATTTGAAGTTTTCCCGTTTCCTGCAGGAGATCCATCTTTCCTTCTCCCCCCCCGACCTCCTGGGGAGCTGTGCTGTGAGTTGCCAGAGTCTTAAGCTCTGAAATGAGAGGTGCTTCTGCCAGACTGCTGCTTGGTAAAGTCACCCAAGGGGGTTGAGGTAGAAATGTCCTGAAGAGCCCTTGCATGCGTCCACAAAATGGTGTCAACTAAATCTGGGCACAAAATGGCTTTCTCATCTTCTGAAAGTTTAGGTAAAGAAGTTCAGGTAGCCCACCACTATGAGTTCTGACTGTGGCATTTTGGTGTTCTTGACAAAGTAATTTGGCATTTTGATTTTCCTTCCCCAAACTTAGACAGGTGGGTAGGTACGTAGGTAGGTAGGTACCTTTATAAGAGAAATTCTCCTTTCAGTGCCTGTTTCTAGCATGAAGCCTGATCTCACTACTACTTGCTCTTTCCAGAATGTCCAGATAGAGTTGCAACAAGGAAGACTTTAGGGGACTCTGTCCATGACTTCTCAAAGAAAATAACAAAGGTAACACCTCTGATAATTGCTTTGTGCATTTACTGTGTAAGCAGATGGGTCTGTAGCAGAGAACCGTCAATTGGAAAACTCCAACACTGGTCTTTGAGCATTTCACGTGAAATAATGTTATATATCACACAGTAATTATCAAGAGCATGGCACTTTTTGGGTGGACCTGCTCCCCTGATAGTAGACAACATACAGCAGTTACATACCTATGATCATGTTGTCACCAAAACCTTTGAAGTTATAGATGAGACCAGCAAATTGAGTGAATGTGCTGGGTAGGTAGGAAATCAGAGGAGGGAGGTTTTTCTGAGGGTTTGAGACTCATCTTCAGCACCAGCAAAGCCATGTAATCCTTCCCTTTGCAATTAGAGCTGCAAAATAACCCCCGGGCCAGAGCACTCATGCAAGGAGCAATTAGACAAGCTAGACAGTGGCAAAAGCTAAAAATAGTAAATAATCTGCCTCCACAAAAATACCTTGAATCGTTAGAAAAGGATGTTCTGTGAATTTCCTGGGAATCGGTTACTGCTTTTATATTTTCATAGTGTTCTGCTAGAAGGGCTATATTCTAACTGCTTTTGGACAGAGGTAAATATGAATAACCTGACTCTCTTCTTACACTTGAGACACTGAAAAAAGCTGGGTAAGTCCTGAGATTTTCATATCTAACCAACTGAAATTGGCAGAAATCAATTGGTTCGTATTGAACTGAGACAAAATATGCCTTAGTGCTCTTTTAAGAAAAGTGGTCTAATAATTTTGGGGTAAAAAAAGACTTATTTTGGTTATTTAATGACTCAACCCAGTTTTCTTTAAAAAAGGATGTATGAATCAATGCTATTCATCCATTATCTGAGCCCAAACTATTATAAAACTCTCCTTTTAGAAAGTATATTATTTGTGAATGGATGACAACTGCTGACTTATTTTGCAGCACTTCTGAGGTGGGTGAAATGTAAAAACAAAAAGGCTAATCAGAGCAGGATATTTTTAGTCCTTTGTAGGGAACTATATATGATGCTATTTAATTAAGAATGACTCTTTAAAGGATGATTTGACCTTTCTTGCATAGAAATTAAATTTCTGATGCAATTTTTAAAATGTAAGAAAACTCAGACCTGAGGTTTGCAAGCAAAAAAAGTGTGTTCAGAATTAGCTGTTTACTAATACAGGTAAAAAAAGGGGTTACAGGGTACTATAGTTTTTTTTATTGGTAACTTGTATAATACTGTATGAAAAATGTTGTGAATAGTAAATTACATTCTGTTCTGTTTTTTCTACATACAGGAGACAATTCAAGAGGAAAAAAAACCTGTATAAAATTAAACTGCAAACTCAGTGTGTACCTGTGTGCACATACGTATGTGCATGCACGTACTGTTGCTGGCAGGCTTGTTTTCAAGTGGAAGTTTCAGTGATGGATGACTTAACATAAACTTTCTGTGTATGGCACCCTGTTTTCGTGTGGTGCCTGCTGCTTATTTCATGAGCTGCTCTTTCCCACCCCAAGCAAGCGTGACGCGTTGCAGTGCTGTCAGCACCCCACCAGCCTCGTGATGGGGATGCGATATTGAAATTCCAGCAGCTCTTTTCCCACTGCCGACTTGGAGCAGAAGCGACTTTGGTGGCGAAGAGGCTGCATTGGCGTCAGCAGGGCTCTCAGCGTGCTGCACAGCAGTGGGAGGCATCGGTGGCCCTGGAGTTCCTGCAGGTGTTGAGCATCCAAAGGGTCTCTGGCTGTGTTGTATCCACTTGGGTCACGTGCATCCGGGCACGGGAGCACGGTGGGTGTTTGCTTGTCCAGCTGCCGGATACGTGGTGACCGCGGCTGGGCAGGGCAGCTCTGGGGCTGCTCTGGGTGCTGGACTTGCCGAGATCCACCTCATCCCTATGGCTCCACACAAAGTTTCTTCTAAACATGAATTTAATATGCTTTCAGACTTGACAGCCTCCTTTTAAATGAAAACATTTATGTTGAGTAAAAGGTACGTTTGCCTCTCCAAATAAATGGAATTATGGTTCCAAGATCTGACTTAATCCTGAAGCTCTTACACTGTACAGTAAGTCGAAAAGAAAGGAGGATTTCTTGGAGGAGCAGCGGTTAGCAGGATCAGGCTCCATTTTATCTCACTCGTTTTCCTTCTGGTGTTTAACATACTTTTGTCAGAACTCTCACTGGCTGTTTATAACAAAGTCGAAGTAACTTCACATCTATTACCTAACGGCAAACAAACTAATAATTAAAAATAACGAGAGATGGTACAGAGAGTGCCCACCCAGCTTTCCTGCTAGGAAAATTTGAGGATTTTTAAACAAACCAAAAATACCATTCTTCCAGAGGTATTTTTATCATAAAGTCATGTCCTTTTTAAATTCATTTCAGGACTTTTCTCAAATGCATTTTAACTGTTTGTTCTTTTTCTACATTGTTTTCTTTGTGAAACTGTATTTAAAATCTGCATTGATATTTCAAAGGATTTGAGGGAAGATGTTTACAATGTGCCATTTGTATTTGTTGTATTTCAAAAAATGGATTTTCTGATCAGATAACATTAAAATATTTTTGTATTAGTTTTTGTGTGTTTTCATGACATTCATATATTTCTAGTTACGATTTTGGTACCTGATCCTGTGTTACAAGGCTAATTAAGGAAAGCGGGATCAAAAGTTTTATTGTTCCTGTAAGTCAGTCTGTTCTATAACCCCACTTCTGGTCTTGCTACTCTCTGAATTCAATGATTTGGAATTTGATTTAATTTTTTTTCTGCTAAAGCCCTGAGGTACCTGTATGTTGGTAGATTGCATGTTCAGGACATCTAAAGCTGAAAGAAGCCTGGGTGAGAAGAGTAGTTTGCTTAGTAGATGCATTCAAATGAGTCTCCAGCAAAGATTAAAATGAAGACAATGAAATTTATTGAGGCAAAGTTTCCTTTGTGGGCTGCGAAAAAATATGTACAGAATTGGATGAAGTTTTGTAAGCTTAATTTCAAAGCTGAACCTTCTTGCATGGGGGGAAAAAAAAATCCTCCTGAAAGATGAGACTTAGTTTTTTTCTGTGTGAAGAGGTTACCTGGGCGGTACTCTGTACACCGCTATATTGTGACCCTGTAAAGGGATTTTGTACATGGACAAGAATTGGGCCCAGCAAATGACATGGCCAGTGTTAGAGGCCAAGGTGAAGCTTTGTTTCTTCCTTTTGCCTAGGCTGAGCTTTCATAGGAGCCCAACTTGATGTAGTGGGGGGGTTTCCGCAATCCCTTACTGCCTGCACCTCCTTGTCCCCTCATCCCTTGCGGAATCTTCCTGTCCCTCCCTCTGTCCGACAGAACAAGGGAATGGCTTTCTGCCGGCTCAGCCTGCAGACCTGTCTTGGTGCGGGGTCTGAGAAGCGGAGACCTGGCCTGGTGCTGGGTCAGAGCAGTGGGGACCTGGCTCTGCCACCTGCCAAAGCCCTGTGGGGACGCCAGGGACACCCTCCGGGGCTGTTTGTGTGGACCGGAGCTGATGAAACCCCTCATTGTCACTGAGATTGGGCGGTGGTGGCCTGCACCAGCCCACGTCCCACCTGAGCTGTCCTACCTGCATGCGTGGGGTGGTCTTGGGCAAACGTCACTTTCTTGAAGCAAGGTGCCTGTTTTTTTCGCACAAGGCCAAACTGAGCCAGAAATACAGGGGATTTCCAAGCAGTGTCTCCACCCCATTGCAGGGTCTGGCTCCTGCTGCTGTAATTCTGGAGTGAAATGAACAGTTTTTGGTAAGAAAATAAAGCAGTGTTTTAACCTTTTGCCACTGAAAATGATCAAAAGCAACATTTAGATTTAAAAGAAACTGTTGTTTTTCCTGATGGAGATGTTGCATGAAACATTTTAGCCAGTTCCAGGTTGAAACTAGCTGACTTTTTCTTTTTAGATTCAAATTTAAACTAACTGCTATTCAAAGTTTTTAAAGGGACATACACAACATCGTTCTTCAGCATGACATTTGAGTCTCACCCCCTACCAGGAAGGATACCTTAACCTCCCTGTTGCTGAAAAGACTAGAAAGCAAAATAGCTTGGTTTTTTGTACGTTGCTTCACATGGTCACTTGGTACTACTTGGAGTAAAGTAAGTTCATTGTAACTCTTCTGCTTTGTGTTTCACCTTTCAGTTTGCGTGGGACTTTCTGTAGCTGTACAGACATGGACAGAGAAAGAAAATGAAAAAGCAAGGAAAAATTTGCCCTCAGAAAAATCACCATGTGAATTATATGGGCTACATGGGCTAGACATAGGTGGGCTACATGAAAAGAAGATTGTTTTGTAGATGATTTTGGGGACCATCAGGTTATCAATGTCTCCCTAAAAAAAAATTTAAAAAAATCAAGCTAAACCATCCCTCTGTGCCAGTATAACTGTACTACAAACTGGTTTTGCAGAAACTGCTTTAAACACAGCTATGAAATCAGTGTGGGCAAAGCTGTGAATATTTTTCTCTTAAATTTTTTTTAAGCAGAAATCAAGGAAGGTGTTTTTTTGTTTGTTTGTTTGATTTGTGACAGGGAAACAGAACACAGTTATGCAGAACAAATATATTATTAAAGTATTCCCTGCATATCTCCCTATCTTTCTCAAGCCATTCCAGCCAAAAGCTTTTGTAAGCGTGTGGGGGCAGCACTGACCTTTTAATTCTGTTTATATGATGACTAGAAAAAATAAATCCCTGGTCGAGGAGGACTGAACTCGGTAGGAGTTGCCTCAAGACGTTTTAAGCAACTATAACTTGAGGGATTTCTTCAGCAGCCAGCCCTGCTCCAGCACTCCTGGCTGGCAGCCGGCACCTGCCGGGTTGTCACTGGTTTAAGGGAGGCACAAGGGCACAAGCACTTGTCCCAGTAGGCCTAAGAGATGGACAGTGCTGAGGTCCTGTGCCTGTGAGTGCTTACACACGGCTCAGCATCCTCTCAGATGCAGTTTTGCTCATGCCAGCACTGGAGCCCAGTGCCGAGGCTGGTGGTTGGGCCATGGTTGCCAGGTTGCTCTTTGCAGCGGGCTGAGGTGCTTGGTGGGTACTCACCAGGTCTGGAGCAACCTGTGGGGCTGCCCCACGATTACGGCAGGTCCTGCCCAGCAGCGTGACTCAAGGCTGACAGCACAGAGGTTCGCAGGCTGGCTGTTTTGGAAGCACCCTCTGCCACGCCAGCCCTGGAGCCAGCCATCTCCCTGCCGCGCCAGGCAGGCAAACAGGGCCCAGAGAAGCAACCACGCACACGGGGTGGGCGTTGCACCACTGGCAGGGACACGGCTTGGTAACCTGGGGCTGAGCACAGCTCTGCAAAAGCACTGGGGTGTTCAGTGGTGTGGCTCCAGCGTGGCTTGTCCAGAGCTTCCCTCGCTCTGGGACGGCTGCTCACCCGGCCCCACAACTCACATCATTGCTGTTTGAGTTCACGTTCAGCTGGTTTTGCTCCCCAAAGCAGATCCTGTGGGAGCCTCTGCTCCAGCACACAGCTGTGCTGCAAAACCACTGCCACGGAGGGTGAGGATGCAGAGTTAATGCACAGAAGCAAAAGAAGAGAAGGAAAATACAATGTTGCACCTGTGAGATGAGGGGTTGCAAGGCAGCCCATGGGTAGGCAGGAATGGGGGCCATGTTAGCCTCTGTCCCTAGGAGTCAAACAGCAGCTTTCAGCACATACATCCTTTTTCTTCCCTTTTTTTTTTTTTTCTCCTCAGCCACTTGCTCCTACATCACTGCATGAAGATACGGAGCCACAACCAGTGCAAAAGCACAGCCACTGCCCTGGGCTGCAATCCTGTGCGGTGCTGAGTCCCTGCACGGAGCCAGCCAGTGCCCGCTGCTGCCATCAGCGCCGGGGGGAATTAAGGGCATTTCACAGCTTCCAGGCACAGGAACAAATTGTAAACTGTAGTGTTGTATCCATGTGTGAACACACACACACACACACACACACAGAGCCACACAGAGCAAGCCGCCAGCAGCTGATGCTTCACACTGATCACTCTTATAAATGCCTCTAATTAGACTTATAAATACCTCTAACTTTCCTACAGGGAACAGAATGCCCAACAGGCTTAATGTAAACTTGGGGGGGGGGAAAGAGTTAAAAAGATGAGTAAAAGCTATTTTTAAACCTGGCAAGTCCTAGACCAGCAGTCTCGCAAATCCACCCAGGCCCACAGCAATCCCAAATGGCAGTGCCCTGCACCCCCCGGAGCCCTCCAGGCTGCTGGGGGAGGCGCAGCATGGGCAGATTGGGGGTGAGCAGCCGGGGGAGGGGCTGCAGCCCTCAGCCTTTGTAGCCGGAGGGCGAAACATTGGGATCCTGCAGAGAAGGAACACAGAAACCCTCAAGGCAGAGAGAAATAGGCCGAGACAAAAGCCCGTTACATGGTTGCAAATCACCCCACTGCTGTTATTTTATTTACCGCTGTCCGCAGGAGGATTGTTTTCTCTTGCAAAATTTTAAGCTTTTTTTTTCCCCTTCTTCTTCTTCTTTCTCCCCCCCCCCCCCCGCCTCCTTGCCTCACAGCCGCTGTCACTTGTACCACAGTGCCACATACAGCCCGCCCGCACCTCGGCTCCCGGCAGCCGCGGCCCCGCCGGGGAGGGGGTGCTACCGGCGAAGCCTCCCGACCACCCGCGCCTGCTGCCCTGGGTGATGTTTGGATGAAAACAAACAAACCAACCTTTTTCCCAAGAAACAGCCCATGGGCGGCTTATTTCGATGTCCGGGTGAGGGGCACAGTACAGCCGAGCCACCCGGCGTGTTTGCTGGTGCCCAGGCACAGGCACCCACAACTCCCGCACCGCCCCCGACCCTCCCTGCTGTGCCAGTGAACACTCCCGGTGATTATCACAAAACTCTTCTCATTAATCTTTTTCAAAGGATCTCGATATTATTTTTTGAGGTGTAAGAAAGAGGAACAAAGGGCTCTGGAATATCACATTAATTTCTTGGCTGTTTGGGAAATAAATTCCCCTTTCAGTGTCTGCAGTTTAGTGGAGTCCCACTCATCCCCCATCCTATTCAGGCAGGCTAGGTTTAGGACTGCTACACTTTAACCATCATGGTGAATATGAATCTTCAGTTAAAAACAACCTGTCAACTTTTCTGCTTTGAAAGAGGTGCTAACTGGGGCCGGGATTTGCTGGCGGTTCCCCCACCTTCAGCTTTAGGGTCTGTAAAACATCTTTTGGATGTTATCCGCTGGGTGCATGACAGCATCATCAGTGTGGAAAGGGAGGGAGGGAGGAAGGAGGAAAGACAGAAGCCGTGTCCCTGTGGGGAAGAAATGACTCCTATCCTTGCTCTAAACATTTTTTTGCTGTGGTGGCAGCGGTGGCCTGGCCATGGGGAGCACGGGGGGGGGGGGGTGTGGGGGTGGGGGGGACCCTGTCGAGGTCTGGCTGTCCCAGCCAGGCACCTCGCAGCAGGGAGGTGAGCTCTCCCTCCTCTGACAGGTATTTACAAGGAATTTGTACAGGTAATTAGCGCCCAAATCAGGCTGCAGGAAATCATCCTGGTCATCCTGCCACCGCACACGCAGTGAGCTGGAGGGCTGATTTTCGATGGCTGATTTACCCTGAACAAAGGCCCCAAACATCACTGAGCACCCGGCTTGGGGATGGTAACTTTAGAGCCAATGGGCTCCTTTCCCATCAGTTTAAAACAGTGTTATTTTTTCCTAAGCTGATAACATTTTAAACATATTGCAAGATGGAGTTTTCTTGGGAGGCAGGGAAACCCATGCATTTGCTATAAAAGAAACTTCTGTGAATAAGGAAACCTGTCCTGTGAATTCACCTGTTGCCAGCCAAGGAGAAATGTTTGGTGTTTTATTTCAATCAAGAATTTGCTGCATATCTGGTGCTTTATCTAACCTCACTCTTCGGAAGATTTGATGTTACGCTTGGCAGAGCTCTCAGGTCCAAGCTGCTTTATCATGCCGTGCTCTACAAGTTTTATCATTTTTAGACTGGTGGTATTGTAGGAATAAAAATATAGCCTGAAATCCTCACAGAATGGGCAAGGTGCATTTAATGTGGCCCAAATGAATCTTGAATTTTTAATCAGGAGTTTATATAAGCACTTGATGCTTTTGAAAAAAAACCAACACACACCACTTTTTTGTCTATAAACAAAGTCTTAGAAATGCACTGTGGATCTGTGGCTATCAGGAGATCCTTTTTGGCCTTGACCAGCAACTGGTTCACCTGTACACAGCACATCCTCCTCTGCAGGTGCAGAAATCCCACAAACCCTGTGTTACTAGTTACCAGCAGAGGAAATTTGCCACGGTGCTGCTAGTATAAATCTTTGCCATATCCCCAGTGTTGGTTTAAACTCTCAGTTCAGTGCGGCTATCCTGGAGTTTGAGCAATCCAACTCCTTCAGCGACGCACAGGGGCAGAGGGTGCCAGGCAGAGCCGTTTGCTGCACAGAAGGAGGTTTGTGCCTCACACCCCTGTTTTTATCATGCCTTGTCTACCGGCCTTTATTTTTTAACATTATACAAAGACGGATCTGTTCTGTAGCAGCGCAATTTGATGAGTAGTCTCAGCTTCTCAATATCTGTATAATGCCATTGACTACATGGACCGACATCTGCAGTCTTGACCACTTTCTTCAGCCCACCACATTTATGGAGGTCACTCTCAGGTGCTCTGATCATTCTTGTCCATATTTCTTCATGTAAATCTGCTTTTCGCAAATATGGAGTGTTTGAACTGCAGAATTTGGGGCTGCCCTTTGTCTCAAGTGGTGGCAGCTCCTGACTAAGGTGCAACATCAGCTAGCTGGGGACATAACCTCTGACATTATCACAGCTGGAGCCACTCAAGCTGTGTCTGTCATAGCACTGAGATTGCCCATATACAAAATGAATTTAGGATTACTGCAATTCACCGGCCAATGTGGGGCATGGTCCTGTTACAGCCTCTAACTATGGGTGGTAACATCTTGAGCACAAGTGGTAGGATTTTGTTCTTACAGTGCTAAATGCTGGGCCTCACTGTTTGGTGCATCAGCTAAGGCTGCAAATAGGAAACCTTTTCTGCAGTGAAGACCCTACTTAACTAACTCAATAGGTCCTAGCTGTGGTTTTCATTAGTAGAAAATTTATGCCACCTGCTTGCTTGTAGTCCCTCAGTGTGGGTCTGGTTGGTGCCTAAGGGCTCCTGCTTCCTTTCCAGGTAAGGATTTTTACTTTTATTGCTATTTGTATGGTTTATCTTATAATTTATAAGGTGTGTTGTTGTTTTTCTGGAGAACAAGAAAAAAAATCTTTGCTGTAGGAGGAGGATGAGTATATAGTAAGCTCTGTGAGAGGTGATTAGGTTGTTTGATGTTGTTGTAAGTGTACTGTGTGCATAACCTGTAAACGTGCTTAAATCTGGTGGTGTTTTTCTTGAAACAATTGAGTTTAATGTAGAAGTTCATACTGAAGTTGAAAATAATGTGTTTAGCTTCAAATGGCTGCAAAGTTAATTCTGTGCTCAGAAAACACATATTCTTCATCTGGGATAGCAGTGCTGTGTCATAACTGTAAGTGGAATGAAAGAAAGTTTGCTGCTTTGATAATAAATGTCTTCTTAACCACCATACTGCATCTTGCTGAGTACAGAGAAGTGTAGTGGTGGCCTGTGTTAGCACTGAAACAGTGAGTGGATTTAGGAGTCCTAGGGGTATTCTGAAAAATAACATGAGGAGTAAGTTAATTTTGTAAAAATAAGGAACGATGTAGGGAGCTGTGGTGTGGTCCCTCTGTAGACAGTGAAGCCTCTTGCTACTAAGCACTGGAAAGGTGTATGGAAGAGATGGTCGTGTTACCCGTCAAAAATTCTGGGTCTGGGTTCCACACAGAAAATGTCAATGTGTTAATAACCCTTGGATTGTTTGTTTACTGGTTTGTGAAATTAGGGAATGTTCTCTAGCTTTGTTTTTCTGCCTGAGGTTGCAGACGTGCCCTTTATTTATTTGTGCTTTGGAAACATTTCTAACTGCAAAAATGGGGGTTATAAAGCCCACCCCAAATGCCTGTGAGATTTGTGACAGCACTTGGGGTTCCTGCCCTGAGTAGCAGAAGGAAATGGGGGTACGGGGCTCAGTATGTACGTGCCGCAGGTGCACAGTGCCGGGAGATGCAGCATGGGTCTCCTCCCAGTCCTGGGCCGTGGCCTCTCCCAGCAGCAAGGGCTGGAGAGTAGCTTGTGGCTGGACTTTAGTGGAGACACTGGGAATGTGGGAAACTAATGACCAGAGAGCACAGTCCCGTTTTTGCCCCCAAAGGGATTTGCAGGTTGAGTGAAGGCAACTTCTCTTTCTGACTGTCCCATATAAGTGCTTTTTTGCATTGCTCGGGGACTGGGGATCAGGCAGCCTCGCAACCCTGTGAGTCCCCTGCACGCCCTCCCACCACATCTCTCTGCATACTCTCCCACCACATCTAAAAACACTTCCTGGTAGAAGATGAGGAGGGCTGATGCCTCTTGGTGACAGACCAGGGTTCACAGTGCTGCTCGGACCTGCAGTGCCCAGCCACGAGAGCTGGAGCTTTGGTTTTGGGGCTTATGTGTGAAAGATGGTGGTATCTGAGCGAATGTTTAAAGATTATCTGTTGTCTTTAAACAAGGTACAGGGAGGGCAGTTGCCACACAAATCTTTTAGTGTCCTCAAACACAACTCTAAAAGTGTGTCATTAATTTCATCTAATCACCTTCACAACTTCTCATAGTGTTTGTTGTTGTGTTTTTGTTTTTTTTTTTAAATCATATCAAATGTAGTTGTAGTTCTTCTCCAGCAACAACAAGGAAGAAACTAAAGAAAGGAGAGTCAAGGCAAGCACTGTGTACAAATGGCTTTTGACTCTTCATCTGTGTGGAACTTATCCTTATTAATTTCTGTAATGACTTTAATAACGACTAATGTGATGCTATAACAAAACATAGTTATTACTGTGCTAAGAGTTCAGGAAATAAATTAGAAAAAACATTTAACACACAGGAAGGTTTTAAATATCTTGCTGAAAGCTGCTGGACCTGGGCTCCCAGATCTCCCTGCAGAGCACGCTTTAGCTTTGGACATCCCTTTAAAGACTTAAACAGCTTGAGGCTTGTAGTTTGCCACAGGAGCTTAGAGCAAATTCATGTTTCTAGGTTTTAAACCCTGAGCTGGAGTACAAGAGCCATGCTCAGGAAGGTAAGGAAAGGTGTAACAAGGTCATTTGGAACTGCATACATTCAGGTTGTACCTTTAAAGCAAATTCTAAATTTAATTGAAAGCTGAGGGCAAGGGAGGAGGGTAGCAGCGATGTGCTGATTTATTTTGAAGCGTGTGAGGAGCCGTGCTGTTGAATCCTCGATGAACCACAATCTTAATACAATGGTGCTGGGCAAGTTCGGCAGGAATAGGGACTGGGTAAGATGACGGATGAGGTTTGGGATGGTGCACGGGGGTGCCCATCTGTGCAGCCTCTCCCTGGAGTCTGGTGCTCTTTCAAGTCAATGGCAGCATGTGTGCGTGTGAAAGATGGCAATGAAGTCGTGTACTTAACCAAGACCTCCAGCAGAGGATTCTGCAGGGGTTTTATTGCACTGGTGAAGTGATGGATGAACAGAACCAACCAGATATGGCTGTTTGAAAATGGAGCTGGAAAAGGCAGTCATTTCACTGAACTTGTGCTCAGTTGAGTGATAATACTTCTCCCTCTGCTTTTGAGGTGTTCAAGAGATCCACTGGCAAAGGAGGTGATGCTGTTTTACCCTCCTTATGGATAGAAATGCTGAGGTGTAGGGGGGGATGCAGTGCCTTGTCCTGTGTCACACAGCAGTCAAGGGGCAGCCTAGAAAAGTCCTCCTGCTCAGGACTTTGTGAGCCTGACCTTGCTTTAGCAGTAATTACTGATGCTGATCTGACAGAAGAGCACCCGCTTGGGGATAACCGCTCTTGGTGAATTGGCAAGCTTTTTCCTTTGCTTTGCTAGTTGTTTTATACCAGAACAATAACCTCTTTGTAAAGCTCACCCCCCTTTGCTGAAAGAACTGCTCAGACAGGTGCTTGTGTGCACCTTCCAAACAGGTGCACCCAGACTGACCTCCCACAGCCTTCTCCAACCAGCTGTGATGCACGAGATCCTCTGCCCCTGGTCCCTGCAGTGCCACTCTCAAGGGAGAGGTGTGATTAGCACAGCTTTTTCCTTTTTTCTGTAACTGCATTTTTTTCTCCCCTTAGCCTCACTCTTTAAACAAGTAAAGTAATGTCACCTGTGGTGGCTTTACTGGCTGTCAAAAATTAGCATCATTTTGCTGTAGAAAGAAGGGTGATTATTATGGTCTTTTCTGCATGAATTTGTGGTTGTTTCTACTGCCTTGCTGGGCTGATTGGTGCCTGGTCAGTTGACCATAACGGTAATGCAAAGTCTTGCTCTCCTGGAGTCTGAAACAGAAACTGCACAGAAATCTGGTGTGTGTGCTGTTAGATCCTTAGGAGAAATATATCTTGCAGTACATGGTTGTCTCCTTAAGCTGTTGATATTTATAGCTGTCAGCTGCTACATTCATTGAGTTGCCTGATGGTCTAGGAAATCATGTACTCAGGACAGCAGCAATGGTGATGTCTATGCTTTTTTCCTGTAATTTTACCAGCGAGTTTCCTGTTCTCTTTGCTTTTTAAAAATAAGAAATAAATATAAAATTCATAGGGGATGTTTTCTAAGTCATAAGATAGGTATTTTTAATCTGTGCATCATATACGTGCAATTACTCTCCAGTTGAGTACAATCTTTGCTTTTTTATTTCAGAAATACTCTGTAAGGGCTTCAACAACCACCACCCCTCCCAATTCATACCAGGTCTTACTAAAAGCAGACTGCAGTTTCCTCCTCTAGTCTAATGTTTCTGAAAATTGCTTCCCAAGTCCAGTTTGGTCTCATTCACTCCATTATTTATGGAGGATAAAATTAGTCCTTCCACCTGCATTACATGTTAATTCCTTAGCCTATTTAAGAGAAGACTTGCATGGGTTGTTACCCATGTGTTGATCACTTGTACCATGTCTAGACCCAAATGGAGAGCTCGTGGGGAATTAGCTAAAACACATTAGGCTTTTAAAGCATGTATTTTTACACCAGAAATTAAGTTGCACTGACCTCAAAGATTTATGTGCTGGATGTTCCCAAATATTGATGAGAAGGGATAGGGGTGTTGTCTCTTCTGTCATAACTCCTGCAACTGTTGGCATCTTTTTGCAAATCTTTGGCTTGTAAATGTTGTGGGGTTTTTAAAAGTGTTTTATTTAATTTGCATTAACTGCAGTGCCTCTAGTAAAATTCTTGGGGGAATTCTTTTTTCTGTTTGTTTTTTCTTTGTATGTTACTTCTCCATTAAATACATAAAACAAAGCCTTAACATTCTAATTCAGCAGTAAAGGCAATTGCATTACGTAAGTGTTGAAAGCTGCCCTTTTTTGGAAGCTTACAGCAACAACACTTTTTTTTTTTTAAGCTTAAGCCAGCATTATCACTGAAAAATGAATAATGGAGTTGAAATTGGTTTTCTGACTTGCCTGTTATTGATTTAGGTGCTCTAATAACTTTGCCCTGGGAAGGTAATGATATGTGTTTCTGTATGTTTTTGTTCTAGCAGTGATTTGGTTTTATCTGTTTTCCACTCCCTCCAAATTATTTACAGTTATAATATTTCTGGATAATTTCATAGGCCTTGTCTCTGTTGCACTAAAGTCAGTGGAAGCCAAAAGTATGTCCACAAAGTTATTGAATAGCTGGAAAG
Organism: Nyctibius grandis; assembly: GCF_013368605.1. NCBI lineage: Eukaryota > Metazoa > Chordata > Aves > Nyctibiiformes > Nyctibiidae > Nyctibius > Nyctibius grandis. The sequence continues at coordinate 8,983,150 of NC_090665.1, forward strand.
GTATCTGAACGTGAAGATGATCATGGAAATTCTGCTTGCCGTTATCAGTTATGAGCACCAAATTAGTCCGATTCTGAACTTTCTGTGTATATTCCTGTGAAATTCTGCTTTGGCTTAAATCAAGTATATTGTTATTCTGGAAAGAGAGGTTACTCTTTCTGCTCTTACTGAAGAGAAGTATTTAAATGCAGGTACGGATGTTTTGGAAAAACTGAAGAAAGCTTAGACTGTGAATTTTTTCGTAAACCGTAAATCTTTATAACAAGATTAGCCTCTCACTACCTCTCTCCCAATTTCTCCCTAAGGCAGGTTTTTTTTGTCGCTTTTGGGCAGAGCTGTCATGGGAAGTTCTCTGCTCTTTACCTCGCTAATATGTATATGCTTAATCATCAGTATTTGAAGTTTGGCGTATGAATTAAGAGAATATTTAGACTGTGGTGAATAAGTTACCCAGTGGCACTGCTGGTGTAACACTTTCTATTGATCCTGTTCTTGTGATCCAGTATTGCTTAAATCAGAATAATTGCATTTGTTATAATGGTTTAATTAATATGTCTTTCAGAGGTATGTGTGACTAAATATGTAATTCTCCAGGCTCCCGGTGACATACCCAGTCAAAAGTTTTTTCTTTATCTTGAGATAACACCCATCAGATTATATACTACACCAGTTTAAGAAAATTGTCTTGCATGTTTGTTTGGAGAATATCTTCAATAAATAAGTATTGGCTGTGATCTTGCAAATAGTTAAGCATATGCTTAACATTATAGTGCTACTTCAGCTAGATAATAGCTGGGCTGTGCAGAGGATCAAGGGAGCTGGGAACTAAATTCCCATTGCTTAATAGAAACAGAACTTCCCAATTTTTTTTTCTTTTTTTTTGAAGGTGGAAGGCTAAAGGAGGGTGGGAATCAGGTTAGGTTATTTTCCAAAACACATAAAGGCCATAATGAGCTAGCCCCAGATTCATGTGCATTTCTACAGTTCAGATGAAGTGATCCAGCTTGTATCTGACTGATGATTTGGCCCTTGCCAGCTGACACAGGTGAATAATGTCTGAAAAATATTGTCTGTGGCTGTTCCAACCTGACAGAATGTGACACTTGCATTTTGCTGTTGTGTACTGTGAGCTGTGTGCAGCAGGGAAGGCTTCTCTGCCTAAAGAGAGCTGAACCAAGCAAAGAACATGCACCTGGGCCTAGCCCCTTGATGTTTTACCATCACCTACGGGCAAATTGTAAGGTTTTGAGCTTTAGATTAATAATTCAGGTTTCCATGATTCCTTGCTTTAACTGATGCATAGTGAGGGAAAACCTGAAACCTGAACTGATTTCTTCCACTTTTTTTAATATAATGTTAGTCCCTACTGTGTGATCTCAATTTATTCCATCTGATGAAGTGGTCCAACAACTAGGAAATAAAAACTTAATCAAATAAATCTGTGTTAGGGATCAATGACTATTCCATGCAAACTCTCCTCATCCCATGAAGTATCATGGGTAACTTCTTCACTTGAAAAATATCAGTCTGACTAATTAAGTTTATTCTACAAGTAATGTTTTTGGGTTGCCAATTAATAAAGCATTACCAATTATGTTATACCAGTCATCTAGAGTTGCCTACCTATGGTTTATAGGGCATCTCTCTCTCTACATTACTTATGGGGTTTTTTGGTAATAAGTGCTGTGATCTTTCCTTTGGTATTCTTGTCTCTGATACTCCCAAGCTAATTAATATTTGCAGTTGTCTTTAACTATCAAATGGGTTTGCAATCATAAGCACATTCTTAAACCTCTTAGTACTGAAAGGAAGACCTAAATAACTTTTAAATCTGTGAGACAATGTCAAGAAATGTACTCGCTTAAATTTAATCCATCACTCTGTGCCAGCAACACATATAGCTGAAAGGTCAGAGAATCATTGAGAGGGAGAAAAACAATTAATTTGGTATCAAAAAGGTAATAGGATAAGGCCTGGCCGACCCTCTCCTATTGTTCTGCTGCATTAACTTCAGCAGGTCAGATGCCACTAGTCGTTGACCTCAGGCTAAACAGGGTCAGCCCAGGCTGATTACAAAAGAGATGTGTTTGCACTTACCCAACTGTGTCTTAAAAAAACTGAACCCACATCTGTGTTATTCCCGGGGAGGAACACACAAAGAGTAAATATTTTTCAATGCAAATATCATTTACAGAATCTTCTGCATGAAGAACAGTGTCTCCCATCATGGTATGGCTGCTATGTGTGAGTCCTTCCCACCACTGTGATGTGTTGTAACCCCAGACCTGCCAGCAGGTGCATGTCAAAGAACTGGTGATGCCCTGGGAAAACTTGCTGTGCAAGGAACTGGTGGAAAACAGTTGTATTTTTTTTTTTTTCTCAACTCTGCTGCCACACATAATTTCAGTAGGAGGACTGCTCCAGGTGGGGCTGCTGATGTTTTATTAAAACAGAAGATGCCAGTGAGTTAGATAATTCTCTCTTGGAGGTGGGGGGGAAAAGGTGCCAAAATTTTCTATCCCTACAATTCTGTTTTTATGTAAGTCTTCAGTAAAGCTCATCCCAGTGTACTGAGCGAGATCTTGGCCTCACCATGTTTTTTAAATTCACCTGTCTAAACCCTTGGGATCTGCTCTGTGCCCCTGGTGTGGGGTCAGTGGTGCTCCCCTCCTGGGGATGATTCATCCCACTGCTTTTGGGTGTTCAGCTGGAAAGAATCACTTTCTGTTGATGCTGGATTGACTTCATCAATGCTGTGTTGACCCACAGGTTGACTTTTTCTAGTGCAACTCTATGCAGTTAAGGCCCAGGTAAGGATACTGTCTGTCTGTCTCTCAACAAATTCTGATGTTTCTGGTTGACTTCAGCCAAAGCTTACCAACTGGTAAAGAGCTACAAGTTTCTACAAGGTTTGTGACAGCAGACTACAAGTAGGGCAGAGAGACTCTGGAAGCCTCCTAAACAGAGACTGTGACAAATCTGTAATATTGGCTCACTTCTAATAGTAAAGAAACCGTGGCGGGGGGGTAGGGGGAGAAACTGTGTGGCTCAGCCACAGAAATGATTATAGAAGAGACCATCAAATACAAGATGCAAATTGTGGGAAACCTGACTTCTGTAGCTCTGTAGTTTGCCGAAGCTAACTTAGACCCTGACTGGATGCAAGTGTATTATTTCTGTGCCTTATGCCAGACTGCCCCATCCAAGCCATCTAGCTTGCAGCTCTGGGTTCAGACAATTTTAGTAATTACAAAGCTGTGAATATTCCAGCTGACAGATGTGAACTGGAGTATCAGTGTGTTGTAAAAACACTTGAGACTCTAGCTCCAGGCTAGAGACAGTTAGCTAATTGAAAAAAAACCCCTCCTACTTTCATATGCCATCTACCTGCTTAAATTTTAATAGGATTTTTCCCCTAAAGATACTCATTTAGTCTATAGATGAGACCTTTTGGAACCAGTTAAATTTGTATTACCTTTATTGCTGGGCTTGATTCTGTGAAGTGCTGGGCCTGACCCACCTCTGCTGGGGAACAGAAGTTATAGGTTTGATTGTAAGCACCAGTGTTTCTAATGCAGATAGGGAGGATTCCTAATTGTACATTGTTTTCCTAGGAAAGGAATGAGTGAAAACAGGGCTGTAGTAATTGCTAGTAAATAGATACTGCATAGTAGAGTTTGGGTGGGGTGGGAGGAGCAATGACAATCCATTGAAGTAGGAAAAATAGGAACCATTTGTGACTTTAAAAATATTTAGCTGCAACAATGCTCTTTTGCTCTGGATGATGCTGATTAAAAGCATTAAGTGTGAAGATTTCTGGTATGTTCTTAAGTGTTGCTAGGCTTTATTTTGTGTTGACCAACAGCCCTCTGTGCAGCTTCCACATTTGAACATTCCCTGGTCATGAAGACAATATTGTAATTGTCCTGGTGGCTCTGCCAGCAGGTGATGGTCTGCTGTGCTGAAGGTGCCCAGATGCAGGCATTCATCAGGAAAGAGCAAAACACATGCACATGCATGCACTCTGCTCAGATGGCTTGTAAAAGAAGGCAATGTGTGGGAAGTTAAAGTGCTGAATGAAGAGTAAGTTAGATAAGTGGAAAAGTAAGGAGGATTTTGCCAAGCTGAGACTGTCCTGTGGTGTCTGTCACTTAGAAACCCAATTGCATGGTCAACTGCAATAGCATGAAAGCCCATCAGCCCAGTAATCTCCAGCTTGTAATTGATTCTGTTTCTACAAATGTTAGCTAAAGCAAAAATCTGCATTAAGGTAAGTGCTAAACATCCATCAGCCTGACTGATTAGTCAAAGTAGGAATTGCTGGAGAAATGCATGTTATTTGCCATCAGATTAAATGAAGCTTTGCTTCCATAGTCAGAAAGCTAATAATTTGCTTGTGATGGGATCAGTTCAGTTTTCGGCTCCTCTTGCTGTACAAGTCTCAATGTTTGAGGGCACATCTTTTCAGGTCACAAGGCAGATAGGCAAAATAAAAATATTTTCTGATTAAATAAATATCAACATATGTTGGAAAAAAGCTTGAATTGCGAAGATTGAACAACTAAACTAGACAATTAACAGGTCAGACTCTTGATATAAAATGAAACTGGATTTATCCATGGATTGTCTAAATCTTCTTTGATATTGCTTCTTTTGACTTATATCTGTTTTCTTTGCTGTTTTCTTTTCTTAAAGTGTGATCAGCTGATATTAGTTTCCATGGACTTGTTAATGTAACTATGCTGTTTTGAACTGGGCCACTATATTCCATACCAAAGAATGCATACAGGGTATATATGTTTTTATAGTATAATAAATATATTGACTTAGAGGAGAGATAATACTGAATTTGACAAGCTCTTATTTTTTTGAAAAATACTGTAATGATTATGTGTGTCCATACTAAAATTATTCCTGGTCCAATGAAAATCCGTCATTTGCTGATGCTGAGCAATTACATGGCAGATGGTATTACTTTCCTTTCTAGCTTATGTAACTCCACAAGACATGAATTATGATTTTTATAATATCCTACTCATACTTTCATTGAACATTCTAGTATTTAAACTTAAAATTCACTTATGATTACTAGAGAACATTTTTATAGGACTCTAAAGCTGAGTGAAGATGAATGCAAAAGGGTTATAAAGAGATTAAAACTTGGTTTTATTTGTATTCAAGCAAGTACTTGTGAATATTTTTTTTTCTCTACTTGCTTATCTCCAAGGTAAGCATCTTGCATGTACCTCACCAAGAAATCTAGTGAGTATAGAGCAACTCTGCAGTTCAACAGCAGCTTTCCCCTTGGCAAAGTGCTATGGGATTTTTAATGACTGCTGGCAGTCAGGACTCTGCTTTTACCACCACCACTGATTGCTTCTGGCCATGTGTGCTGGGCTAGCAGGTTTGATGTCAACAGAGCACACTTACCTGAATCAGTGTTTTGATGTTCCTTTCTCAGAATACACAATACTTAATCACCTTGGAAAGCCCTCTCATTTCAAAGTTCTCAAAAAATGTCCTTCCCCTACATACTGGTGATGAGCCTCTTGGCCCTGTGATCCCTGATGGCTATGTTATTTATCAGCAGGATGGGGGAATTGCCCTGGCTGTGATCCCATAGGGCTGGTTCCACCAGACACCCTGCAAGCCAAGCCACAGTGGTGCTGAGTTCCTAATAATACCTGACAATATTTATTGAATAGCCAGATATTGCCCTGGATGCATCATGACTTGGCAAGCTCAACCCAGGAAAAAGATGAAGCAGAACAAGCTGCCCCACAAGCAGAAGCAAGCTTCTCGTACAGATCTGTCTGTCCTGGTGGGACTCTTGTGGGGCTCTCAGCTCTGCTGAAATGTTTCCTGCAGGCAGGGCAAGTCGTGAGGTTTCTCTTCTGTGTGGGTGCTGTGGTTTGTGTCCATGCTGCATCCTTTCTGTCTGCTGGGGCATTCCTTGTACCAGAATTGGCTGTTCCCCAGACACCTGTAAGGCTGCTGTTTCCGAAGACCTTTTTTAAATTTAGGTGAAAGTGCTCCTCAGGCTCAAAAAGAGCAGCTGACAACTGGAGCACTTAGCCTGGGTTCCTCATACTTATTTGTGATATCTCACACCACTAGCAGTGTTGTTACTTCTCGGACTAGCAAATAAAATCTCCCCACAAGGGCTTTCCCTTCCCTTGTGTGCAATTTGCAGCTTATGTGTGTGTGGTTGGGCAAGCTGAGCAGGGGAATTCACTGGCAGGAGCTGTGCTTGTGATATTTCTGTCCACAAGAGAAGTAGGAAGAGCTGTAGCCTCCATGGGGTAACTTACTTTGGTGAGATTTTCAGCTGGCTTTTCTGACCCAAAAAGAGTTGATGAGACTCTGTGTAAGTACCTAAATATTTATATACATGTGAACTAAATAAAACCACCAAACCATATGCAGTTTGAGGTTACAATAGCTTAATTTCTTAAGCATCTTTGTTCAAAAATGAGCAACAATTTGGCCTTTAATGCAATGATTCATAGTTGGTGGTAGGAGAAAGCAGTGAACTAATTGCTTGGATCTGGTCAGCAGACAGTGAAGCAGCTCCCTCGTCTGTGATACTATGCCCCTTCCCTTTCTGATTATTCACCAGAAAACATCCTACGGTCCCATTCATAAAGTCCAGCAATGACACAAGAAACGTCAGGAGTATCTGCTGAAAGAGTGGGAGGCTGACAGAGCAGCACATTGTGAGCCTGCGAGAGCAGCTCTGCATTTCCTCTGGGGTTGTTTTCAGTTCTTTTGTCAGCTGATTACATGGTCTTTTATAATTTCTAATCTACAGAATAGAGCTATTTGCTTGTGGATTATGTGAAAGTCGCAGGCTTATGCAAAAGAAAAACAAAATAATCTGAAAGTGGATTCTGTTGGCAAAAGTTAAACTTCATTTAGGCGGTTTTTATCTAAAGGGGAGTTTAATCTAGGGGTGTGAAGGAAAAAAAACAAAATTTCTGTCAGTCTTAGAGATTTCAGCCTTATGACATTAATTTACCAGTGCCCTCATGCACATGACTTAAATTACTTGTCCCTATTCAGCAAAATGTATTTAAGACTATGCTTAAAGGTTGGTTTTATGTGTTTTGGTGAATAAGAATGGTGTTAAAGGTGTGCTAAAGTCCTTTGTTGATTTGCTGCCTGTATGTGTTAAATAGTATAAACAAGTTTATTACATTTATGTCTCCTGTATTGTTAATAAGAATAGTGCATACTTATCCTGATGCTTTTTTATGTTATTCTGTGGAAGTGTGCCTCGAGTCTTTGCAAAAAGAAGGAACTGTGATATTAGGATGGGTATATAAGCAAAGTGAGCTGTGAGATGTGTTTATGTTGGTCCCCAAACTTCTCTGAGTAGATCTGGCTTTGCAGTCTCAAGTGGGGAGAAAGTGTCTATTGAGTCATAGTAGAATGTGTGTGTATGTGTATAGAAATATATAAAAGAAGAAATGGTGAAATAAGTTGAAAATAGTGCTAGGGAGCAGTATAGTTTCTTGTGGGTCTCAAGATCGAAAGAAGGACCTTGACCTTGTGGAAACAAGGGAGGTTCTTCTTGGCAAGCATAAGAGAGCCAAACTAGTAAGAGGGATCTGAAATTCCAACATGGATGGAGGAGGGAAGGGTTTACTCAGTTGTATGTAAAACTTCCCTTAGCTCCTTGCAAGGCCTCCGTATGACTTGCAGATGTGACTAGGTGTGTGCAGATGGCTGGTGTGATATGCTTACAGTTTATCAATATGAACTTTGGAAGCTGGCTTAAACTCCTCTCCTTAGCACCTGCAGCAGGCCCCCTGCTATCTGCTGTGCAAAGTGGACAGATGTATATCGAAGAGGCACACTTTATTTTTCTTGGGTCAACATTTCACATGGAATTCTAGCAGGATAGTTTTGTTTGTTTTTCATCAAGCCCCTTATTAGCATACTTCTGTTGGAGGGGGTGAATAGAAATGCCAGAATAATAGGATCGGCAGCGGAGGGTGGTGTGCTGATATCGCTGAGTTTGGCCTCCCAAGAAACTGCTCTTCCACTTGTGCAAATGCACTGTTAAAACAGAAAACTCCTCCCAAGCAAAAAGGCAGCAGTGTGCATGATGTTCCAGTGCAGAGGCAAACAGTCTCAGGGACAGAATTTGTCTCAATAACAAAAAAGAACGGACCCCAGCCCTGAATTCTGATATCTCATTTTGCTATGAAACCTCTAAAAATTAGAGAGAGAGAGTCTTGTTGGCTGTGATAACTATTAATAAAGTATCTCAAGAAACATCTTGGTGCTTGTTGGATTGATGCATTTGGAGGGATTAAAAAAGCTTCTGTATGGGAAAGCTTGATTTGAGAAAAAGATTCCCGCTTCTGGTTTAAGTTTTCTGGCTTGAATAGGAGTTAAGTTTACAAATCAGGGTTTCTGCTTCATATTACAAAAGCAAGTACTGTCTACTTATAACTTACTATTTGTTGTCTGCAGATTATGCAGAATGACTTTTCTTGTGTTACTAAAAAATTAATTTGATAGTTTCATGAATAGTTAATCTAGAAATGGGAGGTCTGCTCAAGCCATCTAGGTGCCCGTCCTACTTGTTCGTTAATCCAGCACTCCAAACGTGATCCAACATAAAGAAGCATTCACCTTGCAGAAACATTGTACAAAACATCTTGCTCCATGACTGCACTTGGGAAAAAATTAGAAAGAGCTGTTTGCTTGGGGATGCATGTGACTTCTTTCACTGAGTCAGAAATGGGGTGTTTGGCTTGTAAAGGCACAAAAAAAAAATTATCTATGGTATATGTTCTGCATGCACTTTATTTTAAATGCTTCCCTCAGAGTTTACCACTCTTACGTTTAGTAGCAGGTTTTTGTCTCCAAGATTACAAAGTGGTTTACAGACTGTTTATGTAGGGATTACTTTATTTATGTCTTAGCTGTCTCTCGGAATTTGACAACTGTGTCCCACAATAATGCAGATTATTTTTGTTAAAGAATAATCTGCATTATGAGGATCTAGTTCACAAATCCAGACTCACCCACACTGTTTACATGAAGACATGTATTTGGGTGGGAGTTTAGACTCAAGCCTGGAGCAGAGAAGCCTATGCATGTTTTGTCCCAAAAGTGAATTGTTAAACTGTGTTTTGTGTGGTTTTTTTTTTTTCTTCCCCTCCTTCTCTTTCTTCTGTCCCCCCCCGCAATGGGGCTGGACAAGATGTACCCATAAGGCCAAATGCAGTCCGATCTCTGGCAGAAATTTTGAGCCTGACCACTCCTAAGCGCTCTGTGGATCCTGAGTCTGACTAGCAGCCAGAAGCGTGGTTGGGAAACGCGCCATCCAGGAGACTCGGCAGCTTTTGTTGCTGTTCGCCGTGCAGCGTAGACAGCCTTTGTGTTTGTCTAGCTGTAGGATAGGAAATGCGCATTTAATTCTTGTTTTAAAAACAGATCTGAAGTAACAAAGCACCATTGCCACCAACCTCGGAAATTAGGAAGCAAGTTGAAAAGTAGGAGAGACTTCAGATCTTGTTGTGACCTTACAGGCTTTGCTTCTGGCTGTGGTCCTATACGCTGTGGCCGTGTATGCTGTGGCTCACGTCTTGATTTTTGTACAGAACTAAACTAAATCCTCAGGATGGCCCAATTGCTCTTCTGTGCCAGAAGCTCCAGAGAGTTAAAGATTTACCTTGTTGGTCCTCAAGATGATTGTATTGTCACGTCTTGTCACTTTTATACTGAAATATTGTGCTGAGGAAGATCACCTGGCTTTGATGCTGAGCCAACTCAGTATAAATGTATTTTACAGCTGCAAAATATCAGTACATTTATATACAGCTATTTACATTTACCCTAGTGCTCTGTTTCTTGTCTTTATTCATAAGACCAGGTGGTTTGTTTGGTGGTGTGTGTTTTTTATTTAATTTTTTTACTTGGAGGTGGTAGTTGTTTTCCCAGACTTTGTGCCTGTATAGCCCTTGTTTTCTGTCCTGCCACTTAGCACCATCTTCTCTCTGGTAACAACCGTGAGAGTCCATTTTGTTCCTACAGAAGGTCTCTGTCATCAAAGAGAGAAGTTTGCCCTTCCTAGCAGAAGGTGCTCTGTCCCCTGCTTTCATTTGGACTTGCCCTCTAAATCCAAGGGACATCAAAGGTTTCCCCCATGTGATGGAGGCTCCCTGGCCTGTTCCAAAGTGGAACAATAGCTTCCCTATATTCTGGGATCTGTGCTTGAAATGTGCCTGTCTGCCTGGCTAATGGGGCCCGGACCATTTCTGAGATAAAGGACTGGTTGTCTTTTGCGTAACGGCCTTTGATAGATATTCTGGGTGGGTACACCCTAACATACAGCGTAAGGAAAGAGGGTACCAATTGGAGCCCTGAATGTTTTGTTTATGAGATTAAAATCATGCACAGTATTTGGAAAAAAACCCCAAACAAACAAACAAAACCATTAAATAGGAATGAACTATATAGTGACAGTATTGGTACAGATAATGTTTTCTAAATCGTCCAAGTGCAGGTGTGAGTATTAGTATTTGTCAAGCCAAATTTAGCTCTAGACCATGTTGCAAAGGCATTGAAGAATGGATTTTTTCAAAAGTGGGTTGACCACCTAAATGGAGTCAGTGGTCCCAGGTGTTCTTGAAACATGTAGTTTTAAAACTTTGAGCATAAGCAGGGACAGTGCTCTTTGCACTTGGAATGCATAGAAGCAGCTTATTTGCAGACATCCTGCTGGCACAGTTCTTTGCCCCATTTTTAGAAATCATGCAAGTCCTATTTTTAAAAAGAAAACCTACCTTAAAAAAAATCTAATTCTATATCACTGGAGTCTCATAGATTGAGCTGGTGAAAAGTTCTGTTGTAAACATACCCATCTGATCACTGCTGTGTCACATATTACTGCTATCTGTATTCCACCTCTTGAGTACAAACGTGATCTTCAGAAATGTGGGGATCACTTGAAGGGGAAATGCAAAACTACTTTAAAGGCAAAGGTGTCTTTGTCCTTATTTTGATTACTTTTGAAAGTTTTGTCAAGATACTAGAAGTCTTGCAGAAAGGGAGTTTGTGGGGAATTTTGTGTGCAAAGATTAATTTTGCAGAGAAAGCTAACTTTATTTTGCATGTTTTCCATGTGAAAATTAAAATAATTTGGCTGAAAATGCATAAAATTAAATCTGAGGAGAGAAAATGAGATAATAAAATTGAAAAGGAAAGCAGTATCTTTTACTGTTTGAGAAAAGGCTTTGATGAGGGTGTCTTGTGCGTGTTCCACCAAAAGGGACACTTATGGCTGAGACTCATGCCTGATATCTGGCAGGTTTGCATCAAGTTTTGATGTGTGATGTTAGATCACTAAATATCCTCTCTTGTGCTAAGTTTTTGTTGCATTTTATTTTTGCCTCATTTGTGCCTGAGGATTTCTATTAAACTGCAAAGTCATTGTTTCCTCTGTAACTTGGATTCCTTCCTGTAAACAGAGATGCGCTGACTGCAGAGTGCTCACGCAGCCATGGCCATGTAAGCTGGGAGACAATAGTTCACATCATCACATACGTTAAAAGCCAGAACATTCCTGCTTGGCCAACTCTGGTTTTGACAACCATTGTTCTTTGTGTGTGCAGTATAGTATCACAGGCAAATAAGGAAAAATTGCTTTTTATTAATAACTGTATGAATTGAAATAAAATAGTGTTCTAATTCTATTTCAGTCAACCTGAAAATAAAATCCCTTCTGTCAGGATATTGATGACACACTCAAGTAATGAAATACAAGATGCAAGGGTTGCATCACAAGAACATTTCTCATCAGCTAAATACACCTCAGGGCAAGCTAGAGATACATAGCTATTTTTAGGAGCTCATTAACTTTCTGGTTATGTCCTTTAGGCTGTTACATCCTGGAAAAATATTTGTTTCCTATCATTCAACTTCTTTGGTTTCAGATCACTTTATAATGACTATACTTGTTTGCTGACTCCAAGTCTACCTACAGAGGTTCATATTACTCCCAGTATAAATTATCTCCATCCACCTATTTATATCGCATATGGGGAGCACTATCTGAAGTTATTCTGAGTTATCATCTCAACTCACAAGAGAAATGCGCATTAGCTTTGGGCTGTACTGCCTAAACAGATTGGGAATGTAAATCGCATGGGAAAAAACGCTTTCTGGAGGGAAGCAATTTTACTACACCTTTTACTGCTGTGATTGCTACTTTTTGAATACAGCAATGGCAACTATTCTGGAAAATTAGGTTTGAAAGACAAAATCAATGAAAGTACCCCCCCCCCCATCTTGTTAAAAATAGTTTCTCTCAAACATTTCTGAGGTATTTGGTAGTGCTTCCTTGTTTCTTCTGTAGGTTTTAAATCAAATCTGTGTTAGGTGGTACAGTCTTGCTGCAGACTAGCTCTGGCTTCGTTTTGTTTTCTTGTCACTGCTAGTCAGAAAGGAAGAATAATAATTTATTGATGTGGTACAGAAATGGTTGATTGTTGCTTGAGGGAACTGGCACTTTCTTAGCGCTCAGGATAAATCCTATGAATACCTCTGTAGTCCTGACTTGGTCCAGTAAGCAATATTAACATCCTTGTGCTATACAGAAAGTTGCTAGTGGTTAGGTGCCTTCATGGTCTGGTGAACAGAAGAGGTAGAAGCATTATGGGCCATTCCCGTCTAAAACATATCATCTATGGCTGATGTCCAAAGGGTCAATCCAAGCTGCCAATTTTAGATGCCTAATTCTAATCTCCCCTCTTAAAATGTCATATAAATAAGAAGAGGTAGAGGAAGACAATCGTCCCCAAACAAAGCAGATTAGGGCAAGGTAGAGGATTAGGATTTGGGATGATGTGCTGCCAGAGTATAAAACATATACCCCTTGCTCCCCATGCTGCTTGATAGGAACTTTGCAGAACACTTAATAGGTCTGGCTTGAAGTTTGCCTATTCAGTGTTATTCCTAATTCCCTGAAACCATGTACTGGTATGCTTGACTCGGGTAACTGGAGATGGCATACAACCCCCTTCAGTTAGCCACCCAAAAATTAGGCATCCTGTTTCAGGGAGCTGGGTTTACTCCCCTGGCAGCTGGTGGTCGGGACTGACCTCCTCTAGAGGTTGCCTTGTCCCACCCTGCAGCAGATAAAGTGAGGTGAGGTGACTCCCACTCTGATCCTTCCTTTCTCCAAAGAGTTTGTCTCCTCCATTACTGTCCTCTGGGCTCTGCTTGTTCCTTTGGAGGTAGGAAATGGCCAAGAGCATGCTTGTGGACTAAGTGGAGGCAAAAGCCAAGCTGAAAGTGAGCTGGGGAGAGAGTTTTTCTGGGGAACTGGTCATTTCTTTACTTCTGTGAGAACAGTCTTAGGCCAGAATTTTTGGTATTTGAAAAAACAAGTTCTGATCTGAACTTTTATCATCTGCTACTGTAACCCTCTGTAGTCCTAAAGAGTGTTCCCATAACAGCTTCAACTTCTCTAAATTGTTTCTCTTTTACCACCGTCTCTTCCTCTGTCCCCATCTTTCTGCTCCTTTGCTCTGGCATTAGTGCTTGTCTTTGAACCAGCTCACCACAGGGCCAGAGCTTATCTGGCAGGAAACCAGTCCACCCCAAAAAAGGTACAGGGAGGGTAGCATGGCAGCTTTGGGAGCACTGTGAGGTTTGAGAATAGAATCCTTGTCTGCATGACTTCAAACACATGAAAAAAGCCCTGAGGGTGGATCTTTGGGATCTGCAAAGGTTTAGCTGCCAGTACAACTGCTCCTGTTGTAAGAGGCAAAAATTTGCTTGCTGCCTGCCTGGACAAAGGAGTCCTTCAGGTGATGTTAGTAAGTGTTGCCAACAACCTGCACAGTGGTCATCAGCCACCTTGGTCTAGTGTCCTGTGTCACTCAGTCTCTGACATCAAAGTGAAGGCAGAACAAAATGGCCATGCTGACTTCTGCATCCCTGTTTTCTGCTGTTTTCTGATGTAGGAAAGTGAAGAGTCTACACATGTAATGTTCATTCCCCTGCTAATTAACCAGTAGGCTAGGTATACAGATATGTTTTTCTTTTACTACTTGACTCTATCGAGGTGTTGGAGTCCCTTCTAGTCAATGCTCAGGAGTAAGGAGGATGAGGGATGGAGCTACAACCGCTTATTTGCATTGGTCACCTATTGCTTGGCGCATGACAGCCTGCAGGCTTCCTTAAATGAAAACTTATTTGTGGAAGTCTGGTGGAGTCTTTTGTGGACTAGTCTAGCCAAAAGGTATTTTGTCCTAAGGGGGAGGGAGTGAAATGCATCTGCAAAGTCTGCAGGAACTGTTGTGGAGGCCTTGGCTTCGGATCTGCCTATACCTGTCACAGGGTAAACAAAGCGCCCTGGGAGGACTGGGGGTTAGCTGAACACCTTGGTCACACACAAAGCAAACTATCCTCCAGGTGTGCTTGCAGAACAGACTCTCCATCAGCGTCCTGTCATGCACAAAATGTTTATCCAATTTGTCAAGATAATCTTTCTTCAAATAAGCTCAGGTCCTAGGCCTCAGAACAGCCCAATTCCAAGCAGTATAAAGTAACTCTTTTTTTTTTCCTCTTTTGCTCGCCCTCCCCCCCTCCTTTTAATCACTGTGTCAACTTTTCCTTGGCTTTAAGCAAACTGAAAGTAATTATATCATTCTCAAGTGAGTTATCTTTTGACCGAGTTAGGTGATTCGTAAGTTACTTCAAAATGCTCCCAAGTTGTGGTATCCCTTTCCAAACAGACGTTCTCAGATGCTTCACGAAGTTGAGCTCATCAATGACCCAACAATTTGTTTGTACAGGCACATATAATAGCTAACTAATGATAACTAATTTAGGGCATTTGTAAAGAAATAGAATTTGGATTATTTTTTTTTTACCTTAATGGTAGCTTTACCTATAGTTCTGGATTTCCCTTAGGAATTTAAGAGCCTGTACGTTGTCATTTTCTGCTTTAAGCTGTCAATACATTCTTAAGTCGGTTCTCAAGTATGGATTAATAATAGATCAGGTGTTACTACCTAAGACAATGCTCACTCTTGTTTTTGACAGACAACAGAGTTTCTTGGTTTTATTGCATACAGAACATTCCTTCTGTGATCACTCACAACTGTCAGATTCAAAGTAATTTGTGCATTTTTCCCCAGGTCCCCCAAAGAACTGAGTGTGTATCCAAAAATAGAAAGATAAATAATATTTTTTCCTTCCCCTCTGATATGTTTCATTCATTGATTTTTTTTCTGCCTTCCCCCTCCTGCCCCAGGGAATACTCAGAAACTGTCATTTCCTTTTCACTTAAATTAAGGTGGAACCAAATGGTCTATATTCACGTAGCTCTTTACAGCTTGGATCCTGAATCCAAAAGGACTGCTGTACGTGCTGTTTCATTTTAAACTTCGTGGGTAAACTTCTGCTCAATTGGAGATAGGGGATATGTTGCTGCGGGGCTGTATGGGCCAGAAGTGGTCAGCGGGTTAATGGGGAAATTTGCAGAAGAAGTTGAGTAGGAACAGTGTAAGTTCTTACCTTGCCTCCATCGGTGCAACGGCCAGGTCGTGCATAACAGCTATTTTTGAGCTTTGCAGTAGAAAGTCTCTGTTCAAAACCTGATTTTTAAAGGGCTTTGAGCAGTACCAATCACTGTGTTAATGACACTTACTGTTTTGGGAAGAATTGCTATGTTTAAACAGACTGGTGATATCCTACTTATTGTTTTGGGGGGGTCTGGGGAAGGTAAAATTTGCCTCTGCAGCAGATTATGAACTGGAAGAGAAAAAAAATTGGTTCTTAAAAACAGCCATGTCTGTTCTCATTGTGTAGATTCCAGCTGGATTTAATTGGCCAAACTTTCATAGGTGGTTGCCCCACTACTTACCTATGGCAGAGCTAAGGGGCTACAGTGGGTGAAAAATGTGGAGTTCTGATACAAGTACTCTCTCTTGCCCATCAGTCAGTTCTAGATGTTCATAAAAATAAATCTTTGTACTACAATATGGCAAAAAAAATAAGGGTTTAAAAATGTCTAGAACTGCTATAATGATTGTTATACTTACATAAGTAAAGGATGTGATAGCCAATAAATAGAACTTTATTAATAAAGATTGTCATTATGTAGCTGAGGACCTTGAAGCACTTAACAATTAAATCTCACAACCCTTCTGCATTATTGATAAGTGTTGTTATGATTATGTACCTATTCTACAATAGGTAAATGGAGACCCTGTGCACTTAAGTGAATCTTTTTCCTGAAGGTCACATAATGACTTGGCGATAGAATTCAGGAATCTTCACATCACCACCTGAGACTGGTCCTTAGAAAATACATTTTTGACATGAGGGGAGGAAGTATATTCATGCTGGTGTCAATACAGCTCTTTTGTTTGAGGAACCATTGTCTTTGGTTCATGTGGAGTATGTGTTATATGTGCTGTTCAGGGTTTTTTTTTGAATGGTAAATTCATCTTTTCTCTTTCATTGCCAGTCAACTAATTGCTGTCTGTGCAGCCTTGCAACTGTTCTAAGTTTGTTCTGTATAATTTTATTTCTGTTCATGCTCTCTCATGCTTTTGTTTGTATAACTTGGTTTGCACATTATGCAGCACTTGTTAATTACCTGCAAATGAGTCTGACTAAAGAATTGTGCTGCATAATATTTTGAGTGAGAAGAAGTCAGCCTTCATTTGGTTAATTTGACAGTCCCAGGAATCTCTTTGCTAGTTGCCAATGTGAAATACTGCCTGTGTGAAGAAGCACACACTGTATTGCAAAAGAGAAATTGGAAGAGCAGCATGTCAAAACTAAATTTGGATTTTGCTGAGGTAAGTTGCATATTGCCTGACTCATGAAAGGGAGCAGGAACCTATTGCTTTTGGGTAGAGCAGCATCCTCCTTCACAGGTACCTCTAAAGCTATATATAAAAGGCTTTCTGTTCTGGGTGGTGGTATGCCAAGATTCTTGTTACACTCTGACAGGCTCCTTTGCTGGCGTCATCCAAAGAATCTATTCCAGTACCCTGTGAAAATAATGATCAAGCACTCACAGAAATCATTAGCCAGGAACTATTTCTGGCAAAAGAGTAGTGTTCTATGAGCCTATGCTTAGGAAGAAAAATAGTGAAATACATATGGTTAACCCTGAATGTTTACTATTCAATGAGCCAGATCTTTCAAAACAATGAAAATGGATTAAAAATATTACTTTGCCCACATCAGTGAGGGCTGGAAATAAGTCCCTTGTAAATCAAATAGATTCTTTAAGAAGACAAGATTCTAGGAACTGGAGTCCTTATGAAAATCTTGTTATTTTCCACTAGGCTGTCACAAATATTGTAATAAAATGTAAAAAGTTTTGGTAACAGTAAGGTTGTTTTGCGACTGTTTAAAAAAAAAAAAGTTTTCAGACTGATCAAGTCTCTTAAATTTGTGGACTTTTTTGAGAGCAAAACTTTACTTTTGTGTTTCCTTCAGCAGCAGACCAAATTGTGCTGTTTTGCTGTGTGAAAAAAACAGGGTTTTTTTTAATGTGTTTTCATGTTATGATTATTAGAAAGGTATGCTTTTAATTTCCCTTAGCTTTGGAATCTTGAGGATACTTTAATTTCATTTTTCATATGTTTTTGTTGCCAGTCTGGATATAATGTGCTGCTATTGACCTGTACTAATTAAGGCTTCATGTCCAGTAGAGACACTCATCATTTTAGTGTCATGGCAAAAACAAAGCTCAAATCTGCCATATGCAAGCAAGCCATACATTCGCCAGTTGTGCGAAGGAAAAATTTCTGACCTGTTGGCTCCATGAGGGAATCAACAGTTATGAGTTAGTTTTGCTCTAACAGTATGTGGTCAAATTGCTTGTGCTCATTGAACGGTTCTGAACACAACAGTGAAGTAAAAACATGGAGCTTTGATTCTCAGACCCATGCATATATGTAAAATTATACTAAAGAAGCCATGATTTCTATGAAACATTATAGCAGGAAAGTGGCCAGACTTTCCACTTGCATATTTGTTTTCTAGAGGCCGTGGGCTTTGTTATTTAAGTCTGAACTCTGCTGAAACTGAAGGTAGTAATAAATATGTTACTGTTATAATATAGGAAAATGTGCATGCTTTTCCATCTTGCATCCCCTTTTTCCTGATTTATTAGTTGAATGTGGTTTTCTTACTAGTATCTTGTCATATTTTGGGAAAATCGATATTTCTTTTACTGAGAACATATCACATGATGAACATAATCAGACAGCAGTGGTTCTTGGGGAGAAGCTCAACTTCATTTTGCAGACTCAAGAAGTTCAAATAATTCTGACAGCATGCAAATATCTGTGCTTAACCAGGGATTGTCTCTGAACCTTTATGTTCATTGCTGCTGCTTGATTGAGTATTCATGTTGTTGTATGGAAGAAGAAAAGGTTGCGAGATAATTCCTTACCACTCTGGCAAGCTGTGATCTGGGGCGTGGAGGGAATAGTCTCTCTTATTTTGTCAGTGCTACTCCTTTGAACTCCTGGCTAAAAAGCTGTAATAAAGACCTGTCTCAAAAGGAAGGTCATCAGGCAAGTGCTAAGATTTCAGGAAGTCTTAAGCAAACCTACAGAGTCTCATTGCCATTCAATTGCTCCGTCTTGAGCCAGGCCCTTCCTTACTGGTGTGTGCTGTAATGAAAATGACAGTGCTGCTCTAACTCCTGCTGCTCTAATGTGCTTCTTCCCAGCCCTTGCACTGAATACTGATTATTCCCTCAGTGGTGGTGCCCTGTGCATGTGGTACGTTGTGTAGGGTCCTGGAGAAGGAATGGATAGTCATGAAGTCTGAAAGAAAACGTGACTGAGTCTCATTGTAGAGACAACTGGATACTGGATGGTAAATAGTATGTTGGGGAAGATGAAAATATAGGCGGGGGGAAAGAGCAGCTAAGTTTAGCCACGTACTTCAAAAACAAATGTTTGACAGCTTTTGGTATGAACATTTCACAGCATATTCTGATACTTCCAGTTTATTTACCTAGCTGTTACAGTTGGGAGCCTGTTATGAGGACGATGGGGTACAAGGGTAGTACTTTTGTTACTGTACCCCACAATACAGGATGCATTACAATGGCTGGTGTAGAAAGAGGGAGGGTGTGCCCGGGAGTTTAAGTAAAAGTGTTCCTAGAAGTCCTTTTCTCATGAATTGCCCCAAGGGCTTCAGCTGCTTGAAAGACATGTCCCAAGGGCAAACTTATTCTCTAAGAAAACAACAGGACATCAGATCTTGGCAGACTAATGTGCAAGCTCTTTAATGTCTGCATTAACTCTTTATCTGCTAAGCTATTTTTTCTTCTTAAATGTTGTTAATAATATCTTTGGAAGAAGTTGACCTAGAAATTGAAGTTTCTCAGGGAGTTGTGGTTTGTTTTGGCTGAGGGAGCTGGGTCTCTTTAGCTGGAGGAGACTGAGGGGTGACCTCATTAATGTTTATAAATATGTAAAGGGCAAGTGTCAAGAGGATGGAGCCAGGCTCTTCTCAGTGACATCCCTTGGCAGGACAAGGGGCAATGGGTGCAAGCTGGAACACAGGAGGTTCCGCTTAAATTTGAGGAAAAACTTCTTTACGGTGAGGGTGACTGAACACTGGAACAGGCTGCCCAGAGAGGTTGTGGAGTCTCCTTCTCTGGAGACATTCAAACCCGCCTGGACGCGTTCCTGTGTGATATGGTCTAGGTAATCCTGCTCCGGCAGGGGGATTGGACTAGATGATCTTTCGAGGTCCCTTCCAATCCCTAACATTCTGTGATTCTGTGAAGCTCAGGTGTGCTCCAGATGAAACAGAATTGATTGCATAAGGCTAAAGCATATTCCTTCTAGGTGAGGGAGTTTTGGCTGTTATGTTCTCTAGTCAGTGCAAACACACAAACTATAAAAGCTGTTTGCAAACTCTTCTTTTTCATGTGTTGTTTTTGTAGGTTGCGTGTTGGCTTAATGGTTTTCCAGGAACTCTCTTGGTTTTTTTGTTCTTTTCACGAATTCTTGGACACGATCTCTGCTCCAGAGTCAGCAGGAGTGTAGACTTTAGAATATTCAGATTTTATTTTCCCCTCCCCTGTATCATTACAGTCTTTAGGAGCTATCCAGCTTTCTCAGAGATGCTCAAAGCTTAATGTTCACCATCCTATGATCAGACTCTGAGGTCTGTGGTGATGTGGTTTTTTTGAGTGTGTTGTTTTTGTTTGTGTGTGTGGTGTGTTTGGTTTTTTGTTTTTTGTTTTTTTTTTTTTTTTGAGAGAGGGTCTATTGCGTAAATCAAACACCCACAATTATCACGGATATCAATAGGAGTCTAATCATTACAGGGGGTTATTACCTCTTGAAGAGTGATCCTCAGATGGCCTAAGAAAAGTAATTTGGAATAATAACTGTTTCCATTTCACTGATAGAAAAGTTTTAGTCTTGCAAAAGAAGAAACAGATGTCTGGTTTAGCACCAGTAGGGACAGTTCTGCCCATAGAGGAAGCCGTAATGTGGCCTCAACAAGAAAAGAAACCATGCAGTTTTAGGCAGATTAGATAATTGAGATTAGCCCTCTGTGATCTTGCTGTGTTTTCATTTATTTCAAAACAGTCTAACACAGGGCATGTTGAGCAATCAGTTGAAAATCACGTGCAAACACTGCCTAAGTACCGATAAGAATCGTGGAGGTAAACAATGAATTCCTACTAATGGCTAAGTCACCAAGGTAAGATCAAGTCTAAATACACACCCTTAGTTAAATATAATTTCATTAACTCAGGTTACATGGCTTTGGTAAAGTTTTTTTTTTCTCTCCCTGCTTCTCCACTTTCTGATGCTTGTCAACTGAATTGCATACAACTAATCCATCACTTTCAACTTTATTTGTCTGTACCAGAGATGTGTTTTGAGCTGAGCAATAACCCAGCATAGTTCTGTAAATCTAATGGCAGATCAACACTAGACGCATGTGGTGGTGCTGGTTAGGAAAGTGTGATTTCAGTGCATTTTGCATATGACACTTCTCTCTCCGAATTCTACTAAAAATTTAGCATATCCTAATAAAAAAGAGACCCATGACCCTATTATAAAATACCCAAATATCACAATATTTCTTATTTAGAAGACGCATGCATATTTTGCTGACATGTTTTTATTGCAGGGGCTAAAGGGTTTCTAATCCCCTGTTAACATTATGCATTGTGCACTATGTGCTTGATGTCATTCACTCATCCCGTTTCATCTTCTTCCATTCCAGGATTCTACATAGATGTGGTTGTTTGTGGGTTTTTGTTTTTTGGTGGTTTTTTTTTTGAGGAGTGTTTCCATACTCAACAAGCAAATTCAGGTATTTTAAGTATAAACAGTTTATCACTGGTTTAACATTTTTGTGGAAAATCCTAACTTGAGTATCTGACTGATATTTACATCTCAGAATTTGCTTCTCTTCGTTTAAGACTTGCTCTTCCTTTTTGTGACATCTAATGTCCTTTGCTTTTTTTCTGCCCATGCAGCCATTTGTTTGGATCAGTTGTCTTTCCTTGGTTTTCTGGCCAACTATCCCATGTAAAATATCCAGATTCCCTTCTGCTAAATATTCTGCAGTAAAGCTTCTAATCAGTAATGCAGCAGACGAAAACAACAGGCAAACAATGTGAGGGCTTCCATTTCCATAAGGAGTTCTTGCTCCCACGGAAAATGTTCCTACTTTAATATTCCTCTCATCCTCCCTATTAAGTTCTACAGGACCAGTTTTCTTTTTTTTAACACAACAGAAGACTTTTCACCCTGCTTAGTACTGCCAACTGGTCCAGTCCCAAGGAGATAGTTAACACATAACAGATGACAATAAATAATAGCAATAATTGAAGCATCCATGGCAGTGGATTTAGAATTTATTGGCTCATTTATCAGCCTGCATAGAAAAACAGGTTTCCTTGATGCCATAGTCAGGAGCTTGACAAGGGCCAATAATGGATTCCTCAAGAGGGAGCACAATAAAACCTATAGTGGGAACATATGGGCTCTCCTGATTCAAAGAATGAAAGAACCAAAAAAAAGTTCTGGTGTATACTGATGCATGATTTGTACTATTACCTAGAACTATGAAAGTTCTTTATACCAAAGGTATCTTGTGATGATGAATACTGTAGGTGCTCATTATTTGTCCAAAGGCTGGTCCTCTTTGTGTTAAGCAAACACAGAACAAAAAGTTAATTGCTGCCTCAAAGAGTTTACTACCTTGGAGAAGAACTAGAGGTAGATAGAAAGAGGTGGAAGAGTGTTATGAGACTTTATTGATCAACGTGAAAAGCAGTGTCCACAGAATGTGAATTGTCAAAGCATCATCTGTGATTTTTTTGAGGTTGTTGGGAGAGGACATGAATGACCTAATAGTCTTGCAGGTGCTTGCAAGGAATTCCCACTGAACACAAAGGTAGCATGGTTGAAATCATGAAGGTGTTTTTGTGTAAATGTAACAAATGTGTTTCAGACTGGTATATTGGGATGATGATGCAGAAGATAGGGTCAAGGATAAGCTGTGAAAGACCTTGCCAAGGAAGGTAAGCTTATGTTTGATGTAATAGAAGTAGTGAACCAGCTGAGAAATGAAATGTATAGTTGAAGAAAGGAGCTAAGAAATGATCTCCCTCATGATGAGATAGGAGCAAAACATTATGGTGTGTAATTGTGGCCAGAGGATAGTGGCAGGAACTGTTATGAGATGGCTTAGAAAAGAGTTAGCTCAAGTGCCTGACGTTATGTGGAAGAACTGTGGAAACTGTCTATATGGGACTCTAGAGGAAGCTCTGAGTCTAAGGTGACTCTTTGATAGTGGTGAAGTCTCCATACTTAGGATGAAAGAATGAACATGAGTGATGGGGAAGATGGTGGTATAGTCAGCTGTGAGAAAAGAACAAAACTGGTAAGGGAGAGAATTTAATATGTCTGCTTTGGATGCAGTCTGATTTTTTTTTTTTTATTTTATTTTTAATCCCTATCCCTCATGTATATCCGACCAACAGAAAAAGATCCAATTTGGAACAGCAGGGAGATCTGGAACAGTGACGTGTATTTTTTTAGAGCCACTCAGATGTGGTGAATTTGTGAATAAGATCATCTGTGTAAAAGGGGTACAGAGGATAAAACCTCCCCTGCTTCCAGTATTGCCACCATGAAAGATGAGAGAGTGAGGACTGATTTTTTTTTTTTTTTTTTCCATAGGATGCAAAAAATTATGCATTTAACATGTTCCATTAAGGTATGCTGCCTTTTAGCTTCACTGAACATCTCCCTGTTCTTATATTGCGAAGACGCTGTATGAAGTGCCCATTTTAATCCTTTTCCCATTCATTATTTCTTAGATTTTATTTGCTTTTTCTCTAATCTAAAGAGCAATCATCTCAAGATGGCCAAGTAAGAAAAGTAATTGTGAACACTGTGGCACATAAGTAGCGCATAGGAAGGAGCTGAAGTCATCCATTATTACTGTTAGTCTGATTTGCCTCTTTTCATCTCTTTCATCTCTATGCACTCAATGCCTTTTTCTTGCCTGGGAAGTTGATAGTTTAGCTTTGTTCCTAGATTTATGCAATTACAGATAGAAATATCTACTGTATGTTTTCTGTGTTCAGAATTCTGGCATAAGATATCAAGAAAGTTTCTAGGTGTGTTGCTATTACTGGTCCAGGGAATGATCTAAACTTCAGCAGTTCCTATATTTCTGCAAAGTGTACTCGAAGAACACAGCCTTATTATTGCCTACATTTTTGTTTGCAACCTTTAGTCACTGAATCTTACAGTTTGTGTTTGAAATTGAGGTGTTTGGATCTGACGCTTTCTGTGGTGTGTGGGTTTTTTCTAATTTTTTTTGTTTGTTTAAACCTTCCCAGCTGCAATAGGGAAGTGTCCTTGCTACCTCTCCACTGTGATAGTTAAGGGTGTCTTCTTGAAGACCACTGGGGATGGATCTCCTTTGGGATCTGGCACAGCATCTCCAGCGAGCGCAGTCTTGGGTGTGTGCTGACCTGCTCTATCAAGTAAGGAGTGCTTAAAGAGATGCATAGAAAGTTAGCAGAGATCTGGCTCACTGTGGCAGGAATAATATAACAGAAAGTCCCCTGAGCTATGTTTCCTCCACCTGTGAGAACAGCAGAGCAGCACAAATAAACCACTCACCTGCTTTAAGGCATCTCAGTTTACCTAGTTACCTCCCTGCTGAGTTAACCCTATCTGAATTGTGATCTAAGGCTGCTATTCCAGGTCTTACCGCCTCTTGGTGCTAAGCCTGCCTTCAGTTTGGGAAAGCAAAGAATAATGTTCAGTATGGAACAGATCATGGAAGTTTCCTAGGAAAACAAAAAAAGCATTTGAAATCTCTTTATTTTTCTGTTGAAATTAAAAGCTGTTCTGTGTGTATCTAAATAGGAGGAAAATATACCTTTTTAAATTATGTCTAGGAATCCAAATCTGGTCATGTGAATCCCAACTGCTGGCTCCACAGCTCATTGATTAGGAGGTTTGAGAGGAGGCAGTGTGGAACAGGAAGATTCTGACAGGACAAAAACGTGTCTGGGGAGGGAAGGAGCTACGAATTGCCAAGTGTCAGCTGTCTAATGCTGTGCAGGAAAATATCAGACAGCAGTGTGTACTAAAAGCAACGTGAGGGCCACGTGATGTTATATCCCAAATTGCACTTAATAAAAGTCAAGGAACAGGTTTGTTGTACCAACAAGCTTGTGCTCCAAGCCAGGCAGGTGGTAGCTATGGCTAGTTCAGTTGGTAGATGATGCTCTGACCTGATCACAAGGTTGAGGCTGATGTGGGATTTGGGTCTGACTTGGGAGTCAGCAGTGTGGTGCTTCATGAAGTTTGGCCTTCTGGTTTTCTTTCAGTTAGAAAGTGTGGCTGATTTTACATGATGGATTGCAAGGAAGAATTATTTTTAGTACCTTAGTGCTAAAGTGCCTTTAGTGGCATTTTTATTACCTTTGGCTGGAATTGGATCCTTTTGCAACTAAATCCAACCAACCAGCACAACCCAAAGATCTGAGGTTGTATTTCAGTGTGGTTAATCCCATCTCTGATGTCAGATTGCCTAATCCTCTTTATAAATTTCACCTGCCCAACAGCACACAATTGCGCATTGCCCAGACCTCGATACCTGAGGACACTGGGGAAGGAGGACAACTTAAATAATCAGAAATTTTGGAGCTGGTTTTGGATCTGTCTGGAATGAGATTGTAAATGAGATGGAAAATCATGATATTTTATGGCAGCTCAAAGCTTGTCAATTGAATAATCATAACAAAGTCATTTATTGGATTGGAACCATTGGCCAAGTAAGATTATCATCGTATCCATGAGAAACTCTGCAGACATGCCTGAGCTTTGTGAACCTGAGGCTGTGGAGCAGGAAGGGAAAGTTAAACACCAAACAGCAGCAGGTGCTGTTGTTAGCAAATGTTTCCCCAATAGATCACCCTGTGGTGGGGACAGTGGAGCCAGGTGGTGCAGGAGAGTTCATGCTGTAAAACAAGAAAAGCCAATGCACTTTTACAATAAATTTCACTTTCCATGTCTCTTAACTACAAGATCTTTTTCCCCTTCTTTCTGTGTTATCTTTTGGCAATGCTGACAGTTTTCTCTTATTCTTTTGGAAGTATTTCTCAACATTGCACAGCTGTTTATTAATATCTCTCTAGTACCTCAGCAGATAATAGCAAGTCAGAGTGAATATTTACCTTATTTCTGAAGCACTATTCCATTCAGCACTTCTAGCGCTCTGTTTGGCGGTTTCAAGTGAGCAGCAGAGCATTTTAATTTTTCTTTACTTTGGGCATTCAGTCACTCTAGAACAAGACTATTGCTCATGTTCTTTCTCCCATTATCTTTCCTTTCTCATCGAATTGTAAATAACTTTTTCACCTCTTTTCCCTGGCAGACTTTCAAATTTTTTTATTTGACAGGTTTGAGTGACCTCATAGAAAACAGCAGTTCCCATCACCCTTCCCAGAAGGTTGCAGAGTGCTCAGGAAAGTACCTTGAGGTGTTATGACACTCCCCGTCCCGCTGCCAGCAGTACCAGTTATCTGAGAAGTGGACAGCAAAGTCTATTAACATAAAGAGAAAGGGAACCCCAAATACTACTTCCCTGCTGTGAGAAAACTAAGCTGTGTTTATTCCACCACTCATCGTGGTGTTGGTTTAGGGGCAGATTCCCAAAACTTCTTAGCACCGCTTCCGCCGAAGTCATAAATCTCTAATAAACTTCTAGTGACTGCTGAGAACAGAAACCCTGAAAACCTTGTCCCCAACAGGTGCCTGTGGAGGGAGTGGGGGAGGCTGTTTGCTGCTTATTTTGTACTTGTGCAAACTAAGTCACTCTGAAGAGATTAAGAAATATTTTCCTTACTTTTCAGAAATAAAAGTTACCCATAGCTGCAGCTAGGGCATTTGTTTAACACTATTCTTTTTCACTGCAGTATGCCACAACTTAGTGCTTCATACTGAATGCATGATCATAGGAATCTGTTCTGGTCTGAACAAGATAGTCTTATATTGTATCTAAGCATCTCTTCATTTGAACCAGAGCAGGAATTCACTGTATCTTGGAGAATAGATAGTAAGGGAAATATTCTTCAGATGGCAAGGTTTATTTTTGTACTCAGCTTTGATAGTGCACATTACATCAGCCAGAGCACTTCTGTAAAGGTCTGCCAAGTCCTAAATTTTCAATAATCCCACTTCCTTCTCTTAAAATTGAAAAGGTAGTGACTCCCCTGGGAACGCATGTCATTTCAGCATTCCCGTTGACTCTGTATTCTGAAATGCTGCAGTCTGTTTGCTTAGTAATCCCCTTGTCTGTGTAAGTTGTTAGGGGTAACCAAAGGCAGCTGATTACTTAATTGTATAAGGCAGGAAATCGGGTTCTTTCATTAGTTCCCATAATGTTCTTGAGAGCAACCAGTATTCTGCCTGACTGAGTTTTCGATCCTTTAATTCAAAAGATATACTTTCCCTTGGCATACTCAGTGACCCTTTATCCTGATAGGCTATTTACTGAATAAACTGAACATTTTGGAATTAAAAAAAAAAGCCTAACTTTCTAATAAAATAAAACATTATCTACTATAGACAAAACATGTTGCAAACCAGAGAAGAAATATGACACGTAAGGTCTTCATGTCACTTTGCGCTTTGTAAGATCATTGATTTTTTTTTTTTCTGTGTGTTGCTTGAACTGATGGGTCCAAATAGGAAAAGAAATATTACTATCAACTTGTCACAGCCTTAGAAATCTGCTTTTGTTGAGTTTCTCATGCTTAGGAAGCCCTTCTCCATACTGATGACTAGCTTTCTTTTGCTGAAATTAATAGAGAGCCTGGGGCCAAATTGTGCTGTTTCTGCATCCATTGGCAAATAGTTCTCAGAGAAGGAGAGTCACAAAGTTTGTGCTTTGCCATGTGATTAGGGGTATGGACAAAATCCTGGGCAGTGCTAGTGGGGGCTGTGGCTCAGGTATGTTCCCCCCCTCCCACCCCAAACACATGCAGTGAGTGTGGAGCTGGCACGGGGGTCTCTGTGCTATTGCGACCCATCAAAGCAACCCTTGTGACTATGAGCAGCAGGGAAACAAAGGTACAACTGCAGCCTGATCTTTAGGAATATCTATTGGTTGTCTCATCAAGAAACAGTACTTTTTTCTTTCTTGTTTTCGTGGGGATTTTTTTTCCCCTACTCCACTGTAATGTACAGTTAAGCTCATACAAACAAGACACTTGCCTTGCTCTTTAGAATCTGCTTATAACTGTTTCTCTTGCCTCCTCTCTTTAAAATCCCAGAAGATCATTTTGTGTCAGATTGTCCCTATTTTTGTGCCACGGGAGCCAAAGGGAACTTAGCTGTGAATTCAGGGTGCTCATGTTCAAGTCTATTATGAGTCTGAATGGAAACTTTTTTTTTGGAAGCATCTTCTATGAATCTTCTCCAGCTTCACAGGCCTAGTATGTCCAAGGAAAGTTTGCTATGGGGAGAGATTAGCCTTAGTACATTAAGTGGTGGCAGGTAGAGGCTGGGAAAGAATATCAGAATCTTTCTGATGCTTTTGGGTAATCTTTGGTTCCGTAAATTATGTTAAAACCGTCAGGTGTGAATGCTTCTCCCAAGATGTCCCAAGATTTCTGCTCCTGAAGAATTAAGGGTGTGTTTGCCACAATGGCTTAAAGAGTGCACTGAACACTGTTCCTGTGTAATCAGAAAGATGAAGTAAGCCCACTCATCACAGCAAGAGTAAGGTGTGCTGCATCTCACCCTGCCAGCGTGCTGGGGTCAAGTGTTGATTTGACTCCTATAATAACAGGTTGCCCCAGGGAGAAAGTCTCGTCTACCCAGCAGAGATGTGCTACACAGCTACTCTGCCCTGCTTCCACACAATGGAGGATGTTGTTGTGTGTTTGGCAATGCAGAAATAGCATGGGAACAGGAGGACCCATGTGTCTGTTATTGCATCCGAAAGCAGCAGTGCTGTTCTTTGCTTCTCATGTTGATGGGGAGCTTGCAGCCCACCCCGCCCAGTATCCCAGAGTCTTGTATGCTGTAGTATTTTCATCTAAGTACAAACCATTTAAGATAACAGATACTGTCCTGCTCACTCTCTTTTTTTTTTTTGAAAACCAGGTTATAAAAGGCTTAGAAACTCATGGAAGGTGTACAAAGCAAAGAGTTAAACCAAGCTCTTTCACTTCTCAGGCAAGTCTGCCAGTAGACAACTCTTAGCTAATTGGAATTACAACCTATTACAAAGTTAATTTTCATTGTCTGATGGATCCAGAGTAAGCAGGGAAGTTGTTCTGATGAACTGCTATTCTGGGTCATTATTGTATTGCCCATACTAAAGGGGATAAAATGGATACATGTACCAGACTGGGCGGAGCCACATTCTAAATAAATGAAAGGATGGTAAAAATAAAAGGGGATATGTGGCCCTCAGCAAACTTAACCAGGAAATGAGAAGACAGTTTCTATTCATCGATTAAGTGAATTTGTAAGACAACCTTCTCCTAGAAATAGTGAGGACAGAAACCTAGAGTGGTTAGAATGATTTGGTGTCAAACTTCAAAGCTTTCTAAATTCTTATAAACCCTAGCTGAGGTTACAATGACCTCTGTGAATGTGTGACCTGCTCTTCAGGCTTGTGGGCTTTTTTTATTCCTTGCAACTACTATGCACCGTTATGGAAGGGAGGAGAGATTGGGAGGACATCATCTGTTCTGGCTGATGGAGCACCAGCTCCACTCTAAACTTGAGAGTTGCCCATGGTCACACACATGTATTGGCAATTTTGCAGCCTTTAAGTAAAAGTGTGGTAATTGTGGAATGGAAGCTCTTATTGCTTTGGTTGGGAAGACAGGCACAATCCTGTATCCATTATCAACTTTTCCAAAATTTTCAGTGATCTTTTTCCTGTGCCTTGTTGCAACCTTTTTCTTTTCAGTACAACTGTATGTCCTGTGTTTGATGCCAGTGGGAAAGAAAAGCAGCAACTGTCCTCTGCTACCATTTTCCAGGTGTAACTTTGTATGTCTTGTTGGTTCAAGTAGAAAAGCAAGGGGGAAACTTATGAGCTATCTATGTGGCGTGGATAATTTCAATACTAGATGTCTAGTTCATACTCCTCAGCAGTGAGTTGGTTCAAAAAAACTCCAGACCTCTTTTGTCCCAGATCCTCTTTCCACCTCTTCTCCATTCCCTGTAGCTAAAGCTGGGGCTTGTCCAAACTAGACTCAAGTACCCTGTGTACCTGCACTGGTGCTTGATGTGACATTTTAGACACAGCTTCAGGAGGGAGCAATGTTTCCTCCTACCTGTCACACATCACTCGTGTTACCTGTTCCTGTCACTGAAGGAGAACACTGCATTTACAAACTTGTAGACTTTTAAAGCATAAAAAACAAACACACACACCTTACTAAAATTTCCATTGATCCATATAGGCAAAAATATCCCTTGTAAGATATTTTCTAACATTTTGGGCAGTTGGACTGCTACATCAAAACCATGCACGTGGGTGAGTTCTGCAGGGTTATTTTAGACAAAGATGAGTACAGTTTGAGAAGAGCCTTAATCACTGAGCAAAGGTGTTCACCTAGTTTGGACTGATCTGGGAACAATTGTGTCTGTATGCTGTGCGACTTAGTGAATGTGGAAAAGGTGAAATGAACTGTGAAAATGTTTGCGAAACGCATAATTTCAGTGGGCTGGGGTGGTAATGACCTTCTGTTGAGTTTGTGTGTTACTTTCCCTGGATTTGCAAGAGGACACCTTCACTGGTTGTTGGCCCATATTGACATAATGCAGAAGACAGTTCTATAATGAGGTGTTTACTTTGGATCCGATTTAATACTCGTGGCAGTTGATCAAAAAATCATCAGTTGATTTAAATGCCCTTTATATAAATAGAACAGCTATTTTTTTTTTCTTAAGGAAAATGTAGGGCTGCATAAAGGAGTAGAGACTGTAAACCATGGGAACACATTTGAGTCTAATAATTTCAAACAAATATGTGACTCAAATTAATTGGAAGTTTCTGCTTCTAACTATAACATTTCTTATCATGTAAAGCATACATATACAAGACAAATATTAAACAAAGGTATTATGGGTGGGAAATTCCTAATCTAGCTCACTATGTTGGTGCAGTGGAAGTTTCTCAGTCCAATATCTGATGAAGGAACAAGGAGAGAATTAATTTACTGCACACTAATTACTGAGGAGTATGCACTGTATATACAGTGAAAGGCGCTGAAATGAATACTTGATAAACAATATCTGGCAAATTAAAAATCTGAAATGTTAAATGAAATGCAAATTAAAAATCTGGACTGTTAAATTAATTGAATGCAAAAAAACCCTGACATTAACTATCATCAAGGGTCGAAGTTATATCAGCAAAAGCAAAGCTATTCAGAGTTAAATCCTGCTTCTCTGTGATTTACTTGTTGTGAATGGGTGGATACTAAAGGAACCTCAAAGATGTGGAGAAATTTGCATACGTGAGGAGCCATCCTAGCTGCCTGATGAGCAAAATGCAGTCCTAGGAAATGATGGGGATGGTTTGCACCTAAAAGAATGTCTACTGAAATGAATTGGGTCCCTTGGGTATAGGCAAAATGCAAGACCTGTGTTGTGGTGTCTGTACCAACTTCAGCTAAGTTAATGGTGTACAAGTTTTAATCTAAGAGAGACTTGATTTTTGTCTTTTGCATTATATTTTGAGCCCAGTGTTTTCTGTGTCTCTCATCTTTTGCTGGAATGGAGACTAGAAAACACTACACTGTGAGGATGTAGGATGTTTCTAAGAATTAATTCACAGGAAGTTAATTAAGGCTTAATATATACTCACATGCATATTAAATCATGTTTTTCTAAAAAATATGCCCATGAAAGATCTAATGCTACAAGTACTTATGTAAACTTCTAATCCCATTGAAGCAAATGGAAATATGTTTTAAGGATCATGCTGCTTATATCAACTTGGTCAATGAGAGACTGAAAATATAGGGGAAATGTAGTATTTATCTCAAAATTCTGGGACATACCACAAACTGTGCATTAGCAGGGGGGTTTTATTTAATAAATTTAAATTTTCACTTGTTTTCCTCCATTTTCATGTTTATTCATGATTATTTGTGCAGGGTATAACATTATATAAAGCACTGAGTGTGAGGATTGTTCCAGATGAGAACTGTTTCTGCATGTCCACTAGGCTGGGGGCGGGGGGCTGCAGGGAGAATCTGGAAACCTTGAAAAAGGTATGTTTAAGAAAGTTAAACCCTCCCAAACACGCATACACACACATACGCATATGTTCATGCTAGCCCTTATAAAGCGTAAGGGAGATAAGAACACTCCCAACTTTAAGCATGTGCATAGTCCTATAAAAGTCAAGTGCTGAGTAGGGGATCTGATGATTCAGTTCCTTTTTAGGGGGCAAGAGCCATCTCTAACAGCTCTGAGACAAACTGTTTAGGCCACAGTTAGAGTATGAGGCTCTTTGCAGGTGCTTGCTTGTATCATCTGGTTGCAAAGTGGGATGTGTTATAGCTGGGTGTTAGACTTGAGCCGACTTGAGTGTGTATCCAGAGAAGTGTGCAGCATGTGTTCTGCATCTTTACATTAGTTTCTTCAAGTGCTGGGTGTTCTTCCAACTGAAGAGCCTGCTGGTGATGAGGGGGATTGATTTCACTGTTTGAAGATAAGGCCCTCAGAATGGCAGCTTTCATTGATTAAATGACGGCACTTTTCAGAGGGAAAGTGATTGCAGTAAATTCCGGGTTAAACTGATATTAGTATTTGAATTATAGGCAAGTGTCCTAATAACTAATCACTAGGAATTTATATTAAGATAAGATTGATCTGGGAGAGAGTACTGCTAGTAAAAAATGATGACCTATATATTTCCCTTGCAATGTAATGTCCTGACACAATTCCAGTGCCACTTAAAGACTGGAAAGAATGCAATGCAATTAGTGTAACATGTAACAAATCTGAACTATAGCCTAGCACTATATTTCTATTAATCTTGTTTTTTCCAATGTGTTTTAATAGGTTTAGACATACAGTGGCAGATCTATCACAATTAAAAATAAAAGTTCTTATGTACTAGTAGCATTTCCCTGAAAGTCTAGTCAGTCTCCCACAGTAATGAAGATATAATTATACTGATGTAAATCACAGCACCATAACTAGGAGAGATTGGCCTTTTCCCTCCCTTAATTCATTGAAAGATTTTATCTCTGACAGGTACTGTCAAACAGGGTGATGGGCTGGAAGGCAGGATGTTTTTTCTGGTA
The DNA here is from genome assembly GCF_013368605.1 of Nyctibius grandis. Taxonomy (NCBI): domain Eukaryota; kingdom Metazoa; phylum Chordata; class Aves; order Nyctibiiformes; family Nyctibiidae; genus Nyctibius; species Nyctibius grandis. The sequence goes on from NC_090665.1 coordinate 9,016,004, forward strand.
ACTAATTTGCTTGGGGAAAAAAATGTGGTTGTTTTGGTTTTGTGTTTGTGTATTTTTTGTTTGTTTTGTGGTGTGTTTTTTTTTTGTTTAGTGTGTTTTTTTGTGTTTTTTTGTTTGTTTTTTTTTGTGTGGGTTTTTTTTTTTTTTAAATGGCTTGAATACTGAGATGATTCTCAAGTTCTGCTTCTCCCATTCTGGGATAGCAGCAATTCCTCTGTGCTTCCTAATGAAGTGTGGTCAAGATCAGACTTTTGGCTCTGACTGTGCTGTTCTCAGCCTGACAATAAGAAAATATGTCTGAAGATAGTTTGAGGTCACCTTTTGGGTTCCAGTGTAGTCAGCTCTGCAAAGAGCCTACCTTGCTCCTGCTGTAAATAAGAAAAAATTGGCCTTAGGGCTGACTTATGTTTTACTCAACTGTGATGTTCCCAGACATCCATTCTTTGCCGTGAGAATAGCAGAGCACAGCATGCTCAAGCCATAACCTTTTCTCCCTTGGTAGGCTTCCAGATATACTTCCTACCTGTCAGATAAAACAAAAGGCTACTTTGCCAGCTTTAGTGCTGCCTGGAAAAATCCATTGACTTAAGATATTTTCGGCAGGTTTTCTTCTACTTTGCTGCTACTTGACTACTATAAATGAGCCACAATAGAGGGAGACTCCTGCCTGTAGGTTTATTTTTCTTGGCCATCAAATATGACTCATCCCACCAAGCTGTCAGCTTCTTAGGAAAGGACTAAAATTTAAAAATAATTATCTTAAAGTGAAATAACAAATTTGTTGCTGCCAGCTCGTATGTTCTGTGCTGTTTTTATAAGTATGTGTATATATATATATTAAAAAAAAAAAAAGATTAAAAAACCCCTAAACCTAAACAAAAATCAACATCAGAAGGTGGTGATGTGTTAGGAAACACTTTCCTTCAGGCAGTAGTTTAACTTACCAAGGTTTTTTCTGTTACACTCCTGGACTGAAAGAGCATTTAGTTTTTTCCCCTAGTCCCTTATCTAGCAAACCCCTCTCATTTTCTTTCCCTCAATAACCTCCTCTCCTTGAATCTGTGCATGTGTTCTGCCATATTTTGTGTATACTGTTAAAGCCCACAAACAAAATTAAGCCCAACCAGAAAATTCTCTCCTAATTTTATTGCATGGCTGGGATATGATGTCTGAGAAGGGAGATGTCATCACTGCAATAAGAAAGGGCTTCCTGCAGAACAGTCTGATTGGTTGCATGTTTCAATCACTGTCTCAGTGGTCTTGATAGCAAGGCAGGATATTTCCACAGAAATGTGCTAGTTGTACCAAAAATCTGGAGGGCCACCAGAGAGGCTGTTCATCTTGTGTCATTGTGATCCTCCTTCCAGCTTAGCTGATGGTTATGATATGTTCTTCATCAGATTGGTTACTAAAGATTTTGTAGGGACATGTCAAGGCTCTACTAACCTCTGACTCTCTGGGTAATGCAGGTGTCAAAGGAGATGTTTGAGGCAAGCTGTCTGTAACATTGCTCCTAGGAGAAATTCTCGTAAGTTCCCACGAGATGGATTTCCCGCCCCGTGCCCCCCCCCCGCCCCATCAATGATGACAGCCAGGTTTAGGACTAAGGGAGAAGTGAAGGAAGCTTATTATTTTACTGGGAAAAGGCTGCTACTTTTTTTTTTCTTTCCATCAGTTTTCTTGGGCAAATATTCTGAGGTTTTGCATATCTGTGTTTGTCATCTCTGGCAGTCAGCAGTTGACACCTTTCTTTGGTAATGAAAATAGGGCTTAGGAACATGGCAGAAGCCACAGGCTGCCTGGGCCTGTGGGTGACTCACTGCTGACCCATGGGGGCTCCTTCCAGGAGCAGACACAGGTGTGGTGGCTGTGGCACTGCTGCCTGAGCTGTACATGCTCTTGGGCGAGAGCTTCAGCCTTCGGTGCTGAGAGTCCAGTGTCTTTCTCAATTGCTGAAATTCACTAAGGAGAAGATACAAAAATAAAATAAACGTCTCGGTTTTATTTTCCATTGAACTGATGTTTCTTTAGAATTGGCTGTTCCACATACTACTCACCTTGCTGGCAAAAGCATTGGTGATCAATGAGGACAAAGTGATTCTGACTGTCAGCTTGCCATGTACATCCAGAGCAAACGAACACATCAGAAGCTGATTTTGTGCAAGGCTTGCTTTTGATTTGTGCATTTTTCTGGCAGACTTGGACTATACCCTATTAGTTTTTTACAATAAAAGGGAATGTTTCTTCTACTGGAGCATGCAGCTGCAATAATCATAGGGGAGCCCCAGGTGGTGTGATTTATGGTGTTTCATGTGAACCCCTGATGTTCTGTGGGAGTGATTATATAAGGTATAAAACATTTTGCAGAATTGTTTTGCCACACCTCCGTCTAACTTGCAGTGGGACTCCTTCATTTATCTCCTTGCCCTAAGATAGCTTATCTAAATGCATGTTTATTAAAAAGTTCCTAACCATGCTAAGTTGCTTCTGAAAATATTCTGACTAATGGTGATGTTTGATGAGGGTGAATCATCAGTGGGAACATTGTGCTCTCCAGGACAGTTTCTCAGCTGATGGGATTTGGCAGAATGCCATGGAAGTTCATGGCAATTTTCTGCAGATTGATACTGGGCAAGGGTTGATGTGTTGGGCAGGTGTTGAGTGACTGAAGCTCTGATGGAGCTCTGTGGATTTGTACTGGCCTGGAGCCTGCAGTTCATAAAAGGAAGCTCTGAACTTAAGTCAATCAAATACTTTTATTGTACAATCTTTATACAGGGAATATTATTTACTAAATGCTAGTGTGTTTCTGTGAGGATGTATCAGAACTTTAGGCGAGGAGCAATAAGCTATTTGTTTAACTTTGCTAACATTATTAAGGTACTGGCTACAGGTTTCATTGCTGTCCTTCTCCAGAACAAGTTAGAGCAAGCTTGGCTAGTGCTACCCCCCTACTGGAAGTCTGCAGCAGGAGCGGTAGAGGAGGTGCACTGGCAGCAGAGGCAGGGAGTGACTGGCTTAGCAAGCTAAAGGGATGTGACTGGGGCTTTGGCTGAGTCTCTTCAAACAAAAGTTTGTCCCGGCAAGGAGATGGATTTCCACCCCTGGTACAGCCCATGACTCAGAGTGCATGCTGGAGCCCTTCTCCTCGGTGTGCTTTCAGTGAGCAGGGTTGTAAAATACCATGACAGATCCAGATCTCATCTTTCTTCACTAGCCAGGGGAGCTTTGACTCAAGGTTTAAACCCAGGTTCCTCTCTAACTATCAATGATGTAGTTGCATAGAATTACAAGTACAAGATAGACCTGAAGATGGAATTCATGTCCTGAAGTGTTTAGTGAAATAAAATAAGACGACAGCAGCTGAGAAAAGAAGGTACTTGCTATAAGTTGATGCTTGCTTGATGAGGAAGGAATGAAATCAGAGTAAGCTCTGGATGGGTACAATGATTAAACTTGTACTGGATCAACTGTAGGGATTTGGTTTTGTTTATTAACCCTATGCATTCTTATGCTACCTACAACTGAAAATTCCTGATTCTCTTTTTTTTTTTTTTTTGGCAGAGAATAGATGATATTTGTTATAGCACCTGGTTTCAGCTAATGACAAGAAGACACAATCTGTAATCTTGTCTATTACCTGACCTGTATTACACCCTTTCATTTACTACATTAAAGTAGCAGTAAAAAGCATGCCAAGAGACACAAAGGAGCAGCACAGCAGCCCCAACATGGTTTAAGGCTGTGTATTATATTACAAAACGACTCTTTTTCTGAGGAAAGGGGGGAGATACTGTGCCAGTTTGCAGGAAGGTTGGGCAAAAGGTCAGGGAAAGTGCGTAATTATTATCAGCTCCGCTGAGGCCACGCCTGTGTGAAATGTTTAATGCTGACACAAGAATGAACTTGAAGCATGTTTGGAAAGTACAAACAGCAAAGATAACTGGAGAACTTAACTGAAACTTAAACTGCATTGAAAAAAAATTAATAAAATCCGCTATAGGATGGAGAGACCAAAAGCAGCTGACAGATCTAAAAGTGTAGTCAAGGCCACTCTCATCTTGCTAAGGACATGGAGCGCATGGAGGTTACAGAGCTTGGCATGAAAATGGTCCATCAAGAGTAGTCTTGGCAGATGAAGGAAGAGGGCTCAGTTTTAGTTTAAAGTGAACATACCTTCTTTGTAAGTAGGACAGACTATTACCTTGGTGTGACTGCTGGATTTGGAACCTGTAAACTACATGACTGACTTCTGTTCTTGCACACCTAACAGGAGGCAGGACCTGGTTTCCGCATCGCTGCAAATCTGCTTAGCTTTGCAGGCATCAGTCAGTTTGACTGTCTGTACCAGTTCAGACTTAATGCCAGTTGCAACTTGCTCACCACTGCTGGCTGGAATAGAACCCAAACTGGCTCCTGTACTTATGCTTTATCATAACACCCTTCTTCGTCTCCTCCTCTGAAAAAATCTTTCACTATAGATATTGAACCCTAAAGGAGAAGTGACTCTTAGCAGACATAATTTTGTATGAGTAATTCACTTTTAAAGCTTGGATATATTCCATCTTCCTTGTGACTAATGGTACCCGAACAGAACATAATTGTATAATCATTTTCCAATTGCTTAATAACTCATTTTCCTTGTTTGTAAGATGCTGTTTTTCAGCGTTTGAGAGATGCGAGGACCTGCATGTACTAATGAATGACAGACAATTGTTTATTTCTCAGCAATAACGCTATTAAAGAAAACCTATTTATGATTAGAGCCCTGACAGCTGGCCAGATTCTGACGTTCTTACTCATCTTTCAACCCAGTGAGAGGCCTGCTGGCAAGCAATTTGTCCACAGTTTCCCATCATGTTGTCTTTGGCAACGGTTGCTTGAGGAGTTCTGGCCCTACCACTTCCGCCTGCTTGCCCCTGCCTAAAAGCCAGCACATAGCAGCAGCTTGGGGCTGTGCTGTAGGCACAAACATGGCAGCCCCACAAATATTTCTGTTGGTGTAGCTGGTGGAAAGGGGAGGAGAAAATAGGTGGGAAGCTGAAAACTCTCAAGCTAGATTTTCTGTTGGAGGGGGATGAACTTCCTTATATGTGCAAAGGTTGGACAGGAAGGAACAATCCTGCACTCGGTGTATAATGTTGTTTCCAACTGTTGGACCAGCTAAGTTGGAGAAAGTTATTCAGGAGAAAGTTATTCAGGGAGAAAAGGGCAGGCAGAGGAGGAGGAGTGAAGAGGTGAATGTATGTGGAAAGGCACATGCATCTCTGGTTTGGCAGAAGAAACGTGAAGGGTGCATAAAGACCAGAAATTTCCCAGGGGCTTTGATCTAGTTGCCGAAAATGCTTTTGAAGAGAGGGGACCAGTGCAGGAAAATAGATGTCATACATGTCTTACGATATTTTAAACAGAGCTGGTCTCTACCTGTGACTTCACCATGTTGTATTCTTAAATAGTTGAACAAAGAGTATTAATTTTTTTGGGAGAAGGGATGCCTGAGCCTTAGGAGTTGATGCTGATACTTAGGGGTAGAAAGAGAAACCTTTTGCAGGTGAGCAATAAAGTTACATTCTTTCAAAGAGGCAAGAGGCAATCTGTGCCCAAGATATCTTGCCAGGAACAGCAAATGCCACAACCTACTGAAATAAAATGAAATTTAAAGCACACAGGTCCAGATGGAATGGGACTGAAATACAAAGCCCAGTGAATGTCCAGTTCCAGCAGGGTTGTGTGATCCCAGCTAGGACCAGGAAATTAATTTTATACTGCAGTTACAGACATAAACACCAAAACCCCTGTTCCATTTGGTGGTCCAGTATCAAGTCTTGATTTGGCTTATGTAAATTGAAGTTTCACTCTTGGAGAGTTTGCTTTGTGGAGTCTCATCCTAGATTTCTAGAAGATTAATGAAAAGAATTTGCTTTTAGGGTCTTTTGAGATCTACCGAACCTGAAAACAGAGCTCAGAGCTGGGTGATATTCATGGGAATTGTGACTGAAGAGAGAAAGTTATATATATATATGAATATTTTAAAAAAAGGCTCTATTCTTACTTGCAAAGAAATTCCACCAACTTCTTCAGAGTTGCACAGAGTGCACATTTAGAAGTAGAAAAATGTATTACAGAGAATAGAAATTGGAATTTTCAGGGGAGTGAAATAGAGCTTTAATTGAGAAGCATGCTTAAAACTGTATTGCATCTGTCAGTGGGTGCCTGGAGGTTGCCTTAGCTGATGTAGTTGGCGCTGCAAACAAAGTGAGAGGATAACAAGACCATTTGGAAAATCAATATTCAATCTTGCCTACTAGAATGAGTTTTTCTGTTCTGGCACTTAGACCTGACTTCAGGGATGCCCAACTTGTCTGCTTCTCATCCTCCAGATAGCTGCCAAGATGAGGAAGGAACCAGTTTGGCCGTCTGAATGTGTTTTCCCTCTGACAGAGTAGCTGTGTTCAAACTGGGACTTTCTTTAAAGGAAGAATGTTTTGACTTTTTTTTTTTTCCCCTGGTGTTAAAATATTTGGATCATCTCTTAGGAACCTCTGTTACTTCGTGCATGGGAGCTTCTGCAAATTGTCCTAGTACAGGAGCATTGCATTGTTTATTTTGTTTCCCCCGGTATGAATTTTTTAGATTTCTTTTTTTTTCTGCTACTGCCAAAACATGCTATAGCAGGCTGTGCTCTCTTACAACCCATTCCATGTTGAAATGTAAACCAATTGCAACACAGCCTGTCTGGCATATGTTGTCATAGCTTTTAAAAAGTTGCCCTGCTTTTCTGTTGGCGTTGAGAATTTTATTAAATAAGAGTATTTATTTTTCCAAATTCCCCATGGGCAAAAGCAGGTAGAAAACAGATACCTATGTCTAATTATAACCTTATATTTCACGTTAATCTCTCTTAATTTTCTTTCATCCCACCTCCAGCGTGCATTCTCTCGTTCATAATTGCCACTGGATAATTTGAAGTAATTTGCTTACTCAGGGCTTTATGCCATACGCTCATGGATTGTGGCAGATGAATCCTTTGCAAAAAAATAAAATGAGAAGCTCATTCTTGCTGTATAGGTAGCTCTCTCCCTCCCTGTCCCAAACTTACTGAGCAAATTGTTGCTATTAATTTTTAAATTAGTGTACTTGTTGCTCTGGGAAAAGCTAAGTGTTCAGAGGAATTTTGCAATAGAATCAAGACTGACTTTGTCTCTTCGGGAGAGATGTTCCACGCTATGTGTTAGTTGCCAAAATACCTGGTGTGAGGTTACTCCTTGGAGGATATTGTGGGAATTTCATTGTTCCCAAGGAACTAACTTGTTGAAGGAGAAAGGATTGCTCAGCTAGCTCAGTCTTGGTCCATGAGGGATTTTAAACTTGTGACACTGTTGACTCCCATATGGATGCTGTAGCTGATCTTAGTGACAAGTACAAGGATGTTGCTTTTTAATTTTTCCTCCCTCTCTAATAAGAGTTGTTTTGCTCTGTGCTTTGTTTTGCTCATTTGCTGTGTTTGGAAATATTACTGCCTCTTGAGCCACAGGAGAAAAAATAAATCTTCTGAAACCAGAAACTCTGAGCATTCAGATTGAACAAAAAAAACCCAACAAATTTTCAAGGCTCCCTGGTATGTAAATATGCTCTATCTTCTATTACATGAATATATGGCTTGATCATGCTGAGATTATTAGTGGCAGTTATCCTAAAAGGAGATATAATTCCTCTTCTAGCTCACTGTCCTATTTCCAGCTCCCTTGAAGCAGTCTTTCTCTTTTTACAGAGTTAAGTCACAGAAATCCTTTAGTTCATTAGATATGGACAAACAAAAGGGGAAATAAACTTTCAGCTCTTAAACTAGCCATGTTTTGGGAAAGGCTTGCCCCAGTTTCCAAACAGACTGAAGTCCTTGTGTAGTTTTCTTTCCTTTGGTTTTCTTTGGCCCTACAGCCCACTGAGTTGAGCAGAGAATTGCTCTTGCTGTTAAAAAACATGTTTCAACATAAGTAAGTCCTAGTAAGGTTTCTTGTGCCTCAAGAGGGAATATTCCTATTACTTTCTCTCTTGCAGTTCGGTCACCAGTGGCTCAACCTCAGTTTCCCTTTCTTTGCATTAGGGAACAACATGCGCAGGGTTTTATTTATCCCTAAGCACTTAAGCCCCAGTTACGAAACATGTTTCGGTGACCCACCCTTGTTGTGGTTTCAGTGAGAGTTAAGACCCTTACTACCACAGAGGGAACGGTCCTACACAGCACCATAGTCTGACTTGGATGTTGTATTGTGTATTTTCTGCAAGACAAATGTCATCCCACTGGGTTAACCTGTTAGACACATGTTGATCTCTTACTTCGTATTCACTTCCTTTGGTCAAGAAGTATGCAAAACCTTGGTCTCCTACACTGGTTAATGTTTTCTGCTATTCACACTTCCTTCAATCCATTTTATGCAGCCCTATTTTTGTGTTGAAGTCTTTTATACTCAAAGTCATTTATCTTATAAAACAGCTACTTAGTTGCAACTTCAGTGTTAAGAATTTACAGTGTGATAGAGCTGGGGAGGGGGTGGCTGAGAATCAAATATTATCAAGCAAAAGCACATGCCACTTCTTGTGTATCTTATTCTGCAATTCTTTGAAGTTTAATCTTTTCAAAAGAAAAGCCTTTCAGCTACTTTGCGGCAACAACTCGGGCTTGTAACTTTTGACTGCACAGTGCTCCTAGTTCATAAACTGATCTCATCCTTTTCTGACAATTAATACTAAAGCAAATTTAAATTGGATCTTCTACTGCCACTGCATCAGCTCTCTGGAACAGTTTGCCTACCTTGGTCTCTCACACTAATTCTCTCTGTACCTTTTCAAAACGCTGCTAAAAATCCTGACCTCCTTTAGGCCTCTACCAGCCAGCAAGCTATCAACTGGTTTCCCTTCATGTGTGGATTTGGTAGCACATCCGCTTTGCAGAGCTGTAGAGGACTACAGCAGAGGCAGGGTAATTGAGCGTTGGACCCTGAGCATTGAGATCAGGATATTAGCTTAGCAGTGCCATAAGCCTTTGAAGCCACCCTTCACCTTATGCTTCAGCTGCATTAAGATGAAGCCCTGAGCACAGGGCAGTGCAGCTCACGCATACCCTGGGCGAAGCTTGTCATGGCCTTGTCCTTCATGCTGCTGTCACAGAATCACAGAATGTTAGGGATTGGAAGGGACCTCGAAAGATCATCTAGTCCAATCCCCCTGCCGGGGCAGGATTGCCTAGACCATATCACACAGGAACGCGTCCAGGCGGGTTTTGAATGTCTCCAGAGAAGGAGACTCCACAACCTCTCTGGGCAGCCTGTTCCAGTGTTCAGTCACCCTTACAGTAAAGAAGTTTTTCCTCATATTTAAGTGGAACCTCCTGTGCTCCAGCTTGCACCCATTGCCCCTTGTCCTGTCAAGGGATGTCACTGAGAAGAGCCTGGCTCCATCCTCATGACACTTGCCCTTTACATATTTATAAACATTAATGAGGTCACTCCTCAGTCTCCTCTTCTCTAAGCTAAAGAGACCCAGCTCCCTCAGCCTCTCCTCATAAGGGAGATGTTCCACCCCCTTAATCATCTTCGTGGCTCTGCGCTGGACTCTCTCTAGCAGTTCCCTGTCCTTCTTGAACTGAGGGGCCCAGAACTGGACACAATATTCCAGATGCGGCCTCACCAGGGCAGAGTAGAGGGGGAGGAGAACCTCTCTCGACCTGCTGACCACACCCCTTCTAATACACCCCAGGATGCCATTGGCCTTCTTGGCCACAAGGGCACACTGCTGGCTCATGGTCATCCTGTTGTCCACTAGGACCCCCAGGTCCCTTTCCCTACGCTGCTCTCCAACAGCTCTGTCCCCAACTTGTACTGGTACATGGGGTTGTTCTTGCCCAGATGCAGGACTCTACACTTGCCCTTGTTATATTTCATTAAATTTCTCCCCGCCCAACTCTCCAGCCTGTCCAGGTCTCTCTGAATGGCTGCGCAGCCTTCCGGCATCTCAGCCACTCCTCCCAGTTTTGTGTCATCAGCGAACTTGCTGACAGCGCACTCTAATCCCTCATCCAAGTCATTAATGAATATATTGAATAGAACTGGTCCCAGAACCGACCCTTGCGGAACTCCGCTAGATACAGGCCTCCAACTGGACTCTGTCCCGCTGACCACTACTCTCTGGCTTCTTTCCTTCAGCCAGTTCACAATCCACCTCACTACCCGATCATCCAGACCACACTTCCTCAGTTTAGCTGCGAGGATGCTGTGGGAGACCGTGTCAAACGCTTTACTGAAATCGAGATAGACCACATCCACAGCTTTACCATCATCTATCCACCGGGTAACATCCTCATAAAAGGCTATCAAGTTGGTTGAGCAAGACTTCCCGTTGGTGAAGCCATGTTGACTGCCCCTAATGATCCCCCTATCCTTGATGTGCCTAGAGACAGCACCAAGAACAAGTTGCTCCATCACCTTTCCGGGGATGGAGGTGAGGCTGACCGGTCTATAGTTACCCGGGTCCTCCTTCCTGCCCTTTTTGAAGACTGGAGTGACATTCGCTTTCCTCCAGTCCTCAGGCACCTCTCCTGTTGCCCATGACTTAGCAAAGATGATGGAGAGTGGCCTAGCAATGACTTCTGCCAGCTCCCTCAGCACCCGCGGATGCATCCCATCAGGGCCCATGGATTTATGGACATCCAGGTTGCTTAATTGGTCCCTGACCCAGCCCTCATCAACCAAGACAGATTCCTCCTCTATCCTGACTTCTTCTGAGGCCGCAGGGGTCCAGGGCTCCTCAGGACAGCTTCCAACAGTATAGACAGAGGCAAAGAAGGCATTCAGTAACTCCGCCTTCTTTTTATCCTCTGTCTCCAGGACCCCCACCTCATTCATCAGTGGGCCTACATTGCCTCTAGTGTTGGCTTTACCTGCAATGTATTTGAAGAAGCCCTTTCTGTTGTCCTTGACCTCTCTTGCAAGGTTTAATTCCAAGGAGGCCTTAGCTTTCCTAGTTGCCTCCCTACATCCTCTGACAACAGACTTATATTCCTCCCAAGTGGCCAGCCCCTCCTTCCACGATCTGTACACCTTCTTCCACTTGAGTTTGCCCAGCAGTTCCCTGTTCAACCATGCAGGTCTCCTGGTACCCTTCCTTGACTTCCTACCTGTTGGGATGCTCTGATCTTGAGCTCGAAAGAAGCAGTCCTTGAATGCTAACCAACTCTCTTGGGCCCCCTTACCTTCTAGTACCCTGTCCCATGGGATTTCCCCTAGCAATTGCCTGAAAAGGCCAAAGTTGGCCCTCCTGAAGTTCAGGGTTGCGATTCTGCTAGCTATTCTGTTCCTGCCACATGAGATCCTGAACTCTACCATCTCATGGTCGCTACAACCAAGGCTGCCCTCAACCTTCACCTCTTCCACCAGACCCTCCTTGTTAGTGAGGATCAGATCCAGCAGCGCTCCTCTCCTAGTTGGCTCATCCACCATTTGCATCAGAAAGTTATCATCAATGCACTGGAGGAACCTCCTGGACTGGGGATGGCTGGCTGAGTAGGCCTCCCAGCAAATATCAGGGTAGTTGAAATCCCCCACAACCACCAGGCCCTGTAATTGAGAGACTGCTCTCAGCTGCCTGTAGAAGGCCTCATCACCGTCCTCATCCTGATCCGGTGGCCTGTAATAGACACCCACAACAGTATCACCCCTGCCAGCCTGCCCCTTAATTCGCACCCACAAACTCTCAACTCGCTCCTGATCTGCCTCTGGACAGAACTCAATACATTCTAGCTGCTCACTCACATAAAGAGCAACTCCACCACCTCTCCTTAGCGGCCTGTCTTTCCTGAACAGGACATAGCCATCCATGACCACATTCCAGTCATGCGAGGCGTCCCACCAAGTCTCTGTAATTGCCACTAGATCATAGCCCCCCGACCGAACACGGATTTCTAACTCCTCCTGCTTATTCCCCATGCTGCGTGCATTAGTGTACAGGCATTTCAGGGAGCGAGCTGGGCACACCGATTTCATCCCAGATTCACCCCCTGATTTCACCCCAGGGGGATGGGGGGCCTCCTGGTCTACCTCAACACTAGAGCATTGCCCCAGTGGTGCAATGTCCACCTAGCGCTCTGCAGAGCTGCGACCCCATTGCTTCATCCCTCTCTTATGCAGTTGTGTGGACTGTGCATATCCACAAACCAGCATACAGAGGTGCTTTTGCAGCTACAGTGAGAGTTATAAAAGGAAAGAACTCTCCTTGCACCCTTTTCTTTTCCTGCAAGGAAGCAGCATTCACAGGCTGGCTCTCAAGGCTCCTGTTTATCTGAAAAGCACTGTCTTGATTACTGGGTTAAAAGTGGAAATATTTTTATACCGTGATAAGGTGTGGGGTGTTTTTTTTTTTTTTTGTCTAAGTGGGGGCTGGTAAACAGTGAGTATAATGTCACATTGTCTTGTGGTTTATTCTGTGGTCAAAGGAATAATTATATGAATGTCTTCCTCCCCCCGCCCCCTTTTAGCTCCTGTTGTATAGTAATTCTCCTAGCACTGGATTACAAGAGAACTGTATTTATACCAAGGCCTCTGGAATAGTCTGTGTACAGAAACTGAGTCATGACCAAGAGCTTATTGTGTATGACAACATCTCCCATAGCAGGTTAGATATTTCAGAGCATTCTGCATCCTATTTTCAAAGGCTCAGCACTCACAGCTGAGGCCAAATTTTCAAAAGGGAAACATTTTGATGTAGATCTTGAAATAAGGGACCGTGATGAAAATGCGGTCATTACCTATCACTTTGGAAAACCTCTGAGCTTACTTTTGTTGCATTAACAGTACCTTTGCTTAAACACATATTCATAAAGACATTCTGCCCTTTGTGAACTGACTGTAAATGTTTCCTGAGGACATTACTAAACTCATGCATAATTGTTTCCATGGAAACTAGCATACTTTTAAAGGAAAATAATAAAAAACCCAACAGAGGATAGATGAGAACATAACAATGGTCATAGCAGGTCAGAGCAAAGGTCTATCGGGATGCGTGTCCTGTATCCAACAGTGGTCAATGGAAGGTGCTTGAGAAGGTGCATCAGAACAATGCAATCATATGACAATGCTGCTCCAGAAATTCTTTCAGCTGTAGCAGTTTTGGACTCAAAGATTTCCTGAGCCAAAGGTGGTAGCCTTACAAGCAACATGAAAATTTTTTTGCTACCATGAAAAGCCTCATACAGCACAATGACATGTCTTTGCAGTCAGGCTCTTGCAACAATATCATTCCACAGAGAACGTAGGGGCACTTTGACCGTCTCTAGTTGTCAATTCAGCCCTTCCTCAAGCAAAATGCCTGACAGCTTTGCTTCCTTAAATGTTTCAAGATTAACTATCCAGAATTCATCATGGAGATGCTTTAGGGAAAGAACAGGGGTCATAGGGTTTCACTTAGAATGACAGTTGGAAGAGATCAATCCTCTGTATATTATTACACCCTTTTATCCTAAGAGCTAATTATTTGTTCAATTTTTTTTAATATCGCATGTCTAACACAACCTTGTACACTTCACCTGCCCTTTGTCCCTGCCCCTGTCCATCTCTATCAGGGCACTCCTTGTAAAACAGGTGGTTAAAACAATGTGCTTTCTGTCTTTTTTTTTAAGAGGGATTACGTACCTTCATGTAAGTTTGAAGCCAGACTTTAAAGAAATGTGGCTTCCGGTTGTGCAAGTGTGTAAATTTTTTTCTATACACATTTCTCAGTGCTGAAACTTGAAGGAGTGCCATCTCTGTGTGTGCCAAATTGCATCAGTGAAAAGCCTTCACTGTAGTCAGGGAGAAAACAAGACATGTGCCCATGTGCTCACATGCAAGATGCTTGACCTCATCTGACATGCATAATCCTAATATTCCATAAATCTGATGAGTTGGTCGTAGTTTGACCATGCTCTGCTGCAGATCTTCAGATGTCCAGAGCATGTACCGTGTGTTTGCCTATGTGGGCTAGGGAAATATTATGCTGGGAAAAATCCCTGATTTATTAAGCTTTAAACAAAAAGTCCACCTTGGGTGTTAATTGGAATCTAAATTCAGGTGTTAACCTCTATGATTGAAAATACATGCTGAGTAATTACAGGAAAGAGGCCAATTTCAAGCACAGCAGTAATTACTGAATTAGTAGAAAAGTTCAAGAAGAGCTTCAAATTTCATATCATAGCTAAGCTTTCTGAGGAACAGCTAATCCTGAAGTGATTGGGCTCCTCACACCTGTATATGTTTTAGGAAACTCCACTTAAATTTCAAAGAAATTTCTGCATGAATAATTCCAGAACCAGATGTCAATATTTCTTAAAATGTTGCTTTGTTTTCAAATGCAGAAAATTGACTATTAGCCTGAAATTTCAGTGATAACATCTGGGAGAAAAGCTTTTTTTGTTAGGCAGTATTTCTTTTTCTTGTTCTTGAACTTGGTGCTCTCTTGCTTGATTCATTTAAGTGGAATCCTCTAGTATAACCTTCTGCCTGTAGTGGTGTGCCTCATGTCTACTGCTTTTCAAATTTTCCTTTCCCGAAGAAACTCTTCATATTATTTACTTGGCCACATCAGTTGCTGCTAAAATGATATAAGGAAATCCATATCCTCACCTTCAGTGCCAGTGTAACAGTTAAGTCACCAAAACAAATCTTAAGAAACACTACTGCTTCAATGTCAGGTTTCAGGCCACTAACATTTCTGACAATATTTTGCTCTGGACAACATCTGTAGATTAAAAGCTGTGTCTATTTTACAAGTTAAACCCTCTTATTTTCCTGAGAAGAACTGTTCAGTTGTTATCAGATATTGTGATGTAGCAAAAAAAGATGAGATACACCTCAGGTATTTCAGTTACACTGATGAGAGCTTAGGAGCGGATATCTGGGATGAAACCTTGACATTGCTGAAGTACACTGCAGGAGCCTTTTCAGTTATATTGATGGTTTTGGTATAGTTGCATGAGAAAGGAGTAGATGCAGATATAGTATACGGCCAGAGATGCCATTCTGAAAGTGCAGGATCTGTACTACGAGTGCTTAATAGTATGGCTGTGCACTCACAAGAAGAATCTGATGCAAATCCTTAAATATAGGAGCTTGCTATTTAATTCTCAATAGGTACTAGACCATTATTGAATAAATCTTTCCATTAATTTTTGGACAACTTTCCTTTGAGAAAAATCCATTTACAGCCAAACAATTCAGATCCTTGAAACAAACTGGCCATATATTTATATCGATTAACTAGAGAGTAAGCTACTCCCAGGTTCAAAAAACTTTGTTGATTGAAAAGACAGATTATGATTGTTTCAGAGAATATTTAAGGCCACCTTGATAAGGCAAATCCAACCAGTAACTCAGAGCATTTTTGAACTGTTTCATCTAATTTATCATCTATCTAGATGGCATGTTGTGCTGTTAGAAGGAAAAATATCTGATATACAAATTCTTTGATTTTTGTCTATCACAACAAACCCTTGGTCAGTTGATTCTTTCCTTGCCTATGCTGCATCCAATATCTT
Source organism: Nyctibius grandis (assembly GCF_013368605.1). Taxonomy (NCBI): domain Eukaryota; kingdom Metazoa; phylum Chordata; class Aves; order Nyctibiiformes; family Nyctibiidae; genus Nyctibius; species Nyctibius grandis. The sequence goes on from NC_090665.1 coordinate 9,031,566, forward strand.
TGACTAAGACAGAACGTCAGTGTATATTACATATTCTGAGAGTGTGATGCATATATTGATGCATGTACAAGAACAATACAGATATGAAATTCACTAGGATTCTATTTTATAATAAAAATACTATATTATAAAAAAAATTCTGATAGTCTTTTCTATGTGCATTGATTCTCTGTGTTGCATTCAGGCAAAGCCACTATGAGACTCATCAGAAAGTAACTCCAAATTGTGAAATCATTGTCACTTGTTAATATCTCCAGGACTTTGAACTGAACAGTGGAACAATCCACACGTGGTTGTATTTTTTTTTTAATTTTATTGTACCCAATACATAAATCTAAGTCCCTAAGGATATTTATTTTGCACATACCTGGCACACATTAATCAATAACAAAGAGAAAGTTGTACTGTGATTAAAGGCTCTGCTGAGAATGAATGATCCAAACATTACATTGAATTGCTTTGAATAGATTTATTAAGGTTTCAGGTGCAGGTATCCAACTTATTTGTGCAATCAGTATTTGCAATGGTAGTGATAGGAGATGATGGTTTTGTGAGGTTTATTTAGCAATTACTATATACAGTATTTTTTAAACCGTCCTTGCACTCTTCTTATCATATATACTATATTAGGCATTGAAATGAAATAATGGAATGGAATTGAGGAGAAAAAAGAATGGGGAGGTGACAAGATAAGGCTTGTGTACAACACCCACAGGTGTCTTCATGAGAAGTCCGGAAAGAAAAAGAGGGTTCTGGTACTTACTGTGCAGAATTGTGAAGTTTGTTTGAAATCAAATATTCCTGTTGTCTAGGAGCAGGAATACCCTGGATTATTTTTGTCTGTGTCTTGGGAGACCTGGCTGATACTCTCAGAATCATCCTGGGCAGTATTCACGCTCCAGATTCTGCTGTGGAAACTGATACTGTACCCTGGTGCTATTCAGGGATGACTGAACCATGGCTCCGTAAATGACTAATGTAGTGAGATGATAATACTGTCTGTACGAGACAGTCTGCCTAACTTAAGCTCTGAAATTACTTCTTTTCATGGATTCCCCAGGGACTGGTCTAGTTTGCACTGGTGAGGTCTACAGACATTTGTGGTGGGTGGTCTCTAAGCAAGCCCCAGTTGGCTCTGATGTGAGGCTTGCTGTGATGGTTTTGTCCAACTGCGCTGACTCTCCCTGTGATCCTACACTTACTGATGGTTCATGTTTTTCTGGTTCTGTGTTAAAAAAAAAAAAAGCCATGGGGGATGGAAAAGGGGGAAATCCATAGGATAATTAAGGACAATATCTCTATACCTGTTTATTTTATCCCATCTTAAACCTTTCTGACATGTACTGATGTCTGTAATGTAAGTGCCCTAAAGGGGTGTGGGCAATCATATTCTTTGGTGGTGTTTGCTTTAGGAACTTAGCTGTCTGAAAGTCTTGATATCTAAGAGGAGATCCTCATTCTGGCATGATACAGCTTGCAGGCTTCAGGGAGAAAAACAAGCCCAGCAATGCAGGCACTAGTCCCCTTTTAAGCTGCTGGAGGTAAAAGCATTAGAAGTTCAGGCACTTAGATGTCCAAAGTGAACATAAAGAGATAAATGATTGTATTTGTAATATGTCGGTGTGCTGGCTGATTCATTCAACCAATTAATAAACCCCTGCCCTGAGCATAAAGCAAAGCCTGTTTGGAAAGGTTGCTGTCAGGCTCTCAGACAGCTCAGTTAAAGTTACCTTTTTGCACTCTGCAGGAGCTCCCTGAGAATCTTGTCATAAAGTCTGCTTAGTGAAACAGAGCAAAATAATGCAGTAATAACACTTGGTATCTCGTAAAGAGCCATCGGAGGATCTCCAAGCATTTTGGACAAATGAGTAAAGCCAGCTCAGCTCTCTTCTTTGGCAGGTAGAACAGGGATCAAGGCTATGTTTTTTAGCAAGGGGAAGGATTTCAGACCCCCCCCCCCCCTTTTTTTTTTTTTCCTTTTTCCTGTTTTAAAAAGACTACTCCTTTAAAAAAAAAAAATCTTTGAATGTATTCTTGTTCTGCATTGTCTCAAAGCGAAAAATTCTCAGGAGTCCACAGCAGGGATAAATGGCAATGAAAGAGTTTAAAGCAGGGACCTGTTCTAAGACACGTAGAATTGAAGGCAAAAGTGCTGTTGGCTGAATAGGATCTAGACTGTACTGCTCATTTAGCTGAGGCTAAAGAAGTTTCTCACGATCAAGTCCCACCCCAGCTGGTGGTGATTGGAATTTTGTAATTTGTTTTAATGGAGGCAATATTGACACCTCTAGAGGTTTTACTCAGAACAGAACTAGTTCTTGAGGGTGGGGAAGATCCACAGAGGGGTTACTCCTGTCTGCCTGTTCTGTCTTTCATGAAACTTTCTCAATTTACTCCCTCCTGCCCCCTTTCTAAAGATGATTTTTGTTTTGATTTTTCCCTTCAATAGAACTCCTAGTCTCAAAATCTCCCACAGCTCTAAACAGAGGTTTGTGTCTTGCAAACAATAAATACTCTTGCTATGAATGTAATTAATTCTTTTTTTGATCTGACATGATTAAGCTAAGGTTAAAAGAACACTAAGTAGTCAAGGAAACTCACTCCCACATCTTTACTCTTATGATATTTGTTTTCAGAATGCTTGAAATGGAATGAGCTCTGTTCTTCCATACCTCATAATAACTTTAATTTGTTTAACAGTTGGATAAAAAGCAAATTAATCACACCAGTACCTTCAAAGCGAGAATTTGTGTGTAGTAAATATTCAGCTGTGAAATGGCCATCACAGTTTAAGCAGCTAGTACCCCTGAGCAGAGATGTAGCTGTGCATTTGAGCATCCTTAGTCCTTTTCAGTGCAAAGTAAAAAGGACTTGTCTGTGTCACTGTGTTTCAGCCGAGTTACTGTTAGTAAATTGTGACTGTGGTAGCTACTTGACTAGTAAATGGGCATCTGTATTATATATGAAAAAGTGTCTTGCTTAGTAGCTGGCCAGAGCGAAATCCAATTTCTGTAATAGTCAGAAAACAACAAAATCTCCCCAAATTCAGGAGCAGTAAAGGTAATTAGCCAAAGGGAATAGCTTACCAAGGAGCAAGGACAACTTTATTATGTGCCTTGTTCAACTTGAAATCCATCTAAAATCAAAGAAAATACTGTAATGGGCAAGAGCTGTTGAATTTGTGACTTTTTCTAGAAGACTTCTTATCTGCCTGTGTTTTCTCTCTTGTTTGACACGGGAAATTTTTCAAACTGTGTTTTTCTGAAACGGTTAACCATGGGTTGTAAAGCTAGAGAACTGATCTGGCTCTTCAGCTGCTGGAACCAGACTGATTTACACCAGCGAAGATGCAGCTGGCTGTCCTTACTGTGGGAATCCAGAGAGCAGAAAGCTTTCAATACAAGTATACTTTGCACTGAGTCCTGGGTGCCGCTTACCTCTGCTGTGACTCCATGTGCCTAAGGACATATGAGAAAAGGTGAGCAATAAAAGTGTCTCCAGACTGAGAGTAAAAGGCCTATTTTGCCCGTAACAACAAATACATGGAAAAAGATCACAGAATTCTCTTTCTTCCTGTAAATCTGGCCCTGAGGCTTGAGGCTCATAGGTTTCACTTGTTCTTTATGGTCTGAAACAGATCCAATGTCAATCAAGGCTAGGAAGGGGGGAAACCTTGCTCTGAGGAAATAACTGAACAAGAGCTCTTCTTCCTGAAGCTCTGCTGCTTAAATATCAAGCTGAAGTAAATCCAGTTTCATGACAATGCTGTGAGGAGGAAGACAAGGTGCTGGGAAGGCACCTGCAGGGCCGGGCCTGGCGGGAAGGGGCAGTCCTGTGCGCTGCTGTGGGAGTGGCCCTGAGGCAGGATCAGCACCCAGCTGCCCCAGAGCAGGCCGTCCCTCTGACGGGAAACTTCCATGTTTTGGGTCAGTCCTGGGTAGTTTTGCAGGAAGGGGTTTGTTGTGAGAAAGCTTGCTCAGGACCAGGGCAGAAATCCTCCCTGAAGGAAGGGGAAGTCCTGCCCTGAGCTGAGCTACCCCACTGCACCTCCCTGCAGGCCATGGCTGGGGCCTGCTCTGCCTCAAGGCCTGGGGTCTGGTTGAGAGGTCTCAGTCCCCACTTAATCCTCAGGATAATGAAACGAAATCGCTGTGCCTCGCAGTCTGCTGTGGATTTCTTTCTGGCTAGTCCAGGTAGTTGTTATTCCCATGTGTTTCTGCCTCTGATACGGCTAACCTGGTGTGGCATGGCACTGATCTGTCTGGTCACTTGGAAGAAGTTTGTTTTCATCATGCTTGTCCTTACAGGATTTATGTGAAGTATGAGTCTCATTAAATTAATAGCTTTCATATTTTCAGCATGGGATATGTTTAAAAACATCTGGTCCTAAATGCTGTGTGTCATTATCTATAAATGAAATGACAGGGTCGGGAACCTCCTTTCAGCCCTGAAGCAAGCAACAAAAACACCATACCCTGTGGTCCCCTCCATTCCAAAGTGCTGCTCCTTATGGCGCCTGAAAAATTACCTTCCTGGGTGTGCAGCTGTTTACCAAAGATGACAGTGGCGAGTGTGCCAGTATAATCTGTTTCTGACCAAAACTTGATGGCCCCTTCTGAACCTGAGGACCTGAAAAGCAGCTGAATGTAAGCACAGAGCTGCCTCTTCTCTGGCCTTCTAGTAACCTTAAACAGGTATAACCATGGCTAAAAAATAAACACCCCCGGCCACAAAATTACCCAATGGTCCTACCCAGAGAGGCGTCTCTGTCAGTCGTAACTCAGAATTGTTCACTGTCTGCTTCATGGCTCGTACCAAGCAGGAAACTTGGTTACACATGGGGGTTTTTTTTTGGTGTTTTTTTTTTTGGTGTTTTTTTTTTTTTTTTTTTTTTTAAAAAAAAGTATCCTCACCTGAGGTAGGATATCCTGCCAAATAAAGTCCAAAAGTGAAATATCTAATATTGCTGAGAGCTAAGTTAGGAGACTGCTTGAAGACAAGACAGAGTCTGGCTAGATGAGCAGGTGTTTGCCAAGGATGGTTTTTTTTTGATATATCAGTCAAGAAACAAAAAAGTGAAAAGGCAGTCATGACCCCACATGAATCAAAGAAAATGTACTTGAACTTATTGCTGGTTTGAATTGCTTCCTGCTCCAGTTACTTCAATCCTTTGTTTTGTTTCTATGTGATTGGATTTGATGTTTTAGGGTTTAAAATATTATACTGAGAAGCTTTATCGAGGTTTCCTAATACTCTAGGATTTCAGGTTTCATGCAGACACTTGTACTGTTTGAGTCCAAAGGAATTTAAATTACAGGAGCTGGTGGTTAATTTTACCTATGATGTTGTTTATGCTGTGTGCAACACTGTGTGTGTGTTTGGGACTGATCTTGTAACTTCTGAAATTTATAGTAAATGTTTCACTACATAAAGGTTTTTGAATTGAGCCTGGATGTTTTAGCCAAGTTGTTGGGCTGTAGCTGTAGGACATGCATTCAGCTGTACGATACTGGGCTGGAACTGGAAGGAAGCATTATAGAGCTCACAACATAATCTTCTGTCTTTGAAACTACTGAGATTGCACTTGCTTTCCTTGTCATAAAGACTTCTCCCATCTCCCCAAAAGCATTAGCCCAGAGTTCAGATGCAGAGATCTGGATAACTGTCTGTGGGAGAACTAATGGAAGACACCCTGGAGATGGACTGAAATGGTTTAAACTTTCTCTTCACATTCTATTAAGGTGTTTTCTTCTTTGCAGTGAGCTTGGGTTTTGCACAGAAGAGGGAGTGTGTGTAGATATATCCGAGATCATCTAAGATTCACCTGCAGCTGGAGTGATCTCTGTGGAGAACATATGTGTCTCTATTGGCTTCTCCTTCAGCTCCTAAGTAATGCAGTTGTATATGTTGCATAATCTCTGACTATTGTCCTGCATGCTACCCCAGAGTGTCAAAGTTCATCTCTTATGAAAGGTCAGCCTGTGATACAGAGTAATATACAATGGCAGCCAGAGAGGGATTCTGTAATCTGTTTCCTTTACGTGATTTACCTCTTTAGGATTTTCTTTATTGTCTTGGTGACTTTAAAAAATAAATAGATTTCCCTCTGAATTTGCTCTTCATTTTTTTTTCTCCCTTCATTTCCAGTCTCTGACAGCAAAATGCCAACAAAAAATATGAGTGCAGACATGGTCAAGTAGATTTGGAATATGCAAACAAGATCACTCGGGCCTGAACACTGACACTGTCCAAACTCTTATCTGTCTGTGTTATAGGGATTTACTTTTACCTACTTCTGTGATTGAAGTCTCTGGAGCAAATGGAGCCTCTGACTCAGATAACCACTACTGTATCAAGTTCATGTAATGTAGCCTATTTAAATATTGTTAAATAGTTAGATGGGATGGTCCTTTTACAGTTTTCTTAACAAGGAAGAAACTGATGCCTAAGGCACTGAGCACTGCCTGTGAGAGCACCCTAAATCATTGCTTTCAATGTGTATTTAGGGCGCTATCTTCTGTGCGGCTCAGTGTCTTGCAAGGATGGGCCCCTAACAGAGCTGTTAAATGGGCTCAGCTACAAGAGTTGTTGCAAGTGTGCACCTGTCTAGTGACAGCAAGTTAAAAGATAAGTGCTTGAATAAATCAGTCGACAGGTTTTATGAAAGACTTGGGAGGAGAGAGAGGATAGCAGAAAGTAGCTGTTTGTAATGCTAATGAAAAATGGAAGGTGTTCTAAAAGCATGTGAGAACAGGCGAATATTAGCAGGTGTTGTAAATGTCCAGGCTTAAAGCAGATTTTGAGCTACGCTGGGTAAACTAGTTTCTCATGGGTTAAACAGCACTGGAGATGCTAGTTCAGCAGCATTGTCTCAGGGAAGAAAACTGTAATTTAGGGATGGATGACATATCTTAGGGTTTGAAGTTTCTCTTGACTTCTTTAATTTAGATTCTTCTTTCCAGGTCTACCCTGGACTCCCTGACCTACTTATACTACATAACACACTTAAGCGTTCCTTCTTCATACAGTTAACTTTTGGGGCAAAATCCTGGTCTTTCACCCCCTTTTCCAGCACCTCTACAAATCTAAGTTTTTCTCAGTGACTGTTTCCATTGTCTTTCAGACCATCAGGAGCAGTTTCCAAGGAGACTACCTCCTTGTGGGTTGAATCTTCAGCAGGTGCATATTAGCTCATTTCCAGTGAAGTCTTCAGGGTGAGTTGTTCCAGTTGATTAGTGAATTTAATACCATAAATAAAACTGTTAGCTGTATGGGAAGTGAAAAAAACATGGTTTAATCTTCTTTGACTATTCTTGAGGGCAACACTGATGATCAGTCTGTGGTTTCAAAATAAATAAGCTCATTCTGGCTACAAAATGTAAAGCCTGTTATGCAGAGCGTGCATCATGTTCCACCACGGGCTTGAGATTTTTAAGGAAACAGCAAGTTCTGGAAAACAATATGTTCACATGTGATTTCTGTAAGTCTTAATTTTCAGAGCATTAGGAGACCAGCCTGCAGCTCTTCTGGTTGCTTTGTGTAAAATCAGGAACATCAGGATTCTGATGAAGTTTTGTGTCTTTTTTTTTTTCCTCCCGTGGCACCTCTCTCTCTGTGATGGTGATACAGGTGGCAATTGTGAAGAAAAGTGTACTTATTTTTCCCACTGAAAGTCTGAAGTTAGCATTTGCTACAGATCATTGCTGTGTCTCCCTCAGCAGGTCCCATCCTAGAACTAATTGACTTCGTGTTTGGTGTGTGTGTTCTTGGGGGAGGTGCGTGCAGTTTTTACTTTAATTATCAGACACCAGGCTAGACTTGCCTGTGTATAACATTAGAAATAGAAGAAATGCTGTAGGCAGTTTATGTCACATTAATTTATAGCTTGGATAGGATTTGGATAACCATATGAATTACTTTACTAGTGGACTTGACCTTTACATGTGGTGGTAAATTGTGCAAAAGAGAGAACAGCAACAATGTATTTAAGGAGGGGTGGAATTTGAATCTGAATGGTCTTGATTTTGTAATAAATCAGCCACAGAATAAACATGTCTCTTCTCTCATCCCCCCCACATATGGAACGATGATTGGAACCAGGACATCAAAAAGGTTACAGGAGTAAACAAATCTATTTATGACACTTTTTTTTTAAATTTTTGAGCATGTTTAAAACACTAACTTTGTAATCTCTTTTAATGCACATAAATCAAGTATATGTTTTAATGGTAAAAATATGGGTATGTTCAAGCCTTACTCTTCCTAAATACGTTTTAGGCTATTTCTTAAATAGCTGTGGCCCTTAATGAAAGGTATAGCATTACATATGCCTCTTAGGGTGTTGTATTTCTAAGGATATTGTGTGTGTATTTCTATTCTGGGAGGTCTTCTAGACCACACTTACTCTTCTGACAGTTGTGTCCAGCAATATGGTAGTATTACAAATTATTATTATTACAATTATTAATGCAAGGAGTTAGCAGCTCTACCCTTTCTATCCCCCTCAATCTTCTCTTACAACTTCTTGACTCAAAAGGACTTTGGCATAATGTGCAGCTTCATTGGCTTGGGCTCGAAAAGTGGCTTTGCAGCTAACTCAGATATGTCACTGACATTATTTTCATATGTAGCTTATTGCAGCATCAAATTTGCCAAGAAAGCTATAAAAGAAAAGCCGATTTTTTTTTAAAAAAAAAAAAAGAGAGAGAGAAAGTGAAAACCTAGATCTAGAATTAAGTGATTAAGTTTGTTGTAGGTTAACATGAAATCTCACTTATGAGGTTTGAATTTTGAGCTGAATTGATACAAAGACATCTATGGTACGGTGAGTCACTTGTGTAAATTTCTAGTTCAGACTAAATTCATGGGAGTAGATCTAATAACATTTAGAATACTTTGCTGGGTGGGATAAGTGAGCTCAGAGACAATGTGAATCATCTTCTAATTACTATTTTAAATGTAGACTAGCATCTCAGAAGGATGACTGTTTCTCATTAAAAATCTGACCATAGAGTGCTAGAGATCCTGATTTTGTTCAAACCAGCACCAAAATCGTAAAAGTTGGACTGGATTCTCTGAAATTTTTAAAGAAAATTTGGCTTTAACTCACGTGTAATTAAAATCTTTCAAACCCACTCTGTACTCTGATTCAATTGGATTTGGTATGGAACTGCATGTGTATCTGAATTCTTGTATATTAACATGGCTTTCCCCCACCCCTATGCTATTAACTAACTGTTGAGCATCACTGCAAATACATATTATGGTGTGACAATTTGCTACTGTATTTGGGTAAACGTTGTGGAAAACATAATGTTGTAACTCTGTTTAGTCAGGGTCTGTACAGATGTAAGGTTAGTCATGGATCAGACTTCGTTTTCATCTCTCCTTCTGCTTCATTGCCCACATATGGGGTTTTGAGCATGAATTATTAATAATTGAATCATTTTAAATGCTGGAGATGCACCAATTGTTGTCAGATTTTAAATTTGTTCCTTTTAATTACACAGTTACCACTTAATGCATAACATGGATCTAAGGAGTTCTAATTGTTAAAGAACATTTTTCACCTCTCTTGCTTGGTATGAGGTAGATCAAGGGTATAGAAAAAGCTCCTCATCAAACCCACTGAATTTTCTTGTCAGTGCTATATTAACACAATATGAATGTAAGAAGTTACCATGAATAAACATTTTAAAGTACATATGCTTTTTAATCTCTGCATTCCTGTACTGTTAATAACACTGGGGGGCTAAAGCTTCCAATTTTTTTACCTGGTAACTGTAGATAGCATAGGAAAGATAACAAAATATAACGCACACACAAAGTGAGGATTAATTACGTTTTATGGATGAAAATATGAAGTCACCCTGGAGATGTTATTGCATCTGTTATTGCTTTGCTTTAAGTGGTTGGTGATGATGGTAATGTTCCATCAAGGGCCCTGGAAAAATTTACATGCTAAATACTTGAGGCTTGGCTTAATAAAATGGATTTTGGAATATGCTAATCATGCTTATTTTGATCTTGCTGTACCTGGCAGCTGAGTGGGCCCACTTGCCACCTAGATTGTGGATCAAGGAGGTTCAGTTTGGAGACCATTCCCCAGAGATTTTCTACTAGAACTTCATATGAAATTGGTCAAGGTTTTAAGGTCATATGTAAAAAAATGTAGTTATAAACTGAAGATCAAATTTCAGCAGAAACAAGTACCTATAGTTATGTTTTGGACACCCTCCTGCCTCCCCCCCCCAAAAAAACCCCCCTGGAAAAAAGAGAAGGTTTCTTCTGCCGTTTTTCCTCAACAACATTTCAACACTCTTATTTTTCTGATCAGTCTGTGGGTACTTCCATGGAACAGCCTGAAGAGAGGTGAAAATGAGTGGGCTTTGTAAGACTTTCTTAAAACAAAAAATCTAGGTCTGTAATGAGCAGTGCTGGAAATAGCTAAGGAGTTTTCTTTTTTCCTAGATTCACCCATGGTGGGAAATGTCATCCCTGTCCCTCTCTGTGCCCCTCAACCACTTTCTATTTGATGCTACAAATAAATGGAGAAAAAACAGAACCTGGGAAATCCAATATTTAATTTCTAAGGGACAGCTTTCTATTGAGAAATAAGCATTTTAAAAAGTGATGGACTTGGTTTGGATTCACCTAAGGGTAAATATGCCATCTGAGCGGGCAATTAAAATTTAGAAATTGCATTTTGTCATCACAGCCTTTTAAAGCCAGATCCATTAAATTTCCTCCAAGAGGAACCTGCTGGTGTAGCTGTAGCCATAGGGAACAGTTGCAAAAGTTCTTGTGCTATGGCAGAGAGAAAATCAGGTGTTTCCTATTAAGACAGTGAATACATGCTTGATCCTAGAAGTGTAAATCTAGTCTTTAGAGCCAGGAATTATGTTAGAACCACCACCATTTTCCAAATGGGTGAACCTTTCTAGAACACCAGTAGTCCATGCTTTCTTACCTAGTTAGTGTCTCTGATGGCTCTTAGAAGTCCATTTGGGGAAGGATATACAGTCTGAATAGGGTAAGTGTTCACCAGTCAAAGCGAAAATAAATAAATAATTCTCAAGCTCAATATAAGACTCCTCTAAAACTCTTCTAGCTAGCAAACCATTAATAAAGCCATTAATAACTGTGAGTAGAACTTCATAGTACTTGATACAACCAGCTATTTTTGAAGCATTGACGCGAAATCTGTTTTCATTGAGTTCAAATGAAAGTGCTGCACAGGGAAATGGCCTCTTATACTTCTGTCATTGTCATGTAACTTTGGGCCTGGAAGATAATGCATGATGGTAGTGAGGTTAAATGATTGGACTGGCTTATCTGCGATTTAGACGCTGTACTCTTGTATCCCAGAATGTTATAACACTGCAGATACTTTAAAAAGAGTTAGAATAAAAATATTTTAGTCCTCTGTGGTAGAGAGAATGTGATAATGTGATAACAGAGGACGCTACCTTCTGACTACTGTTAACAGGGAATTCTCTTTTTCTACAAAAAGGAGGCAGACCATTTGATTATTTTAGACTTGTGACAAGAGAGATATCCAAACAGAATCCAGTTTGGAAGAAAAATTCGTGGTAGTGTGAGAAATCCATGTGCTTACACAGGAGCGTTTAGAGCCAATACCCTTTGGTACCAACAGCCCCGCTCCAGTGTACTGTGGCAGGCTCCACAGAATCACATCGGTGTTTGCTCTCAAAACCAAGCTGATGATGTGATACGTTGTAGAAATTTTTATCTCTTCCTCCGTTTTTTCTATTTTTTTCTAATGATTTGCTGAAACTGGAGGAGTAGTTTTAGCTTTATATAGTATGAATTCCAAATCTGTTCTACTGGGACTTCTCGTGGGTATAAGATAATAATTAAACTATTTCAATACTGCAAATGATCTCATTTTTCTTTCACCTTGCCCCAGTATAATATTAACTACTCATCATTTACATAGCTAAAATAAGAAGTTTCTGAATACCAAAGAAGTCAGAGTGTATTATGAAATCTTAGTTTCTCTTACATTTTCTTCCGGACTTGGTTCTCAAAAGTTGTACATAATCTATAATTTTAATTTTGTAATGCCATTTAAATGTCAAAGTAATATCTAAATTCATACTAGTGTAAGATAAGAATCTAGTCCTATAATTTCAGATGTAAGCTTAGCACCATTGAAGTTAATAAGATTCTCCAGAGTTACAGGATGTGGTTGGGATTAGGCCCTCTGGAATTAGCATGACTGGCCACACACAAAAAGACTGAGTAGGTAAGGATTTGCAGGCCTAGTTGCATAATCTGTCGAGTCTTCCTGTCGTAACATATCTGGAATTTTAGTAAGAAAACAATTTTTCACAGCTTTTGATGCTTAACTGATTTAAACTTTCAGTTTGAAACCTGATAAACTTTGCAACCTGTTGCAGCTTTGAGATTTTATTGCTTCTTGCTGCTTTCATTCACCATATGGTCTGCTATTCACAAACTCTGCCCTAATGAGAATTACTCTTGCAGGTAATTTTCTAATGATTGTCTTGGGATAAACAAATTTTTCATACTTGTTTTGCTAATGTATTCAAGTTCACAGGGGAAAAGATTAATCATCTAAAAAGCAAGCCGGTGTCTTTCATTATGCTAAAGGATCCAAAGATGATCAGAGCAAAGCCACTCGTTGCTATGACAGCAGATACCTTTTTCTCCCTTTGTGAGGTAAATGGCAGCTCCCAAGCTGATTGGCTAAAATGAGCTTATCCTGGTGTCCAACCATAGGGAGTTAATTTCATCAGAAAGAGAAAATGGTGGGAAATCCTGCCGTGATCATACAAAGGAATTTCATTAGAAGCCAACAGAGTCAGGGGTTCTCTTTCATTATAATTAATACGTTCCATCTAATAAAATAATTTAGGAGAGTCAGACAATAGAATTAGCCTATCTATTATTTTGTATATCCACATAAGCTTTAATCTGTCTTCTACCAAGACCTACGCTCAAAGTAAAGCAACCCTTATTTTTCCCCATAATACCTCTGTTACCAAAGACTGTCATCATGTACCTGTTTATATAATTGGAGATAAGCTAACTGCAGGCAATACAAAAGGGCTGGCATTCTTACAGGTGTTTGCTGGAAACACTCATGATCTATGGAAATAATAGATGCAATCAACTTTAAACAGGAACATTTCCCTTTGGTTTATGGTTGTAATTTATGTGGTATTTCTCACTTTCTCAGTGGAGAAGATTTTTATTTGGGTCAGATTCAAGGACAGGGGGTTCCATGTCAGTTCACAAGTGAAAGAAAGGGATTGTCGTGAAGCATTAGAGTTTACAGTTCGGTAACAAGGAAAGGACCTACACCAGCTTGCATGAGTTCTCACCCCCTGTGAGCTTTCAGCTGTGGCCATTGTATCCCGTCTTTCAGGTAGGATTTACTCTGAAGAGGTTGGACTCAGTCACTTATGTGCAGTTTGCAGAGCATAACACATCACAGGTCAAAAAAGAGGTGGTAAGAGTCATATTAAAAGCTGTAAATTATGTACAAATGATTGTGTACAAGTCAGTGTAGAACAGGATATAATTTCAGCTGTTTTACCTGCTGTAGAAGGTCTGTTTTTCCTTTTTTTACAATGATTGCTTTTAACTGACTTTGGTCAAGAGTGATTAAATTTAACTATGAGACTTTTTTTTTGCAAGGGTCAAAGCAAGCATGTCATATCTCAGAGAAGACGTCCACTCTCTGAACCTGGGCTTCTGTTTATGGTTGCTTTACAGCTTATTTCTAAGGTCTTCTGGCAGGTTTAATCATAAAAGCATTTAGAGCTGTTGCTTTATTTGATTCATATGTTCATATGATGAAGTAATTCAGCTCACTGGATATGTAGTAGATTACAAGCCCTTTCTTGGTTGTTACTGGATGTTTATAAAATATGTACCACCACAGGAGACAGCGAAATGTCTGTCCTATCAAACTAATGTAACAGGAAAACTGTGCCCTGAGATGCTAATTTTTTGTATGAAGCATGATCTTAAAGTCACTGAAATAACTGATTTCAGTTGGTTTTGTGCAGTGCCTATACTGAAAGTTTCATAAATCTCTAGTAGATACACAGTTGTCATTGTATATGTGTGGGATGAGATAAGAAATCTAGAATCGAATAATGTAATAAAATTACTGTTCTTGGTGCTTTAAAATGCAAAGGTCAGGCAGTAAAGTATTAGCTATTATACATCTGCTTTATTTACCTTTCTTATACATAAAGGGAAAAACACTGGGCTATATCTAACATAAGGAGAAAACCAAGACAGTGGAAAGTTTAATTACTTGCCTAAAACCACAGTGATTCAGTTGCACAGATGAGATTACAACTCAGGAGCTTCTGGCCTTTTGCCCAGGCTCTCTCAGTATCATGGAGCTCTTAGTTTACGTTTTATTCTACCAGGACACTTCCAAGACATGATTTTCTGCACTGTGTATGTGTACACGTGCAAAAATGCTTATGGGCAAAACTTACATGTGTCTTTCTATTTAACCCTGCTTAATTACATATGCAAATCCACAGCTGACAGACTGCCTTCATCATGTGCAGTTGTGGTAACTTGGCATGCAAATTGGCCATGCAACTGTAACTAACCTTTTTGCATCTGCAGGCTCCTGGAAATCCTATTCTTTGTTTTGCTTCTCAGGTTGGTGTAGTAGAGCTAGTTCACCCGATTTGTAAGCAGTGATGTGGTATCTGAAGTAAGACCAGCTCTTCTAGCAGTTGAACACTGTCCTGCACTGTATTTGTTTAGCTGTTAACAGGAGAACAACTTTTCAGGCTCAATGTTCAATGTCTTCCTTTGAGATATCAAATCTTAATTGCAAGTTCATGTGAGGTGTGTAAGCAACTGCTTGGGTGCCCTGATGGTGGCCACAATTAACAGCCAAAAAAGGGAACCATCAAAGGTGTGTGCAGCCTCTTCTAGATTAAGTGTTCGTCCTCTGGGATGTAAGTCTTTGTCTGTTCGTAATCCCAATATTATCTGCCTTGAATTGAGGGTGGGACTATAGGGCGATGTGAAGATATCAAAGATGTCTCTCAAGGAGTTAATGCAGGTACATATTTCCAAGGACCGTTTTTAAAGCTAGTGTGAAGATATCTACTCAATGGTATCCTGGAACATAAAGATGCATATTTATATGCCTGTGCTATAGGCTTCTAGGACTTGAATTTTGCAGGGAGCTTCCTAACATAAAAGCTAGACGAGTAAGATCCCTTGCAAGCAATTTCATGAATCCAGTCCTGCCTCTCCACAGACTCCAATGCAGTTAACCTTACAAAGAGGGCAGTTACATCAAAGCCAACTGCTTCTTTAAAATTGGCATGGTTTCTTGTTTTCTTCTGTAAAAGGTGATGTTCTCAGGTGTGTTAAACCTTGCTGAAAGTGGCAAATTTAACCACTGCCCTTAACTTCCATTAGCAGTAAGTGAGTTAATCGCTTGTTTCCACTCTAAACAAAGGCGAATGATCAGGAATTCCAGTCCTTTCTCAAAGAGGCCCAGTGGGGTGTTGCTTTGGGAACGATTGGTGTGCAGAGTGGGAGAAAGGCTGAAACAGCTCCCAGGCACATGATACAGGTTTTGGTGGGGAAGCCAGGTTAAATTTCCACCCTCTATGCTACTGGGTAACACAGCAAACAAGGTGGCAAACTGCAGCACAGAGGCAGGAGTGAGAGAATGGGTGGGCAAATAGAGGGGATGGGGTTTCCTTGCTTAAAGTTTCTGGGGCTGCGGCCACACATTTATGCACTACTTCTCCCCCTTCCTGCAGGAACGTGAGTCGGACCCAACTGCTTAGAAAACTTTGGAGTTTAGGTGTCTGTTCAAGTCTAAAAGAGTAAAAACTACTTTCTCATAAAAATGGAGTGAAAGGAAAATAAAAATGTTGGTTGTCTCTATGGTAGTTCACACACAAATTTTGTTGTAAATGGTTTCAGAATTTTACAGTCCTTTGGGACTGAGGTTTTGGCGCAGTCCAGGAGATAAGTACCTAACCACAAGGTGTAGATCAGAAACTTGGATTAAAATTTCTACAAAGGTAATAAATATTTTATATATTTGGTTTAGGGTCTGCCTTGATCCAGTGCAGGTAGAAATTTATTTACTAAAAGAAAGCCATACAACTTCTTATATACCTTTGATTAGTACCTTCAGAAGCTTCAGTAAAAAAATGCATCTCAAAGCTAGGCATTTTTAAACTGTATTTTTCCAAAGTGATTTTCTATTTTAATTCCATTTTCTTTGAAGAAAATAGCATGAATTTTTTTGAAAAGAACAAAAATAAAGTAGAAATTTTTTTTGATTTAAATGAATTTTTCCACTAGCTTGTTTCTCTAACTTTCAGCTGGAATTTAAAGTAATCTCTCGTTAAAAAGCAGATGAACAGAATTGTCTAACAATGGCAGAGTAATTATTTCAGAATTAGCTTTTTTTCTACCTGGAAAGTCAAAACCATAGTTTCTGAGGTAAGCAGCAACTTTTGTTCATTACAGAATTTTGCATGTTTGAACTCTCCAGAAATATGATCTTCTATGTAAATTCCAGGTGGAAAAGGTATTTAAACATACACGTGTAAATGAGCTGGCTTTGAATGTTTTCTCATAAAATGCATTAATGTGATGCAAAGGCTTAAAAATTCCAGCACCAGTCTCAACACTGTGCTTTTCAATGCTTTTGAATTAGGCCAGAATGTGAAGATAAAACGTACTATTGTGGAAACAGAATCCATTTACAGCCTATGCTGTCAAAACCTGAGTGATGACTCCCTTCCTAAGGATAGTGTTGATGATGTATTTTCTGACATAAAACAATTTCTATTTTTGACTCTTTAATTCTATCGTTACATTTCTGTTCAGTGCCCTTTGATTTGATTTGTATTCAATCTCCCTGTACTTTGGCAGCTGTAATTCTGTCACTTACAAGGTACACTTGGAGCTTTCTTGCAACTGTTCTGACGTACTCTTAACAGGTACAGTTTTTCTTTGACAGTGCAGTATCTGTTTTTATCAGCGTGTGGGCTGCTGCCATTGATTTACAATCAGATGTTAATAAAATTTGTCTGTTCCCTGTACTGTGTTTGTTTAAGCAGCTACTCTGAGTCTTTTCATGAGTTGCTCCAAATAAGATCAAAGGATTGAGAAAAATGTTTGTTAATCTGAGAAGTTACAGTGGTGGTGTTCTTGTAAACTCAGAATCCTAAAAATTCATAGCTAGTAAAGTGCTCTGCACACATGATTAATGACTTAATGGTAGATGACAAGATAGAATACTTTTTGGTAAAGTTTCACTTTAAAAACAAAGAGTAATCTGTTTCAATCTAGAGAGAAGGAAAAAAAAAATAGTGTTAGGCTAGATTTCCCCTATAGATACCACTAGAGCTTCTGTCCCTGCCATTGAACACAACAGCTGGTAAGCAGCAAGCAACTGGAAAAAAAAGACCTGTGTTTAATCCAGTACAATGTTTTCTTGTGCCTATTTTACTGTAAGTCTCAGTGGCAAGGGGACAAAGGCTGTTGACTGATCTATGCAATTACCTCCTCTAATATTGCTTTCAACTGTCTGCCCAGAGTGACAAGAGTGGATGAGGTTTAGTTAAAGTCTGGGAAAAATGCCCTTTTAATAAATAAATAAATAAGAGTCCCTCTCTGTTATCAAGCTGCTCTTTTAGACCTTTGAATCTGTTTTGCAAGAGTACAGGTGATGTGACTGAGAGAAAGAGTCTGAACTCAAATAGCAGCAATGCAATCAATGTTTTTACTGAAACACCTTAAGCGCTGTGTGCAGTTTGCACTGGGAAAGAAAAGGTGTCTTTTTTCCTTTTTTTTTTCCCCTCCCCCATTTCTCGTGTGTGTGGGGTGGTATCTTTCTTTTACCTTGTGTGACTCCGAGGAAAACATATTTAAAAATAATTGTCCAGTACACTCTTCATTTGGAGACTTTATCTGTCCTTGATGATAAAAATGTGATCCTTTAAAATAAATAAAGATAATCCAAGCTGCTATTTATTTCTAATGTGGAAGATGCAAAGGTAAAATTGTGTCTAATGAACTGTAGATGGAAGCCTTTTGCTTTTAGCTGAGGAGATAGCATGAGGAGGACTGCACATACCTTTATACTCTGAATTGGTGCAATGGAGTTGAAGACTAATATGGAGGCCCTTTTTATGATGCAGGTGACTAACAACTGGTATCTTGATCCCTGTTTTCTTAGAGTTGTTTGTGCAAAAGGAGACAAGTGAACAGGAGTATGTGCTGTATACAAGGGCTCGATGTGTGCTGCGGTTATGCAGTCATAGTGATGAATGCACACTTGATTGACGAATAGGCAGCATTTCGATAAGTACAGATGTTCAGATATCATGATGACAAACATGGTACAGGCACATAGAGATGAGCGTTGCAAAGCCAGCGTGGTACCTGGCAGAGGATATCATTATTTGTTGTGTATATGTCTTGGCCAGATGCTTTCGTAGATGTGTGTCAGTTTGGGCTGAGGAGAGCTGGAATCTAAGGCTTTAACCAAAATCATGAGAGAAGGTGACTGTACTAGGTAGCTTTCTGTTCTTTTCATGCCTCTAGCTAGGAACAGGCTGGATAGGGACACTGCCTTGCTTTCTATTTTATGAATCCAGGGATTTTTGGGGAAAAAATAATCTGAATAGATGCAAAATTAAGCTGGATGGGGCTCCTTTTGCTCTGAGTGTGAAGACGCAGCATTTGGAAGGCAGCAGATTTCACTTTGTGTCCCTGCAGAGCATTGATTACCTGCTTCCAAATTTCATACCTAATGTACCGCAAATTCTTCTCGTTTTATTAACAGTTATTTTTATCAGTAGACCCAAGGCCATCAGGCGTATTAACACTCAATTGTCTCCTAAAATACCTGAGAGGAGAGGCCAGTGAGAAGTTAATTTATATTTCATTGTGCAGTATTTCTGGTTATAGCAGCAGAGTAGGAATTGTGAAAGGATTTGGTGGTCTCACTCCCATATGGCATCAAATATCCTCACTGTTCAGTCCATACCAGCATCTGTTGAATAATGCTCATATATTATGTGATGAACTT
The DNA here is from genome assembly GCF_013368605.1 of Nyctibius grandis. NCBI lineage: Eukaryota > Metazoa > Chordata > Aves > Nyctibiiformes > Nyctibiidae > Nyctibius > Nyctibius grandis. The sequence goes on from NC_090665.1 coordinate 9,050,662, forward strand.
ATTCATTCACCATTATTTAAGCTACTCTTCTGTACCTTCCAACCATGGCTACCTTCTTACATTCACTTTGATGTATAAGCTTGTATATGCATTATTTGTCTATTAACAAGAAAAAGTGTACTCCAATAGATTGAGTGGTAGTGGCTGTCGAGAGGTAAATTCCACTACCAGACTCCATTTTTTTTCTGCTCAAATACCGCTCCCTTTGCCCCCCCAAAATATAGAAGATTTTATTTAATTTTATACTCCTGTTTCTGCAAAAGCTCTGAGATCTTTAAGTGGAAATTGCTAAATTAAAGCCTACACTTTGTTATGGTGGCTTAATAGGTCACTGAAAATTGGCAGTCACTACCTATCTGAGCATGATCTGGAAAGATGGCCTTGACGTAAGAGTTTTTCTGTGCTGTCGTGTCTGACCCTGGATGGGAAATATACTGTATTAGTGCCACTTAGTGAGTGTTGCACAGTTAACGACTAAGGTTTGCAGAAGGTATTGTACTATGGTGTCCTGCACTGAACAGAAAAGCTATGCTTAATGTCTATCCCTACTTCAAAATATCTGAATCCCAATTTATTAATCGCTGTTGCTTTGATACCTTTCTAATTCTGTTAGGTGCATTTTACGGTGCTCCCACACACTAGTGCGGTGTCTGGGAGCTTCAAGGGCATAGCTTGCTGGGCTCAACATACACTTTGGTACTCGTACCAGTTGAAATGACTGCAGAATACTGGTATTATAACTCGGGACTGTAAGACACTTGTATAGAGCAGTGGGAACAAAAAGAACCTACTTGTGATGACTTCATATTCCTTTATCTCTCCAGTCTATTTGTTCTGTAAAACCACAATAAGAAGAAGTAAAAGCCCGGACTGTCCTTCCTACCTTTTTTAAATGTAACTATATCTTAATGCTCATTGGAAAACTTAATGAAAAAAATTCCTCAAATCTTTCTGCTTAAAAAGAGGAAGGGAATCAGCATTTATATTTGTTCTCCTTTTGTGTTTCCTTAACAGTGATTCAAGAGAATTAACCTGTGTGGAAACAAAATAAGAAAAAGTTAATTCAGAAAACTACCTGACGTGCTTTCTGCCTTCCTTATTTTGGCCTAGACTATGTAATTCACCAGATTAGGGGAGATTTGGAATGGATTTGCCCCAGACCCTTATCTGAGTTTAATTTGCATGGATAAAACATGGCGATGGCTTCTTTTATGCCCTCAGTGTGAAGTGGCTCAAGTAATGGCAGCACTGTTCATTTTAGCATTGCACTGCATCATCAAGTCTGTTGTTGCTGTCTCAAGTGGCATTTGGATATAAATCTAATTTGTAAGTCTATCTGATTCCACTTTTCAGTCAGTTTGGGTTTTGCCTTCTGCTGTTCCTATTGGAAGACTGTCCCAAAACTTCTGTAATACCGAACTTTGAGAGCCCAACTGCCCTCTTTGTTTGCCTCTTGTTACACAGCTATGTTCTGATGCCAGTTCTAGTCTGTTTATTTGCATGTTTCTTCACCCTAGAGCTGTATCTTGCTGTGGAGTTAACAGACTGTGATGTGGCTTCTCTCTGGATTGTGGAAAAAATATTTTTTGTGAATTTCTGTGATTTATGGAGTAGCAGAAAGTACGATTCCCAAAACACACCTTCCTCTTCCTTCTCTAGTCAATCACGTTCCAGTTGTGGTTGTTCTGGAAATGTTTTCTCTAAAAATAAGATGCCTGAATAGTGTATTCCAAGAGGGGAATTCCTGGGGTGAATTTTTACAAGACACAGAGTTTTAACAGAAGAGGGAGGCATTCGTTTGAAGTGCTGGATGAGGAGAGGAAGAGCCAGAAATCTCAGAAGGCCCAACTCAACCAATGCATTCAATTTGGCTTAAAAGGTTCATTATTTGTGGAATGCCAATGAATTTTTATACTAGAAAGTTATCAGAGGGAGGCTAGAGTTATCCTTTACATTCTCACCACTCCCTACTCTGTGCAAAATAAATAAATAAACAATAAAAAAAGCAAACTTACATTAGTGTGGTCTAAAACTAACACACAGGTGGGCTCTGCTAATGCTTTGGTACTTTCTCATATCTGATCTTCTCTTAGAAAAGGAATCTCTTTGCTGTCACTGCTTAAGCACCTCATGTTGCATAGGTGTGGTGTAATTAAGCCTCTCAATCTTTGTTTTCTCTGTTGTTATAATTGTCTGGTTATTGTAAATTTCTATTAAAATTGGACAAAGCATTCCTATAAAACACGTATTCTCAGATTCAGAGAGATTCTGGTAAACAGCTGCACTGAAAGGGAGGATATAGGGTGAAGAAAAATATAAGCTCTAAGAACAGTGCAGGGGGTTTTCTTGGGGGTGGGTTTTTTGTTTGTTTGGGTTTTTTTTGGTTTGTTTTTTTTTTTTTGAGTGATAGACACAGTTGTATATTGTGGTTTCAGAAACAACATACCCAGTCCTGAATTTCCTTCCCAATTCAATATTTTCTTCTTATTGGATTAAAAGAACATTAGCTGCTTTGATTTCAGTTATTACTACCCAGGACATCCTTGACTGAAGGTGATGTTGACCTTGTTTGTAATTCCTTTGGGTCACTTCAAAGACTGGGAATTGTGAAAGAAGACTCACTCATGATGATTTGTATTCCACTGATTTGGAAAACCAAAAAGTGCCAATAGATCGGAAAAGAACACTTTCAAAATGTGGCAGCACTAAATAGGCTAAAATGCAGTCTGGGGCTCTTTACAGCTATTTGGTTATTCACAAAAGAAAATTCATCAAAAGAAATCTAAGTTGAAAATCAAGCAAAATTTCTGCATCTTCAGAGAGAGATCATATGAAGCTGTATGGACTAGTGCTTCTGCAGAAGTTTTGGATGAAATGTCTTATATGTGGTTATTGCAATTGTCACAGGCCTGACCTCAATGCTCTTGCCTGTCCTTCCAGTCACCTAAGAACCTTTCATGTCAGTTTTCCATTTGTGTGAACAGGCTTAATATCTGTAAGGCAGAAGAGCATGGAAACCTCTTGCTTTCAGTCCTTTTTTGCTTTAAAATACTATGCTCCCCAATTAAAAGTTAATGCTTACCAACAGAGGCTACTTGCCCAGTAGAAATGATCTTTCAAAGGAACAAGCAGCTGATCTAATCTTCTCTGGGCCTCAAATGAAAACCTTCATGAAGTTCACTATTCCTGGTCCTCAAACTAGAGAAATAACTGGAAATTTCCACTCTACATTAATCGTTTTTAAGTGAATGTTGACTCTATTGGGGTGACTAGATTTAAGAGTAAATAAGGAGTTTTTGTTGGTGTTTTTTTTCTTTTTTTTTTTTTTTTAAAGGACCTGTCAGGCCTGTTTGACCTTGATGTATCAGCTCCATTCTTTATTCTTCTGCAAGGTGTTGGTTCATTTCCTACATCACGGGGATAAGTAGAAAGGGACTAGCTAGCAGAGGGCTACTGCTCGCTTCCTGTTAGCTGAAGTCAGATGCCAGGCTAGGCTTTCTGTTCTCTAGTTTGATTGATAAGCTTGAAGGAGTCCATGGCAGGTATGCAGGTCAGGGGAATAACAGCTGGAAAATATGCACCGAGCAGAGAGACCACACAGAGAGAGACCAAATTCTTTCTCACTTATCACTGAACAATTCCAGGATAACTTGGTGGTTAACACGACATGATTTGACATTTGACGCAGTGTGTAATCTCTGGATATAGCCATATAATCATGTTCTGCATTCTGTTCAACTGATAAACTACTCTGTTACAAAAGTGGGATGATGCTAATTGTTTCTTACTTTAGCTACAAAATAATATCCAAGACTTAGCAACTACTGTCAATGTGCTGTTGGGTATTCAGAGGTTTTACATGTAATTGTGAACCAGCTACATCCAAAGGGTTTGACAATTCCTACTGCTTACTGGTCATAGAAAGAAAAGTTGATAAGCACAGGAAAAGTTGGGTGGAACTTTCTTCTTGCTCAGAGGCAGGGAAGTGTCAACAAGTCTGTACTTGGATGGGAGCCATGCCAATCCAGCATCGCTAGTAATGCGATGCTCCTATAAGAGGAGAAGGAGCCCTTGGCACGTTAGTGAGGGTTATGCGATGTAGTCTGTCCAACAGAACCATGGTGTTTGGTTATACTTGACCTCTTAGTTATTGCTGTTGTACCCCACGTGGGTACCCTACTGAAACTGTAGGAGGTCTTGGGTGAGCACCGAATACATGTACACCTGGCCTGTTGCTTCTTCATTCCCTCTGTATGCATCTTCACCTCTACGCATCCTATCTGCCTCTCTGGTAGAAAAATGTTGAGGTGGTTCTAGCAAAGATTTCAGGAGCTCTGGCCACATTGATATTGCTGTAAGGTTAAATGCGGCGCCTGGCACAAAGTAAGGCTTCTTAGTCACGAAGTACAGAGCTCCGTAAAGAAGTGTGCCCATGGTCTGCCCCCCAGTAGCTCAAGGTCACTGTTCTTTGTGGCCTGCCCCTTTACAAAGCAAGGAAATTATGTCTTCTCTTCCTTGTATCAACATGAGGTTTCTACACTCTCTGCAGTAGTTAGAAACAAGGAGTGACATTAGAGAAGAATGGATCTCTAGGCTCAGTGCTGCCTGAAGAGGCACAGGTTACTGCCATCCCCTCTGTAAGAGCTGCCTTTAAACCTTGGTTGGTAAGTTAGAGCTAAAACTGGTTCGAGGTCACATCCTTAGCTTTGATGAATGGATGGCCCAGAACTAAATAATATCAGCTGAGGCCTGGGATTTGTTGGTTTCCAGAACAAGTTTTAAAATAATATTAATAATGAGATCAGACCCCCTTCCTAAAGTGAATTAATAGGAAATGAATTTTAAGACAGGAAATCGGTAGGGGTGAACAGCTGCTTCTGACAAAGACATTCTCTTGCACGTGTGTTTTATACAGTTTTGGTCTTTGGTCTCAAATGATGAATTGGTGACGGGCCCTGGGCAGTAACACTTGTGTAAGAGTTGTGAATACCCTCTCAGGATCACTGCTGTTTCTCACGTATATAGCTAAAGACAGCAATAATCATGCACAATTTGGGTTTTGTATGCTACTGAAGCATAAATACACCCTACTGATCATATTTAGTTATGGATATATTACGGTGCTCTCCATGTTCATTAACAGGCAGTTGTCTGGCAAAGGCATAATCCAGCCATAGTAGAACAACAGTGTTTCATGTTCTCATTTCACAGATATAATTGAAACAAAAGGAAATTAATTGGCTTAACTTATTCAGCATGCATTTATGAAAAAGTAGTAGTGTGGTATTTCACCAGTCTTTCTATACATTTTGGTAATGGAAATTTAGTGGCAAATTAAATTTAGATTCCCTAAGCAGTAGCTATTAGGAGCTCTGACCTCTTGTTTTGAAACCAGTAGTTTAATTTCTACTGATGGAACCCACTCCACTGGGTATTAAGCAGGCAAACAACTTCACTGGAAGTTTTATAGGAGTGCTGGTTTCACAGTCAGGTGTTTGTAATGTACCTGTGGGTAGCAGGTAATACTTCTCCTCTTCAAAACATCAACCTGGTCTTTTAATTGTGTAATTCCACCTCTTCCCTTGTTCCCTCTCCTTCCTACTCCAGCCCCTTCGCAGGTGTCTGATCTGACCTGTCAGGTGGGTCTCTGTTTTCCTGTCAGCTTGGGAGCTGATGGCCTTACCGAGGTATGGCTGATTGCACAAAGCGGAACAGGGTTCGTCTGAATTGCAGGTGGGAGCAATCGGCAGAGATCTCTGCTAATCCTGGGGATAGTGGAGCATCCTGGGCTGAAGCAGGCATGGGCAGAAAGGGATGACGTGCAAAAGGGAAAGAAAGAAAAAGTTAAATGCTGTCGCTTCCTTCTCCCAGGTGATTTGGGATATTTAGGGCATGTAAAGTGAGTTGCTCTTATTTTTTGGCAGCCCATAAGGATGGAGTTTTGGAGTGTGACTGGAAATTTGTTTGTATGCATATATATCTACATGTATTTGTATAAATAGCTTTATTGGAAAGTCATTTTCCAAGAACTTTATACGTCAATGGAAAATCCTGCCTGCTTTAAGAATTTTGGGTTTGAAGCAAAAATGAAGCTCGTTTATGCTTTATCTTCCTCAATATCTGTGGAGACCAGATAGCTGAAGGCATGATTGAGTTTTGGGCTTTATCATACGTGGTGCACAAGAGCTCTGCTGAATGTGAAATGCATTTGACAGTCTTGGGAGCAAAAGGCACCGGATCACTGAGAGATTGTCTGCTTTGGGCATCTAAAGCATTGTGCAGGCCAAACGCAGAGGGAAATGCCAGAGGGCAGTTGGGTGTACAGAAGAGAGCATTACAGTAGGCAGGGGGACGTGAGACAGATTTAGGAAATTGTAATAGGGTGAAAAGAGAGGTGTTGCTGAAGAAGAAAAAATGGGGTTACTGGAGTGGTGAGAGAGAGGGCAGTAGAAAAATGTAGGTGGTGTATCCCATGTGAACTGGATGTCTTTGATCTGCTGAGTAAATATTGCTTGGCTTTATGAGTTTTTAAGTTCCACTCAGGCTTTATCTTCAGGGCTGTTCTGAAATCTTGTGAGTTACAAGTTCATATTTTCTAATTTGTATATTAAACTTTCTGCATAATCACAAGATTCCAGATGCTGAGATTCAGAAAAAATTACTATCTAGCATATCTAGACTCTAATATCACAATAGCATCTAATATATCCATAAAATTTGTTTGCTGACCTCTAATATTAACAACCAATAAATCTAACTTTTTGCTAAAATCACTGAAGGTTAAGCTTTCTTATAGCAGGGACAAATTTAGTGTAGAAACGATATATTGCAGCTTAAGGTCCAAATTCTATCATTCAGGGAAAGGACTGCAGGATATAGCCCTTTATTTGCAAACAGGGAAGGGCACTTACACTAAGCAAAGCATGCCTTAAAAAACTAACAAGAAATTGGAGAGGTACAGAGAAGATTAAAGTTTTCCTCAGCAAAGGAGGTTAATCCAATTTCTCGGCACCAATTTTTCTGCACTTAAGAGGAGATTGTATTTTGCATTCCTGACCCATCAGGTGTGAGCTAGTTTAATGCAGCAATCACCTGTGTTTGCCTGATATTTATTTATCTCTAAGTATATATTTTACAGAGGGTAGTGTGATACAGTGGTATGACTTCTGTTCTTCCCCTCCTTCTCCACACGCAAAGTCAAACTGACTCTGTAGTTTGTGTGCTCTGAGACCCAAGAGACCCTGTTTCAACTTCTATTCCCCTCATAGCTGGCCTGGTATAACGTCACTTTGTCACACTTAGTCTGCTTGTAGTATAACCTCTCCTTTGCGTTGTGGAAACACTCCAAAAATACAGGAGATACATACACAGGTCCCTACCTCTACAAATGTAAACTGAGAGGACAAAAACAGACACAGAATAAAATAAAGGCCTGTAACATGTGAGTAAAGTGACCAGAACAATGGCTGGATTGTAGCTCATTGTTTGTTTTTCAAGTTAAAATCCCCAAGAAAATCTCTCCTGTCAATTAAACTGGAAGGGGTGTGGGGCGTGGTGGGGGCCATCTCTCACTTTTCTCCTACTTACAGCTTCCTCCCTCCAGTCTAGAAGCACAGACTGCAGAGGAGATGCTGTTGAAGTCATCAAACTTGTGTATTGACCCCAGGATACTTGGGTTGGACCTGTCAGTGCAATTTTCTAGAGGGATCTGCTGAAGCAGGTCTTTGGGAGAGGAGAAATGCTTGAGGATAGTCAGCCAAAGATCAGCATTAATGCTCAGGTCTCTTTAAAAGAGATTTTGTTTTTTCCTTTCCCCCTTTATCTAATTCCTCAATGTGAAATGGATGCAGATGTGTGGAAAGAATTCATCCAGGATTTAGAAACACCATTTTGTATGTGTACCCACCCACATAATTGCTTTCCTTTCACACACTGCACTCCTGAATGCACCTGTGGGGTGTTGGCAAGACCTCCTGGATATTAGATCTACTGAACATATGACCTATATAGCTTTCACAGTAAGGTAAAGTTAAAGAATTACACCTGGGTAACCTTGATGGGCAATGTATTACGTTCCTGGTTTCACCTTCTGTATCCTTTTACTTGTGTTAGAGCAGTCTGATGGGAATCAGGACTAGCGTGTCCCTTGTGATTTACAATTTTGTATTTTTGTTTATTCATGCTTTAAGCTTCATGAATAATCAAAGTATTCCAGTTGCTGGGATTCACTTATTTCTACAGTGAGATCTAGGATGTTACTTATTCTCTATGTGACTGACTGTACCTATGAATAAAGTAGGGAAAATGCTTATCTACTTGCTGATTTTCCTGTGAAGATCAAGTGCTGTTGAGAGACTCTAGGACAGGGACAGCAGGTCTCATGCAGGATATTGCAGAGACTTCCATCTTTCTGGAGCGGGTGAAGGCAGGCAGGAGTGCACAGGACATCTCAGGCTCCATGCTGGGGCCTGGCTTTAGGCAATGGAACCAAGCTTTAAATAAAGGGAGATTATAGCCATCTTTTGTGTTTTCAGCTTTCTAGACTGTATTCTCCTACTTTCATGCTTTTGACAGCTTCTTAGCTATGCTGCCAAGTAACTGTGTTTCTTTCTCCCAAATAGCGTATCTTTTGTTGTACTGCAGTCCTTAAGTGATTAGCAGTTACAGCGCTTTTGTGGTCTCTTGCCTCCTCTGTTTCTATTCAAGGATAGAAACTGGCAAACTTGGGGCAACCTGGATCATGCAAAAAATGTTAAATCAGTACAATTTGGAAAGATCCCATAGAATAAAAGGAGTTAGATGGCAAACTTTACCCATGTAGTACTCAGTCTCTGTGTAGTCTGATAATGATCTTGTGGCTGCGTGAGAAGCATGTATTGTCTTTAAAGTTGCATAGCTACCAAAAGATGTGGCTGAGTGATGCAGGGGATTTGCAGAGCTCCTGAAAGTTGCAGGTCAACTAAATTGAGTGACTCAGCCTGCATGCACAGGTTCTAAAACTCTCATCTGCCATTACTGTTTTTCATATCTGGACTCTTCATGGATTAAACTTAGTTCAACTATTGTGTTTAATGTTTTACAAAGATTCATGGCATGGTGGGATAGTATAGGGGATGTAATGGTGGTGCAGGTAAGCATCCCTTGCCTGGGACAAATCCTGGAAATATCTGCAAGTACAAGATAGTTCCAGTGGCGTGCCATGGTAGGATGGCTATTTTAGCCTTAAATCCACCATGCAGGCCTGCCTCTTTGTGCAATGACCAGTCTGGTTGAGGGCTTGTGTGACTAAATAAAATATGGAAATCCTCCTTCAATTAGTGAATGTAATTAATTTTTACTAAAAATGTATTTTCTTGACACATGGTTAATATGAACTCTTACCTCTTGATCAAAGCTGTTGCTTTCTAAATTGCTGTTGCTCTTAAGATAAATTAACAGTGGAGTAAAATGACCTAATATTGCCGAGAGGTAAAAATTGAAACTCTGTGGACTGTAGCTTTGAATCTTTTTGTGCATGTGTTCATGAAACATTCTCCTGGAATAGCACCATGCATATAAAATGTCCCAGATAAGAAGTCATACAGGAAGAACAATACAATATCTTTCTTACTCTCATTGTTTCAGTCAATTTTACTCATTTGTTTGAACGTTTCATCATAAATTAATATACAGTTCTTTAGTTTTCAACATTAACTTCTGAACAGAGTAGTCCCTGTTTCTCTAACAAATGGCACAAGTATTGAAGCAGGCTTTATACTAGGAGACATATTCTCACTCTTCTACACTGTTTTGGAAAAGTCAGTGACATAAGTGATAAGAATAGGAGTAACAATCATTCAAAAGCAAAGAACAGAGAGGAGAGAGTTCTTGCACTATTATGTCTTGACCAAAAATTTAGGACAGAAGGGAAGCAGGAGTGATGTATATAGCTGAAATTACAGGTGAGTGAAGTTACGCAGGGTGAAACTTATGCCGGATGCAGGGGATGACAATATTGTCTTGCAGCAGTTTTCAGTGCAGCCTTTTTCTTCATCATCCCCAACTAACAATTCTTCCTCTTCCTGCATGTTACCTTGTAGGTAGAACAGAGTGTTGCTCACCTTGATGTCTGTTTCTGATTCTCAGAGGAAGAACTCTAGTCCAGAAAAAAAAGGGTACTAGAGGATCCTTTAGAGGCTACCAAGTATGTAGGACCTAGGACCTGTGTTTTGTTGTTTATAAGAACGGCAGCTCTACAGAATGGCACTGCGATACTGTGGGGGAGAGGCTGCCTTGTTTCTGACTTACAGGAAGAAGGTCACTTACTGATTTACTGACACCATTTCTTAAACTACTTAAGATTTTCCTTGGAAAGTCCTTCATCCAAATTCTGATAACTTCTAAACTTACTTAGCTTTCATGGGAGCTAGTGGGACCACAGTCCAAAGTATGTTTTGGCTGCATATTATCAAAATGCTGTACAGTTATGTTGCATAAAAAAAAAATAATTTTCCCATTTGTGTGGTGGCGGCTTTTTTTTTTTCCCCCAGTTACAGGTTACTTTTCTTCATTTTAACTTCCCCAAATATTCCTTTCAAGGAAGGAAACAGTCTTTAACGTGTGTGTGTATTAGAGATTTGGGATATTGGAAAGATCAATCAAAATAGAGAGCTGATTTCCCACTACCGTGCAATTCACAATTTGTAAAGCACTTTGACACCAATCTGCAAGGCTAGAAAGTGTTACTAACCCCACAGCATGGGGTTCCTGAGACATGGGCTACAATGCTAACTATTTTTATTCTGGTTTTCTCTCAATTTGGGAGCACAGAGCTTGATTCTTCTTCCCAAAGCCAATGACCATGTATATATATAAAAAAAGATAGACTTCCCCAGGGAGCATGTGGAAGGAAATAAAACAATTTGCTTGCAAATGGGAGGTAATTGGTATGTTAATTAAAGTCAACTTTACTTCTCTTAATGTTAACCTCCTGATTTTTTCCAGCGTTTCAGGTAGGGGAACGGAATTTATTCTTTAGTATTCTCAAGAATGAGATTGGATAATAGACACAAATGAAGTCCAAACCTAGTACAAAAAAACATGAGAAGATATGTCTCCCAGCTGCTTTCCTAATACTGCTTGAGGACGAGATAGTTATCTGAGCAGTCACTCCACAGCTCAGACTTCAAATTATAGTAATTATGACAATTTGTGCCAATAGCCATGAGGTGGGGTTTTTTGATGTGGTTAAAAATAACATCTGTAAAAATCCAATAAAAAAAATTACATTTTGCTAATTTTCTGATAAGATAATGTTTAACTGTACTGTGTGCCTTCTACTGCCGTTTTCAATTAGAGTGTTTCCTTCTGGGCTTTTACCATCTCGTCTCATGGATCCGATTCCATCCTGAACAGTCATTTGTTTTAAGTTTCTTAATTAATTGTTTTGTGTAGGTTTAGCCTTTCAAACTGATATCAATCTTCCAGACTTATTAACGTGCTGATTGCTAGCGTGTGATACAAAGCACAACTCCGTTAATTTGTTCTTTCTGTCATATTAAACAGAGTTACTGTATTAGCCTGCTAAACAAAATAATTGTAGATAATTTAGAGGGTAACAAATGACAAGAGTCCTGTACCTGGGAGAGTAGAAAAAAGTTCTCTTTGCAGCTTCTCTGTGCTGGCTTTGGGTACAATTCTGAGCCCACATACACAGGCAGAGTAAGACAAAATAATTAGCTGCCAAGAAACTGCAGGAGAGTTGGTAGGAAAAATTGCTTTTCCTACACAGTGAAGTTTCTTACCTTGTCTGAGGAATATGGGGGGCAAGGAGAAGTAGGGTATCAGACAGCCAATAATTTCCCTGCTGTATTTTCAGGGAATTTTCTCTTTTGTGTGAATTAGTTCAGTTTTATATTCCTGAGTCAAACAAGGCAGATGCAATTTTGGGAAAGTGTGGCATTGTGTCCTTTACACCACCCTCACATATATCTTCTCCGTGTAGCTTGAGTGATAGGACACATCATTTGGAGTCATGATTGTAAATTCTGATGTAGTTTAATCGGTGTATGACAAGGAACACTCTTTTCTGGGGATAAGGGCTATCCTTGAAGCTGTCACATAGATGACCTGGTACAAGTTTGGTGTGTGGCAATGCAGAATAGTTTCTCAGAAAATGCACTAGTCCCTAGACTATTCAAGTTCACCTGGGATTATGACCAGAGCCCCCATAGCCAGGAATTTGTTGTTCACGCTGTAGTATCACTATTCTGCCTGATCAAGCTGAGGTCTCATCATGCCATATATCATGCAAATGATTTTTGAACATGCTCGGTGATCGCAAAACTGCTCCTGGAGATTTTACCTCTGGCGTTGGTGAGAGCAGACAGATGCTCGAGTCCTGTTGACAATATTCCTTTCATAAACTTCACAGTAAATTATAGTATAAAGAATGAAAGAGGCACGTAACTTCACGTATGTTTTGTTAAGACTCTAAAAGACAGGTAGGGCTAGGAGGGCTCTTCTGGCAATCATAGTCTTCAAGATGCACTTTAGATAGGAGACTCTAAAGTGGATATTTCAGAATTTATTGAGCAAATTTGTCTCAGTTCACAGGGGAAATAAGATAGTTTACATAAGTTCAGCACACTCAGCAAAATGGAGATTTTTCTGGGATTTGGAGACATGCTTTGTTTTAAATTTCTGAGGTACCAGTCTCAACGTATGATAAAACTTGGGTGTTGTGAAATTGTAAATTCTGAAATAAATGAAAAGATTTTTGCTGAGTTTTGCTTGTTAGAGTGCTACAGAAGTGATTTGCCACTCTGCAATGTATTCTTCTCTATTCGTTGATGTTTCCTAACACTTCTGAGGCATGTTCCTGATTTTTCCTCAAGGCCCTGCAGAACTTTGTCTGCACCTGTTTTTCTGCTTTTTTTTCAACTAGGGAAACTCAACCTGCTCTACTATTTTTAACCTCCCCTTTGCCCATCTATGCTGTTTTTTCTCTAGATTGTTACGGTGTATGCTTATGTACGTGTCACTCTTCTTGAAGTGGGACACCATTATGCCATTATTGCTTTAAAAGAATCACCTTTTAACTTGTAATCCTAGCATCTGTATTGCAAGATATTGTGACATACCCAAGACAATATGTATTTTTCTGGAGTTTTTGTCTGTTAGATCTTCTACAAACCCTCCAAGCCACTTCAATGCAGCAGTTTGAGCACTGTTGTAGATGGTGGCTGTGGAGGTGGCTGCTCTCTTCTTGATGCAAACCCAGCCAACTTTCCAGCACACAGCCTCCAAGGTGTGCCAGGACTTGGTGCTTAGGCTGCTGAAGGAAGCTCACAAGATTGTACATTATGCCAAATTGACTACAGACTGATTCAGAGCAGCTGCAAAACCTGCAGTGGCTGTGATTCAGGTAGCAAAGATTTTCCTGCCTTAAGGTAGTTCCCCTCCCATTCCTTGCAGTGAGGGTTTCCTCTGTGTTTGAAGCCATGCAAAAGCTGTAGATTGGCCCCACTAAAAACTATATAGAGTAATTTCCTCTTTTATCCTTGCGACAGAAATCCCTGTGCAGTTTCCCTAGCACTGTAGGCCTCTCTTGTTTGAGAGGGGTCAGATTTGCAAAGTAAGAAGCAGCATCTTGGAGCTGAATCTACCTTATGCGCAGACAAAGGTTGGCCATTGTCAGGCTAGAGCTTCTCTGAGCCTCCTGGCTTTTTATGCACAAGCCCAGATGTGCTGACACAGATTTCTCAGCTCTGGTACTGTCTAAGTTGCTCACAGAATAAGAATAATAGAAAAATGCTAAGCATTTTACTTGATTTAAATTTTGCAGAAAACTAAAGCAGAATGAACTTTGGCTCCTGTTCAGCTGCAATCTAGACATGAATTAACAGGCGCTTCAAACTTAAATTAGACGAGTCAACCATTGAATGTAGTTCAGCAGCACACCAAAATAAATCCAGATGACATTTATGACATATTTCATTGTTTCTATAATCTAAGTAACACAAAAGGCGTAAGTCACAGCACAATACTTTATTGCATTTTTTTTTGAAACACTGTCCATGAATAAATTTAGAGCGGAAATTGGAAGGTTTGTTACTATCAAAGTGAGAAATACATGATGTTGTTGCTGTGATGTCACTGGACTGCAGCTACCCATACTAAACTGCAGCTCATGATCCAGTTCCACTCCAGGCTAATGTTTCTTGGTACACAAGGCTGGGTTATTTAAAACAAATGTTAATGCTAAATGTCTTTGGCTTCCTCGTGTACTATGTTTATTCTGGAATCATCAGAGTGCATAAAGTAGAAACTTCAATGAAGTACTTAAAACCTAATTTTTAAAATTCAGTTTGTGGTCTAAGAAAATGTGAGTGCTGGTGATACTCTTTTATCTGAATATTCCTTCTGTGTCAAGTATATTTAAAACCCCAGACAGGCCTTCCTCAAAAAAAAGAGTGAGAGAGATATGGAGGAATTGGGATATTCCCCAGTGCAGCCATCCAGCTGAAAGACATGAGATACGTGATGCATTTACTAATTAGACTGCAAATTTTCTCTGCCCTCTCAGCTTAAAGAATACATAATATATTAATTCATGTAGTGCCCATAACGGATCTAGCAAAGTATCTGTGGCATGCTGCCATTGGACAAACTGCTTTCTAATGCTGCTGCCCTCTTCAGTTCAGTGCTGTTTGAGAATTGAGATGTTAAGTGGATAGGATACCTACTGGTGAACAGGATTGGACCGTAAGCTGCCCTTACAGGCAGACTGCCTCTGTTCCTCTTGGAAAGGTGTCTCACACAGTTGATACTCTGGAGATAATGGTAGCGGTAGATATATGCAATATCACTGGCCCAGAAGTGCCAGTAAAGGGAGGAAAACTTCAGTGAGTCATCAAGATCAAAAGCATGAAAGTCAAGCTAAAAACACAAGAAAAATAAGTATATTTAAATATGGTGGACTACAAGATACATATATGTAACAGATAACATAAGATCTCAATGACTGATGGTTTTACAGATTAATTTTAAGGATGAACTGTTCCTAAACAATTTTTCCAGTGTATTAAGCACTAACAGCATCAGGCATGCGTGTCTTGTTCCACTCTTTCTTTTTTTTTTTCTTGAACAAACAAGTTGAATGTGGCCAATACAAGAAAAGAACCCACTCTCCACTTATATGTGCACGTTCCTTTGTCCTCTTTCCAATATCCCCCAGTAATGACGGAGTGCAGGATCGTGTTCTGCTCTAATGTCTTTCTTGTAAGATTTGAAGGGTAGTGCCATCGTGACCTTCGGGAGCAGTTTCTTCCATTCGGAAGGAGGCGGGGGAGAGAGCATTGAATTTGAGATTGATTTTCCTCCTTTTAGCATGTGGAAATTCAAAGCAAGCTCCTTGATTCATCAACAATGACTGCATCTCCATCCTTAGAGAATGCAAAGGCATCAGTAGGAGCAGACTGATGAAGTTTACCCTCAGACTGCATTGTGAATGTGACCAGAGTCCAGTATGCTGTAAGCTATTGAAAAATGCTGATGTTTTTCCTTGCAGTGACTGGTCACAGTTTTAATCAGAGAATTTTTATCTGAGGATTAAGGAAATGGGGAATTCAAGCAGTTTTAGACATAACAGTATGTCCACAGTTTCTTGTTGGGGCACTTATGGGCTCTGCATATGTGGTGCGTATTTTGGAGGCTTTCAAGGAATGCATCTAGCTAAAGGCCAAAATGCAGATTCAAAATATCTGTGGAGATTTTAAAGATGATAGTTTTTCCCTGTTTCCCTTCCCTGAAAAGGGCTGGTTTATTCAATTGAAGTTCTGGGAGGTGTTGGAGGTGAACAGCTATTCAGTGTATGCTTTATTTTCAGTGAAGAGCAGATTGAGCATTTGAGTAGAAAGCCTTTTGAAGAGCTTCAGCTCTTCAGCAGGAAGCCCTGGGAAATCACAGTGGATCCAGGCCATGGGATCCTTTGAATCCTTGGATGTTCCTTACTTGCCATCTTTGAATTTGAGCTGGCCAGTCACTCCTGTCTGGGCTTCAAATTTAGTCCTGCTGATCCAGGGGAAGAAGATTGCACAACTAAAATTTCAGCAAGAATTGACAATACTTGGCTTTCTTCAGGTTTTGGAGAAGCAACAACTGAATGCACCACTCATTTCTCAGAGGTGGCATTTC
The DNA here is from genome assembly GCF_013368605.1 of Nyctibius grandis. NCBI lineage: Eukaryota > Metazoa > Chordata > Aves > Nyctibiiformes > Nyctibiidae > Nyctibius > Nyctibius grandis. Next base: position 9,066,838 of record NC_090665.1, read on the forward strand.
TGCATCAAGGTGGAGTTGCATGAGCACCATTAAGGGAAGAAGAGGTGATGTTCCCACACATGCTTCCTCTTGATAAAATGGTTCTAACTTTTTGTGAAGGGAAAGGTTTCTCTGTGGTACATCTGCTACAAACTGAATGGTTGGCTCTGCAGGAGCATGTAAACTCTATGGTAAACCACTAGCAGGAGATTAGATCTGATGAAGGTATATGTTTATCTTGAAACAAGCATCTACAACTGAAGATGTGCTCTACTGTATTGTGAAATGTTTTTGCCACTGAGAACATTAAATGCTGAAGTTTGTACTTGGGAATAAATATACAACCAGCTTGCATATTTTCTGTTGTGAGACTGCTGTACTGTATATATAAAACATTGATAACTTCCAGTTGTTCTTCCTATTACTTTTGTGCTATTGTTGGCTGGGTGGAGCTAGTTGTTTCTACAGTAGGAACAAACCCACATACATTAGTGAGGGCACAAGTAGAGAGTACTTTGAGACAGTGGATATTTTAAGGTATTTGTTTACTTCCTCTAATGATCTTTATGAACTTTAAGAAAATAGACATACGCTAGGGGAGAGAAGGTAGAGAAATGTCAGGTTTAAGTGTGTAGTGGTTTGTTTTTTTTTCAGTTGACCATGTCTTTACATGCCTAGTTATGATATCGTACTTTTGCACAATGTAGTGAAGATTCATCTTTCAGTGCATGCTAAAGTTTCACAGTAACAAATACATGCATTTGGTCATCATGCACAGATTTGTTTGTATACATTTTAGTTCTGAAAGAGAAAAGTACAAAACTGACAGAGGAAAATATATGGGGTCCTGTTATGTGCTAGGTTTTAATTTAGGTGTATTTGAGAATCAATAAATGAAGTTGGCCCTATTCTGATCAGTGGTTTGAGTACAGTCATGAGAATCTGTAGATGTTTTTGTGTATTAGAATAACATGTATCCAGAAAACATCTACAGCTGAGTGAGTATGAGTTAATGGTGTGGTGGAATTCAGGTTGCTGGTAAAAGGAATTATTTTATCAATAAGACCAAGTTTCATTACAGTTGCCACTGATGTAACTCAAAAGGCAATTTAGCACTCCATGTTGCTGTATTCATTCTACTACAAAATGATTTTCTCTTGGTGTCAGTGAATTACAACTCTTTGAGTTTAGCCACAGAAAGACTCCTCTGTTGTGCCTCTTATTGCTTATGAGATGTCTTTTAAACTGTGTTGTTTAATTGTTGGATATAGGATATGAACCTATCCCAAGTTATTTTAACCTAAAGGACAGATTAGTTACTTGCATACCTCCCTTATACCTATCTATCTGCAATGGGAAAGGAATGTGTTTTGCTGTGTGTCTGTGTATAAATGTATGAAAAGTTCTATTCAGGAGTATGTAAATCCAATTCATACCTCTTTATGCTCATCTTTGATCCTGGAGTGAAGTTCTAAGCTGGAAATGGAGCATGTTCCAGTACTTCCAAGTATGTTTTTGCAGCCATCTCCTATTGTCCAGTTAATATTGTATGCAAGAGATGAAAATAAAAGGTTTGCAGAAGACTGTCCAGAGGCTTTGGGCTGTCATCATAAAAAGTGAGTCTTGAGCTTCTTGATGAGTTCAAGTTATTTGTAACTTAAACTGAAATAACTGCTTTGCTTAGCAATTAATAATAGGAGAATCTTTAACAGGACTCAGGTGCTATTACTTAGATATATATAGCCAGCACAAAGCTTCTGGGTTATCTGTTTTTATTTCCATTGAATTTTAGGCCATGTAAGTGTTACTTCTTTCAATCAAGATCACCATGTGTATCTATTATACATGAAACTGCTGGGGTTCAGAATTATCCTTTATATGGATAATCTTCTTTTGAAATGATGATAATTTAATAAGTGGTTCATATATAAAATAACTGGCCTTACTTCAAAGCACTACGCAAGGCCAGTTAAACTGGAAACAATTCAAATGATACAGCAATGCAATGCTTTTCACATTTGTGAGTCTGTATTTGAGAATATGCAGACTTCTGCACCTAGAAAAAAATGGCAGCGTGAGTAAATTATAAGTTTTTGTATTAGTTAGGAACCACTAACTGGCTTTGTGATCTTCATCTTTAATCTGTGCTGAAAAAGCTTTTATAATGTAACAGCCTATATTGCTCTCTGCATGTTGAAAGCAAATGTTTTTCGAATGTTTGAGAACTTTGAAAAAATATTACTATACTTTTCAAATTCCTTCACCTGCAGAGTCATGTGCCTTGCTTGCTGTAGCCTAAGTGAGGAAGTCTCAGGGTTTGTTTGTTTAAACTGTCTGTAAGCAGCTTAGAATAGCTATTGTAGAGGTGACAATATAATAGATTTAAACCTTAGCATCCCACAGTCTGCCAAGTCTGTGGTCCTACAGAAAGAGGGAATCTTCCATTCCTGGTAGCATATTGTTCCAACTTCTTGCCCTTTAGTAATATTTCTCTAAATGAAGAAATTAGTTCTGAAATGGGCACTAAGGATTGCCAAGAAAGATGCTATAAGCAAGTTTAATTCTTGTAGAAAATGTGACGTTTGGAAGGAATACCTCTCTCCCACCACCACCGTTTCTGAAGCAATTTTTTGTGCTTTTTAGCATCACTCTGTTGGGGAAGAAGTTCAGGAACTTGACATGCTAATAATTGTCTTAAGGGGCATAACTGAGTGAACAGAGGGACAGATAAGACAGTCAAAGATGTATCATAATGGTTCCACAAAGTGTCATATACATCTGCAGCTTAACAGAAATGTATAATCTTATTTACACCAGGTATTTACAGTATCTAATATACTAATTCTTTGCTGGTATATAGTTGACTCCTGCTGTTAAGGTTGTTATTTATTCTTCTTGTTATGCTTATTGTACTTAATGCCACATGTCAGACTATGACCATCTTAAAGTCGGATGCCAAATCATTGCATACAGATCACCTAGGAAGATGTCTGTATTTTGGGTAACATAGGTGTGAAGTCTCCACGAGCTCAGACTCTTATCCACAAACACATATGATCTGTGTTCTCCCTTTAGCACAATGAGATCTGACTAACTGCTTCTATGTCATTTTTTTCTTTGGAAGTTCAAAATTTTGGAAAATAGATTTGTTTGGCTTTTTAGGTCCAGGTGTCCAAACTCAAGCTCAATGACTAAAGGGTCATGAATCTCTGGACTCATATGAATATTTAGATCTTAACTATGGTGATCTTATTTTCTCTTTATTCAGAAATCTGTTTCTTTACTGGATGAAGACTTATTCAGTGTGAATTTTTTAAAACACTGGATAAGGTTAAGCTCCTCATTTTGTTTTCAAATGAGAGCTTTACTAAAGTTAAGTGATATGGTTATTATAAAAAAAATTATTTGGTATTTTAGTCATCTGTGTCCAAGCTGTGATGCCCCAGTGTGGTCAGCATTAGCCAAATTCTGCTCTAATTGAAGTCAGTGATTACTTTCTTTGGGTGAAATATTAGGCCAATACTAGGTGTTTTTAAAAATCTTATCCTTTAATCTTGTTCTTTCCTTTGCTTTTTATATACGCTTTTAAGTCTCATAAGGGCAAATGTCAGGTAGCATGAGGATTACCTTGTTTTGCTTTGCTGGAACGTACTCAGAAAGCTAGAGTTATCAGATTAGTGATCGTTGCTGCAATTAATACTGTGTAGTGCATCTATCATCAGCCTGTAGACAGCCTGATGCTGTAGAGATCCTTTTCTGGGTCTGGCCCTGTGAGGAAAAGAGCTTTTCATCTGCAACTGCTCCTCCCTCTGGCAGAAGTCATGGGCTCATTCTGTACATCATCCATAAGACACTTCCTCCAGACTAAGCTGGGTTGCTGGAGACAGGTCCAGCAGATCTCTCCTTCTCCGAAGATTGCCCTGAGTGGAAGTGCTCCTGTGTGCTGCAGCACTGGTTAGTCTACAGGCGTGGCAGCCATAGCAGCGGTGATGACAAAGATCTGGAGGCAAACTGGTCACTGAAAATCTTCTCCATAGTTACTGCTGTTTGCAGAGGCCTCAGCTGTCTATACCCAGAGATGTTTTCTTTCCATCAAGTCTGATGAAAAATTAACACCAGCATTTCTGAAGTATGCTGAAAGTGTTCACTGAAGAGCTAAAAATATGCTCATTTGTCGCCAGAACTGAATTCATTTTCTTAGCACTAGCTCTAATCAAGTTGGCCTCTTTCACCATTAGGAAAACCAAAATGTTCCTCTATGGAATGATTTCTTCCTCCTCTTTCATCCCCAGTCTTTTCCATATAGCACAAAAAGCAAGTTATCAGGCCCCCACAGCAGTAGTTACCGCATAATTGGTATGGTTGTGTCACGCACTGACTGAGGTATGGGACTAAATCAACAAATTCTGATTTGTTCGTTCAATTGAATACAAACTAGCTAAGGAAAAGCCAAGTTGGAAATGGAGAGCAAATATATGTGAGGCAAGCTACAGCTTGCAGTAAAGAAAATGTTTGCAGAAAACGCCAGCATTACAGGTTTATCTAAGGTGTGGTCTAGCTTAAGCCACAGTAATTACCCAAGGTACCACAGCTGTGGCTGGAAAATTAAGTGCTTTATAAACTTAACCCATTCATGTCTCCTGAGACCAACCACAGTGTTACACCTAGGCCAAGCTATGGCTTTTTCAATGCAATTGAAAATTCCTAAGTAAGATCGCATTCTCCTTCATTTACCTGCCAAGAGAGCTTTAAGACTCTGCATTTTCATGTCAGTTCACGGCATTACAAACTAGCAAACAGAACAACCAGCTTTTTTCTTTCACTATTTGTAGGTGTTACTGATTCCATCAACTGTAGGCAAAGCAGTAAAATGAGAAGAAATGTTTGAAAATACAGATGACCTGTGGGGAAAAACATTTGCTAGATAGTTATGTACGTGGTTGGGAATACCCTCAAAGAAATAATACTGGGTGAATAAGGGAGACAAATTTAAACTTTCTAAGTGTTCGGTGGAAGCGTCTGTTTGTTGAATTATCAGTGTGTAGAAATACTGCTGTCTTCAAGAGAGCTGCAGAGAGCTTGCCTGGTTTATTCTGTTCTGAAGAAATGGAAGACTATCCAGGAGGATGACAAAGTATTTAAGCAAATTTGGAGCAATGCCTTAAAATATGGCCAGGATATGAAGGGGCTTGTTTATGCGGAAGGAACTCAAAAACCTGAGTAGGTGAAGTTTGGCTAAAAAGAACTTTTAAGCATTTGAAGATTTAAACTCTGAGTATAATAGGTGGTCTATTATGGATAAATTCCTAGAAACTGGCTGCAAAGGAGGACACTAAAATTTATGTTCCAAAGTCTTTAATTCACAGATGTGCAGAGAAATGGCTTTCAAACAAGAGACCAAGAGTTCACCTAATTTAATATCCTTTATAAATGCTTGCAGAGGATCTGATTTGGGACCGATAACTTCTGTTTTAGTCAAAACATTGTGCATGATGTTTTGACCTGTAAAGTCAGAAGTGAGTCTACCACTTCCTATGCTGAAATGTTCCAGTGTTTAATCTTCTTGACTAGCTCTTGTGGTTGGCTACTCTGATCATGGTTAATAATCTTCCCTGGCTAGAACTGGTATCTTTAGTCTAATTCAGATTTGTTTGGTTTTGACTTCCAGGGAGTTAATCAGGAGCCATTAGTTGGAGTTTCACAGGGGGATCATTTTTTCTTGGCTTGCCAAACACTAATTTTTAGTAAGTTTTCTGGCTTGTCAGAATGAAGCCCAACTGCCTACCAGCTCTTGCATCTTCTGTTCTTGGAGAATCTTTGTTGAGAAAGAGGCTGTTCTGGCATGTTTTCATGTGTGCTACATTTATTTTTAAAATGTTTTCCAAAGATGCTTGGCAACAAGAGCTGAGACTGTCATTACCGTGAAGAACTGGAAAATAAAAGAACAGCTGGTGTGTTTGGTGTCCTGGGAGCTGTCACTCTTAGGATTCTCCCTCCAAAAGTAAAATCAAACTATGTATTTGTTTCTTTAATCACGTATAATAAATTACAAGAAGCTGAGAAAAAAGTGAAGCCAAATCCTACAAAAAATCAGTTGGAAGTTGACAAATGCCTACTGGCTAAGTACATTCCTGGCATATGGGAAAGGAAAGAAAGTGGTAGGGCAATCTTCGTTAAGTTTATTACCCTAAATTACTTAGGGTCTTGTCCTTTGTTTGCATAGACATCTCTTAGTGCCCTCACTGAGAGGTGCACAACAACCAGTCAAGAGCACTATATCAACCTAAGGGCAAGCTGTATGGCATGCAGCAGTATTAAAAATAAATATTAAAGTTATAGACACTGGAAGCTGGCCCGGCATTCTAACTGGTCCTGAGCAGGAGAAGAGTATAAGGATTTGGACTAAACCTCGTGTGTTGCCTTGTGTAACATGGACTTACCTCCCCTCCCCTGCCGGTGGGAGGGCACTGTTTCTTATCTGGCTTTCCTGATTCACTCCCCCAGGCTGTCTCACTTGTTTCTCTGAATGCTACTAATTTATCTATTTACTTACTTTAAGAGTCTGCTCTATATTTGCTCATTTCATTTTTTATATTGATTAAATATCTTTCTAGGTTTGGTTTTCACAGACCCTTGTTTTCCTATGTAGAAAGCTATGGAGGGAGAGGTTTGCGTAAGAAAGGACTGCAGAACCACACTGTTCCCTGTACAGAACTGTGACTTTTGCTTCCTTTGAGTCCTCATAGCTGATAACTTCACTATCATCCCTAGCGGCATTTCACAAAGAAAGCATTCGTTGCGGGGTTTGTAAAAGTTACTTGCAAGTATTTCCTTGTGCTAATTTATTTGTTCTGACTTATTATAAAGTATATGTGCAGGCAATTTGAAAATCCTAGATTTAAGGGAAATACATTATGAACTAGTATTTTGGAGGAATGACCAGTTTTCACTTTGCTGACCAAAATGTTGACGTGGCTTCTCTTGGTAGAGTTTTCAATGTAGAAAAAAAATCCACTTTCACTCATTTCTCTTCTCTCTCTGTACCTCTCATTGCCTCCGTGTCTGTCTTGAACTTTCTTTTCTTAAACATTTTTATTTGTTGTTCAAATATTTGCAATCCATAGAAGAGCAGAAAAACTTCAAGCATTTTGAAAACATAGAAGGGCTCCTTAAACTCAATGAAAATTACTGAGATATTGCTTTAAAGTGCCCTGCTTAAATAAATTAGAGAGTTCTACAACTCTTAAATGCCCAATAGAGATGCAAGAAGCACCTAGAATAATAGACTAGGTCACACTTAAATGAATCTCTCTTGAAGAACATAACACTAATAAGATAAATTGACTCTGCACTAAACCGCAAAAGCACAGATAATAATAAAATAAAATACAGCTCCCCTAAATGAATCTTTCTTAGAAGAAGTGACGAAGTGACAGACTGGAGCACGAAAAGGGAAAAAAAATTAAAATTACTTAACTTGTTGGAAGAAAAATTTTTTCTGAGTATCAGAGCAAAATGTTACCAGCCTTACAAATAGCTCTTCAGAAGCAGAAAGGCTTTTTAAAGCATTTCCTCTTGTGTAGAAGAAATTTGTTGACTAGATATATACAGTAATATGAATTTAGTTGCTGCAGGTAGGAACTAATAAAGCACTGGTTTAGAGTGCTGGGCTTTTCTTTTCATGTAACCTCTAAATCCAGGATTTAACCCCAGAGAGTGTCAGAATATTGTTGCGATTGGATTTTTGTCAACGGGCCCTGTGCAAATTGAGTTTGGTGGGTTCATCAGGGTTATGTAACAGCGAACATTTGGAAAAATTGGGCACAGTTGTCAGCCTTTGCTCTGAAAGGGCACAGGATTAAATGAGCATAAAAATTTAATTGTCCTCTCACCATGAATAAGGCTGGGGCTTTCCATATTAGGGTCAGGCTGGCTAGTTGAGCAGCAATTTTTATCTGGCTCCTGGATAAATAGATGCATTCAGCCTTCTTGGGCCTTCAGCCTTCATTAACACAGAAATTAATTACATAAATTAAACATATATATTTTGTTGGAAAAAGTCTTAACAAGCTGCATCCTCTACTGGACGAGAGAAAAGAATCAGGCATGTATACATATTTAGCCTGACAATGCCAAGATTTCCAGAATATGTTTAGGTTTCTGTCCTTAATTTTCAAGGAGCAGATTGGCAGCTGGTGTAAATTGTCTACACTAATCACAGTGGAGTTAGGCCAATATATACCATGTGGGAGTTGATTTGCAGTTTGCTTGAGGCTCTCAAATGCCTATTCTCAACATGTTCTCTTTTTTAATCTTCATTGGTACTTTGCTGTAATTCACTTGCTTTCAGTGGAGGTATATGGGCGGGTAGCTGGAATAACCAAGCAAAGAACTGGTCCTTTAGATCTTTTGAGGACAAGTGTGTTCCTATGCTTCAGTAGTGAAATGTAATGCATGTAAGATACCAAATTTGTGATACATAATGACATTTTACATTTATATGCTCTCCTTCATTCCACGTAATCCCATGGAGATTTACAAGTAGTTTAAAGACAGCAAACTCTGTCTGATTTTTCAAAACGAATTGTTTCTGCCATTGGAGCAGTTGGTCAGTAACATAAGTGATGTTAAATAGCAGAATAATCACCGATAACCTGGGCGCTTACCGGAGTTGCAGGGGAAGTTGTTCTTCTCAGCCTCCCACCATAAATGACAGTGTGTTATGTGATAATGTTGACTATAAGCCATTAAAATAAGGCAGGATTTGCTTAAAAGCATATGCTTTGTATTTAAGATTTATTTTTCTCACGTTTAAAATATGAAATTACAGAGTAAAAGGAAGTGGTAAAACCTCCATCACTCAAAGCCATGGGAATGTATCCGCTTGTTCACACATGCTCCATAGTTATTGAAAGTGTGATTCTCATTTTACTGACTAATCCAACGCTTGGATGTGTTTAGAGGACAGCTTAGTCCTAGCCCACTGTTTTGATTTCCAAGTAATTATAAAGAAGAATGTGCCACATCATACCTATCTTCCATTTGTGTGGCAGTGACGAATAAAATATTCAATGTGCAAGTACAGGTAGGCCAAGTTGGGTGTGAGACACAGAGCTCCTCTAGATAACTTAAGTGCCTCTAGTGAAAGATGCGTATGGAATTTGATGGGTCTGTATTATGCATCTGGGTCCACTGGGACGCATGGACGCACAAGCTAGCTTTAGTCAGTGCAAATTAATTGTTTCATTTTATGGCTACCAGATCCTTCCAGCTCTTCCTTGGCTGGCTCCTTGTTCCCATCCTGCTTGTTTGCTCTGTGATGCACAGCCTGATGCCAGCTGCTGATGAGCTGGGGAGCAAAGGAGATTCTGGGGGCTCTGGTGCTGTGGGTCTCCTACTGTTCTACAGAGCAGGAGATGCTGAGCAGTCCTCTGAAAGACCTCCAGCAGTAGGTTGAATTTCACCCACTGTCTGCAATTGTTAAATCTAGTGTTCAACTTCAGAAAAACTGGCAGCTTTCTACCTTAAATTGGTTGGGAATTAGACATATTTTCCCTTGGAAAAATAGGCAAGGTTTTAAAATTGCTTACGAGATGAATCAAAATGAAATGTTAGGAAAAAAGCCTTACTTTTACATGTGTAGTTGTGGATGTGAGTTTGTGGCTGGGAGTTTCTTGGAGAATCCCGTTTTTAGGAGAGCAAAAAGAACATGTTTCTGGCGTCTTAGCTGGCTTTCTGGAAGCCCCTGTCCCATTTTGAATTTTGCAAAGCTGTAGAGGGGAGAGAGGCAAGGAAGTAAGGGGCAGTGGGAACGCAGGGAACTTGTTTCTGGCACACTGCTCTTCCCCTTGCTTCCTCCTGTTTTTCCTCTCCTCTGGAAGACTTCTGTCATTTTAATAAGGAGGCAGATTAACAGAAGCATTGTATCTCGGGAAAGAATTTTTTTTTTCTGTTAAATTTAAATGTTTTCCACAGAATTTTTCAATTGTGAAAGCACAGCATTTCTATTTAGAAAATTATCATGGGAGACAACTTCTCAGCTCTGTTTTGATTATCTACCAGTGAATTCAATGTAGTTTACACTGACATATGTAGCCATTATGGTCACTTTTAATAAGATTAAGTCTCTTTCTCTGAGGTGTTTTGGCTAAAAGGTAAGGGTTTCAAGCAGTAGAAAAGTATGTTCAGGTGGCTAGAGTTATGGCACCAAATATGCCTTCATTTCCACTGGAAAGCCTGATTCTTCATGACTAGTCCTCCAAAATACATGCCCCAGGTTCTCAAAAGCAATCACATTTCTCGTGTTTTGTGAGCTTCATTATTGTACGGTCAGTCTGTGCTATTCCAGGTCTTATCTTTAACAACATACTACATCTGCAGTGCAGTGTGATTCGAGTGAACGGAAGTATCTAAAATAAAGGACCACAGATTTGAGGCCCTTTTTTTTTTTTTTTTTAAAAAAAGAGCAGAGTTTCTGAACACTAAAAAATACTATAGGATAAAAATATGCACTCTAAGAAATACTAATACTGATTTACAAGTTAGAGTAAGAGTATACAGAGGCATTTCATTGCTCCTCTGTTAGACACGGGGAAAAAAATTCAGACCTCTGAGAGACTTTGAAGAAGTAATTTTGGAATTCATATGCTGCAGTTTGATATTATTATTGTCAGCCTGATTTATTGCATCTAAGAGAATATTAGGTATTATCACAGTAGATTATATTTCATTACCTCAAATACTAATCATAGCATTAGTATTTTCTTGTTGTTAATATGTTTTGCTACTGGAATATTAAATATAAGCAGAGTATATAAACTGAAAATTGATATTAGAAAATGTTTGAAAAAAGACTTAGCAGAATGAGACCTTTTTTTTAAGAAAATGTTTCATATTTATTTGTTACTACTGTACTGGTATCTCCATTTACCTTTTCTGTTTAAGCTTTATAGTGGTAGGACATCATTTGAACTTAACTGTAAGAATCTTAAACAGTAACTACTTTGATCAAAGCTAATTAAAGTTTGTTATTAAGTGTTGATTTTGCTTCTTGGTACATTGTGCTTGCCAAAATCCAGTTACCAAGTGTGTTGGTTTAGAAGGCTTTTTCTCTCCCTTGAGAATGGCAGGATGAAGGGAGTGTTATCAGCGCAGCAATATATTGTGCTCAGAAGCGTGAGCTGGGGAAGTGAAGAAGGTTGCCATCTCTCAGACCTAAAGGATTTCAAAGGCTGCAAGCTTAACAGAAACTCTTTTAATTTCATGCCACCCATCTTGTTTTCATGGTGACCCATGAAAATTGACACAAGACAGTGGTATGCCAGTGTTTCTTAAAGGAAAAATAGTTTATTACTAGAGCTTTGAGAACTTTGAAAAAAGCCATGGGAGCAAGCTTTATTTCTCTCTTTCAGACAAGCAGAAAGTCTTCCAGGTCTGTGATCTAATTTAAAGTGGAGAAAGATCTGTGCAGTGCAGAATGCACTGAAAGATAGCCGGTCCCAAGGCATTCACTGCCTTGTTTTGGGCTAGTTCATGCTCTGGCCAGGCTCAGTACCAGTAGAAATATGTTGCATTTGTATCATCTGTACTTTTTCCCTGCCTGCTGTAGTCCCTCCCTTAGGTTTACCTACAGAGTAAAATAAGCAGTGTGTGATGGCAGGTAGACAGTATTGTGGAGCTGGGCTGTTTTTTGGTAGCTTACTAATGTTTAAGTACACAGGTGAGAGCATGCAAACCAGCCCAGGACCAGAGCTGTTTGAAACCAAACAGCCTCACCCCCTTTCCTCCCCTTGCCAACTCTGGGTCATTGCCTTGTGCTGTGCCCTCTCCATGTCAGGCTTTCTGTACTTCAGTGAAGTCTTTTTTTTTTTTTTGGGAGAAGAAAGTCTCTAACTTTCTGTCTGATGGGAAATAGGGATAGATGGGAGAAAATGGTAACAGTTTTCCGCCACAGCCATACATCACCCCTCCTTTTTTGGGGCTCTCACCTTGTCTAGCCAGGTTGTTTCTTGTATATGTTACTGCAAAGACATTAGGGCAGGCCCTCAAACTAGATGTGCTGTTGAGACTTAATGCTGGATAGGGTGCAGTTCATCCTGGATGGAAAACAACATGGGCTGTGCTTTTGTCAGCACACTGCTGGGCAAATCTATACTAAAGGTTTGCTAGACTGGTGTTGCGAGCCAAGTACAGAAATCTGCGGTGGAAATAAATTTATGGATCTCTATCCTGGAGGCAGTGGGCACTTGGAACTGAGGGATGGATTTTGCTGTGTGTGGAATGCAAGACTTCTATAGCAGCTTACAACATTGCAAGGTGACAAGCAGTCCTCGTAGTGCTGAATGCCCCCACTTTCTTCATCCTATCCGCAGTAATAGAAGAGTGCTCAGGAGCACTCTGCACTGCAAAGGATCAAGTCTGTCATCTCTTCTGGTGTTTTCAGAGAGAAAAAAATCACCATTGAGAGTCTCCAAAAGCCTCTGGTTTTTAATGATCCATCTGTACCTTTCCATTGTGTTCTGCTGGGAAAGACATTTAATTTATTTTAAAAGATCTGGGGTGTTCAGTGAGCCCAGTTTGCACATTTCTTGTGACATATCCAGCATTCCCAGCAAGGGCAACTTCTTAACATGGCAGGCTACAGAACAATGCAGCTTTTTTTTCTTTGCCCCTCTTTCTCCCGAGGAATACAAGTCTTTCAGAGAAGAGAGCATCTCTCATTATATAAAAAAATGTGTGTGCCTGGTTATGTGTATCATATAGGTGGGAAATATGAACTTTAATAAAAATGAGCCATTCTAGACCTGGGTGCTGAAAGTCTGAAGACAAAACTGATTGTCCTCATAGCTGAACATGCATGAAGGAAACAAGTGTTTTAAGGGGAAAATGACAGTGTTCAATTTAATCTGTAGAGAAATTACAGCTTTAACTCTTTAGGGGCAGGAAATGGCTTGTTGTGAGGTGTGTGAACCATGCTTGTACACAGTAGAGCCCTGCTCCCTGGCACAAGCTTGTTAGTGCTGCTGCAATAGAAGTAATAACAAAATCCTCTTTGTCTCAAGTTGATATCTACAAATTCTAGCAGGGAGAAACAAAACAAAACAACACAAAAACCCCAACAGTCCAACATGTCAAACCCTCGCTATTTTCACGTGTGAAAAATCCCCTGAGAGAAATATTGTGTATCGCTACTGTAGATAGAGTACATGTACTTAAGAACAAAGAGGGCTTAAGAAGAAGACATGGTGAATATATAATAACTCTGAATAAATACGGTAAGTCCTCTCTTGTTTCTTTGCAAGCGCTTTTCAAGAAGTGAATAATAGTAAAGCTCTCCAAATCACTTAGGGTCTGAGCCTGCAAATATCTACTCTTATGAGTACTACTTACTCATGTAAGTAGTCCCATTGAAGTCTGTAAACCTGCTCATGTGAGTAAGGCTAAACAAGTTCAGGGTCTAAAACACTATGGGGGAGACAAAAGCATATACAAGTACAGCCCTAAGACTCTTCAGACATGGAGCAGCAAAAGATTTATCTGAGGCTTCCAATGTAAAGCCTTGTAAATTAGTAGGAAGATCTAAAAAATCAGGCCGCTGCTGCATTGGGAAGCAATGGAGCTCTCTTAATATGGGGATATAGGGGTAATGTGATGGAAAGACTTAGATGCAGCATGTAGTCTAGCAGTTGTATTCTATAGTCCTCACAATCAGAGCAGTGGCTGGGAGTCTAGTGAGCAAATAATTATAGTAATCAAGTCATGATGAAACAACAGAGAGGCTATTATTCCAGCAACTGGCCAAGGGAACACAAGTTTGGCTGGCTGGATTCCTGGAGGAGAGCAGGATTTACTACATAACGTGGGATATAAACTTTGATACATTTAAATTGTTTTACAGACTTGTTTGCTTTTACTTTTTAAATAACCTTTGACTAAAAATAAACTAATAGTTGACTATCAGTTTAACTGATTAAATTTTGGACAGCAATAAAAGGAAATCTAAAAGTCAGAGCTGGCTTGTGTTCTATACTTGCCAATATAAAAATGATCTCTGATGAAATCCTTTTGCCCTGTGTTCAGTCTGATGAAGCAAGGAATACAATTCTTCATTCTAAAGCTAGAACTGTAGAAGCAGCAAAATCTCCTCTCACAGGCTTTTTGGTGAGGCACACTCTGGCTCTGCCTTTGGTCTGGATCTCAGAGGAAGGTGAAGTGTGACCATGTGCATGTTGCAGCCACATGCACTGCAGTCTAGTTGTGTGTCTCACAGTAAGTGAGGATTTATCCTTCAATAAAAAAGCTTGGGCAGTCTTGTCTGATTTATGCTGAATATGTGATGCAGCCTCTTGATATTTTGGGATAAGTAATACAGGAATCTGCCTGACTGGCCATCTTGTCCACTTTGCACCTAGGATACATTAGGACATGTGAATACAGGAAGGACATGGGGGTGGTCCAAGTGTCAGTTTTCTTCCAATTGGCAAATCTGTGTCCTAATCTCCATTCTGCAGTGAGGCTTAGAGAAATTAAGGCCTAATGTCGTGAAAATCAATGGGAAATAAATGGAAGATGGTATTTTGGGGGGATCTGCTCCCAGAGATTTCCTCAGGGTGAAACATGAAGTTTCTCTGAAAGGAGGAAACCCATGAGACCTCCTGAGGGAGATCCAGGTCTTGCCTTGTGCTTTACTTATGGTATCAGTTATCTTTCAGTTGGACTTGCCTCCTGCTTATTGAGCTGCTCTTGAACAAAGGTCTTTTAATGTTTGAACATGAGTGGAAATGTTTGGAAGTATTACTGGTCCATTGCCATCAGTACTATGTTCTTTTGTAACTTGTATAATTTTTAGAAATTTTTAAGCAAGGCTGAGGGACTCTCACCCTTTTGTTGAAAGTGCCAAACCACTGTCTTGTTGCTTCCATTGCTGTTGTGTTGGCTGTGCTCAAGGGTGCTTTTTCCTTGTCAATCAAATTGTCCTGGATTTTCTCTTCCCAAAGGCAGATTTTTATTCAATAACCTGGATGTTTCTGTGAATTGTGACTGGACTTGAAATTCCTTGATTCATTGGGATCAAATCCTGTACCTCAAATACTGAGGAAGCCAGGTAGCAGAGACACTTCTTGTAAAAATTAGGTGTGATAAAAATGACTGTATCCACACTGTTCCCAGGAACCCAAAGAAGTTTGCCTGCCTCATTCGTAATGCTGTAGATTGGACCATTTGGAGTTTGATTTTGCCATTTTAAAGCTAGCGGTATTCATATGAAGTTAATGGAGTTCTACGAGTGCAAAATCTGTCCTCTACTCTCAACTCTTCAGAGAGATTTCATCTTTGTGCCTTTTTTCTTTTTTTTTTTTCCCAAAGAAAAAAAAAGAAACATTTAAGGGGGGAAAATAGAGATAAGAAAGCCCGTGAAGAAATACTATTTCGAAGTAATGTACTTTTTTCAATGACAGCTTAGTATTTTTGTTAAACGGCACCACTTTTAGCTTTCAAAAAGGTTTAGCCAACAGTGCTCACACTGCTTTCGACAAGGTAAACCTTGCCCACCCGTTATAACCTTTAGGTCATTCCAATCATGTTATTTCTCCCATAATGCCAGAAGTAATGGAGTAGGCAGGAAGTGAAAGTAGAAGTTATACAGCACTGCTCTCCTGCCTTTTGTTTGCTTGTCTATAACTACCTTAAACTACTTCCTTCTCATCATTATAACAATGGGATGAAATGGTTCTTTATAAATGGCCATGAAGTAAAGGCAGGCTGCAAAGGCTTCTGTAACCTATTATTATGACCTTTCTCTCATCAGTAATTGTTTAGCAATTTGTACCTGAAAAATCCAAGCTGTCTGTAATGTGCCACACAAGGTGTGGAGAAAGGGCTTTGGAGATAGCTAGAATAATTATTAAATACCAATGTGGTATAAGGCAGCAAGTCTAAGCAGCATGAAAAGGCATCAGAAGATTGAATAATGAACTCGTCTTCAAATGCATTAGGCCCTGGCTTGTTTTGGTGAAATAAATGCATGTGATTTAACTCTGGTACTGCTGATGCCGTACCTAGATTCACTTCATTAAGAAAAACCAAAACAGATCTGGTGTAATTCTGCCATAGATACCTGTAGGCAGAAAACAGACTCCATAAAAATCTTGGTGTCTCACAGAAGTAGCAGGAGGATGGAGGCCTGAAATACCCTCATACTTTACTCATAAGTTACAGGGTCTGTTGTAAGCACCATTTCAGTGTCAGAGCCCACCTGTTTGTTTAGATTAAAGCTGTAAGCTGTCTGACCTTTTCTAAACTCCTTCAATTGATCTCTGGGGCAGAAGATTTATAGGTATTTTTTCACTAACTTTTGAACATGGCAACTAATAGAGTTGTCCTTGTGACTAGTGATGACTCAGAGCCAGACACAATAAGCATGGGTAAGTGTAATGCAAGATGAATGTCAGTAAATGTCTGTGGGCTGTGAACGCCGCTCTGTCTCCAGTAGCATAGTGATTGCAGTAAGGTCTTTTGCTTATGTTTTGGAATTGAAACATAAAACTTCTGAGGTGTCCAGTGTTTGCCTTGAGCTGGACCGTTTGAGGTATTTTGTCCAACTATTCCTTGTCCTAAGTCTGGCCACCCACTATTTTGTGTGGTTTGTCTTTTGCTGGCCCTTTTCCTGTACCCATTAGTGTTTGCCTTGTGAGTGCCAAAGCTTTCATTCTTCATTCCCTGAATGGCTCCAAATTTGCATCTCATGCAAACAGCCCAGCTGCTAGAGTCACACTCACAGTAAATGGCTGACACACTATTTATACACACTCTTTCTTGGGTAGCAACTTGCTCCTTGGTTATGTGGAGAAAATAATATTGCTTGACTTTATTTTTCACACTTTTGTTTTTTTTAAATTCTTCCTTATAAAATATTTTGGCAGATTTTTCTAGTTTTGTGGCTTCGGCAAGAGCCGATATTGCCTTATCTCTTTAGTTACGTTTTTTTCATTGTGATTTTGAACACAGTCAGTCTGGATGGTTAACAAGGGACATCAGTGCAAAGAAACAGCCATGGAGATGGGAAGAGTAAGTGGCTGCAAAGCAGACAGTCTTGCAGGGGACTGACTTGTGTGCCCTCTCCTGGCTGGCAGCAGCCAGCTCAGGCCGGCACGCCATGCTCCCTGTGCCGCTGGCTGCTCTAGCAGGTCAAGTAGCAAGAGATAATATAGGGATTTATGCAGCAAAGAAGACTAGGCTCTTCCTCTGTAACCTCAGCTATTGTCACTGCATGTTCCTTAGTAATGCTCCAGACTTCCTGCCCTCCGGGCACATCTTTTCCAACCTGCTTTCTTCAGCTCTGGCCCTCTAAGTTTGGCAGGAAGCTGCTAGGGCAGCTAATAGGATGGACTGGTCCCCCTCAGCATTAGGCTGTCGGTTAATGTGGGTGCTGGCGTCCTGCCTTCAGAGCAGAGCTGCACCGTTGCAGTTGACTGTGAAGATCTGGGAAAGAAGGTTCTGGGATCCAGCTTGTCCCTCCCAAACTGGGATCACTGCAGTTTGCTAAGTTGTGGACTTGCCACCTGCCCCACAAGCCTCGTTCCCAGGGGCTTTGCAGAAGAACTGCATCCAGGTCCTCATGTGGATTTTCCAGCTTGCTTCCTCTTTCTTCTCTGGAATGAAAAGTCTTTCAGGCCTTCTTGTTCAAATCCTGGCTACAGTATGGTCACGTGCATCAGCAAAAGGGCTGTCACTGTTTTATTATTTGTATTATGGTGACTGTCAGGTCTTAGGGTTCTGGGTATAGTAGAAACACAGAACAAGAAGGTTGGTCCTTGCCTCAAAGCTCAATGCTGTCATACCTGGCTGGGCAGGTTTGACGCTTGCCCTGCAGTTAGCTTGCCTTAATTAATGTATGACTGCAGAGCATCAAGGAATCAGCCCCTGTGTGTTGCTGTATACTAAGGAAGGAGGAGTGGCTTCATGATTGCACTTGTTTGTCATTATCAGATTTCAAGGATAGTATTCAAATCTAGAAGTGTGCCAGCTTGGTCCTTCTGCCGTGCAGAGCTGATGTGAAGCATGCCCTGGAATTTGCTGTGCTCTGGGCCTTGAGCTGTTGCAGGTCCTTATGTAAAGACTTGGTGGCCTTAATGCTCTAGAGATGGCTGCATTTTACTATTTTACTATTTGAGGTGATGTTTGTATAGCGTTTCTTTAATTCTTTGGAGGAAAAAAATGCTGTATCTTTGTAAACTAGCATATTGTGTACTGTTATTTAACCTGATCTGCCCAATGTGGTATTACATTTGTCAAGGGAGGAGCTAGATAAATGTGTAAGATGAGAAGATGTGTGAGTAGAGCAAAGTAAATGTCAAATTTTTCTCTCTTCCCCCAGTACCTTACTTATGAACCATTTACACTGATTTCTTTCTGATTTCAAATCCAAAAGGAGTGATGATGGAGAAGGATTTTCTTATCTGCTGCTAAAGAGAAACTGAGGTCCTAATCCTGCAAATATTTATTTCTGGGCTCAACTTTAAAATTAAGAATGTTCACTAATCTCGGCAAGATCAGAGGACAATTTACCTTTTAGATGAGTCCCCCAAACCACTTTCCAATAAGATAGCACTCTTCTGCACAGATGCAGTAAAGACTGTCCATTTAAAATGGCTGCTCTTTGACTTGTTTTAGTTTGTTTCTAATTCATAAGCAAGCTGTGGAAAAGGTCCCTCTAAATTTAAAATTTGTGGAGGAATTTTGAAGAATTCCTTGAAATTCAGCAGAAAGCTTAGTTCTTAAGTTAGGAATTAAAGAGTATCAAATTAAGCTGTCAGTATGTGAAGTGATACAGAGGAAGATGTGTACAAGTACAAGCACACTCACACAAACACACACAGGCATCTCTCTTCTCTCTGTGCTGACTGGTAAGTCTTAACAGCAGAACTAGAGGCTGGGAATTACATTTTAGTAATTCTTTTCTAGTTATGTCAGATTTCTAGCATGCTATTAGAGACATATGTGTCATCCTCACCATCACCCAACATATCATTGCTGTTTCAAACTGTTACCAGAGCTGTTGACACAGAATATTGTGTCTGTCGACAGCTCCAATTAGTTGGCGTGTCTGACTACTGACAGCACAGTCTACTTTTGTTTATGAAGACGGTGTGAGCTGTATCTCACTCTCACAACCTCCAGTGGCAGACAGATGGATAGAACTATATAATCATCAACGGAAGCGGGTGATATTCTGTCTTCACAAATCATCATGTGGAGCAGAACCAACGGCCTTTTGTCTGCTTTCAGAAATGACTGCAAGATTCCTCCCATCTGTCAAGTTATGAGGATGAATATGTATAAAATACATCAGATATATATGCGGGGTTTTGTATTGTGGTGGTGTTTTTTGTTTGATTGGGGGGTGAGGGGGAAGGGGGAAAAACTGCTTCTTAATTTTCACCAGATGTTAGCTATGAGACATGGAACAGTAGAGGGAGAAGCACAATCATTTTCTCTCAAATTGAACTTTCTTGAGGTTTGTTTTTTTTTAAAGGAATGGACCAACCCCTCATCATTTGCAAATGTGGAACCCCATTGATTTCCTAAGGTCGTACAATTGCAACTGAGCACAGAATTTAGTCTAACGCACTCTTTACATGTATTTAATCCTCTCTATTGTGTGATTATAAAATCTTAGCAGCTGCCCAACCAGCGATGTTCTGCTTTTCATTTAATAGCAGTTACAGATACAAACTATTTTCAAATATACAGTTCCAAGCTGACGAGTGGTTCCTCAAGCACAGTGTTACACTGAGTTCGGGGAATGTTTGTTCTGAGAACAGACCCCCCCTCCCCAAGTAGGTAAGTAGTATAGATTTGGCTCATTCATTCAAGCAATATACTGTTTAGTATTCCTTAAAAGACCTAAAATTTAAGCGTGACATTTGTTTTCTTAAGAACAGTAAGATTAATTGATATACAGATTTTTTTTTTTTAAGAAATAAGGCTTTCTTTTCCTTAACATATCAAAATATCAAGATTTTCAATAGAACTTTTGTTATAGCCAGCAAATTGTCCAGCAATGTAAGCAAAAAAATGTCCACTTGAAAGTCAAGGGGAAATCAGAATATGAATTGTATTTCTGTTATTTCTCTGCCTAGCTTTTCTGCTCTGTACTGTACAATATTTTTCAGCTTTTCTCTGCTGTAACACATGCTATAACATTTAAGTGCTGATCCTGACTTCTAGAAGTTAATTAGTGTTTATTACTGATTGAAGTGGAAGCAGGATTTGAGTTTTATCCAGGAATTAAGGAATACAGATTCACTTATTATTTGTTGTATTTCATATAGCAAATGAATAAGTGCCATTTCTTACCCTTGTGAGAAATGAACTCTAATCTTGAAAAAATGTCCTAACTTTCTCTGCAAAGTCAGCAGGATCTAGTGTTTAAAATGTAAGCAAGTACTGAAATCATCAAAAAAAAGCGCTGGTTGGATAGCATTTTTGGTTTTGTATTTTACTTTAGGATCAGATTCCTACTAAGACAATTGGAACAAAACCAGTGATATCCAGGGCAGTTTTGATGATTCCCTCCCCCTTTTTTTTTTTTGGTTTTTTTTTGTTTAGCCCTCTGTATCTTCTGTAAAACTAGTAACCCAATGAATAAAATTTACTGGGAAGGTTGCAACTGCCTATTAGATTCTGGATCTTTAGAGTAATCTCTGTTGGAGTTTGACAGGAAAAACTAAAAGTTTCATCCTGACTGATTTCACATCCGTATTAATTCCATAGGGCTTTTCTCCATTAATGAAAAGAACCTAAAACTGGGGAGGAATGTTACTGCTCTTGATACAGGCCAGTTCCCAGTGTGTTCAATGCAATAATTATGACAGGTAAATCAGTAATAAAAAGCCACTGTATTTTATTCAAATTTAGCAATTTTCCAATGGTGTGTGTTTTTGACTTTTGCACATCCTCAAGCAACTGGATTTTATGGAGTAAAATACTTTTGACTTGGGATTTTTTAGCAGTCAAGTTTAAAATTTACTTGAATTCATAGTTGTACTCCAGTATTTTTCAGTTGTGGATGAGCAATGATATCATGAGATCATGCTGCACACTTTGAAACTCAGCTGAAATTTTGAAAATTCCTGAGCAGACCACAGAATAAACATATTAAAAGACACTTGCTGAACATGCATGAAGTCCAAGGAAATTAATCGTGAGCTCCTGGCTAATCTAAGGACAAAGGAGCAGCTAAGTTAGGTAAATAAATAATTAATTTCTGATTATTCACTCAACTGTACTAATTACTGTGACCCAGTTCTTAATCAGTTAGAGATCCCAGTGAAATACCTTATGGAAGTCAGGTGTTTGTTCAAATGAAAGCTCCAATATTCAGATCATAGAAGGCATGTGGGTTAGAGTGAGAGAAATGGAGGCTGTTGACTGACCTCTTGAGAGTCACTGAGCATGTGTGATGATGAGAGCAGCTACTGTGTATCCCAGGTTGTGAAGTGTGACAGCAAGCAGAGGACTTGCACTACCTTTTCTTCTGCTATGGGTCATTGGGCCTTTTTATTTCAATGCCATAAGAGGGAAAGAATTATTAGGAGCAATGATGGGCTGGAGTAGCATCAAGTGTGTAGCCACTGGCTCTGACTTTATGGATACTGAGAGCTGCTGCAGAGCAGGAGTGGTTTAATGGGAAAGTTATTCACTACTGCCAGCACCTGCAAGTTCTCCCCACCTTCCGTGGCTTGTATAGCAGCAATAAAGCATATTTGACTTCAGAGAGAGCCCCTTCTTGGGATTCAGGTGCTGGATGTGTTAATGGGTGACCTTAGCCATGTCCCGAAGGTGACTTTCCTCTCAAACGTCGTGTTCACAAGAACATCTCTAGGAAAGCTGGTCAGTCTTCTGGGACACTCTTCTCATCTCCAAACACAACTCATTTTCCCATCATTTTTCGGTCTTCTTGTCTCTTGTGCCATATTATGCAGGCTGTGGGTTTGCTAGCGCCGATGCTAGTTTTTATATTTGTTTCAGTATGTTATTTTTAATTTATTTTAAGATTTTTTTTTGTTAAATAGTGCCATGTTAGGCTCTGAGAAACTAGCGATGCCTCTGTTTACTGAAATAGGAATAGTATTACTTAAATAGTGATTATTGTTTATGCCCTTGAATTGAGCTGAGGTTTGACTGATAGCTGAGGACCCCATCACCACCTGGGCAGCCATTGCACAGAGAAGACATACAGTCAGATATATGCCCTGTTGCCAAAAAGAGTAGGCAAACCAGACAAAAGAATGGTTTTTATCCCTGTTTTACATGTAGGAATTGAGGCATTTGGAGATTGGGTTACTTATGCAAGTTTATGGTATTAAATAAGTTCATATCTCTTGTGTTCCTGTATGTGCCCTAACCACAAATCATCCTTCAGGCAAATTTACCTGTCACTCTGGTAGTTAAATGAGATTTGCTCCTGTGGTAACTTCTGCAAGTTTAAACTCGTTCTGAGCACATTTCAGAAAGGACAAGTTGTTGCAGATCCATACTTAAGGCAGAGGGTACACAGGACCACCACCTCCTGGAGTATTTTTCATCAAGAAAGCATGAGTGTTTCCCTTATTTAGACCAATGTGATTGCACTGGAAATATTTATTATAGAAGCAAATTCTGTATCCCATGAACTGCTTATGTTAAGAAAATGCTTTGCTTTGAATAGAGTTTAAATTCGAAATAGAATTTTACTTTAACTTTTTTAAAACATGGAACCAAATCCTGGCAGCTGTAGTTGGCTTGAAAACAGTGGCGTTTCACCAAGGAAGAGTTATTGCTCATCTCTAATGGAAAACACCCCTTGTAGTTAGGCAAGCGAAAAGGAATATCCCCATTTTGTAGGAGGGAAGAGAGATACGTTTTTAAAATGCTGCACCCAAGACTGCAGGTTCAGAGGGCTAAGCTCAGTTTTAAGTGAGTTAAAAGTCAGTTCTGTGCTGAGACCACTGAACTGTGCCACTGTTTATTGGTAGCGCTCTATCAGCAGGTGGGTTTTTTGTCTTATTTTGCCCAGCTAGCTGTGTTGCCAGGTGCTAATCCTGCGACCTACCCTAATTCTCAGAGTTCTTTTCCTATTTTTCATTGCAGGATAACAAGTATCTTGACTGTAATCTATTAATTGAATTGAATAAACTTGTTTCCCTAGCAGGGAAAGCATATTGTTTGCACACAGTGTCATCCCAGGCCCTCCAGCTATCGAAAGATTGCCAGATATGTTTATTAAACCCCCTGAGCTTGGAAAGAACACAGAAAACTGTCATCTAGAGCAATACGAAAGTGCCTATCTCAGCTGGGGATCTGGCTGTTATGAATAAAGGAAGAGTTTGTGGTAGAGTTTTGAGATGTAAAGAGAAAAGGCTTCCCTATGGTGCAAATGTGTTGGAACCCTCAGGCAAGAAAAAAAAAATATTGAATTGTTGCTGGCAGTACAATGTAATTATTGAGTTAGCTACAGCAAGTCTGTGAGCTTCCGAGGTAAAGGCCTCGTGACTTGGTTTTTAATTTTCTCCTTTTTTTGCCCCCCTCAGGATAATTAAAATTTTGAATTGTAACGTTTTTTTCTCCTTCCTACTAGTAATTGAACCAGAAATATCTACCAAATTTCCAATGATTTTGTGGAATGACAGGTTTCAGTTTCCGTTTGGCATCTGCTTCCGTTCCCTGTTCTGTTGTAAGTGAAATGCAACCTAGCCAATAATAAAGGAATAGATGGAAGGAATAGTAAAACCTCATTCCAGATCTAAACTATTCTTTACGGCAGCTGGAATCTCAGACCTGGAGATTCTGGTTTGTCGTACTGTGTCCTGGCTTTATTGAGCTTTTCCCTATTGATGTCAGGATTTCACCTACATATAACAGAACCAGAGCTGAGGAATCTAGATTAGAATTGTCTCTGTGAAGGATGTTTGTTTCTATTGACATGAAGTCTCAGATACCTGAAGGTGTATTAGATTAAAATATGTCTACAAT
The DNA here is from genome assembly GCF_013368605.1 of Nyctibius grandis. Classification (NCBI taxonomy): domain Eukaryota; kingdom Metazoa; phylum Chordata; class Aves; order Nyctibiiformes; family Nyctibiidae; genus Nyctibius; species Nyctibius grandis. The sequence goes on from NC_090665.1 coordinate 9,090,829, forward strand.
TGCTAAACTTTTTTTTGATTGTCATCCCACTTAGAGGCTGATAATTTCCTGCAAAACAGCAATACAAACTCAAATCATGTTATTAAAAATGGAGAGAATTAATTTCTGTTGGTCTGATGACTCCACTTGAAGTTGTTATGTTTCTTTGGGAGCTGCTGGTCTAGATGCTGCAAAGTACCGGAGTGTTCCTTATACTTCTTTTCCCCAATCCCCTACATTAATCATTAGAAAGTTCTTGCTGTCCATCTTGGAAAAGAGACTTCTGCTTAATATTAATTAAACTTACACCCTTTGTTGTTCATATGTGCTATGGTCTTATTTTAGTGCTAAAATAATATTTTTATTGAATATTATGTTTATTGATTTTTAAAAATGAAACAAAAATCTTGTAGGTGCAGATTTTGGCAGCCTATGTTGCATGAAGAGTATACACTCAATATTTAATGGTGAGAAGACATGGAAAATGTGTTACATATTAAAGAACAAGCGGTGAGGTAGAGCTCAGAAAAGGACTGATACTTATCTCTGGTTCCCATAAATTGCCCAAGACAATGGGGATCTTTCCATTGACTCTGGTGAGCTGTGGTCTGGGTTCCATGTGTCTATATCCAAAATATATTGTTGTCATTGATTATTTATGTTGTCGTCGTGCCTCAAGGCTCCAGTCCAGATCTCTGGATCCTGTTGTGCTGGATCATTATTGAAGCACAGAGCTAGCGCTGCTATTAGAGCTCTTGCAATCTAAACAGAATAGTTGTTTCATAAAACAGTCCTTTTCTAGAAAGAGTAATTTGATTCATATGATGACACACAGGAGTGGCCTGCTTGTGTTTTTCACTGCTGTGTTTCTGTGTTACCATCCCTGCTGCCATTGCTAGTAAGCCAAAACTAGATATAGTTGGAGTTTTTTGTTCCTTAAGCTTAAGGAAGTACTTCATGTTTACAGACACATACTCCTTTGCTTTCTGTTGGCAGTGTAGTCAGGTTTTCCTTGCTTTTCCAAGGGGAATGCAATTCACGTGAAATTGCAGTGATATTTGCCCTGATGTGTGAGGTTTCTGTGAAATATTTTTGGGTTTACTTGACCATTTTCTAAAGAGGCGTATTAAAATGTTCCTGTGGTCTGTTCTGTTCCTTGCATCTTCTAGCAGATGTGAGCTTATTTCTTCAGATCACAAATGATAACTCGAAGAGTCATGAGCTTTTAAGATTCATGTTTCCACTTTAACCTTGTCAATGGAAGGAGAGAAAAGATTCTGAAATGGTTGGTTTGACTATGGGCTGAGCACCTTGGCTTTAGTCACCTTCGGTCATGCAGAACTCAAAGGGAGCCTACACTGACTAGCAAGGCAAGAAGTTCAGTTGAGTGGTCCTTGCATACATGAAGGTTTTGCATGCTGAAGGAAACATATCCATCACTCACTATTAACTGATGTCAAATCCTCATGTAGAAGGAAAACTACTGAAAACTTTTGTATGCACAGTGTTCCTCACCTTTGCTCTATTTGTGGTGTCTCCTGAATGTGGGTTCTGGGGCAGCTGCACTGCTGGCTACCAGGAGATGTAAACGGGAGCAAATCTCCATTCCAGCAGGGAACTTAGGCTAATTAACTGATGGTACTGTTTGATATAGAGGAGCTGTGGAGCAGTGTTATCACTCTGAAATGATGAAGTCCACCTAGTTAAAACCTAATCTGTGCCTCTTGTTCACTGTTGCCAAAGTTACCTTTTTACTCATGATGTCTCATGAGATTCTTTGCTCATATTGAAGCCTCATGGAAAGAACTAAGTGGATTATTTTCTTCAGTATTGACTCACAAGGGAGGCACTAGTTGTTTGGTTTCAGCCAAACCTCAGAACAGTACCCATTTGTGCACCAGTCAGTGTTTAACCTCATCTCACTCAAAGGCCTTGCAGTGCCCTTTGTAAAATAGTGCTGCATTTTGTGGGTTTTCTGTAAACTGCACAGACTTTCTCTTGAGCCCAATAACAGAGGGGAGCATGCAGGGTCGTCTTATGCTTTTCAACTGATACCACTATGAATGTGTTATCTTGGAGCTAAAGCTGGTTAGTTCCACTTGCAATCTGTTTGATGGAGTTTCCCCAGTCTGGAAAATCCCATCAGTCTCCTCCTTCTCTGCTAGTAAGTACCTGCCTTGTCATAATTAAGATGACACAGTGTGTAACTATTTGTCCATACTCTCCACCAAGAAAGTGGATACTTAGCTAGAAGATCCAGATTTTGTTCTCAGCTGGACTGCTGACCTGATGTTGAATGCTAAACAAATGCCTACAACTCTGTGCACCATTGTTTTTACCCCATGTCTTCTGTGACCTGTGCTTAGACTTATGTCTTATGTAGAACTTCCTCTTATTGAATATCAGCTTTACAGTACAATATGCATTTTCTCAAAGCACTTTTTAACCTGCCTCCTTTCATAGTTTACTTCAGATATGTGATTCAGACTTTGTCATTTAATAAACATTGTGTTCTAAAATAACTAGCGGTTAAACTTAAGCAGTAGATTAGTGAAGATGCTTTAATGATGTGCACACAGTAGTGTGAGCTCTGAAAATGCTATGAGACAGCTTTCACCAGGAAAGATAGTCTTAGTAGTTCTTGGTGAATATCTGAGATTTATTTTTTTCCCCAGGAAACTCAGGAGAAATTCTGCAGCAGCATCTGTAGCTCAGGGTTTTGCCTATGAATTCAGATATGTATTACAGTGTAAAACAAATTTCAGTTTAAATAGGTGCCATCCTGAGTGTTTTAAATGATCTTTAATCTTTATATATATAAAAAGATTATATATCTATATGTATATTTATAATCTTTACTCAGCTGAAGTTGGTGGCAAAACTCCCACAGGTTTTAGTGGAGCAGAGCCTTTCCTGGTGTTCCTCTTGAACAGGGATTTTGAGAGTTCACAGTTTGACTTTTGAGGCATACTTGGGCTTAACTGCCCAGTTTAATACTCTTGATGAAGGAACTTCGTAGGAAAAATATTTTTCAATTTCAACTTTTTTGTTTAATGATTTAAAGTAAACAAAACAGATTTGAGAAAAATAAAAAGTATTTTCTTTGAAAATATGAAAATAGGAAGTTTTCACGCTGTTGAAAAAAAGGAAAAATCTGCAATAAAGAAAATGCTGTGAAATTGACCCAATTTTTTGAAGTGTTCTTGTAGAATGAATATGTAGGTCTGTCAAAATATTTGTTACCAGCTCTAGATTTCATTCTAAAAATTACGTCAGTTTTGCTTCACAAGGTTTTTCAGTTTTACTTTCAGATCTTGGAAAATTAAAAATACCAAAATATATCTTTGTTAATGTAATGATAACTGCATAATGCCTGCAAAATATTCAACTATTTTAGGTTACAGAAAGTGAAATAATTGCATGCATTTCTTTTAAAATACTCAGTTTTCCTTCCAAAAATCCTTACATTATTTTAGGTTTTTAATTTTTTTTTTAATTATGAAATACTTATCTTGAGGGGATGGGAAGCAACCCCAGATTTTATTTGCAGCAGAGAGGTAAGTATAAAACAAATGAGCTTGGATGACTTTATAGTAAAGTCATTTTTTCACAAGTCTTTTACCCAGAATGACAGCCTGTGTTCCCTATTACCCCTTTACACAATATTCAGTTGTTATGATATTGTATATATGCATTAACAAATAAAGGAATGCATCCACAACAATTATGTTCCTCTTCTGCTTGATTTAGTTGTCAGCATGCATTCACGGTTCTGTAAAGTATCTCCTTCACAGCCTTGTCAGGCACACCTTTTTCTCCCTGTAATGTCAACTTAGTACAGCAGGCAGGCCAGGTGAGCTTGGCTCACTTTCAGGTTTTGTCTGTCTCTTTATCTGAAATTTTTAAAGGGGGACGTCAGAAGAAGTAATTGCCATAAATTACACACTGTCTGTTGTAAATTGTGATGAGAACATAATTGAAAATTGAGCTGAGAGGCACTTCCTGGATTCAAACCGTAGAGAGCCAGAGGACAGCCTTAGCAATTTGCGGTGGGCCAGCAAAGTAATTTTTTCCACCCCTCTCTCCAAAAGTGTAATTGATTCCGGTGCTGTACGATTACACTCCTGTGTCAAGGGTTGGCCTGAGGGTCCTGGAGAGGGTTATGGAGATGATTCTGTGGGGCTCACACAAATAATTGACTTATTTCATCCGAGTACTGTGTGAAGGGAATATCGGCTTTTTCTGACAGGAGAAGTGGAGCTTGACTGCTTGTGCAGAGATGTCACTGTTCAGAAAGGGACATTGTTCAAGGTTCCCAGGCATTGTATGGGTTTGTGTGAGCCCTGGCATATTTGTGCCTCTCTCAGGCATTGTTGGGGGTGGAGATAAGTATTAGGGTTGGGGGAGGGGGAAGAGTTAATTTTACTCTCTCTTCCACCCACTTTTTCCTCCTCTCTGCCTCTCAGCTAAATAAAAATGTGAAATGCTAATGAACAAATCAACTTAAGCAGGATTATTATTCATAGAAGAGACTCATACCTAGAAGAGTTAAGTGACTGAAATGGTAGGTACAGGAATCCCTAGCAGGAGAAGACTAAGAGTTGAAATTTTCTTTGGCCACTAAATCCTACTGATGCTGACCCAGCTCAGTGTCCTTTCCATGCAGTCCAGGGTCACACCAACTGGCAAGAGAAGAGCTTGTGGATCTGAAGGCTATGTTAAGAGGGATGCAGTGTTAGCAACCTTGGCAGAGCACTGACCCATCCAGAATTCACTTGAAAACACAATTGCTTTGTTCATGATTTCCTGAACAAATCCTAGACTAGGTCCGTGCGATGAATTTGATAGTTTGGCCCCATTTCATGGCAACACTTCAGTCTTACATACATTTAGACTTTTAAGTCCATTTGCATTCTTTTAGATCTGTGCATATGAATACAATATCACCCCAGAACAACTAAATCTGTGAAAAACAAAACACCCCCCTATAAGGGAACATTAGTTGTCATATTGTGTAAAAACCTGTGATAAAATGGATTTACTACAGTCTCTCAAAAGCTGGAATTGCGCAAAGCTGAGAGTACTTCTTTCATACTCACGGCTCAAGTGAAAATAAATGTGTGTGTATATGTATGCACATATACATGCATATTTGCTTATAGCCAGTGGCTTTCAGCCTCTAGCTCTAAGGAGATTTAAATAAACATTTTCATTGCCATGGGGAAATAGCCTTTAAGCCTTTGAGTCCAATTCATGTTTTGAGTACTTCTCACCCTATTGTAACCTTTATACTGCTACACCAGCCTTTTGTAGGTATAATTCTTTGATGGTATTTCCCAACAGGGATGACCTTTTTGCAAAAGCCTCAGTAACTCCTGGATAGAGAATAAGCAGTAGCAAAGCAGGCAGCCGCCTGCATTTGGCATCCTTGGCCACATGCCCCGGGATGGTCTTTACCTTATGGGCTCTCATGGAATTCCCCTGGAAACTGACTTGGGAGAAGTCTGAAGTGGGGAGGCAAGGCTCAGCATGAGGACATATAGTTTTGGGCCTGTGCATTTCTACTCCTTTCTCCCTTTTCCTGCAGAACTAGAATTTGAGAGAGATAATGTCTCACAGGCAACCAGGAACACGAGGAAATTTATGTATTAGGCCTTTATGTAAATCATGTAATGAGCTAGTTTGCATATTTAGAAACAGATAGTTTATTTAAAACATTCTGTTCAATGGCGAAGTTCAGTTTGATGGAAAAGGGCCAGCCCTACTCAGGCCCCTTCCTCAAACTAAGACAGGCGGCAGGGCTCTGCTGGGCTAGCCTCTGAGTGGGTACCCTGGATTAGTGAAGATGAAGACATTTTAGATAGCTGTAGTTCCTGGTGGTTCTCAAGATCTTTATTGTCTATTGCAAGGATGCAAGAAGTGGTGCTGGTGGGTTCCATTACAGACCTGATAAAATGATTGTCTTGGCTGAAAAGTGCTAGAGGTGTATTTGTGGGAGAGCTGTGGAGCTGAATGGGTAAAACAAAGAAGCAATTTTCATGACAAATCTATTTTTTTTTTTTTTTAAAGCTGGAATTTTTTTCAATTCTGACCTTTACATCCATCTCTAAAATTAACAAAACGTACCTGGCACATACTCCAGTGTCTTTATGTGGGCTATTGCAAAGAGGGCACGACCTTGGCCATTATTATTAACTGGAAAATAGACAGTTAATCCTGTCTATTTGATGGTTATTTGCATTTGTTGGATTTTGTCATGAATTAAAATATAATCCTCCAGGACAAGTACCAACGTGTTAGCACAGGGCTGAGTCCTTGGAGAATTGTTGAGGTGCCAGTGAGGCGAGCCTTTGGGTCTCCAAGTGCATCATTGGGTTGCTTGTTCCTTTTTCTTTAGGCATTTTGATGAAGGACACCATTTTTTTGTTGTGATTTTTCAGACATGGGCCATAGTACCAGTGTTTCAAGTTTTGTAGAAACAGCTAACACAAATACGGCACATCCCTAATTCTGGATCAGAGACTGGAAATCGTAGGTGAATAATTATGATACTGAGGTGCTAACAGGAAAGTAGCACTGTGTTACCCTCAGAACATGAAATTCTTGGGGAAAGAGCGGCACTGATGGGTGAGTGAAGACCTAATTTTGAGTCAAAGCCTTAACAAAGAGGATTTTATCGTTAAAGTAGTGGTCAGCACAGTATCTTTTCTGTTAAGTGTCTCTGGGGTTGAGCACTGGTGACATAAATGACTTGTTCTATATTTTATATCACAGCAGGTCTGACTAGTTGTTTCATTTAATTTGATTGGACTCATATAGCTTAACAGACAAAGGAGGAGTTAAACTGCCGTACTGGAAAATGTGGAAATTACAGTCTTTTGTTTCAGTAAACCAATTGGTTTTCTGAACAGACAATCCCAGTCATCATGTCTTGAAAGCAATACAAAGCAGTTTGGATTGTAAAGAAACCTTCATGTCAAATAACCTGCAAAGAAAAAAAAAATCTTCCAAGGGCAACTAGAAAATACTCAAGAGGTTTCTTTTACTTTAAATGAGAGTCAAAAAAAAGATATGGAGGAATAAAGTTATTTAAATACATTTTTTTGAATGCACATTCATGGATTTCAGTCATATTTAGATAAAAATCTTCTTAGAAGCTGAGGTTGGTGGCAGGGGATAAAGAAAATGTCTCTTTATTCACAAATGAAAAGAACTTTTGCCGATGTTGGAATGTCAAATAACTTAATTTTTTCAATACAGAGGTTTCAAAACAAACAAAACAGATATATAAAGTTAAAAAAAATAGTGTGACTAAAAGGGAGCATACAGTTCACGCCAACCAGTTGTTCATAAACTGATAAAACTGTTTTGCAGATACAGGCTCAGGAAGTAATATTGGAAACCACAATATGGAAGATGAATTACCAGACTAGCTGAGATAAATGTTACAATACCTGGTGTTGGGGAGATACTGTAATATGACCACCAACTTTAGTGTCTGGGTTCTTGAAAATTGAGGAGAGAGCAGAAAAAAGCTACCAAAATGTCCCAGACCTCAGAATACAGTCTATTTATTTTATTAGGAAGAAGATCAAGGTGCAATTGGATGTGTAGTCACCTTTTCAGAGGGAGAACACTGGGTATCAGAGCTAGACTGAAAAAATCTCTCTGCCAAACCCGAGCTGGAATGCAACAGTTTATGAGACTTGACAATGTGCAGATCACATACAAAGTATCTCAAGATAGCTAAAAGCAGCAGACTCTGTTTGTGTTCCAGGTAGTGGTTAATGTTCTCAGAATGTTTCAAGTTTGGAGTATTTAACAAGGAAAGCTTTTACAAGAATCAACAGCAAAAAGTGGTAGTGGGAAAAATATGTGTCAGAAACAAGGTTTGTGTTTTCAGTAGCATGGAAAGTTAACCATTGGCATCAGCTCCCAAGAGAAAGTCTGGGTTTTCCACCTGGGGAAGATGTGTGATCCAGATAATATTTGTTGGCCTCAGTATAAGATTAACTGGATAAAATTCTATTCTCTATATTATATGGACTTTATCCCACAAAATGGTATCTTTTGGTCTTCAGAGATTTGATTCTTCTCAAAAGTGGACTTAAATACTAAGGTAGCATGATACATACTCTGTATTGATATCAATTATCCTAGCTGTAACAACAAAATCCAGTTATAAAACCAGCTGCAGGAAGAACTGGTCTGTCTGGCCCTTCTCTCAACACGTTAGTTCTATTGATAGCTTAGGCAGCATTTTGTCTTTAAGATCACACATGTAACTGGGATCAATAGTTCCAACTGTAACAAAAGTATCACCAGATCACATAGTACATGTGTCTTTTTTTGGCATAGTTTTTTCAGAGCAAGTTTTAGATCCTTTTGCTCCAAAAGCGAGAAGCTTTACTTTACTTTTTGAGCTAGAACAGAACACTATTAACTATTAATAGCCCTGAGTTAAGTGGTCCTGATTTTTGACAGAGGACAGTGGTTACTTGTCACTTGGATCAGTCTGTGTTGCCCTTCTCTATGATCACTACCTCATGGTGCATTTTCCCATAACATTCATTTTAAGCCTTTTTAGTATTTGACTATGCTTGTGGCCTGTGGTGTTCACCTTATTGTCTTTTCTAATTCAGGACATGGAAATTGTTCTCATTTGTCAGGGAGTTTTCCTCTTTAATGATGGAAAAGTTGTAATGGGTTACAGGTGAAAATAAGCACACAATTAACACAGTCAGACTCCTGGGGTTTGGTGCTTACTACTCCTTAATCAGTTGCAATTAACACTAGATGAGTGTTTACTCTCAATTATCTTAATACTTGTGTAATTGACCACAATAACAAATCTACATCTATATATGTGCTGAGCGTTTTTTGCTATGCAGAAGTGCACTGAGACTTAGAAAACATTTTGTGTGTTGTGCAGATATTTCAAATAAGAAAGCACGAAATAAAATGCAATAGCTTCAGTACAGGAAGAAAATAGGTATTTAAAAATCAATCTATTTGGTGTGCAAAAAGCTTGAGATTTAAATGTTTAAGGGCTGTGGCAGAAATTAAGCCTGAAAAATACAAATTGCATAGAATAGAATGGTTGTTAATTGCAGATATTTGGACTGAATTCCTGCTTTGTCACCAAATGTTGTATGAACTTTGATCGGGTGAATTCATCTTTCTGTCTTTCCTTTCTGTTAAAAAAAAAAAAAAAGTGGGGGGAATAATGTACTATCTTGTTTCACACTAAAAGCAATATATACTTAATACAGTAGAAAGATGAGACCCTGCGGTGGTGGGGCCACAGTAGTACTGAAGACAGGTAGTGCAAGATGAAAAGATGGATTAAAGATACAGACATGGCATTCAGACTCCCCCCCTGCCCCTCGTTTAAATGTAGTGGTTTACTTGCAATGTTCCTATTTGAGTTAATTGATTAAAAAAACTTATGTTTTGTAGGTACGACTAAAGAGGGAATTTGGAAAGCAGATTAAAAAGAAGTTAAAAGTTCATGGTTTCCCTCATAACAATGAGCAAGACTTTAACATGTTGGCCTTCTTTCCTTTCTATATGTTAAGAGGCAATAGTAGCTCATTACTTTTTAGAGGATTTACTAGTGCCTGGGAAGCACTTTTGGGACTATGAAATCTAGATGCTGTAGGTTATATCTACCATAGCAATATGAGGGTGGCTGGTGCTGGGGACCCGATATCCATGCTGCATATTTTGGGTAGTCTTAGTTCAAAACTGCCTCTAGCCTGGCCGCATGGACCTAAATGCCCATGAGCAGTGTGATAAATTAGCATAAGAAATTAGAAGTGGAATTAAGTGTAATCATGGACCACCTCTTCCAGTTCAGTTTCATGTGAAAGAAATCCAGTTTGTGTGCTATAAGATCCATGTGTTGGGACCCAAACCACAGTAAATGAGGACGTCAGGAGTTTTCCTTCAAAAGCACACTCTTGACCTTAAATGCTAATGTAGACACTGCCACAGAAGTATTTAAGCTGGAAAGAAGTGATAATACACTCACAGTCAAGGTACCCCTGTGAAGCTTTTTTCAGTATAAGCACTGAAAACAGTATATTTAATTGTGTTGCAATAGCACCAAGAAGTGCCTAAGAAATATCAGGCCACTTTGTGCTGGACACTAAAAAATTAGCTAAAGAGTGCCTGCCCCAAAGACTTTCCAGTTTAAGTTGGAGAGGCTGAAGAGGCTAATTTAATGGAACAATGTAAGGATTTACAATTCCTAGCCTTGAAGATTACCTTCCCTGCAGCTTTGGTACTTTTAGTTCAGGTCAGTGCTGGTGAGTTTGAATGAAACATGAATTAAAGGTTCAGCAGCAGAGCTCTACCCTCAAGTCTCTTAGCTTCTGGTCTTGTGAACTAGCTACAACACTGCGGTGAACAAACTTACTTGTGTTTCTGTCTTTGTACTCTATACTTACTTTCTTAGTCCCTGACTTTTTATCTTATACCTATAAATATATGCATTAAAATGGTGTGCATCGATACTTTTAATACTTGGCATGATCATTAGCAAGTAATGGATGTATTTTGGGTCTTGTCACTTTGTATGTGCGTGCAAACACCTACATCACCATCTGCATGCACCACAACGGCATTAAAAAAAGGTTTCAGCAAAGCAAACAGCAGCAATTCAGAGGGGAAGTAGCAAACTAACGCTACCCCTAAGAATTGCCAAGTGTAATGCTGTTAGTTTAAGTGCTACATGGGAGGCCCAGGGGTCAGAAGCCAACTCGTTTTTGTGCGTAGTGTTCGCAGGGGTGACCAGCGACTGCCGAGGTTCAGGTGGAAGTTGCAAATTTTGTTATCTGAAGAGGAAGCTTCAAGGTTTTCTTGATCCTCCTGTGCAAAAATTCTGCTTGATAATTTAAAAAGGGACCTCTTCTCAATTCTGCAAAGATGGCCTGTGTCCTTAAAACATGGGTGAGAGCCTGGAAGTTCACTTCAGCAGAAAATCAGACCTTGTGTCCTCCAGAAATAGCTGGTTTAAAAAGATTGGAGTGTCTATGCAGAGAAAGGGAATGGTCACAGTGTACCTGCAGGAGAAAAATGGCTCTTTAAATGGTAATGATTAGACTGCAGTTTTTAATATCAGTTTTTCTTCTCTGTGCACACTGAAGAATTCTAACCCAGATAGTCCTGCTGTCGTAACTCAGAATCTGCTGCCATCCTAGCTGGCTAATTGGATATTTTGGCTATTCGCTACCACCAACAGCTTTGCTGTTGGGTGAAGATAGATAGGCATAGTCCTCCAGAACATCTGTAGTGCAGGGCTGTTGTTCTGGTTGTACATAAGGTATCAGATTTTTCCATTTATTTTTAAAAGTATTTTTTGAAGTATTTTTAATTTGTCCGTAACCAAATGCACGAGCAGATTCACATTCCCCAATTACCCGTCTCTTTAAAGTCAACAGTGTAATGAAAACAGCAGAAGCTGTTTTACCTTCTGTACCAAAATATAAACCAAATATAGATCTATTTTTCAAATTAGTTAAACGTTCAGTTTTAATAGGCCCTTTGGTACCTGTTCGTGAAAGGCACTTGCTCTATGCAGCCTGGAGTGTATTCTGTGGTGCTCTATAATTTGCGAAAGTGTACATTAGTGGAAAATAATAGTGAAAGGCTGCCAGAAGACCTTTTGTCTGTAAGTATTGCCTTGTTTCTCAGAAGATGGGTCCCCCCCCACTTATTTTTTGAATGCACCCTTTGTATTTATAATGGGAATGCATTCTTGTTTTGTTTGGTTTAAGAAATTAAATAGCATAAATTGTTTCTTGTTACATGTGTTTGCTTGACTTAGTGCTTCGTGACCTACTACAAACAGTCAGCAAAACACTAAAGTTAAAATGAGGGGAAAAAGAGGGAGTTTGGGCTGCCAGATAACTTACATGATTGATTTTTTTAATTCAAATGTTCTTTGTTATCCCTTTAAACATTCAGTCCTGATCCCCTTCCAGCATGTGCATCCAGCTTTGCCCATGCAGAAGTCTGGAGCTCTGGGAATGTAGGAAATCAGTGTAAGTTATATCTGCCTTCAGGACTGCCAAGTCCAAGTGCTAAAATAACCTTCATTGGGACTCTGTATCTCTGTGATGGCTTAAAGTAGTATAAAGTTTAAGTTTAGGGCCTTTTTCTTTCTACTCTGATTATGGTCTGTGGGATCCTCTGGCTTTTCAAGTTTTCCTAGAAAAATAGATAGCTAGACCCTCTTTTAAAATGAAGGTTGAAATTGTATTCACTAGTAGAGAATGTTAACCATTTAGAAACTGCAGTAAAATTGAATGGCTTACCAAAACTCAGCAGCTTAGATGAGGGTTTCTTGCAAACAAATTTTTATTTGGGGTTGAGCTATTATGGGAAAACAATAATAATAAATGAGACAAAATACCTCATGGTATAACTGTGTGGATTTCTTCTCTCCCATGCCGAGAAGTTCTTGTTCACCCAATGGCAGTGGTGTTCTTCAGGCTATAAAATATTGTAAGATACAACCTGTGAACAGCAAAGTCAGCTCACGGGTGCATCAGAATGGCCGTGCTGTATCAAACCAAAGATCCATCTAAGTTGGTACATCTTATTTGTCACCTCAAAACTAAGAGATCAGATATGAGAAATCGGATCATATAGAGGATCCTTTCCTGGTACAGTGTCCCACTGTGTGTCAATCAGCAATCGATGGATTCCTTCAGACATGGAAGACATCCTAGAACTATGAAATAATACAAATTGTTTATGTTACTGTAGCACCTAAAAATCCTGGTTGTGAATCAGAATACACAGTGCTTATCACAATAGTAATTGTGAAACAAAGAGGCTGTCTTCATTGTTATTTTAAATTTGCTGAGCTCACCATAAAATATAATTCGCATAGTCTGATAGAAGCAGATAGAGACCTAGACTGTGATTTTGCAAGCCATGACCTGTACATTTAACTGTCTTCAAGGGGTTAGCCCTGCAGCTTTCACAGTTGCTCACAGACGGATGCACTCAGAAGAAGTGATGTCCGTGGAATCATGTGCAGAAGAGATGTGGGTTCACCCAATGTTCTGATCCTGCAGGAGGGGCATGAGGACTATTGACAGTGTGTCCTTGTGGCTTCACTAATTATAAATTTAAAACCAGTAGCTTGATGTGGGTACACATTTCTAGCATGGGAAGCAAATTCACATGAAAACTTTGCGGCATACTTGAAAAAGCAGATAAGGAGGAGACATTCTCCAGTATTTTTCTATAGAGGGACTAGGGTTGATACTTCAAAATGCACTTACATTATTTATGAAAATGAAAAAAAAAAACCATTTTAGAAATGTATATATTAAACAATTATAAAAAAAGTCAATGAAACAATGAACAAATATTTTTTTCCCTATTTCTGTCACTTAGGATACCATTAGAAAACAGGAATGAAAAATAGTTGTAAATATTTCCATAATAGAAATATTTTCCTTTATGGATGCTTCCCTGTACTTGAAGTGTGTTGAATGAACTAGAACTTTCTTTTTCTTTTTTTTTTTTTTTTTTCCCCTCTCCCCTTCAGCACAAAGACAGCTTTTCTCTTAAGAGACCTTTCTTGCCACCTGCTTCCTGATTTATTCTTTCTTGGAAGCAAATTTCACTGCAGGAAAAAGGTAGGAAATATTTTATTAAGCAGCAGGTTGCCATTGTAAAATGTCACAAAAATAAACTGGAAACTTGATGTGATTTTTGAATCAATAATCCCAAAGCTATGCTGTTAAAAACGTTGGCCATTTTACTTTCTTCTTCTTTTTTTATTTTTTTTATTTTTTTTATTTTAGCCTTTAAATAGGAGGGAGTTATCATGAATCTTTCCCTTTAAAATAAACTATTTCTGCTAGAGAGAAACTATACTATAATAGATGCTTATTTTTATACTGAGTAAGGGAAAGGTAGTCAAATAAGAAAATCTTTGGTATTACTCACCTTGCAATCATTTAAATAGAAGTTACACTGTTCTTACTTACTGGCTGTAGCAGCAAGAGTAGTAATGCAAGGCTTGCGCAATACTGAGAATGATTAAAGTGCATCAGTATCTATTAAAAATCACCTGCATGATTTTTAGTGAATGAGGCCTTTTGTAAGGGATCAGGCCAGGAGCATTTACACTGTGATGTGATTATTCGAACTACCGTGGCCATAACGCTATAGAGATGGCAGTGACATTTTAACCTTGATAAAATCAGTAACAGTCCTCCTTCTTAGCTTTAAATCATCTGTTGTTGTTTAGTTTATACATGTTAGATAACGTGCAGAATAAGTCTACAAAAATTATGTAAAAAAATTTTATGAAAACGCATTTTGAGTGTTAACGTCTGTATGTTTGCAATCTAAGAATGGAGCAAGTTATGCTGAAAATATGTCAGCCTGTGCTTTGCAGTGAGTCTCTTTAAAATCTAAAAACAACTCCGTTTGATGGAGGTGTTTGAATTTCTTCAAAAGGTTCATAGTTCTCTGTGCTTCACTTTGTTTTCTCCCGTTTCCTTTATCTTACTTTTGTTTTCACAATGTTTTCTTATGTGTAGAGGCTTTGGAAAGAAAACCAAAATCGGTACAGGGAACCAAAATCAGTTTTTCCCTGGAAAATACTTTTTCTTTAAAGAAAAATATACTTTTGATCATTTAAATCATAACTGCTTCTTTTTGTGTAACCTTGCGAAGACTTATGTGAATGCTTAATTTCATTGACGCATTCAGCCCATGGGAGTCCTTACAACTACTGACATGTAGAGACTGGGACACTGGCTAACAGGAGAGAGGTTATATGATTTAAGATTAGGGTATTGATGCTGGGTTTTGATATTAGAGATGGTTTTGTCTGTCATGTTGTCAGTTGTGTCTGTGTGGCCCTTGTGTAGTTTAGCAGTGATGAAAGCCTGTGGAATGAATAGGAAACAGCTGAGATTTAATTTATATAGTGGGACTTCTGAACGTTTCTCCCTTGCTCACTTTTATAATATGAGTTCACAGCTGAACAGAATGACATAATAGGGGAAATTCAGATATTTTGTTTAAAGGAAAAAAAAAAAAAGAAAAACAGCAATAAGGCACTGAGAGGAGAGAAAATGTCTCTATGAATGCAACAGACATAAAAGAAAGTGAAGGAAAGTTAAAAATTACCATAGGGCAGGCAGGACACCTGCTAAAGAACCTTCTGCTGCCTCTCACAGCTGGAAAGAAAAATGAAAGAGATGCAAACAACTGTTCTGGAAGCATGAAATCAGCCTTTTGTCTTTTCACCCCTCCCTTTCTGAACAGTTACAGTATGCAAAATTTAGGGGAATCTCAAAGTATGCAGAGGAAAAAAATTCAGCAGGCTCTGCATATAAAAAGCTGAGCCATGGAAGTGTGCCTCTTTGAAAACAGGAGCATGTTTGGGAGCTTCCCGGTGCATTGAAGAAAGTGGTAATTAATGCATAGTGAATGACTTCGAATGAAGGTTGAATAGGGGCATAACAATGGGAAGTTTTTTTTTTCTTTAGGTTAAAGTGTTGAAAAAGGAAAGCTGTTAAAAGATGGCTACTGTGAAGCTACAACTTCAATCCTTGTCTTCTCTGACTTTCCTTTATAGATTGTGGTGGGTTTTGTTTTGTAGGGGTCTCCAAATACAATGAAGTTAATTTGCACCAATTTCATTTTGTGTATGCTTTGGGATTTTTTTTTTAAATTTTTTTTTTTCTTTTTTGGCAGGGATTGGTTCTTTGATGGTGCTTTTGAGCAAATGGTTTGCCCAAAGTTCAGATGATGTTAGCTCCATCCTCTTTTTCATTTATAACATCAAGGGGATTACAGAGAATAACTTTGTTGCCCAACATCAAGGCTGTATCTTCAGGCTACTAGAAAGGTAGTTCTCAGAAAGTGTGTCTTCTAATATTTTAGAACCTCCACAGGCTTCAGATAAAACAAGTATTAAATACAAAAAGCTCACAAGGATCCCAAGGAAGGTTAAACTCACACAACCTCCTTCATGTTGAACACCTGAAATGTATTTTTTAGATTGTTGGAGTGTTATCATAGTGAAGACAGCAGTGGAGTCTTATATAACTGAAGACAGAAAGAATAAAAAACAGCACCATGTTTAAAGACAGGCAATTTTTAATGGAACATGAGCCAAATATAATCTAATCTTGCCATCGAAAAGGGAATTTGGAGAGTGAGCAAGTCATTTTGGAGGGGTCTTGGGGGTTGATTGTTTTATTGGATCATAAGCTAGCAGATATGCAGTTCTGCTATGCTTGATCCAAGGCCAGAATTTATGAGGCTTGAGGACAGAAGAATTGAGATGTTTTGGAGAAATGAAATAGGGAAGCTACTGTGCTCAAAATCGTTTCAAATATGTTTCTATTGTTGGTAGTTCTCCTTAACAGGAGTTCTGGCCTAGAGTATATTAAACTCAGCACCTCAGTCCTTTATCACAAAAATCTTAATTATTTCTAAGGAAGGTATGAAACTAAAAATACCCTACACAGGTCCCAAAGTATGTTTTGTTTTCTACTTTCCAGAGTTAGGCAAAGAAAATGTAGTATTCACTGCATATAGTCTAGCAGGGTGCATGCCCTTTCTCCCCAGAGCATCCCATTAATACAGTTTTGACAGGAAGGTAGGTCATGCTGGTTAGAGTATGAGAATTTGTTTGAAAAGTTATCTGCTTTTGCTGCTTCCATAGAGCTGCTGTCTCTCCTGGTCAAGGTGCATGTTCTCTCCCAGTACTCAACTCTAGCAGGTGTGCTATTACCCTCTGCTCCTTAATGTTTGTAAATAGACTGTGAATTCTCAGATTCTGGAACAGTTTTCTAAAATGACTGTTAATATTATGATAAGAATGATGTTGATTTATGTGCATTTTTGTACTCTTTTCCTTGTGTATACCTGTAAACCAGAATTTCTGACACCCAAAAGATACTTATCACTCCTACTGCTTTTACTAAATTGAAAATGCTATTATTAAGTTAATATCTATAGGCAACTAGATGCATCTTCTGAACCGTGTGGAACTCCATCTCTGCATTTCAACTGTGTTAAATGTTACTTTTACTGTGTTAAAATGTATGCTTTTGTGATAACTAAAATCTTTCTTGAAAAAAAAGAATCCCCAACTTAAGTGCATCCACTTTTTGCAACAGATGTTTGAGATTCATCAGGGATAAAGTTGTCAAGCTGAACTAGAGCCTTTTACTTGATCTGTGAAATTCTATTCAATTTAGGCTGAGTTCCTGACTTTTGAACATCCCTGCTTACCTTTTCTGTCTTGCTTTCTCAGAAAGCCATTTAGCAGCCTGCCAGAGCAATGCATAAATGCTAATGGTCCAAAAAGCCATTACCATCAGCCCTAGAGCAAGGCAAGGTGTACGGGGGTTTGTGCAAGCTGCTGGAACTTGACTCCCCTTTCCCATCATATTTGAGACTTGGCACGTTGTCGCAGGGTCTGTTGGTCCCTCAGAGAGACCAACAGTAGCACTGTGAAGGGTGAAACCTGGGCTGGACTTTTCAGCTCTCCTGTGCCTTTTTTGTAGATAGTCTTGTTGAAATGGGTGTAAAACAAGGCAGATTTATTGGTGGAGGAGCAGGTGAAAGGAGCCTGAGGAGACTGATGCTCTGCCTTATGTGATGAAGGGGTGGTTGTGCTCCTGCATGTATCATCCCACCCAGCGTCACAACAGCTTTTAGTCCTGGTAATGAGCTGTGAGATTTGGAGTTTGAGCAATGATGATGGATTTGGGTGTGTTATATAAAACGTATGGGATGCTTGTTATTTTAGAATGTCTTTTATTTACAAAGCTGCGAGCTGTCCAAAAGAAGATAACAAGATGAAGTTATTTAGGTTGCTAAGTCCAACAGTCAGAAGGTGAGGAGTACAGGATACTTGTCTGCTAAGCACTTTTAGATCAGTCCCTAGTAAGTCTTGAGCAGACTTTAGTGATGTGATCCTGTACAAAATTGGTTGTTCCTCTCCCTTATTGGGTGCTCATGATGGATGTAGTAAGAGCAACATGAGTCACAAACAGGTACTTGTAAACTTGGTACTTTCTAAGTTGAAAGTAAATAATGTTAGCCTGCTTTTCTAGGCTTGTGCACGTGTGTATGCTCCACATATGCTTCTATAGGGAGAAAAAAATCAGTGTCAGGAGATGTCAGGAAAAGATGTAATGTAAGAACTCCCTCTGCTGTAAAAACTCCCAGCATATAAAATGTGCTGTAGCACTAGCCATTGTGACCCAGAAATAAAGTGCTTCCTGGGAATTAGAAGGATACAGAGTTGGATTAACTGGATGACATTTCCCCATCTGTTTTTTATTTATTGTTGCCCTTTTCCATTCACTGTAATTAGTGCATAGAAGTGACAATAGGCATATACTGCACTCTGAGCTACAAGGATGTACCAACATTTTGAGCACTTTCCATTATTTTTTTTCCAGTGACACTTCTAAAACTCCTAGCATCTTAACTCTGCTGAAACCTATTATTTCTGTGAACTGAAGAGGCAATTTAAGGCACCTTTTCTGTTTGCAAACAATTTTCAAATATAACCTCACACTTTCTGAACTTTTCCCAAGGGCCTCATAAAATCGATAATTGTCCATTTTCCTCTAAGTGACTTGAAAAATTGAAGGCCTTAGGATTCGAAATTCAGATCTGGATTTCAGGGTGTTCCCCATCAACACTGCTGCTCAAAGGCACACAAAACCAGAATCTGTCTTCTCGCAGAGAAAGGAGCTGTTTGGAAACAACCCATCCTGAGCTTCAGAGAACCCAGTTTTCCTTTAGGCTTTCTCTAATTTGAATTTAGAGATGCTGTTACTGGATATCTCGTAAATACTAAAGGGATTTATTTTTATCGGTGGTTCAAGCTCGGCATGAGTATGACTTAGTTTTATTTTAAAGGTGGGCCATTGACAGGATATGGCCAAATATAAATGTGCTTACAGACAGTCCTATGTTAGTCTGATCTCAGGTAATCAGCAGGGTTTTGTGACAGCTTGGCACGAAATCAGGTAGTTCAGATGGTAGAAGGGTGATGCAGACACTCAGCTGGTGGCCCTGCTAGCATTGGAGACAGGTAGCAGTAACTAGTAGTACTAGTCAGGTTATTCTGAGGACATTAAAAAAAATATCTCCAGAGCAACAACTCGAAGCCTGAAGCTATTTATCCATAAGAAAGGATCCTGTAAGGAGACCCACTAAAACCTGGAGCAAACTTTATACACAGCAAAAAGCAGAAGAATGTGGTAATATCTCCACAAAGACCATAAGAGCATGAGAAGTGTGGCTGAAAATTGAGGGTTCTTATAAAGTAAAGGTACATTAAATAGTCCAAAATCCATGACTCTACAGCCAAGAAAAAAGCCTAAAAGCCTTTTCTGGCTCAGCATTGAAGTGAAAGCAGAGATTAGAAATAAAAAAGCAATTTATAATGAATAAGAAAAGGGACACTAACAGCAACTGATATAGTTCAGAAGTTATGAAGTGTAGAAAGTTGATAACAGCCACTAAAGCACCCAGGAGAAAGCCATGTGAAAGGACAATAAGAAAGTTAAAAATGTATTATTTTTTTTTTTTTAAATGATGAGAAACACAGTGGCATAGCTCTGTTACTTGACAGTGATGAGAAAAACATCTGTTGTTTGGTACACACAAAAGCAATAAATTTGTATTCTTTGTGTGGCAGAAAAAAGACCCCTAAAATGGGATGTGCTTATATACTGGAATACTGACAGAGTTCAGGAAGTCAGGAAGTGTGTTAATGTTTTGCCAGTGTTCAGGATTACAGTGGTAAAAACAAGCTGATGCATCTGTTACCCATCCTGGGAAAAATAATGGAAAATTGGAGATATAACTTATAGGCTATATTGTCCTGTTTCTTTCTGAAGACAGAACAAAAATGATTAGGTATCACTTCAGATGTTTCTTCATAATTAAAACTGTTCTTCTATTACCTCCTAGCTGTGAATCCCACACCATGATTAGAGAGCATAAGCAATTTAAATATATGTTCCAATGCAATGTGATAGAAAGGGGAATGTATAATTTATAAAAAGGTATATAATGAATGGAAGTTGATTTTTTTGCTCTAGGTACTGAATATTAGTTGGGCTGATGATAGACTGGTACTTACAGTTCAGGGTTCTGCATCCCCAAAAGATAGTGAAAACTGGATAAAGAATCCATGGTATTTAAGGCTGAATAAAATGCCATGCTGTGACTACCTTAAAGACCTCAATTGGTAAAGCAAAAGGAGAACCAATTAGATTTTAAAAGATGATAATTCTGTTTTATTTCTGGTTGATATATCCAGTTCTATGATAACTGTATGAAATGTAGTGGCATGTGGTAATTGGGAAGCTATTCTTGGAGGCTATTCCCATGCCATTATTTGAGTACCAGTATGTGATCTTCTATATTGTGTTAAAATAACATGCCTCTGGCTCATGACAAATAGCGCTTATCCAGCTGGTGCCCAGTCACAGGTCTGGAGATGGCACAGGCTGGGAACCATTTCCAATAAGCAGTTTGGACATGGCCCTCCTGTTTTAGATGGTAGGATAATTAATAGTGTAGATGTGGGCTGCTCTTTCTCAGTTGGTGTCAGTGTTAAAGAATTTACTAACTCAGACATAGCCAATGGTCTAAGGTTCCCTTTAAGCCTCAAGCTTTAAGAAATAGAAGTGATCAAATGACATGTCCCGGTTGGTGTGCTCTGATCCTACCAGCCATGCTCCTCCAAAAAAAGGGGATGAAATGATTAAGGTCTGATTTATGCTCTTTCATAGAACTGCTCTAGCTGTCGGACTAACTGCGCCAAGGCAGTAGGATTTGTCCGCAAGTGAACTGGAGTTCATTTTTCTATTACATATATTGGTACTAAGTGTTTTACAGCTCAAGGTGTATTTGTCTGATTTCTTTACTGTCCCTTCAGAATAGGACTGTTCTACATTTTGGTTTTGACTTTATCTTTTACAAAGGAGGCATAACACATTGAAACATATTGCCACATGGCCAATCCAGTAGGCAAGGAGCCACATGCAGTTATATCTTGAACATGCAAATTAGACAATGATTACACAAAGAAATACAGAGGAAAGTTGTGATGTGGCCAAAGGCAGATAAATGGCTCTACCTAGGCTCTGGTACTCCCACTCATTTGTCATATTACAGGAGTCTTATAATGCTTTACAATGAAGAAGACACTACAGGCGTGATGAAGACCCCACAACAGTCTTGGAAACAGCTTTCAAGTACTTTTGCAGTTTATATAATCTATAGCTGAGGAAGAGTACTATACGCCTTTTAGACCTCATTTTCCAATAGAAGGAAGATGATGGCTAGAAAAAGATGGAGGAACTCTGGATGCTTTAGGATGAGTATAACTCTCTGACTGCAACCACATCTCAAAGTGAGGGATATTGTGTTAGCAGGGATCTGTAAGAATATTCTGGACAAATCAATGTAATCTTGACTATATATAACGTTGTAGGGAGCAGTCTCAGAATGACTAGTATATACATCCAAGTAATCCAAGAACAAAAGTTCTTACCCATCTTTATTTTTCATAATATTCTGGTGAGTGTTCAAAAGCTTGTAAGAAAGCTTGAAGTTTAGGGGAGACAGAGGAAAGACAGTGCAAGGAAATTTCTACAACCAGCCCAAGGCTTCTCTTTAGTTCTACAAGCAGGACTTTCACTAAGAGGGACGTCTCATTAGGTTTTGGTGAGGAGTTGTGATATTTTTCTCAGCTAGGTTAGAGTTTTTACTGAGGTGTGCTTGTCCAAGTTTCTTTAGTATGAAATTATTGAACTGTGAATCTCAGAAAACTGTTTTTCTGCCTATGAGAGATTTCAAGCAGTGTCACTTCTGATCCCACTCACAACTGTCCATGAGACCAAGCTGGAGTTTGGCATTTCCAGGTCTGAATGGAAATTCAAGTGGAATGAAAAGAATTAGTCAAGTCCAAATATTTAATGACAAAAAGTACAGATATGCTATTTGTTCTAGGAACATGTGAAAGTGAGAGGACATCTCAACAGTAAATAAACCATACTTTGCCCATCCCTTGTGGCAATGGGATGAAATGCAGACTGATTGTCAACAGGAATGCCTTTCAGGACATACAATAGGTCATTGGATACCTACTGAGCACTTTAACAAGTGTATCAAGTGGTCAAGTGTAAGTCCATGTCCTGGGATGCAGTAATTTGTTTGGTGTGGTGCTGATACTATAGAGGTTGGAATTTGTGATAGAAATAAGCAGTCCCCCAAAGTATCTTTCATATATTTGCCAAGAAGTTAACCATCCAAACACATTGAATGCCAGCTGGGACAAATTAGGAAAATAACCCATCTAGAAGTGATGTTTTATCCAAGGGCAGAAGTGAGTGGAGCCACAGTTAGGGCAGCCAACTGGTTTAATAATGCCTTTCTGTTTGTTTAGCTGATTTTCTTGAGAGTTTGTCCTTTGATGTCTGCTCAAACACACAGTTCTGTGAGCCACTGCCTTATTCTCCTTCTTTCTTGCCATATACTTAAAATCAGCATTTTGACTAATTAAACAACAACTTTTGAATATCTGGGAAAAAAACACAAGCTTTTATCAGTTATTTTCGTTCCATCACAGTGACCTTGTGTTGTCCTTGTTTTTCAGTCTCTTTTGCTGCCTTTGAAAGTCTTAGCCAAAGATTTGGAGCTAAATTCATCCCTGATGTAAAACAGCACAGTTTTTCTAAAGCTTTTACTAGGTTCTGCTTTGATCCTGGAAGACTCACTTTTAAAAGGTGGGTATGACACAGTTTCTCCTCTGTAAGGAGCTGGTTGGTTTTTTTTTCCTCCCCTGATGCTTATCATAGGAGCAAGGCAAGCACAAAATTGCCCTGGGAAGACATTTCAATAATAAAAAATCTTTTGTAAAATTATCACAACTAATATTTTACCTGACTTTAGCTTCCAGAAAAAGTCAGCGGGAGGAAACTTGCTTTGTAGTTTGGACCA
Source organism: Nyctibius grandis (assembly GCF_013368605.1). Lineage (NCBI taxonomy): Eukaryota > Metazoa > Chordata > Aves > Nyctibiiformes > Nyctibiidae > Nyctibius > Nyctibius grandis. Next base: position 9,113,833 of record NC_090665.1, read on the forward strand.
TTCTCTCAGGGGATAGAGGAATTCTAGTACTAAACACACTGGACTGATAATGAACTCATGCAAGAGGTCTGCATAATATCTTCAACTCTTCTCAAGAGATGAAGTAGTAATATTTCAAAAGTGGCAGAAATTTGTCCAAACTGGTATTTCAGAAATGACCACCCCAACAGAAAGTACAAAAAAATTAAGTTCCATTGACTTAACCTGGTCCTTTCTTGTTACTGTAACTTGTTAAACTGGTGCTACATCCTAAGGCAGATGAGGATAGTATCTGTGTCTTCCATACAAATAAGTTTTGACCTGAGTATAGATGCAAAAATCCTGTTGAGTTCCCAGAGGGACTCCATGAGAAACACTGACTGGCTACAACTCACAGCTTTTAAGATGCTGGAAGAGAGTTGGTGGTGGAAGAGGCTGCATGAATATAAGAATTGTTAATATACTGTTTAGATCTTATGTCACTGGAAATTGTTTAACCCTTTGTCTCAGAAAGTTAGCGTGAAGATAGTTTGTGATATTAATTGCTCCACTTGTTAATTGGATTACCTCCAAATCTGCATGTCATTCAGCAAAGACAGAAGTGGAACGACAAACCAATTTATGAGCAGAAAGGTATTTGGCAGGACTGCTTTCAATCAAAATATCCCTTTAATGAAATGCTATGGGGAGTAGTTGTTTAAGAGAACAAAGTCAGATTTGTAGCAGGGCTGTCAGTAATTTGAGAGGCTGCGCATCTCTGGAGCAGAATTTTGCGGAAAGGGTAATTGCAGCAAGTGTCAATCTTAAATATCAAAAAAAGACGTTGTGACCAAATGCCAGTATCATGTTCTGTGAGGTATCACAGTTCAAGAAATAGCCCTGAAGCATTATGGTGTGTCAGTTATCTGGACCCTTTGATTGGGAAGTGCTAAAATTCCCAAGAGATCCAAAAGATGTTGCCAAGAGTTCAACTTGCTGTAATACTATTTGATAAAGATCTAGTAAAGATGGAGACCTTGCCAAACCAAAGACTGTTGGCATTTCTGCTTTATGGATTATATTGCTAGTAGGGAAATAGTGAGGGTGTAAAAGAGTACAGCAAAAATCTCAGAGCCTGAATTAGTCATTTTTTTCTGTCTAATGTCATGAAATGCCACGTTACTGAACAAAGTGGGGTACATCGCATAAATTAATGGTGTGTTATGGGAATTGGCTTCTGCTGCTGACAGTGATTAATGGAAACTTTTAACTTAGCTTGTGTGAAATATTTTCAGGCTTATAGGGTGAGCGATACAACTAACTATCACACTAATGGGCTTCAGTATTCTTTGTACCCTACAATGGCTGGTCTTAATCAGAGTGATCTTTCAGCATTTCTGGGATTACTTGGTTTAGCAGTACCAAATTTTGAGGTCCTTTGCGACATGGAAAAAATACGGGGAAAGAATCAAATGGCTGGAAAATATTTGTAATACCCATACACTTACTGATACTAAATTTTATTTTCTACTTTAAAGTAGGAAATGTACCACAAATAATTTAGTTAGCATAACTATACTGACGGTATATTTATGGAATAAGTATAAATTCTTAACTTCTGAATAATGACAATTATGCCTAGAGTTAAAGATGAAGCTGCATTACGTATTCAAGTACCAAGTGGACTTTCTTGCCTGTTGACATATCTTCAGAGTAGGAAAAAAGTGCTGAAAATAGAAAGCATTAATATTGTTGACAAGTAAACAAAAAGGAAGATTATATCCACACAGCTCAGAAAATGGTAGTGAATGCAGCCCTAAAGTTACAGTGGAGATATAGTAGAAATGCATGTTTTCTACAGGGAAAGCTTAGAAAATGAGCATGACCTTTTAATGCCCAATCATTGTGATTTTAATAGTGGCACAGTATTAAGGTCCACTACTAAATTTGTTATAAAGGATGATGATTCACCATACATAGGAATTTCTTTTGTCTGATACAGTAAGTGTTGAAATAAGCATTTCTGTCAAAGGATCTTAATCAGTCACAGAGAGCATTTTAAAGATGAAGTGTAGCAGAAGTAATATAATTTTGAATATTTCTCTAAACATTCTTTCAGAATTAATTCTGAGAGAAAATGTTTTCATAAAGTGTTTCATTTCTTTTTACCAGATTTTTTTTTTCATGGACTTTGGGGATGAGGGGATGATTATTTTTGGTTTTGTTTCTTAGGTTTCTAGGGGGTTTTATAGTTCACTACATCTGTAAACTGGTTACAGACAAGTGATGACACTTATTCATTGGATTTTTACAGACAAAACCACACTGTACTGAAGAAAAAATATTCCAGTCCTTTCCAACTATGTTTTATTTTTGCAAAAGGCAAGTTAAGTATTACTCTTACACATAGATAATGGTAATTCTTACTCCAGACAACAGGCACTGTCTATAGGGAGATCAAAGGAAGTGTTTACTTATATTGGAAATTAATTTGCATTTATTTTAAAAGGGTGTGATTTTAATAAGAGATTAATATTAAGGTAAAAATTTTATTTATCAGAATTCTGTTGACCTGTGAATTATTCTAGTTACATAGACTGATGTAAAGCGAAGATAATGCTTTCCTGTGTCTTTGACATTATCAAGACAGACAATTCTGAAATCTGTAGATCTTCAAAAATTGGTTGTTCTGTAGACAAAATCTCATCAATTCTACCACATAAAAAAGGTATTAAATATCTCCTTTTTCTTAGAGGATGAATATTTACATTAAAAATTTATTTTAACACCCACAAACTAATTCAATTTTCAGCCACAAACTGGACAAAACAAATGACATCTCCAGTAGACTGAATTCCCTGCATTCACATGTGCTTTCATGTCTAGCTCATTGGTGGAGAAGAAAATTTCCTTGGAACTTATTTGGAAGTAAAACAATTATGGTTTATAGTTACTTATGGGAGGATCTGAACTGGTAAAGAGAAACTTTGCTCCCAGATGCCAAATGGCATTTTTCTGCTGGAAAAAAAGCCAAAATGAAAGGCTCCCAGCCAAAACCTTCTATTAAAAATCAATTCCCCACCCAACCTCTCTCTGCAAAAACAAAACCCCACAATCTGTTCTTACTGTGATGCCACTGAAGAAGCAGCATGATTGCTAAATTCTGCAACCAACAAGTGAACTTTAAAAAATGTTTGCAGATATATGAGAGATCTGATAGAACTGGGGAATATGCCAAAAGTTTGAACAGACTCTAAAGGCCTCAGAAGAACTTTTTGGATTCTACTGTCATGAGATTAGGATTTTCCTGGTGAAAATGCTTCATTTTATCAGACCTCTGTCAGACTTAATGTTAAAGAAAAAAAAAAACCACACAGAAAATGAGGATATGGCGTTTTTGGCCATGTGGATTATGTTTGAACGTGGAGATTGTGGTACGTAGGCAGTTTCCAGACTTTCCTACTTTTGATGCCATTTTAGACTTTTACCCTATTTTTTCTTTTTTTCTTTTCCAATTACATTTTCATCCTGTGGGTGACCCCATATGGGTTGTGATGCCTAATTTTAGAATTACTGTACTAGTTGTTTGAATATTTTTTTATGTTGGCACACCTGAGCAAACTGCACATGTTTAAAAAGCAGATTGAGTAATTAAAGCCCAACTTATTGGATGTTTAGAAAATTGTTATCACTTGTAGATGGTACCAGGTGGGGGAAAAAAGGCAAATTATTGGGCAAGAAAGGGCTTGTCAGGGAGAGTAATGAGTTATGAGATGGATAAACACAAGGCGAGTGATGAAAACAGTGACTGGTAAGATTCTTGGCAAGAAGCTAGCAATACATCGCAGAAAATGTTTCACGCAATGGGATGGACTGATTGCTCAAGTTTCTATGACTATGTGACCTGTCACCCTGGGTATCCTCCAAACCCAGAAAGGCCACAGAAAATAGAAGAAAGAATTTTCTTTTGTTTGTTTCATATGAATTTTAAAAAGAACAGATTTTTTCAGACAATATTTAAGTATTAAGTAAATGTTATTTGATAATAGTCTGTCACTTCATCTGAAGAATTAAAAATGCTTCATGCTTGAGCTGTTGGTGTCATCACTTTTTCAAATGATATCAAGTATAAATAAATTATATTACTTACAATAAGATGCAGTTTTTGTTTTGCTGCAAAAGATTAAAATGAAAATTAAAGTGATGTTGCTTGAAGACTAAAAATGTGGACTGCATCTTATTCCAAAGCAGGTACTAGAGACTTTAACACAAAAAGTGATAGTGAAACAGAGTGATAGATGTTAATGCTCCCTTGTGTCTGTCTGAGAGTGCTCTAATATAAAAGCACGGCCCCTTTTAATCTAATTCAAAAGTTTGTCATTTAAATATCCCATAATAAGCACCAGCTTTGCAACATCCCTCATCCTACTTAACTAGCACACAGCTGTTTTGAAAATCTGTCTGTAAGAGCCATAGTGAAAGATCTGGAAATCTGAGCCTTATTGTAGAGGCAGGATGGTAAAGAAATTCAATATTTACCTGGTATAAAAATATATACTATAATTTTTTTCTTTCTTTTGACAGCAATATTGGTTGATTCAAGAAATATTCTTAACTTTGGGGTAATATTTTCCTGGTAGTGGTATACTTTAGCTCATCATTTTGCCGCCTTAGAGCTGGAGCAGTGGTTGTGTTGTAAGGAGGAATAATTTCTTGTGCAGCTCGATTTTTTTTCATTCATTTGTCTCCACCTCAACTTTCTGAACTCAGAGTATGTGCACTGTCAGTTATGTGCCTCTAAAACATTTTCAGTCAGGTTGAAGCTGACTCTGAATCTCACAATTTTCTTGTGGATTTAAAAGAAATTACATCATCTATTGTCTGGTAAATGATTGAGCTGCAGTTTTTCTCGAGGCAAAATAATCCAAGGATTTGATTGTTGTATAGAAATCATAGTCACAGCATACTGGCAAATATCTTTCTCCTGGAATGAGTTATTTTAAAAAGTATCTCGCTAACACCAAAACATCCGAAGCAATTAAGAGCTTTGTATCTTGCTTTCCCTGAGACCCAGGTGGTTGCAATAGGTTAAATTTCTTCAGGTTAGCAGTGTTTCTTTGTGAGGCTGGTGAGCCTTGGATGTGGTACTTGTTAGTAGATGTTCTTGGGGCAAGCAAAAGAAGTGAGGGAATGGAAAGCAAGCAAAGAGGTGAATCTAAGGTGTGATGATTTTGTGTAGTAGCATTAGTATGTTGAAGATATCTGGTCTATCTATTGGCCTCAAAGGAGGCAACTGTATTTACATCATTCCTAGCTGTTGGTTATCCATGCTTTTCTCCAAGCCCTGTCGTAGTGGAGGATCCATCAACACCCAGGCAATCTGGGTCAGTATTTTGCTGGTCTCATCAGCAGGGTTTGTTCCCTAAGGTTTAGTCTGGCTCTTTCCTTACTGCAGCTGCTGTCATCACTACCTGGTCTGTCTGTCCTGGCATGGAGAACAGACTGTCTTTTCCTGGTCTGCAACAACTTCAAATGCATTAGAAGGCAATCTTCTGTATCCATGCCTCTCTTGAAAAGCAACCTCAGTTCTACCTTCCCACATGTTTTCCAGACCTCTGATTATATTGTGTGACTCTGAAATCAATAATCATCACCTTCTTGTGTCCATGCATTGAATTTCAGGGCTAAGGAAAACCACACACTCCTTTTTTCTTTCTTGTCCAGGGTGATGCAGTCTCCTGGAATGTTGTTTTTGGAAACCACAGCTACTGCAGAGTTGTGTAATAGAGCTGAGTGACAAATGATCTGTGGGGAAAAGCAATGGAAGAATGTCCCAGAGGTGTATCTCTGAGAAAATCCCCTTTGATGCATGGGCAGCTGCAGGGTCTTCTCTCCTGCTTTTTGGTTTGTAAGCAGCAGAACAACAGAAGTCTGTCACTATCTCTAAGCACAGTAGCTCAGATACTTTGATAAGCATATATCTGCCTTGGCTAAGTAACAGCTACATCCTTAGCATTAAAATCCTAGTGACTTTGACAGGAGGTGTCTTGGCAGCAGAGTAGAGGGATCAGGCCCTAATGCTGCAGTTACAATTATGGAGCTGTTGTGTTGTAGCTGCAATGAGGCACTCCAGCTGAGCCTTCTCCAGGCCCTCTTCAGGCACAGGATGGTGAACAGCCTGCTCTGAAGGACTTAAGGTCTAAGGCAGGGGTGACAGACCACAGTGTAGAGGAGAAAGGGAAGAGTGAGGCTGAAGTTGTATGCCTTGTCCTGTTGTTGAGGAAGCAAACAAAACTTACTGCTCTTTGCACCCCCTTAGCTGCTGCGTAGTATCCTGCTCAGATCACCAGCCTCCCTATGTGTGTGATTGCTCCCAGGTCCAATTCTGCCTGCATGAAACTAGTTAATAAAAATGTTTTTAGTTAATAGCTTTCTCTAAACCAGACTCTTTCACCAAAGTCAGGCACAGAGGAGCTGTGAGATAGGAGCAGAGTGCTGGTTCCTAGGGCTGCAGGCTGGCCACAGCACCAAAATGGTTCTCCTGAATAAGCTAATCTGACCCATGAAAGTGGAGAGCAAAGCCCAGCTTGCCTGTCCCAGTGCTCTTTTACTGATTGCTATTATATTAATGTGAGGGCAGAACTCTTTCCTGTACATTAAAAAAACCTCCCCCTACATGCCTCTGTCGTATTTAATTTCTTTCTATAAAAACCTCTGCAGTAAAATGAATGCAGCAGATGTCTACTCTTCTGCAAAAAGATTATGCTTTGAAGCCACACAGTAGCCTTGCTTTTCATGGCATTAATGATGTGGACTAAGCTTTGGGAATTGTATTTAAAAAATACTCCAAAGAGGGCTATTCAACTGCTAAGCACACCCATATTTTTAATAGCTAACGTGTGTGTGTGTACACGTATACAGAGAGTTCTTTTCAATTCTTCTTTTTCCCGGGTGTAAGTGCAGGCTGTTTTTTTTTTTTCCAGTTTGAAATAACCAGAACAAGATTTTCTCTTTGGATACATGCAAGCAGTTTTCAGTGGTGTGGTTCCCTGGTTGTTCACTGCAGGGATCTCCCCACAGTAGGAAGTGCACGGCTTTTGCTGGGAGTTGAGCCATGGGCTGAGCAGCTGCGGGTGGCTGGTGCAGTCTCTTATCAGGGACGAGGTGTTAGGAGCGTCAGTGTAGTGCCACCAACATTATCTTCACAAATCCTGCACATTTGTAGATTTTTTTTTTTTTCCGAGTAATTGTTTTCACAGGACGATGAGCTTCAGAGATGGATCAAGTAATCTCTTAAGTCAGGTACTGTAACCTTTCTGAAGGTACTTTGAGCTCCCTGAGGTTGAAGCAGCCTGGGAGAGCTGGAGAGCCAGGGTCTGCTAAAGTGAACTGCAAGAACTTTTTTGAACTATCTTTGGAGAAAAGAAAAACCGAACGCAAATCCGAAATTGAAAAGTTTACAGTTGAAAAGTGAACTAAAAATTTGGTTTCCAGGGGGATAAAATGCAAAAAACGTTCTGTGGGATTCTTCTCTTAACTGAGAATTCAGTTACACATACCTGTGTGATTCTGGAGTGGTGGTTTCTCTGTACTTGTCCTTGCAAAGACCCAGAGGAGCGAGATTCAGTCAGTTCATAACTAATGATACAACCATGTCCTATGTAAGAGAATAATATATGTAATAAACTCACAGGCAATGCAATTCATCTTCAAATCAGTCCATTTATATGAAATGGAGGCAAGACAAGTTTTTTCATGCTGTAGTGTCTTTGTAATTCTATAACAATTTACCTGCTTTTCATATGGAATAGATGAAGTGAGAATTAAATCCAAATAATTTTCTTACGTATTGGCTTTGTTTCTGTTTTTGAGGCAGTGTTTTAATGCCCAACAAAACAGTTTTGCCTGAATGCCAACGCAGTATTTAGAGATGCTCTGGTGTTTTGGGTTTGGGGTTTGTGTGGTTCCACCCCTCCCTTGTTGATAGTGCTTCTGTAGATAAATTTCTGCCTTTTATTGTTTGCATTTTTTTTTAAACATGACTTAGGTTTAAAGTGTGACCTAAAGCGTGAATCCTAACCTGTGAAGCTTTACTATATTAAAGATAGATCACACCATCTATTTAAAAAAAAAAAAAAGTTTATTCTTTCTACTAAACTGAAAAATCCACAAAGCTGAGGGCATTTGAAAGCTTTGGAAACATGATCTTTACATATTTACGTTTTCTCCATTTGATGATGTATTGTACTGTTCTGCTATGAAAAGTTAAAAGAATCACATTGTTTATTATGTTTTATTTTTAGAGGTAATAAATTCATCAAAGTAACCACACTTGTTTAACATAGACTGAAATTAATCCAGGAAAATACTAATGAATAATATCACCGAATAATAGTATCAATGAATGTTTTAAACCATTTGTGATATTTTTGTATTTTGTAGAATCCAGTGTTCCGCAAGTATTCAACATTATGTTGACATAAGATTAGAGAATGTAGTCCCACGTAGCAATGTAGCTAGCTAAAACCATACAGCAGTGCTATAGTCCACGAGTGGAAGATTGCATTAATAGTTCCATATGTTTTTCAATAAAATTCTGTAATTTTTCATCAAATGTACGTTGCATAAACTTTCAGCACCATTTTTCCCTGCAGTGAACGTTTCTGGAAAGACCAAAGAATGAAGCTCTGATGTTTGAATAAAGATAATTACATCTAATTGATTAACTGTGTGGGGTATAGTTGCAGAATTTTCTGTTTTATCAGAATTTTTACATACTGGGTTGTTTATCTGTAGAAAGCTGGCTGTCTTACTGCTAGTTCTGCTGGTAAATCCATTGTAACAGCAGAGGACTAAAGGGTGACCTGATGGCTTTTTAGAAACATTTATTTATGCAAGTTATCATTTTACCTCTGCAAAACCAAATAATCTGAAATGCTTTTACGATGCAAAGTTTGGGACAGGAGTTATTAAAGGTGGTCAGAAGCTCCATTTGGAGAAATTGTTTTCAATGGGCTTTAAAAACTTAGATGGGAAGCAGCTACCATTTGCATGCACCATGTTATTGCCTAAATTTGAGAGAGATGAACTTATTTGTAAGAGAGCTGCTGCGCTCAGTTCTGCAGAGCTGAGTTCTAGGTAACCCAGGGAGACTTCCCAGAAAGTTGAGAGAGTGTCTTTGTTCCAGGGTCTTACGACAGGGAATCAGCAAGGGCCTCTGGCTAAAAAGTGTAAGCTGACCTGCAATATTGCAAGTGCAGGAGGTCAGCTATTTGATGTGGGATATATCTTCAGGCCATTCGAATAACTTCATATAGCTGGGTCTCAAAATGTGACTTCCTGCAGTTGTGACCCATGGACCTTTCAAGTACAGTGGAAGTTTTGAGAGATCAGTCATGCAGTTCCCAGGACTCTCAAACATAATTTGCTTCTCGGCTGGTTTTCTGGTCTTTGCAACATTAAGACAATCATGCAACATTAAGACAATCATCCAACATTTTTCTTCTGTTGTGAACTAAAGAACACTTTATTAAAATATATATATTGTAAAAACTTAATAAAGCAGCTCAAACTTTTTCAAGGCTAGACAATACTTTGAAAACTGGTTCCAAATCTCTGGCCTCAATATATGAATACTAATTGTATCTTATCTACTGTCGGTTACTGAAATCCCAACAAGTAGGAAAGCTAATCTGACATCTCCATTCACATACACCTCCTTTTGAGCCTCTTTACAATTCAGTCAGTTATCAATGATTAAATATCCCAGTCCCTACAGTTTTAACTTTTTTTTTTTTAAATCCCTTAACTTTTATTTTTGGTTGTTACTTTCAGTTAGTGAACAGCTCATTTTTGAGCGAAGACATTGTGAATTCCACTTAAAATGGTTGTTTGAATATTTTATTTAAAAAATGTCTCTATGGACAGACTCTGTCCTTCATTACAACAATAGAAATCCTCATTGTCTCAGCAGTATCACTCCAAATTTACAGGAAGGCTAGAATCTGAACTAAAAGATGTAAAATACATTTGAATGTGTGAGCTATCAATTGAGAACAGTGCAGGTGTTTGTTTTCACTGTGACTCATTTTGCTCACAGCTAACATGTAATTATTGAGACCATTCTTAGGTAGATGCATGCAACCCTTGGAGACATCAAAGCAGATGGACCCAGGTCATTGAAATTAGAATTTGACCCTATTAGTACAATAATGGTTAAAACTGTATGTAGTTTGTTTGCGTTTTCCAGAGCTTGCATTTCAATGGTTTTGTGCAAGTTATTTCTAAATTGAATAGCTCTTCTCTAATTTCACTCTTCGTGTTCAGCTTTAAGTCAATTTTGAAGAGTAAGTGCAAAGCCAAATTGTCCAAGGCACTCTCCATTTTGTACTCAAATCACAGATCCAGGCCTGGAAGAATATCAAAGTATATGCTAGTATGATTGAAAATATTACTACAGTCCTTGGATTTTTGACCAACTGGTGTTGACTTTGCAATGAAAAATGCAACCAGCTGTATATTTTCTGTTTGTGACTTTTGTTGACTTTTTACACAACCTCGATTTATTTACTTATTTTCAAGCACCCCTATTTTTATAACATGGGAATAAGGAGAGGAATTAAGTTGAACAGAGACCTTTTTGCTGAGGCCTTACAAAGGAACAGATACTTGACTCCTGCATAGGAAAGCAACATTTTCTGTTTCTTTGTGATGACTCACTATGGGTCAGATAATGGAATCCTATTAGTGCCACCACAGGAGTATTAAGGAGGTTTGCGTGTTTTAGTGGCGAGAGGAAAAAATGAGGGCAAAAAGACTTTTTTTAAAAGAAAAATCAACTTTTGAGAAATAATAGATAAGGCGTTTGTTTTGTTAATTAAAGTTAACAGTGAAGATGAAGGCTGGCAAATGGTTGAATTTGGACTCTGGCCGCTGTGTGTGTACAGTCTGCTTGGAACATAGAAGAAGCCCATTGCTTACAAGCAATTTGAAATGGGTTAACTTACAGCAGTCCTGCTAATCTATAGGGGGTTTATTTGGTTGGGGTTTTTTTGGTATTTTCACTTCTTAACCAGGAAACATCAAAGTCTGGGCTTCAGCCCAGTGTTTTAGGAGCCAAGCTGAAGGAGTTTGCTTTGTTTTTCATCAGATACAACTCTGCTCTGTTTCCACAGGATTTCTCTCATATGTATGTGTGAGACTTGAGTCAGATTTTTGCCTGTGAGAGGCTTGCAGTGGGTGCAGTCAGTATCATTAGCTGTGGGTATTTTTCTCTCTGAGTTTGTAGAAATAATTAGTGTTTTCTTCAAGTCATAACTTCTGGAGTCATGTGTTAACATGACAGGCTGAGTTTTCATTTAATGAAAGTAGTAAATTTGTCACGTTTGTAGTTTGCAAGTGGACATTAACCTTAAAGAATCAATCATGAAGATGCTACAGGACTTCTTGTAGATCTTGCGAGTAATAAGAAAATTTTGTGACTTTTGGTTGGCCTGGGTAATGTTTAAATATCAAGGCAAGTGTTCTGTATCAAACAAACTAATAACCCAAAGTCAAAAGACTTGGCTGGTGTAAAGTATTGTAAATCCATGTAGCCGTGGCAGTTACATGTGAACAGGATCCAAATTTAGGATACTGAGAACAGGATCCAGATTTGCATTTTGGTATCTGATACATGTGTATACTTTTAAACTGCAGTGCACCTTATATATTTGCATTTTACATGTCTAAGAAGCACACTTAAGGACAGGCTTTCAGCAGCCAGACCTGAACTCAGACTTCCTACTGTTGGAGAGGAGAAAAATGCACAGTGCTCTTTCTTATATTTTTCTTTTTTTCCTGCTTTTTCCCCTTCATCTGTGACTGTATGTTTTGCTCTTCGTTTAAATATAATGATCACTGTCACAGATTACAGGGCCGGGGCTCAGTGAAATGTTTTTAAGCATCTGAAGATAATAAGGAAAAAATATATTTCTTTTAGAACAAGTAACAATTTACAACGTTTTGTGGAAAATGGTGATTTGAAAATGGCTGATCACTGCAAAATATGAAAATTAAGATTATTCCCCCCAAATATATAGGAATTTTGCATTTAGTTGTGACTTGACACATGTTCAGAACTGTGCAATTCAGACATTGGCTCAAGATATCCCTGGAAGCAGATCTGGGTTGTCGTGTTTCATTATAGCTATTGAACTATTGCAAGCATGCTATTATGCTGTAATGAAAGGGGTCTTCTTCTCTTTTCAACTTGCAAATCTAGGAGAAAGACCATATGTCGTTAGTCCCTGGCACAGATTCCAGGGAAAGGAGTACTCCAAAGTGCTAAAATATATGCGAGGCTTTTTCCCTTGAAAAAGGCAAAGGAAATATAGTTTTGTCCAGCTGAACCTCAATCTTTTAAGTAAAGTGTATATATATATATATAAAGTATATATATAAAAAAATATGTATAATTGCAATCACAATGCACTTTTTGGAGGATGATCCAGGTTACGTTTGTGTTGACCCATGAGGATAGCATTTGGCCCTATGGGATCTGTGGAAAAAGTGATTCAAATGCTATCTGTAAGTGTAGTGTTCCCTGCTGAGCCCCTCTAGGCCAGGGGTGCCTAACTGGGGAACACCTGGACAGGATCTTAGGCAGCAATTAGGCTCTCGGGATCTGGGGCTCTGCTGGTGCTTCATTCATCATTGTTGCATGTGGAATCATTCATCATTGTTGCATGTGGAATCATTCATCATTGTTGCACGTGGAAAAAAGCTGTGCTTGTGAAATTAAGAAGTGAATCACGGTGGTGGTATATTGGGCATCTGAGACTGAGCTCTGAACCGTCCACCTTCCTTTAGCCTTGGTGTTTCTACACTTGCTTCAACTTGCCAGGGTAATGTCTTCAGTAACATATGTGAATCAAGCATTAAAATCTCTGGTCATCTTCTTGAGAAATCATTCAAACAGCCTGATATTGCAAGGTTGTTTTAAAAAGATTAATGTGGCATTTATTTAATTGGTGAAATATGCATGAAATAGAACAAAAGTCCTGACATTCAGTATACAGGACTTTCAAAAAAGCAGATGTCTTATCAAGGATATGGATGCATTTATTCCTTCTCTTTTCTGTTGAATTCTCTGCTGCAAAATGGACTTCTGGAGGAAGTATGTCCCTAGACTATCTTTTCCTTATGATATAACAATATCTTCCTTTTGATAAGGATCTAATGGTACGTTAATCTCTATTCAAGATTTTGGGTGAAGGTGGCAGTATCTTTCAAGTCCTTTGGTGCCTTCTCTTACCTGTAGACGCCTGCAAAATATCTACCTACCTAACTACAGAATGAGTAACATCTGCAAATGCATTGGGTAGATTAAGTTAAGTGGGGATGCATCCTGAAGAAACATCATGTGGTTTCAGCCATTTGAAACCCAGCCAATACAGATGGAACTTGGAAAAATACCATAAAAAACTGCATTGAAATCTTAACTGTTAGTGAGATAATGAGAGATGATTTTGTGGCCATGGCCAATGAAATTTTCTGTTGAGCTTGCTAGAAATACTGCCTTTATTGCTGATGGGCTGCAATTTCAGAAATGGGCAAATGTTGAGTTCTTCATGCATGCTCTCTATTAAAAGAAAAAAAAAAAAGCTTTTGTAGGTTTACAGCCTTTTTTTGTTCCTTGTTTTTTGGATTTTGGTTGGGTTTTTTTTTTTTTGGGGGGTGGAGGAGGACGGGGTTGGTTTTGTTTTGTTTCTTTTTCAACTGGAAGTAAAGCCCCTATAGGGAGCAGCAGGATGCTGAGTGCTCTCTATAAGAGTCTGTTTTTGAGTCCTTTAGAATAAGTAGAAGAGTCCCCATTAAATCAGTGGACTTTGGATCAGGCCCTTGATATAAAACCAGCCCTTCTGAGACAGACAAAAAGCCCATCTTCCCTGATATTGCCTTCCGTGAGGATGGCCAGTAGTGGATTCTTAGGGACACCACATTCTCAAAGCCAAGGATTCAAAGAATTCCTGAGATGCAGGTTGCTACTGATCCAGCATGTCATTAATACTTGATAGGTCTTTCTTCACATTAATTTGTTTAATCTCTGTTGGAGCCAGCTTATGTTTTGGCTTGCAGAGCATACTATAACACTGCCTTGCACAGTTCTGCATATCGATGCATTGTATGTATGGACCTGCCTTACAGAGAACGCTATGGATTCCAAAATTGTAGGAAAAGATAAGGACAGTTTGTGGGCCAGATGCAGAAACATGGATGGAATTAATTTAAGTAGGAGGAAAAAACACTGAAAGAACGGTGAATTTCTTATGGTCTAGATCACCAATCATAATCTGAAAGAATATTAAGGAGTGAGTTAAAGTATTTGCAAGGCAAAGACAGAATTCATTATTTGGCAGTGCTAGCCCAGGGTGGGTTCAGGACCACAGTGCATCCTCATATTTCTTTAGGGACCGGCTACTTTGAATGTTAATTTTTTGGAAAAAAAAAAAAAAAAAAAAAAAAGAGAAGAAAAAGGGAAAAGGAAGAGAGACAGGCAATTAATCTTTGATAGTAATATTTTCGGTTAACAATGTGTCATTTAGGTGTCTGTTTTCTGATATTAATTTTCAGAAACGTTGGAGAATTCAGCAGTATAGTACTATATCATGGGGATTTGTTTGACTTGTGTTAGGATAAGAGGGAGTGCCTCTATTTGTATTAGCTGGAGGAGGATTGTGAACTATTATCTTACTTTGTTATCTGAGCTAGGAGTGTACAAGGAAGTTTCTTCTACTAATGGTTGAGCCACTCTTCAGATAAAGCCCTCCACAGGATCCCTGTAGCCCTAATTAATCAGCTGTTAAAACAGTAGTTGATAGACAGGCTTGCTTTAAGTTTGAATTGCCTGCAATCAGAGATAACAGGTTAGTCCCATTTGGCAGCGAGATATGAAAGTAGAAGAGTGATCTGTTATCAAAATGATTATGACACTCAAATCAAAATTGCAGTGTGCAGAAGGAACCAGCAAAGTAAACCAAAAGGGAATCTTTTTTACTTTAAGTGATCAAAATACCTTCACTTTAGTGATTGTTTTAGACAGGTTTGAATCCGTTTTGTAAATCCTTGTACTAAGAGCATGCGTTATCAAGACAAATTTAGGCTTTTGGAGAACACTTGCTACTCCAGTAATATTGCTAAAATCATTGGCAGGTAACACTAACAAGGTGCTATAGCAATTACTGCTCCCACAGGACAGGCTGGTGGCTAGCAGACCCAGCCAGCGTGCGGGAGCTGCAGGTTAAATGGCTGTGTTTCAAGTCAGGAATTTAACATGTGTCTTTCTGTATACTGGCCTAATCATCAGGCTGTAGAGTAACTTCTTTCCTTATTCAGTTCATATTTAATAAATTATGCAGAATGCTTCAGCACCAGTGGTGTAGAGGGGAAAAATGTATCCCAATAGCTGGGTCACTTGCCTGGGTGTTATGGCAGGTCTGGGCTTGAGTCCCTCTCTGCTGGGTTTAGAGCCACAAAGAATGACCTTTTCTTTGCTCACATTCAGCATTAAAAGACAGATTAGAGGGATAATGGCAAACTTTGTAGGCAGTAGGTACCTGATTTATTTTAAAACATTATTTTGTTATTGACTCGTTTGTATCACACTAACCATCAGAGGCATCTCTCAGGCCTGATGCCACTGCTAGTTCCTGCACAAGTAGTGATAAAAACATTCTCTCAGTCTAGATTAAATTTACATTTTAAATTCTCTGTATGTAACAAGAAGGTACCTGCTTCAGAGAGGCATGCAGAGAGCCTGAGAGAGAGATAGACCTCTCTATAAACAACCAAGCGCCTTTCATGTCTTTCAGCCTTGGCATTGTTTGATAGTCCCATGTTCACAAGTGGGATAGAAGTCCCTCTAAAACAGAGGTACTGTTTCTTTTGACTACTCTGTATGCAGGTGAATATTCTTCTGTTGACCCCATTGTTTAGTCTCAAGACTGATGCTTATCCGTGCTTCAGGAATGAAATTACCACTGGCTTCATACCGATGAAAGCAAGTTGGTCACTGATCACCACAAACAGTCACAAACAGGGCAACAGCATGGCCAACAGCCTTTTCTTGAGATCACATGCCTTAGTATTTTTTTTTTTTTAAATGTGCTACAGACCTCAGTAGATGTGTTAGTTCTCATTGGAATTCTCTGTAACCATAATTAGTTCATGTACATTTACTTTTTCTTCCTGGGATTCCTGTCATTGGGACACAGAGTTCTATTTTCCCCATTCACCATGGGCAGACATTGTCTTTCTTTTTCTTTCCATATTCTATGTCTTAGGTCATGGACCCTCTATTTCTTGCTCCTTATCTCTGCTAGAAACTACGCCCTCCTTATGCTCTAGTACTTGTTATTACTTTGTACTTTTGGGCGCCTATTCAGCTGTCCTTGTTGTCCGGAGGCAAGTTTCTCTAGGCTAACACTTCTTTTCCCTGTGAATCAATCTTCTAAGTTCAAAAGATGTATCCTGCTCTTAAACCACTCACTATCTAGAAGATCATATAGGTCTTCAAGATTACATGTGTGCGCGCCATGGCTTTCAGCTCTGAGGGTAAAATTTGTTCCCTTTTTTTAATAGGTAAGCCCTATCCCCTCTGCGTAGCCTCATTCTGGTTTGGCTGATGCTTCTCATCAAATACCTCTATCTGGTGTTCTGCTGTTTTAGATGTTATTTTTGACACCTGAGTTTTACTTGCTCCTAATTCTTTTTCACTGATGAAATGGTAAGGAAAAAAAAAGTTTTAACTTTCTGTTTTCCTTTTCATCCATCAATGTTCATCTCTCTGTACCAATTCAAGTCTCAGTTCTGCTGTGCCCTCAGGTTTACTTCTGAAAATCCGGCATCCTGGTGGTCACTCCTTTTGATGCAGTCTGTTTGCTCTGTTTCAAGGTGCTGCTTGGCCCCTCAGATAATCATGCTTCTTTTCTTGTGGCGTCTGTTTTAGGTCAGCTGATTCCTGCATCTATTGCCTACCACCTGGTGGGTAAATAATATGAGAGTACTTCATGTTTCTAAAATTAAACTCTCTCTTTTACTTAGAAAACTCTTTTCGGAGCCTTTGCAATTAATTTACTGCTGCTATAGTGGCCATGTGCATGTATACTAGCTCTCCAGTGTACCGGCCAAGCTTTCTCCCAGTAGCCATCCAAGTTCCATGTAGACCGCTACCCAAGGAGCCCACAGCTGCTCAATGCCAGATCAGCAGGGCATACAGCCATCTAGCAGATTTTCTCACCACTTCAGTATGCATTGCTCCCAGGTACCATTGACCAGATTTTCAACAGCCCTCCTTTGCTAGGGATCCTGTTGGAAGTAGAGCAGTGACTGTGGAAAAGTCACCCTGCCTTAAGACACAGCAAAGGGCATAAGGGATGCAGACCTTGCTCCTGTGAGCCCAAACGTGTGCGACTGATGTGATGTTCCCCATTCCTACCAAACCTTCAGAGTAGATTTACCCACTGCTGTCAAAAAAATCATTCTTCTAGGACCCATATTTTACTTCCATTTTAGTCATATATCATGGAATGAAACAGTAACACTTGGAAGCGTAATGTTCCTATTTATACATTTAACCGTTAACTAGACATGCACACACATGTATGCATGTGTGTGTGCACACACAGCGGTTGTATTAAAGACACATTAGAAGAAACATTTCCAGCACAGGGATTTAGCTGTGTGAATCCCATTAACATTAATGGGAGTTGTTCCTCTAAATCCCCAAGTATCTTGTTAAAATATACCTATTAGTGACAGGCTGAAGCCTACAAAATCCATCAGTTTCCAAGTTAAAACTGAAACTTCATCATTAACTTATCCTATTGTGCCTAGGTAATGCAACACCCTTTAACTTCTCAAATTCAAAGGTATCTTTTCTCTATAGAACTTAAAAAAAATCTTGTCTTGTTAATACAATAGGTTCTGCTGTAGTTAGCCCACTCTAATTCTTGATCGTGTTGGAAATGTTTTCTCTCTCAACCAATACCATTTAAGAAGGGACACTGTTACAAAAATATCTTTGAAACCATTATGAGAAATAGAATATAAAATATAAATGGACTAATGCATTCTCTAGTAGTAGGTCATAGTATTGAAGTATGTCAGTGATAAACTGTCAGGTACTGGATTATTGTTCTTGGGATTTTTAAAAATAAAGACTGAGAGCTTGATATGTAACACCCGAGTCACTCTAGAAGATGAATACCTGAAGAAATCAGATACATGAAGGAAACTTAATGTACAGTAAACTCATTTAACAATGCCATTATGACAGACAAAGACCTTAAAATGGACACTCCAAATTTTTACCAGTGTAGTTATATGTGTTCTAGACATGATGAGGTTGTATTCCTGTGTGATGATAAAGGTCTGTATTGTAGATGTTGTAGGGCAGCAGTAGAGATGACGAAGCTGAGTAAATTATCTGTTTCGGCTGCAGAGTTGCCTTTTCTGAGTTACTGGAGAGGGTGAGTTTAAGGGTAGATTAGCATGTGCGGATATCTGTACTAATGCTGTTGTGTTGTTTCTGATACATGAGGTAGCTCACTTACTGTTGGCTCAGGTAACTCTGCACTGTAGATATAATAGAATGCCATGCTTTTATAGCTTTGATAATGGTATAACTTTTTCAGGTTTTGGTAGGAAGCTGAAAAAAGGAGTGCCAGAAAAAGCAGGATCCACAGTGACATACTGGTAAAATATTTGGAACATAGACCTGCATCAAATATAATTTCCTCCCAGTTTAACATCAGAGATAAAAGGGTTACAGTGAAAGTGAGTATCAGATCCAGTAAGTCCTGCTCTTTTTGAGTAGAGCACGGCACAAAAATAGACATCTATGCAACCCCACTGCGGTTGCTTTCATTTTCACCACAGTGGAAACAGCCCTTCACCTCTGGGCTGGAACCAGTAAGTGAAAATATCCTCCCATGCAAGAAGAAATGACTGTAATTGCACTGTATGTGTGTATTTATTTCCCCCTTCCCTCTCCCAGTGTAGACCTCTGTTTTAATATATTGCAAATAATTTTTCTGACTATAGGTCCCCAAATGGCTCTTGTTAACCTGTGACCAGTACTCCTGCTCTCAACAAAATGTGCTCCCTGCTAGACCTAGCACATGAGTTTGTTCGGTCAGGAGGAGCTCTGGTAGGGCTTCTTCCAGTAGCTTAACTATTAACAATAAGCAGTGAAATGAGTCATCCATACTTTATTTTTAATTAGAGCTGCAGTGAGCTCAAGCTTGAGATTTTTTTTTTTTGCCTGCAGAGCTCAGGAGCTGAAACCTGCAGTACTCTCCTGGTACTGGCTGTGCAGGGATTTCTGTAAAGCAACATCGTTAGGTTGTTGTGGATACAAACAGTGGAGCAAAACCAACACAACATGCAGATTCACAGGGGCAAGTTATCATAATTCCTGTTGGCTTAGTGTGGCTGGAGGTGTTTTTCTTGCTCTGTTTCTGGTTTCCCTCTCACCGCCCACCCCCTCTGAAACAGAAGCCCGAATAATGAGTGAGACAGCACTGGATAAAGGGGAAATTAGTATTTAGATATGAGGGTTGGTTGTTTTAGATGCATTTAATTGTTTGTATTTTAGATATGCTTAACAAGCTTAGTATGATGTTTTCAAGTTACCAATGGACTGGAAAAATATCTCCACTGACTCCTGGATTCAAGTGGCACATTTGCATTTTAAACACCTTTTGAATTCATTTCACATCCAGCACATGAACAAGCCCAGAACTTCCCGTACAAAACAAAGTTCTGATGAACTATCCCTGATAGTGCCTGTGATCCGTCCAGAAATGGTTAATGCCTTTAAAATGAGGAGTGCATCCAGTGCTCACCTAAGCTGCAGTGCCAGCCTTTGCCAAAACGACACTGCAGTCGATCTGCTATGCTAATACAGACACTGGCTTTAAAGGAAAATAGTTCTTGAAATGTATTGGAAAGCAGCAGGAAAATGTGTTGTGCTGTTTGGCATTTTGTTATATCTTGGTGAATTAAAATCCTCAATAGAGAGTTCCATTTTTTCTTATCTGGGTTGCTGTTATCTGTGGAGGAAAATCTAACTTGTTAAGCCTGTATGCTTTGCGATGTCAGTGCCAAGCATTTGGGAAGCTGGCTGTCGGAGCCCTGGACCCACTTCTGGCAGCTTCCATCAGATTGGTCACAGCAGCTCTTCACTCTCCTTCTTCCTTACCTGTGTTTTATTTTGTCTCTTGTTTTGGAAGTTTGTTGGGGCAGAAAATGTCGTGAGATTTCTGAGATGGTATCCTTAATTTCAGCAAGCAGGACCATAGTGAAGGTCATGCTGTTTGTTACGTACGCATGGTATTTATTTCTCAAGTGCTGTAACTGTTCCTTTCTACAAACGCATTAGGCAGATAATGACTTAAGCTTCATCTTACGATGGGTGCATTCATTTTTAGCCTGGGTCGCTCTGAGATTTCTTTTGCATCCCTAGTTAATGGGTGGGAGGACAGGTTGTGATGGAACAACCAGTGTGGTAATGGTGAAAGGGTAGGAAGCAAGCTATGCTGGGCCAAGGACCTGGGCTCTGCAGAGCGTTTCAAAGCAGCACACAAAATATTAATCAGTCAGGTGCTTCTTTCTTCACAGCCTAAACACAGAATCCCTCGTTCTGGGGTGCAGGCAGAGTCACGCTCATCATGAGGTTTCTGTGGCTCAGGTCTAGATGGCTCTAGTGGTGCTTTTGCTTAGAGGGCAGAGACAGTCTTTGGTGAGTGTAGCAGCAGAGGGGAGCAGGTGAGAGCCCCGAACCCAGGCTGTCTGCCTTGCTCCTCATCACTGCAGCTATACTGGGTGGCTTGGGAGAGAGGCAGAGGTGGCATACAGGTTGTGTGTGGCTGGTGACGGTTATATTCAGGCAGGAGAAGTGTGCAGACCAGTAGCAGGGAAGGACTTGTGGATAGAGGCATGAGTGCATTTGGAACAAGAGCTCACCCAAGTTGTACTGGGATGGTATTGTGACAGTTTGCTGTTATCTGGAGCCCTCGCTGAAGCAGTGCACTGGAGCACCAGTGGGGCCTGTGAGCCAGGGGAACATGCAGCTTCTTGCTGGGCTGGGCTAGTTTAGGCTGCAGGAAATTTGATATTTACCCTCACGAAGAACAGCCTTGATAAAAGACCTCACTTTGTAGCATTTTTCATGAGAAGAGCCACACTGAATAACACAGTTACAGAGAACAATGCAGATAGGAGCTTGTCGGGGGGAGGGGAGATTAATTGACACAGAAACTGGAGAAGAACGACCACTACGATGGATAAGGCAAGGAGTTAGAGATCGAGATACCGGGCTTGGTGGACAGTACTTGAAAAATAAGCACCCTTATGCTGTGCAAAAGGACCAAGAGGAGGACAATGTAGCTTGGGGAAAGAAGCACAGGAAAAAAGATCGGTGAGGTGGGTTGGTTACAAATCCAACAGTAATTTAGAGTTTCAAAGCTAAGAGACTTAAGCATATAGGTGAAGAGGGCTGTCTGTGTGTATGAACCAGACAATATCTGCTTCTGATCTGAGATTCCATCTTTCTCTGTTTCTCTCACTCTCTGCACCTCATTGTGATTAGTACATGTTTTGGTAGTAAAATCCAAATTGCGAAGTAGCTGAAAAATTATATTCAAGAGTATCCATATAGTGATTTGTCATTACTATAGATTTTTATGTCTTTGTGTAGTTAATGTAACCTTTTTTGGAGAGAGTTGGAAGGCAGCATTAAAAAAATCAGTTGCTTCACCACTGGTTTGAATTGCTCTAATTGAAACCAGTATTATTTCATTTGATCTTGTAATTAAACAATGTAATTTATATTAATCCATTAAATAATTTGGCTAATTGCTTTTACACTGATTGTATCTTAGCCTTTTTTCTTTTAAATTATTATTGGAACCAAGCGGATATCTACTGAAAACCAGTAAGCCACAAGTGAAGAAAAAAATCTTTTTTATTTGTGGGAATTTTTTTTTTTAGGCTCTTTGATAAAAAACTGTGTTAAAATATAATCACAGAGGCCCTGATTCAGTCAAATGTTTAAGCATATCATTTCACTGCTGCTCAGTAAACTTTGGGGCTTTCTTGAATCAGAGTCTAAATGATGAAAAGCCAGACTTTCACTGGAAATTAAAGCTTTGCATCCTAGGGAGGGAAAAGATGGTCTCATACTAGCAAAAGAAATGGACTTTATTCCTGTTTCCATATCACTGACCTACATAGGGTAACCTCTGTGAGTTACTCATCCTAAGCCCCATCTGCTTGCTGTGTACAGCTGAGAACGCTCACCGCTTTCCAGGGAATGGTATGAGGCAGTAGCAGCTGTAAACTGTGCTCACATGCATAGGGCTTAGGTGACTAATGGAGTACAACAAATAATGCCCAGCAAACAGTCAGCTTCACAATCTCTCTTTAAGTTGAAATCTGTTTATATGCATTCAGATAACATTCATTCATAGGAATACATTTGCAGAGATCAGATTGTGAACTACCTGAGAACCTGAAAAGTTCTCTTGTACTTCGAAAAATCTGTTCACAGTTCACACACTTGAGTATAATTGGACTTGCTGAAGTTAAGATCATTGTGTTAGGAGTACCCATGATGCATATGCCCTAGTGACAAATTCAAAAAGGACTCGCCTATTGCAGTGAATTCTTGCTTCTGTACTCATGGTACCTAATTATTGCCTTGCTATATGCAATTCCAACTGAGAACCTGCCTGACCATACAGGAAAGTGCACATACCAAAATAAGCAATGGTGTAAGAAACCAGAATGGATGAGAATGCATTAAGCTAATTCTTCAGGATAAAATAATTTCCCTCCAGGTCTGCCAGAGTTCAGATTTTTTAGGATGCTCACCTCTACCGCTTGTCAGCAATGTGCCTGTCAGCTTAAAAGAGCAAAAAAGAGACGAGGTGCACCAAGATGTTTGACAAAGGTAGGAGCAAGCATCAGAAGACAGCAGATATGTCCATGATACTTGAGTGCATCACGCTGCTTTTGCTATCTCTGTGTTGTTTATTTTTGGTGTCATTTTGGATAGTTGCAGTCATGAATGTCTTTTTTTTTTTTTTTTTTTATTATACAGTCTGTGGTCCTCTTCTTGGCATCTGCTTGCTGTGGTATAGTTGGACTTTGCCATGAGTGAAATTCTGCAGCATATTCATTGTTGATATGCTGAGTGGGTGAGATAGTTTAGTGTTGGTGGAATAGGCAATAACTTTGCATCTGAGGGAGATCCTCCAAAATGTTGTTCTGCAGATGTTCAAACTTTAGCTTCTGAGCAAAAAACCGATTGCTTTATATCTATCTCACTGATTACTAGTCCCGGGTCCCTGCGAGCCTGTTTAGTGCTTTGCTGTGTTATTAATCTTGTTATTACTAAGGCCCATAACCTGAGGGCTGCATGAGTTAGACTAAAATTTACAATGTATTTAATAGATGTATATTGCCGCTTTACACACTGCCCTGTGATACCTGTATGTTGCTGTTGCCGTAACATTTTTGAAATACACATATTGCAATTTTGCCATCTATTATTGTTCTTTTTCTCAAGCATTCTTACTCTGTTGAGCTGGCCCAGACAGCCAGATTTTCCCTACCCATCCTTCTATCCATTTAAAAAAATATAATTTTGTAGATTCAAGCCTGTTTCTTACAGTATTTCTGGTAAATTGTAGTTGGATTAGACTTATTTCTTATGGCCTCATTTTGTCTTTTTATTTCTACATTCTAGTACTAATTACTAGTGATGTGATTAATGTTCCACATACCTGGTAGCTTTGCTCTTTCTGGTTTTGAGATAATGTTAATTAATCCAACTTTGAAAAAAATACCTGCAGTCCTGATCGTATGTCACATTTCTAATTCTTCCTGGAAACCAGAGGCTATATAAAAGCAGAGTAATTAGAGATATATTTATGCGACTGTGCTTGCAGAAACTTTCAGTCTAGGTATCACTGTTAGAAATACCGATTGCATTTAAGAGGATAACTATAAGCAATTCTTTGTTACATTTATTTTATATAGGATTAACACAAAGGCTGTAATATCATTTCAGTGTCTTTTCATAGAACTATAGTGAGGGGTTGTTCAGTTTGGAGGAAAAAAAACCCACACCATAAACCACCAAAAACTCCACTCTTTAAAAATGTCTAACTCGTTCTGACACATTCTTTAAATGTCTAATAAATACCTGAAGTGGTTTTGGGGTTTCCTGTATTGATAACCTTCTGTGTATGAATATTAAATTGCATTAAACTGCCATGATTTTGTTGACTCTAGACAGGGTGAGATCATAGCATAATAGCAGTTTGGGAGAAAATAAAGAAACAAGTATACTAGCTGCAATGCATGCTAGTCACATCCCTTACTATGCTACTGGAAAGTGATCAGATACAACAAGGATAAGGGTAGTTCAGGAACATAGAGAAGAAAGAATAGCAGTTACTTTCAGAGCACTTTGGTTTATCTTGTGATGCCTGTTTTCTTTGCAAAATCACTAATGGTCACTATTACTGGAATTGTTAAAGTGACCTTTAAATTGCTTTACAAATATCGAGTTGTGGATGCAATCTACCTTTGCACAATAGTCAATTGTCCATCCCAACTTAAACAAAACAAAAACCAAGAGTGTATTTCAAAGTATTTCAAGTAAATTCCTTCAAGTATTTTTAAGAGTGTCACCTATAGTCCTTAGCTTTGCAATAATGTCACCTTTTATACAATGTTAGGAGTGATTTTTGTCCTGGAGAATGGCTAAAATCTTGGAAGATGATAAAAGCTGGGTGTTTTGTGTTTTTTTTTTTCCAGCCATCCTAGATTTTGGTACTGTACGACTGAGCATACAATTGTCATTGAACTTTGTGTGTGTGTATATATACACGCACTTATGTACATAAATGTATGCATAGGCACACACACCTTTCAGGTCAGAATGTAACAAGAATTTATACAATTGAGTGCAAATCTTTTCCGCTGCCAATAATTCTGATGCGGCAGCTATCTCTCCCCAGATTTATGGGTATCTGCCCTCTCTCATCTTCTGAGTTGCTAATATAATCTCCCCCCAACCCATATGGTCAGGTTAGAAAACTGGCAAATGGTAGTGCTTTGGTTCCCAGGTCACATTGAGACAACTTCGGGAGACTCATCAAGCAGTGCAGCTGGCACATCTGTGCAACCAGTGTGTCCCATATGATGGTGGGGGCAAGTCCCACATGAGGGTGGAACCTTATAGGCTCTTCAGCAGAAATGAAATGCATTATATGAGCAACTTTATACATTTATAACTCGCATTTATTGTACAGTGGCTATAGCACTGTATTAGTTGAACAGCACGTTTGTGTGCTACTAAAAGGTTTGTCTCTCCCTATAGAGAACTGCAGTCTTGATGCTTACACTTTACTAACCTGTATACCAAAAGTCATTGCATTAAAACAAACTGGAGTTCTGTTAGGCTCTCATCCCATTCATGATATTTCAGATTTACTTACTGGATTCCCAGATTAAAATCTAATTAAAACTTTGATGCTAGTTGTTCTGTAAATTAGGACAAGCAAATGCTTTCCATATGTTAGTGTGACACTTCAAAAAAAATTTTTGTGTGGAAGATCAATTCAAGAGAAGAGGTTTGGGTCTAAGTGGCCTCATACATTTCTTTACCTCCTGTGCATCAATACAGTTCTCTGTTTTTCTGGCACCAATATCCCAGGTGATGTGACTGATATTTCAGTGATGACCTGACCCCCATCTTACAGATATTAACCCAGATGAATGATTCTGATCAAACTTTCCCAGCCTGAAGTTATTTTCTTTGTCTGCATCAACAGAGTTGATGTTAAGATCCTGCAGTGGACTCTCAACACCACTTAGGGTATGAGTTGTTAAAGTGCCTACTTGTTATATTATCATTGTTGCTGTTATTTATTATTTATACACTGCTATTGCTGTTTGTGAGACTTTACAGAAAATACAAGTCCCTGACCTTGAGGTGCCCCTATGTTGCTGCCAATGGAGTGTAGGAGAGGTGTCAAACAAAAGCCTGAAGTGAGGTGAGGGTTGATGTTTATGGGAAGGATGAGCGTGAGGGTGGGTAAAGCACTGAGGTACATTTGGTTATGTAAAGCTCATTTTGACTAAGCTGAGTGTTGCCCTGAGTGCTGAGAGGATTTCTCTGCACAGAGGAAACTTGTTAAGATGAAAAGCAGTGTCAGCTCAGTTGGTCCCTGCTTGGGGATGGCATACAGGTGTGCTGTGTGTCCTGGCAGGTGATGGAGTGTGCTGCCACCCACCAGCCCTGCTGCTGAGATGGTCTCCCAGGACAGTGGAAGTTGCAGGGTGGCACACGAAGGTGATTGAGCTGCTGGCTGGCTCAAGCACTCTTTCATGCAGTTTGGGATACCTCAACTTTCAGCACTCTTGCACCGAAGCTAGTCTAATGGGTCAAAAGGTGGCCCCTAGAAAAAGTTGCCACATCCCAGAGATAGCGACATTCTGGCATCCCCTGAAGGTAACAGATAGAAACTCTTTTAATGAGGGGGAAAAAAAGTATACTGGACAAGACTGATTAACTGTAAGCATAGAGACTGGAAGCAGCCAGCTATGTAACTGCTTGATAATTTTTCTCTATACAGAAACTGAGGGAAATATAGACTTTTTTTTGTGAATACCCAAATATCATACATAAAGAATAACTTTCTCACACTCTAAGGTAGAGGCAAAATGCCTGGTGCAGGTGGGGAGAGGACCCAGTTTATTGTTCTGGGTCTTCAGTATCGGACACTGCTAAGGGTTCAGGTACCCAGTCAGGTTCCTGTATGTCAATATAACCGCATGCGTGCCCTTTGATCCATAGAAAATGCAAGATAATTTAACATAGCTTGGTCAAGACATAAGGATAGTTAGCTGCAATCTTGCTTGTATTTTTATGAATGCAAAACAATATGTAAAATGTCCTCTGTACACTGGAAATCTGAAATGTGCCTTGAGGCAAAAGGCAGAATTCAGACCTGGTATAAGTATATTGAACTCCATTGAAATCTCTGTCCTTACAGTTTTACTCACTCAGGCCTGATTTTGACCCTAAATTAATCATAAGGGACTAAATTTAACTTGACATAAATGTACTCTTGTATGCACGTATACATAAAAAGGCACAAAAAGGTTCAGTTAGCATAGAAAATAAAATGCAGCTAATTATTGCAGATCTTTTTTAAGTATGTTTGCAAGTGATGTGTTTTCAAAACAAGCTAAACAATAATTCATCAGCTTGTGTACCACATGCTGGCTAATGAATAAAGTCAAGAATCAGGAAGCAAATGTAAATATGGGGTCTAATTCCCAACTGCCAAATTAGAAGTATTTTGTGCCCACTTTGCACAGGTGCAAGTGACAACATAAGTTACAAAACAGCTGGGAATCTGGTCTCACAGTCTGTTGTACTGTTCAAATAATTGAATTTAAAGTGCGGTTACTGACTAACTAAAGCCTCTCCAACTGTATTGGTCCTCATTTCCCAACCCCAGGCCTGAGAGAAGACCAAGCCATTTGAGAAGATTGTCATTCAAGCTTATCCTTTCAATCAGAATCCACAGGAAAAAAAATGCCAGTTTCTTTTATGGTGGCAGTTAATCTGTCAGGAGCAGATTCAAGTTTTGGCAAAGATCTGTGGTGAGATAAAATGAAAAAGCTGCCAAACAGCATTGTTAGCATGGGGAGGAGGAAGGGAGGGGAGCTGACATGACTTCCCAAGTTAAATGCCAAGCACACCTACATCGTTTTCAATCAGGCCATGTGAAAACACGGATATTTATAGCTGTAGTAAGCTTTAGTGCTCATTTACCCTGGGGCCAGTGTGTTCACTGCAGAAATGGATTCATAATAGCTAATGCTCGTTTCTACAAGGTTTTTGTAGTTTACTTGAGTAAGTATAGCATAACACGCTAATAGTTTTTATATAAAGCACATATAAAAAATTGGTTTGCAGTGCCATGTGGTTTGTGGCTCAGTGCAGTGTTGTGCTCATCATTTCAACTTCATGCTTTGACTGCTTTCAAATGTATTTCTTTCTTCTCTTGCCATTGTCATCTGCATTTGAGACCTGGAAAGGATTTGGTGCCAATTTTAGGATGGTAACTTGATTAAGCAACTTTTCTTTTCTAAAGGGGATTTAAAAATCTGTCTTCAAGTGTGTTTTTAGATAGTTGCTGTTGGCTGAAAATGCATATTTATGCCTTGGTGGGATGCTGTTTTATCTGCTAAGTCAGAAACAAGATATGTTTAAGGGGAGATGTTAATAAATAAACATGACTGTGAGCCTGTATCATATTCAGTACTTGCCTCACCTGACTGTCATTTTTTTTCATGGGGTCCAGATTTGAATATAAGCTGCTAAAATAACACATAAAATTAAAGACCAGGTAGTTGTACAGTTTCTGTGTTGCACGATGTCCTCACACCACTATGCACTTGTAATTCAGGAAGCGTGGAGCCACGTTCTCCTTGCTGCTGGGGCAGAGGAGCTCACAGACACCTGGATTAGCTGCCACGATTCTGTTTTCTGCAAAGGAGGAGAGCGGGAATCTTTCCTTCCCTGGGTTTCCCCTTGGTAACTTGAATGCTGTTCTCATGTTTTAGTTCACGAAACTTTGTGCTACCCAGAGCACAATCTGGCTGGTGCTGCAGAGCCTGGTGGTGCCTGGTGAGGGGTGCTGAGCCTCCTGCTGCGAGATCCTGCCACTGGGTAGCCTCCATCTGTCTGTGCCAACTGTCGTCTCTGCTTTTTGCTGCTTGCCTGGTGCTTTAGGGCACAGCTTGTTCTTTTGGGAGTGAAGGATTGGAAAGGACCATGAGGGTTACCAAGACTGCTCTGCTGTAACTGCAAGTGTCTGCGGAGTTCGTTTCATGTGTAGATGACACCTGGTAGGATCCTCAGCCAGAATAATCCAGCTAGTTTTATTAATAAACACTACATGGCCATTTTTGTCTTGAAATATTCTGACTCCACAGAGATTACAAGTTCCCTGAATTTCATTTGCAGTTTTAAAATGAGCATGCAGAACAGCATATTGGGTCATTGGGATGCTCTTAGGACATATGTTTTAAGTGTCTCTGTTTTCTCACAAGCTTCTATTTTTATCCTCCATTATTTTCACAAGTTCATAGTTTAGGCAGAAAAGTGTTTCAGGGGTTAGAAGTGCATCCCTTGAGGAAGCGTGTCGATATAATAAAGCACTGAGTGCATAGCTGGCGTGGTACTCTGCTCTCTGGTTGGGTAACTTCTAATGAGATCTTTTGAAGATGTCAGCTGTTTGCATAAAATGTAGAGGAAATCTGGGATAAACAGAGCCTTTCAGCTTTTGTGGGTCTCTTAACTCTGTTTTCTCTTCATAGCCTTTCAATCTTAGCCAGCATTTTACTCCCCTAGAGCTGGTCAGGCTTGTTTGAGTGAAAATTAGGTCTTAGTGTCTTTATTTCCATTGAGTATCAGATAGCTTGATCAATTTTAATTACAGGAATGACCTGACTTGGTTGTAACCCATTACTGGCTTTGTACTGGAGAGGAAATCTGACCAGGATTTCTAGAATCTTTTGGGTATGGTAACTATGCAAAACATAACCTACAAGATAAAATAATGAAAAGGTGAGGAGAGGCTTTTCCTTGACCATGGGAAAAACAAGTTTCTGCATCTAAAGACAAACAGCTCATGTAAGTGGAAACACTTGAGAGTTCATGCTGGCTGGAGGTGGCTTATAGTACAGCACAGGTCAAGGATCAATCCTGGGAGGCCTGATTTTGTTCACTTTATATGTTAATAGTCTTAAAGTAGAAACATGAAGTAAAGTGATAACACTTGCTGATGACAGAGTCTTGTGGAGAACAAGTTAATGTGAGGTCAAAAGACTGTAAAATTCAAAATAACTTAAATAGACTAAGAAAATGGGTAGATAAGTGGCGTATGGAAGCTAGTTTAGAGAAGTTTAAGGTAGAGAGGCTCACACAGCTACCTGGTGTCCTGCACACAGAAATTTCCTCCTACCTGTGGCAGCTGGAGCACTTGCAAACTTGAAATGTAAGGAGAAGATGTAGCTACAGGAGTTTAATGCTTACAGCCACACCAGCAGCAATGGGTGGGAGATGCCATCATAAATCCCAAGTGACTATACTTACACGTGCAAAGGCTTATAGTAAAATATCTGGAGACTTCAAGGAAGCTGTTGAAGTAGTTCCTAATTAAAGATATCACTGTAAGTTTTCTTATGGCAAATGAATTTTCAGTGGATAGAGATAATCATCCATGCAAGGTTTAGAGACCATTCCTTGTGCAGGGGGTACTGCTGTGGAAAAGGGTATAGTAAGTATACCCTTTACTCTTATGGTAAAGAGTATAATAGACCTAACACTAGATACACTTTGAAATATTTCATAGTGTGTGTTTAATCATAGCTACATGTAAATCCATTCACATTCCAACATTGCTCAGATTTTCTAATTACAAATTGACGGTTGGTTTTGTGTTTTTAATTTCAAAGCTGCTATCTACTCCCATTTTTTTTTTTCTCTAAACTGCCATACAGTAACGTTGAGAAATTGAGTTGGCTAGGACTGCTGAGTAACCCCATGAACTAATGAAGTAAACATTTGCAACCACTGTGACATGGAAATCATCCAGCTCTCCCTGGTGTACACCTGCAGAAACCTGTGATTCACCTCTGAGTCACTCTGCAAATGTTAGCAGGGCAAAGCTGACAGCCGTGTAGAGAGCTCACTCTGCTGCCAGTTCTCTCCCTCTCCCCTGGAATAATGACATTAATGATGCTTCCAAATGGCTCACAGGGTTGCAAAATGAGAGATCTAAAAATCCATGTGGCAGCTTCATTTCCTAATAGGATGCATTAAGTAGGACATTGCATGTTTTACAGGCTGAAGTTGATTAGACAATAAGATTTAAAATATGTAACTAAAGTGGTTGGAAAAATAGGTTTTGGAAGCTCAGATCAAAGCTTTACAGGGGGGTGATTAGATAAATAAAAAGTTTAAGCCTAACTGAGCAAATAATTGCACATCCTCTGAAAAGAACAGTTCATAGGGATTGATCAAATGTGAGTCACCCGAGGCACAGATGTCTTTCTAAGAATATTCCATTTAATTTTCTTAATGTACACCAAAAGCAAAGAGATACTGCTGCTGATCAGTGAATACTCTTATTTGCATAAGGAAAGGCTCTTTAAAAATAATGGAGAATGAAAAACAATACAATGAAGTAACCACCAAAAAATGATTCAGTTCCTGTTGTCTAATAGGGATAATTTCCTTTTTAGCAGTGGTTTCCCTCCCTCATTACAAAGTGTAGGCTTTCTGTTCTTTAGTATATACTAGAACCACATAGCACATGCTCAAAGCTGAAGAGAAATGCAAGTCTCATTGCAGTCTGTTCTTAAGGGTGGTTTTGTACTTTCCGTTGGAAACATCAGCCTCAGGAGACTGGTAAGAACCTTAGAAGCACAAAATAAATAGATCCTAAAAATCTGTGAGGTTCTCACTGTGCACTATTGTCTCCTCAGGTAAGGAATGGAGTTTGAGGACAAAGTAGGAGAGACTGGAGGTAAAGAGGGTCTCTGTAGAGGGGAATCCTGTTCCCTGAGGACAGACTTTTTGGAAGAACTTTTCCCTTCTTGACTTTGGCATTGTTTTTTGTGAATCTACCTGCAAACCCCTGTCCTCTGAAGGATGTGTGTATAGGGAGGCTGAATTAACATTACAGAGAAGAGCCTGACAGGGTGAAATTCTGCCCTTCAAGATTTTGGCATGTGTTCCATTTATTGCAACAAAGCCAGAGTTTCACCTTTGCTGTTTCTGAAGGGAAATAAATAATAGCAGGGAGCTTGGCTTCTTCCAACCCATTCCTCAGACCTCCCTCTGACACGGGGAGTGCTTATGGAGTGAAGCTGGGGAAAAAGTAACAAGAAAAAGGTTATGCAAAAAAATCCCAAGATCCTTACAAAGAAGCTCTGTGCACAATCCTGAGACATGCAGCACTGTCACATTAAAGGCGCCATACAGATGTTGAGTATCTCACTGACTGGAATATATTTTTTTTATTCAAATACTTATGTTTTGCTTTACTTGTTCACTCTTTGAACACCAAGCTGTTAAATAAGGGATACACAAACTCAAAGAAAATTCAATCTGCCCCTGTGTTCCCCTCTATCATATCTTTTATGTCTCTGCAGATTGCAGTAGGCATCTTCTGAATGCTTCCAACAAGCTGATAGTGGTAGGACGTGTGTATCCGTTGGAAGGTTAGAGTTGGTAATGAAATAATGGCTATTGAATTTCACTTTAATGAGTGGCTTGGAACCATGACTAAACCTGCTTGTTCTTAACAAAGGATACCTGACCTTCTGTCTTGAGCTCTTTTATTTCATGTAATACCTAATTTCTGAAGGCAGCTGATCTTTTCTCACTACTCCCTCCCTTCTCTCTCCCTCCTCTACTTTCATGGCAGGCATTCATATACTTGAATTTGGCATTAACTGAAATCCAGTATGAGGAGTGCCGTTCAGAAATTGTCTTGCTGAGATGAGATGCTGTGTAGGTTTTGGTATGTCTCTGGCATCACTAGTGTGATTGCCAGCTCTAGGATAACTGGCTACGCCATGTGAGCCATGGTTTGCAAGCACCTTTCATATATACTTCACAGCTGATGTAGAAATATTCCTGATGTAGTAAAGAATGTTGTAATTCTGACTTTGAGAACCATTTGTGATCTCCAGTAGTGTGGAAAGGAGGTAAATAATGAAAAAATGGGAGTGAAATTCTCACTTGGTTTGTTTCCAACCTTTGCATTTGGTTTGACTTACTCTCTTTGTAATTTGGTTCTTATGTTCATATTTAATGCCTACCTCTTTCCTCCTGTAACTTATATTATCTATTTAAGTTCAGTAACAATCTTGGGCTGGAGAACCAAAGGCTCTATAGAAAGTTTGACTCTGTGGTGAAAACAATTTGCTCTGTGATTCAGACTGAGGGGTATGTTCTCTTCTGTCAAGTGGAGAAACTTTCCTTTATCTAACAGCAATTTGCTTTTATTCATGATTAACATTGCCACTTGTGATGTGTCCTTAAAACTCTTACCTTCCCACTCTCGCATCTTAAATCCTCTTTCACTTGGGAGATGTAAACATTTGATGTGTGTTCATATAGAAAAGGGCTTGGTCTTATGTACAGAGTGGGTTAAGGGTGTGAAGCACCTCAAGGTAGCTGCCTAGTACTTTGGAAAATCAGACACATTATGTATCACCAATTTCTCCTTGCAGCTGGGAAATAAATACATAGCTTGGTATTTCTAAAAGAAAAAAATTACTAGTTCTGATTGAAATGTTTAGCAGTGTAGACAGTTAAAGTAAACATTTTTCCTGTCTCATTTTTTATAGCCATACACTTCCTTAATTTTGTTCTGTTATATATTGAACTTCAAGAAAATGATATGTCCAAAAAATGTGGAAAGATTAAAATTTTTCTTTTATTTATTCCAAGCAGCACCTAGAAAACGTCTATTCATTTTTCAATACATTAAAACTGATAAACTGATGTTCAGGAAATGCAAAAGAGCTAAATTCAGGTCAAGTAGTAAGTGTTTACATGCTTTGAGACAAGGCCGCTGTTGCAAATGTCTCAGAGGAAGATTATTGCATTGTTGCTGTACCTGTGGAGAGGAATCTCCCAACACCCCCTTTTTGATGTAAAGTTGCTTCTATGACAGGGAAGGGTAATTCTGATTGCCTTGAATCTGGTATAAACCGTATGTTTATGCAAAACAGATGAGTACAAATGTGAATAAACATTTATTTTCTCGGACGTACCTCCACTCTGTAGC
The DNA here is from genome assembly GCF_013368605.1 of Nyctibius grandis. Lineage (NCBI taxonomy): Eukaryota > Metazoa > Chordata > Aves > Nyctibiiformes > Nyctibiidae > Nyctibius > Nyctibius grandis. The sequence continues at coordinate 9,147,726 of NC_090665.1, forward strand.
TCATGTCTTACTTCTAGCATTGCTCTAGATTTACACCAATGCTATTGAGTTGAGGTAACACGTAGCATATAGATTTCAAATTTACTTTATGAAGAATTCAGTGAAAGACACTATGTTGAAGATCAGCTTGTGTTTTTATTATTGTAATTTTACATTTTTGGGTCATATTTAGAAGAGATGATTTGAGCATGGCAATTAACTCAGTTTCAAGAGGATGCAACATATTAACATGCAGTTGTTGCTTATTGATGTAAGAACTTCTGTTCAGAAGAGGCTTATTTCATTACTACCCTTGACTACAATTTTAATTTTTCGACTATATGAGAACTATTTTTTTTGTGGGGTGGATGGATAAAATGCAAAGGAAATGGGGATTTAGCAGGGTCCAATCAGGAGTTAATTAGCTATTTATATGACAGACAGCCTCAGTGTAGCCCTACTAATCCCCTCTTTTGTGGCTTCAGTCTAGAGTAAGGCTCAGACCTGGGTAAAAGTCAGTAATGCTGGCAGAGTTCTGAGAAATGTACACAAAGCTGCATTTGCTAAGTATCTCTTCATGGGAATGTTCCACAAAGCTCGAAAAAGCCACACGTGTTCTTAACATCCACTGTCATTAGGTCACAGGATGTTGAAATTCTTTTCAATTTCAGAATTTAGCAATGGCATTTTCTGTTAAAATAGGAATTGGTTTTAAAAAATAAACTCACATCCATTCAGCATACTGTGCGGAAAAGAGCTGCTTGGGTGTTTTTGCAAAACCAGCAATTGCCTCATGAGCAAGTGCGACCCTTGAGAGGAAAGATACCCTGTCCTCAGGGTGCTTACCTGGAGTCAAGAAAGGCACAGCCTTAATGATGGGACTTTGGGCAAGTCACTTATTCTCTCTATATTTTGGTTGCCCTGCTCTAAGATAGTAATTACAACAGTTCCTTTCTCCATAGAGGTGTTGGGATGTACTCAGATATTTAGAAGTGTCCATACAAGCTAGATAGGCAGGAGTGAAGTTCCTCAAATCTAATATGGAAATGCCCTCTTGTGCAATAATTCCTAAGCCCTCTGTTTTAATGGTATCAATCAGAAATCTAATTTGGTGATCTAAAGGCAGCTAAAAATAATGCTGAAGCTGAGCATGCTGTTTAGGAGACTGGTATAGAAGTTTGTTCCTGTTCCTTTCCTGCATCTTCGTGCTCCTTTTGGCCAGGCAGTTCTTCATTTATTCTTCCTTCCTAGCCTCTCTTCTTCCCAGGATGTGTGTGCATGGCTCAGGCTCTCATAAAGCACTGTCACAGGGCATGACAACTGTGGTGTGAAACATTTTCATCCCACTGCAGGAGCTGCTCTACGTTCCGGTCAGCCAAACTCAAGACTGTAATGTTTGAACTTGGTCCAGTGAACTGAAGCAACTTGGTTTCAAGCAGCTTCATGTATTTTCCCAAAGGGTTTTCCCAAGCGCATTATCTACTGCTGCATTGTGTTTAGTGGTTAGCCTCAAAGAAATGGGTTACTAATGTATTCGTGTCATTCTTTTCTTTACAATAAACCCTGTGCCATTAAGTAGGTTCATATGACCTTCAAATGAGACAATAAAGACCTGAACCCAGTTACTAGCCATTATTTCAAGCACATCTTTCATGCATCAGTGCTGACTATGCTGGGGGCCTGGGCAAAATGGTCAAGTACTCCAGCTCTGCACTGGATAACTTGGACTATTTTTGGGTGGACAGGGATCCACGCTGCCAAATCGTCACTTGGCCAAGCATGTCATAGTTAGATGCTTTTGAAAAGTGATAAAGACCTGGAGCCAGCCTGATGGCCTCCTCACACCCAGAGCTGGCTTGAGGTGAGCCTTGTATGGGGATTCTTTGGGCAGCACTGGGGTTATTTATTTTCCCTGTAATAGCTGGAAGGCCAAGTTATGGAATTGGGGAAGTTTGGTGCTGTATAAGTACAGATCACTTTGGTGTCTTCTATTCTGCATCTGGTTTGTTGACTTATACAAAACAAATACTAAAGATAGATCTGTGTAAAAAGCAGAAGGCATACATTTTTCCTGAAATATCTGAGAACTGAAACTTCTTGCAAGTATGACTTGCTTACTGGATGAGGGAAAGGCCGTGGATATTGTCTGCCTAGACCTTAGTAAAGCCTTTGACACTGTTTCCCACAGCATTCTCCTGGAGAAACTGACTGCTCATGGCTTGGACGAGTGTACGCTTAGCTGGGTAAAAAAACTGGCTGGATGGCCGGGCCCAACAAGGCTAAGTGTCGGGTCTTGCACTTGGGTCACAACAACCCCATGCAACACTACAGGCTTGGGGAAGAATGGCTGACAAGCTGCCTGGTGGAAAAGGACCTGGGGGTGTTGATCGATGGCCGGCTGAATATGAGCCAGCAGTGGGCCCAGGTGGCCAAGAAGGTCAACAGCATCCTGGCTTGTATCAGAAACAGTGTGGCCAGCAGGACTAGGGAAGGGATCGTCCCCCTGTACTCAGCACTGGTGAGGCTGCATCTTGAATACCATGTGCAGTATTGGGCCCCTCACTGCAAGAAAGACATTGAGGTGCTGGAGTGAGTCCAAAGAAGGGCAATGAAGCTGATGAAGGGTCTAGAGCACAAGTCTTATCAGGAGCAGCTGAGGGAACGGGGATTGTTTAGTCTGGAGAAAAGGAGGCTGAGGGGAGACCATATTGCTCTCTACAACTACCTGAAAGGAGGTTGTAGTGAGGTGGGTGTCGGTCTCTTCTCCCAAGTAACAAATGATAGAACGAGAGGAAACGGCCTCAAGTTGCACCAAGGGAGGTTTAGATTGGATATCAGGAAAAATTTCTTCACTGAAAGGGTTGTTAAGCATTGGAACAGGCTGCCCAGGGAAGTGGTGGAGTCACCATCCCTGGAGGTATTTAAAAGATGTGTAGATGTGGTGCTTAGGGACATGGTTTAGCGGTGGACTTGGCAGTGCCAGGTTAATGATTGGACTTGATTATCTTAAAGGTCTTTTCAAACCAAAATGATTCTATGGTTCTATAATTCAGTCTTAGTCTAATTATTTTTAAATGCTGCTTTTGCAGGAAAAAAGGGGGGAAAAAAAAGGTGTGAGCTTTTACAATCTTATTCATTCAATCGATGTAAAAGCTTTTTATTTGGCTTCAAAGTGAATCTACCACTTCACAACAAAATTTCATTATTTCCCAGCTGAGTTCTGTTTAATGGAATTAAATTTCCCCCTTTTAATTATCTTTTGGAACAGACAATCTTTACAGAATAATTAGTAATAGAAGTACACAATGGATCATTGTCTTTATTACTTGCAAAGAAATTCTAGATGGTGTACTAAATCTTGAGGTATGATCTTACAAAAAGTAAAATATCTCACCCCTTTCCTCCTAAATTATATAACATTCAACATAGTCAACATAATTTAGGCACAATGGGTGGTAATTTTGCTTCTTTGAGATGACCAGCTTTAAGTTGCTTTTATAGAATAACTTTCCTGATCCCATTCTAATTAAGCAAGACTAGAGATAGGCAATCTTTTTGTCTTCAATTAATTTTCAAGATTCCTAAATGAAGGACTTAATGTGTTTTTATTAAGGAGATAAAAACAACTGTATATTTCCTTATCAAGCCTCTGGTTTTCCTTCAACGGTCATTTATATTGTGGCATTGTTTTAAAACACCTTCTTCCAGTTCTGCTAAAATGAAGTTAATAACCACACAAGTACAGGATTTAAAAAGGTAGGTACCCCTGCACTTGAATGAACATGTACAATCATAAATGAAAATAAATAATCCTGGCATAGGTGAAAGTCATTTGGAATACATGGCCTCTTCCTCTCTGGCTTTTCCAAATGTTATAAAAATTATTAAGTCTTCCTGAATTATACTCAAAGATGTAGTTCTCCTTGTCAAAAAAAGGGAGAAACAACTTAATGAAAAGAAAATTAATTTTGTATCAAAATGTGTTGTTTCTCTAAGAATCAAGGTTGAAACCAACCTTTCATTGATTTAAAATTTGCCACAAAACTGTGAGAAAAAAAGAAAATGTGCAAGAAAAATTGTTAGGGTGCTCCTTGGACTGCTAGTCTTTATAATTTAATTTGTTGAGAATTTAAAATTACATTAATTGTGCTTAAATAACTGACATTATTTGACACTGCAACAACAGAGCAACGGAAATGAGTGACAAATACACAAAAGACTTTTGTTATCTTTGTTTGTCTGCCTGAATAAATCTCAACAAGTAGTTCAAAGATTTAAATTTATAGCATACTTAATCGTCATTAGATGGCCAATCCTATTGACTCTAAACTGCATTTCACTGATATTGAATAGTTTTGGCATCCGCTTCAGTTTGATGCATCAAGAATCTTAATTTTCAAATCACTGAAATTGTGTAAAGAGAGGTCATAAAGAAGGATTGTACACAGTGTTATGCTATACATGTGTTTTTAAAATGTGTATTTTTCTTTCTCTTTCTAAAGATGTCTGTTTATATTATTTCAATACTACAGTGCTGTTCAGAAATGCAACCTGTGATGGGGACAACTAATAAAGGTTTTCAATTTAAAAAGTAATTAATTATTTTGAGACTTACCTTACTTGCATGAATTGGTGTATTTTTAGTTCATAATAGCACTCACCTGAGAAAAGCAAGGTTGATCTTTCCCATTACCCAAAAGGGCAGTGCATCCTGACCCAAAAATATCATGGACTGCAGTGTGAACAATCCCTTTAAAACAAAATAATTTGGTTAAAACCAGCCAGTCACAATTGTGTGTCTGATTATGCAGTGAGATATACAGACACATTGTTGGATCTTGCTATCAGAGTATCATATTAATGCTCTTTGTTTATCCATTTGCCTATAGTTGTACAGGAAAAATGTATACTATGCTGTCTGGCAACAAAAGCCTCTTACAACCAGTGTCTGAGATGGGGAGAAAAGCCAAACTCCAAACCCTTTTCAAGAACTCATATTAACTGCTTCCTTTTATAAAAATCTCACAAAATATGCTTAAGCACTGCAGACTCTACAGTGAAATGAAATATCTGTTCTATTTGCTAAAAACTAGTCAATTTAAGTTAATGGAAATGATTTACATATTTATATTGAATTTTCCCATCTCTCTGCATTGAAAAGAATTAATAAAATTGGATTGCTGTCAACTTTTATTTTCACAATATTATATTTAAACAGTTTGAATGGGTTTTGGTTTAGTTTTTATTTTTGTATTTGAAGTTATAAAACCTTTTCTCTAAAAATGACCCAAATTCGATGTAAAATAGCTGTGGTTTTGTAGGAAAATGGGTAAACTTTAATTTGAAGTCATTTGTTTCTTATCTTCCCCACCCTTTCTGATTTTCAGCTAACCAATCATTTATTGAAATAGCACTATGTAATATATACCAAACACCAATGAATATAACAAATACCTTTATTTAGTATCAATGGATATTTGTTAAACAGCATTACAGTCCTGTTTGAGAAGAGCATCTCTCTAGCAATGACATGCTAGATTCAGCATTCCATTGAATCAGTGTCTCTTCACATGCTGTCAATTATACTGAACTGTAGGCTTAAAATTAAGCAGGCATTTTGAACTGTTCTGAGGAACAGGGATATGTAGTTATTAGTTAGCTACAGAAGTCCTAAGTCAGGAAGTTATTCAGACTTGTCCTTCTTTCCATACCTACTGGTATGGAAATGATGGAGCCAGTGCAGCACTGTAACAGAAATGAGAACAAGTTCAGAATCTGTCAAAGAGATTTGCCTCCATTAAAATGTTCTGTACTTTGCTGTATAAAATTAATAGCCAAGTTTCGTATTTTCCCTTATTCTAGAGAAGAAAGGGATTGAAATCAAAACCAGCCTGAGAAGTTGAGGGACAATTACGCATTCAAATGTGTGAGAGGCTGATGTTCACTAGTGACATTTACTTTGATTATTACATCTGTATGGTCCGACTCTGAGTCCATTTACAACAGTAGCTATATAAACTCAATATGAATATTGAATTTACTAGAGCCTTCCAACAGAAATGAAATCAGAATTTGGCCCATCTGGACTCAACACTGATATTTGGTGGGGGTATATTTTCCCTTAGCTGTTGGCTGTTTAATTAATCAGCTGGATGATGTTATTTCACTCCAGTGTCTGTTTATGACTGTGAAATAAATTAAAAAAAAAAAATCAGGATCTTGTCCTTTAGGCTAAGCAATAACATTCCTCACTGATGTAGGTGAAGAATTATTTTCTTGTTTGAAAAAAGCTGCTCCACAAAGTCTTGCTCTGAACTTATGGCTAATGAACACATTAGTCTCAGTGTAAAAGGAGGGACACACCTATTGAACCACTCTTACTGGAAACAAATATATTTTCAATTTTCTTATACGTAATAGCAAATATGAAGGGTTGAAATACAGTACCTGTCTTCCTGCAGCTCTCATGTAGCCTTACATAGTAAGAGCCCATCTTGCCTTTATGGGAGGACTTAGGCAGGAAGGCACAATGCAAGACCAGTAGTATCCACTCTAAAATTCCGGGGAGAAAGAGGAACGCAAATGTCTTGGGTTTGCTATTAGCAATTTTGCTCCCTCCTTCAATAAACGCAGACAAACCATTCATTGCCATTTATGGAAGAACCCCAAATTCCATTATTTATAGTGAATCCAAAATGCAAGGGTTAGGCCTTTCAGTTCCTAGGAGACTGAGAGATTTTGTTATTATATGCTTACTCTTGAAGGGCCAAAATCTCCTGAAATAAGCAACTTGAGCATCTGCGAGTGAAGCAGAACAGGGACCGTAACCCTTGATCTTTGTATTGGCATTTGAAAGATTTCCCTTTGAACAGCACAACTGAAGGCCCAGCTGGATGCTGAGCAATCATTTCCTTCTGATGATGTAAATAAATAAGTAAAATGTAACATTGCGATGAAAAAAATACTAGCTGGTCCCAGTAATTCCTGACTATCTGGTTATTTAATTTGTTGTACACTACTAAGGACGTGCTAGAGTGCCTGATGTCTTTGCCATGCTTTAAAAAAGGACATAATAGTCAAGAGCACTAGTGCCTTCTTTTGAGTGTAGCAGTGTGCTATTAAGCTGATAGGATCAGTAAACTTCCTAAAGCCTGCAGGATGAATTGATGTTTTTCAAAGACTTGTTTAGGAAAACAAGGGAAGCAAATGTTCATAGTCTTTTAAGCAGGGGAAAAAGAGAGCGAGAAAGAGAGAAACCTCTCAACAAGGGATTATTCCTTTGTCGATTCCATTCTGACAAGAGAAGAGAATGTGCACTGATGATGTTTTGCTTTTGCTTGAATACCTATTTTTACTACTCCATGTGAGTGGGGGAAGAAAATTTGTCATGTCAGTAGGATGCAACAAGCAACGGGAGATTTATAAACAGATCGCTTAAAGGTAGGGGCTAGTTTACAGCTTCAGTTCATGTACTTAAGCCTTCGTATACTGAAACGTAGAAACATACAGTGATGGATGGTCACTGATGAGTGTAGTGATGAAAAAGAACAAGTTACTGGTAGGCTGAGATTTTTCTTTGGTTTGCTTAATAGAAAAAATTCCTAACTTAGTAATTCTAGCTTGGTGATGAAGTATATAACTGTTAAGAGGGATTTCATCCATGGTGTTTTGGTTTGAGAACTCTTGGTTTTGTTCCTTTTAGCTAGAGAGATAGAGGGACCCTAAAAGACCCTTGCTTCTCTGAGGAGAACCGATAAAATTTACGGGAGAGTCAAGTCCTGTTCTGTATTTCCATGCACACCCAAAAACTGATGAGATGGGATTAAATCCTTGGCATAGGGGGTTTATATTAATTTCCAAAAGATTTTCTATTAGCATAGTTTGGTAAAAATCCTAGTATTGGTGCAAAATTAATCTCTACTCTTTTTTAACTCCTTTTTTAAAGAATTATTTTCTCTCTGGAGAAGGGATATTTTCTGTCTTATCAGAAAGATAAGCAAAATGGAGGTGTAGTGAAGAACTAGTGCTGGCATGAGAAGAAATGAGCAGGGATTGGCCATGACTGGTCAGGTTTAACATCAGAAGACTGATCATCAGAACAACATTTCCCCATGAGAAAATGGGCTAATACATATTTTTAAATTAATCTTGACTGGTTTATGTAAGAGATTTTGCAATAATACCGGAAAACTGGACTTGAAGACCCAGGGTGGCATTTCCAGGTCAGTTTTCCAAATTTTGTTTGGCTCCTGCTTTATTTTCAGTCTCCACAAGCACCTCTGTAGATGAACTTTATCAGCACAAATGTCCACAGAAGAAAATTACTGGGCTTCCACACTTGTATTTTTTCTGAAAATAAATGTGGACTGCTAATTTAAGAATCAGATAATGTGCCTGGCATTGCATGAGATGTATATTAAAAAAATATATATCAGCATGAGTCTTAGACAAGACACAAGGTTGGCTGGACTTTGGGTTTCATTCACTGTGAGAGTTTCTGTGTAATCAAAGGTATCTGTGCACATACCCTTTTATGTAGGAGCAATACAGCTCACAGAACTCCTGGCCACCTATTCCTGACCCAGGCTTGCCCCTCCGTTTTATTGGTATGACGGTTTATGAGAGTGTCTTGTTGGGGAGAAGGCAGCACACTTGGATACAAACCTTGCCAGATAAAAATAACCGTGATAAAAGAGAGAGTGAGGGATATTTTAACTGGAGATCCATCACAGAGTTTGTTTGCTGTTGTGGCATGTGTTGTGTTGCTATTTGTTTATGCTGGTGCTAGCACATAAAACTGTGCTGTTCTGATTTGGAAGAATTTTACACCCACTCAGCACAGGTACAAGTGTCTGCACAAAGGGCAGAGCAATGGAGAAGTGGATTTAACTAGTGCAAGGACATTCGTACAAGTTGGGATGCTTAGAAGCAGAGAAGAATCCTGTCGCAGTCTTAAATGAAAGGGTATTCACTTATTCTGTTAAAGTATGTACTGTAGATATTTACAGATATAAATATGTTTACAGATGTTTAGTCTTCCTCTTGAAGGAAAGTTTTCCCAACAATGCGTTTACTCGCACAAGTGAACATAAAAAAGAAATAACTCTGTACATTGTTGGTTTTTTTTCCTTGCCTTGTCTATATTGCCAATAGGGAACTGGCATAATCACGTAGTTGAATTAAAGTTAAGACTGTGCAGCAGAAGAGTTAAGATGTATTAGATTTAGGGCTACATTCTGACACATTTTCTCTAGGAGAATAAATTGTTGTTTACTCTGTGAGTAACTGAAAAAGCAGGATCTACAAAAAATGTACAACTTCCAGAAATCCCCAGCAATTTCTAATGTTTATACTTCTGCAATCATCTCTGTGTATAACTCAAATTCCATCTTAAAATTCACTTATTTTTATTTTTGTTCGGAAAGGAGGATTCCACAGAATTCTAACTGCATTTGAGTCCAAGAGATTTTTTTTAGCTGTAAAACTCTGAAGAGCCTATTATGCTACTGCCCTGTCTAAAGTAATGTAAAGTGAAGTTGTTCCAGTATGAGTAACGATGTGTCAGACTAATTGTTTTGACTAGCTGGGCATCCTCTGAGCTCACTGGATCATGAATACAGCGGCTACATTAGGTTTCATGCCACTGCGCTCTGAATGTGGTGCTTGCTTCTAACTGTTGCTTTTATAGCATTTTACTTTGCACCTATTGTGTTACATTTTTGTTGCTCAATGTTTGTCAACATCATATTTCAAAATACCACGGAAGCGCTAAGTGCTATACAATCAATGCCTAATGGTTAAAGAACACTATTTTGTATGGGACAACCTGCTGTTAGTTTGAATATCAAGTATCCCATTTACATTTTGGTGGATAGTTCAGAAATTTGATGTTTGCCAAATACGAAGTGTTGAAGAACACTTCATATGCTGGATTAGTTCACTGTTATGATCTCCTTCGCAATGAGCAGCCATCTAATAAAATTTTGTATGCACAAATTTACATGGCTGCATTATGGTATCTTGTGGGTGACAGTTCAAACATGCAGTAAAAGAATCTTTAGATTCCTTTATTGTTTTTATCAGATGGGCAGAAGATCTTTCAGAAAAGGAAACCAAAAGAAAATATTTGCCTACAGCTGTTAAAAAAACATTCATAAATCAGCTGTAGCAAATAGACTGGAAAATAGTTGGCTTGATCATAGATGTGTTAAACTATTTTGTGACAGTTCATAGTGAATTATTTTAAAAATTCACTTGGCATATGCCAGAAGCGAAACTTTACAATGTTGTGCGCAGTAGTAAAAATAATATAATAAATCTCCTTAAGAAGCTGTTGCCAGAAAGTTTGCCTTGCCTTGCAGTGTAACATGTGGCTTCCACCAGAGGAGTCCAGTAATCTGTGCAAAACCTGTGATTTGTGGAAACACCGCTCACATCCTTTTTACCCTGCAAATATCTCCTCATCCATGAGTTTTGGTAGCACAGCCCAGAATACCTTGCTGACTGGAACCCCCCACCCTGCATAAAACATAATAAACAGAGTTGGTAGTGGTGAGATTTGGTACAAAATAAGGAGCTTTAATTAATTTTAAATGGTGCTTTTCAGAGTGTCAAAAGCTCAGCCCACTGAAGTGGAAAAGGGGGTTAGAGTGGCTAGAGCCTGGCAACACAGCTAATCTAGGCACTCCTGAGCAAGCTCATTTCAAATGCTTACATCAGTACATCGGCATTTCGAGGTAGAGCTGCCTGGGGACAGCCAAGGGAACAAGCCACATTAGACAGGCCGGCTAGTGCTGGGCTGAGAAGTTAAGGGTCTGTGGCAGCTTCTGTGACAAGCACGCATTGTCACAGCACGGGGCCTGCGCTGCTGGGACAGGGTTGTTGGAGCTCTTGGCGGTTGGAAGTAACCCAGACAAAGTGGGAGATTGATGCTTGGTGCACACAAAACCCTCTGAGATGGAGGCTGTAGAAATACATGGATTAGATACAATACTGTGGCCCACACTTTCAGTCATCATAAATCAGGGCAGCCCCACTGCAGCAAACTGTTGCTCTGCTGGCCCAGGGCATTTAGATAGTGTTTTTAAAATTGGTGGTTACATGTTTACTTTAAAAGACAGGGACTTTGCCCATGAAAGTATTCAGTTTTAATTTTATAGTGCATAAAGCAAAATGTATTTTGAGTAGTTCCTTTTTGATTGTTTAAAAGACAAACTAAATTGTTTTTGAACTTAGTGTATAGAGAATTTGCTCTTCTGGAGGTTGTTCTGGAATCTGTTTTCTAAAGGCTAATAGTTATAAGCACAAATACCATTAAATAAGCTATCAAATATTTTAAGCTTTTTTTTGTTTTATATTTTCTATTATCATTTTAACAATAGCCAAGATATGCTTGTCTACCCAGTCTTTTTTCTCTTTAATTCAGTGGCAGAACTCCCATTGACTTCTACTGCAGCACATATTGTGAATCAGTACTTAATATATGTTAAACTTAGACAAAAAAGTCTAGAATATGAGCCTGGTGCTGAAATGGATGTGCAAGACTTCAGCTAAAAACCCCTCTCAGACTTATAAGGCCTCTGGTAATGCCCCTTAAAATTAACCTGACACTTCATAGTAAGTTCTTATTCTTTCGTTATTTACAGAATGGAAAAAAAAGAAAATCTCAGTTTCTGGAACTTCTACTAAGCCCTGAGTAGTCCTCTCCAGCATCTGTGTTGGTGACATATTTTCTAGCTCTTCTGGTAATATGTTATCTGTGGGGTGTAGAAGCTGAATCCAGACAGTCCTTTGGAAGCTGCAGTAGCTCCTGAGGTCCTGCCAGGGAACACAGTTAGGAGGATCCATGAAGTAGCCTCCCCACTGACCCTGTGCCCGGCCTTGTATTGTATACTCTGTGCGGATCTGCCTGCTGCACAGTGACCTGGGGCTGCCTCCCCCCCACATAACACCCTACTCCCATTCCCCCTCTGCATTTTCCTATAGAAACACTTGTTCTCCCAGTTGCATAGGAAGGGTGCAGGAACTCTCTTTGTTCTGCCTGTAGCAATCTCTGTTCATTTAGGGATTTTGTCTGGGTGATGTGTTGCCAGCCCCCCTGTGATCATATTCATACTGTGTAAGAAGTGACAGCAAATTTGGTTATGTGTAATTAAAGGAACAGTTTTCTCCTAATATACATTGGTTCCTATTAGTCTCTTCCAGCTTAAATTGTTTCCCAAATAACAGACAGAAAGCTTTAGCTTAGAGATTGATTTTAACCAAAAGCTGTCAGGGGGACCAGATAGCCGGGGAGATGGATTTTGGCATAAAGAATAAACATCCCCCGAGAAATATGTTGGCTCAAGTTTTTGTTTATTCACGGTCTATCTTGAAAATATAAGTGTTTTGCTTCTGTGGTAAGATACCTTTACTGGGAAACCTCATCTCCTCATGGCTCTATTCTGGTACTGTACTGTGGCTTGTCCTGCTTTCATAAGTAAGTGTTTTGGGCCTAGTCCTGAACATTAAATGAAATTTCATTGACTTAGGTTAACTCTTGGTCTAAGGAGATCAAGACTAGGCTGTGTATTAAATACATTTATTCTGCATTCTAGATCCATGCTGCACAAAAATAGACCATTGTTACAGTTCCTCTGAATGTCAGAGGAACTGACATTCTGAAGGTGTAAAAGGAATTATACACAAACCCAGGCTGAATGAAATCCATACTGGGTAGCCACAGTATAGAATGTGATTATTTTTAGCATTCATTCACATCATATAGTGACAGAGCAGTCACTAGGAATTACAGCAGGCTTCAGAAACCTATTGCTTTCCTGAAAACGTGCTATATCAGAAAATGTCCACAGACTTGTTGGAGCAATTCAGCTTTTGCTGGTAACAGAAATTGCCTCCCACGTTTGTCTTCAAATCTATCCTTAGTTTTTCTAATGTACTTAATATAATGACATTAAGAAGAAAACATTCCTTATGTATGTTGCTTTTTCTTTATTCTGTTTTTTTGCCCTGGGCTGGGAAGATTTTGACCACAAGCACGTTCCATTGAGTGCCAGGGAAAGGGACAGTCTCATGGCTAAAACACAGGACTGGAGACTAAACAGGCAGAGGCCTGGTACTGGCCAGGCTCTGACACAAATCTGGGGCAAGAAATGTTCTCTCTTCATGATTCAATGCTTGCAACAACAGCAAAAAAACAATGGCGGGGATGGGGGGGAGTCTTTTGTTGGTGTGAAACATGTTTTCAGATCCTCTGTGCAGTATAAAGGTTATTTGCTTTTGGAAAGATTTCAGAAAAGAGCAGAGGCCGTGAAGAGGCTTCCTATATGTTTGGAAGTTCATTCAAAATTTTCCCTGGCACTACAAACATTTTGCAACTGGCAGTTAGGAAGGGTATGCTTTTTCCATGGGATTTCTATTACAATAAGGTTGCGCTTTGAATATACATGTATTATTTAGGACAGAAGTTTAGGTTTTTACCAAGGTAAGATATTTTCCTTTCTGACTCTAGAAGATGCAAGTGAAAAGGGAGGAGTGGAGGACAGGAATTTAAAGTGTCTTTTGTCCTTGGGATTAGTTTCTTCTCAAATTTTAAGCAGTGATTTGACTTGCTATTTATTTTATCCAGCATGGCTTGCTCATCAGAGGTGGTTCTGCATTGGGGCAGCCAGTGCGCTATTCCACCCAGATATTTGAGATAATGAATTTATCTTCATTTCAATTCTGTGCATCACTCACAGATCTTAATTTAACAACACATGCAGGTGAAAGATTTCTGACTCGAGGTATCTGTGATGATGTAAGGAATAAGAACTATTTCAGGATTTATTCTTCATTTGCTTGCATAATGCAGATGTTTTCCCAAAGGTTGCCAATAGCAAAGCTGATACCTGGGAGCACTGTGCTCTAGATATGCAAGTCTCTCAATGGTCTGAACTAAAAGGTCAAACTCTGTGAGCTCAGGGATGTAGCCGACTATATCACAGCCGGTTCTGCCACAGGAGAGAGACAGAGTTGTACTGGGTTGATGTGGGCAACAGGTTTTTGCGCTTTGCAGGAATATGAATACAAATTTTTTTTTGTGCGTTTGACTTTTTGTAGTATTTAGATACGCTATCATGTTCCAAAAGGGCAAAAGAAAAGTGGAGAAGAGAAACAGGGTTGTTCAGACATGAACATCACATGAGCATCTCTAGATGTCTTATAATTTCAATCTATACATTAATTATGATAAGAGTCGCAATTTTATGCATGTGTGCAGATCTTGTGCAACAGAGTGTATTTTGTCATTAACTGAATGGACAATTTTGTCACTGAGAAATTTTTGCTAAAAATAAATAAATCCATTTTGTAACTAAATGCATTTATTTAGAAACAAGGGACGTCTGTCTGATTGGGAGGGAGTGGGTGTTTTGAGAAAGAGGTGGCTTGTGAGTCAGAACTCCTTAGATCTATTCTTGGTTCTGCTTCTGATTCAGTATTGGTTGGATCCCAAATCAGTGGAAATTGGGCCAAACTTTCTGTGACCTAAAATGAATCACATCAAAGTAAAAGCCATTTTTTAGGCAAAGAGTTTCTTAACCTGTCTTGCTTATTAAAACACAAGAATTCTGATGCGAGAATTATGATGTACTACTTGTCCAGTCCCTTCCCTTTGAATGCCTGATGCTGGGTATGCTGTTTCCCTTCTATAGCTGGTCAGTTTTATTTCCTATTGCTCAACCAACACAGAATTTTTTCTAAAATCTGGGACTCTAAATATACCATGAATAGCAACACATACTTATATATAGATAGTATGCCCAGAGCGACTTTTCTTTTTATTTTTGAGGGAACAACTCTGAAGCTGATGATGTCCATTTTTGTATTAAAATTCTGATTACATTTTTGTTAAAAGTAAAATAAATAATTATCTTTTTATAATTAAGAGGCTTTTTAGACAACTGAAAGATTCCATGGATAGTCAATGAAAGTAGTAATTCTGTATACTCATGCAGTCTCCTACCTGCTTTGACTGTAGCCATGTTCACTTCCTTTCATTGAGGATCACAGAAAACAGAAGAGCTTCCCCAGGTTATCAAATCCAGTCCCTACTGTTCACTGGAAACCATGCAATTAAATAACAGATGAGAAAAATCCAGAGTCTATTATCACAGTCCCCAATATGCTTTCCATACCAAAGTTCTGACCTGTAGCAAAAACCCAAAGCCAAAACTATACTGCCCTACAGCAAAAGAACAAAACAAACAAAACAAAAAAAGTGATGCTAATGTTCTAGTTCCTTGCAATAAGAGAGAATAAATCTTTCAGATAAAGCACTTATTTGGCAAATTCACCTTTTTAGGTGCTATGTCCAGAGCTGGAAGGATGTGAGATAACTGCAGGGCAATCCTATTTCCAAAGTGCACCAAGAGCCTGCCTTCCAGCAGCAAAACAACACTGAACATTTACCTTTCTTCCTTGAAAATACTTCCAGTGAGTGAGGGAGGGTAATGTAATGTGGTATACATCCCATTATTGCAGATGGGATTTTGTGTGTGTGTGTGTGTGTGTGTGTATTTCAATTTAGACTCAACAATATGGAAGCAATTCTCAAAGGGCACCATGTCCTTGTTGCATGTATAGTATAATGCTACTAAACATTAGAATAACTGAATCAATAGAATGTATAAATAGATATCTCCTTTACCCATCTGCACAGCTACAATGTGTTTAATGTATTAATTAAAACTTTCAGCTAAAAGAAAAATGAAGCCTGAACACTAATCTGAAAACATTCTTTTTTAACATGTCAGGAGTGTACTGTACAAAACAGCTTCCTTAACAGCTTAATAAGTAAGGGATAACAGCTGATAACCGCTATTGCAAATGACTGATTTTTTTAAAAAAAAAGACTCAGTTTAAATCTGTTAACTTGCGAAGACTTAGTTGCTGCTGAGTAAGGATCAGGTAAGGATGCAGGTAAGGATCTGGTACCTGCTCTAGGTGAAGGGAGAGAGAGAAAGGTTATAAGTCCTACTCTTAGCTCTAATACAAAATCAGCCATCTGTTCCCCCAACAAGGAAATTTGCAGATAGTAATGGAGACTACACATCTAAATCCTTTCTATGTTCATGTGAGCATACATTTTATGAGGTGCATTCGAGATACATTTAATTAGAACTAGAGTAGTCTAAATGTATTTTGAAGACTTCCAATACGCTGACATTTTTTGTAATTGCATTTCCCATGAAATGCTATGCAGTGGGCAAAATTCTCCTTTCCACCAGTGTGAAAATGAGGCCACTTCTCTGATGCTGTTGTTATTGATGTAGATGAGCACAATTTGTCTCAGTGTAGATCTGCAAAACAATTTACTCCTGCACCAGAACTTACTTTCCATCCTGTAGGAGGTAGCATTCAGAGATCACATCTTGTATCAGCAGCATTGTCTGCCATGAAATAAACTTGTTTCATATGTCTACGACTCCTTGGAAAATTAATTTGATGCACAGAGTGCAAATACATTACTAGCTTTTGAGTCTTTTCTGCATGGTTGTGGAGCTGTAGTAACATAAACCCTACATTTCCTAGCTGGCAACCTTTTTTCTCTATAGATTTTCTAAGATGTGACTACCAATTGCAAGTCCTCTTTCTGGAACTGAACTTCTCAGCTGAGAACCTCAAATGAGGATGTAACAGGCAACAAATGGCATAGCATACTATTGTAACAGGTAGTGCAAAACATACGAAGTGTCAGGTAACCCTCATGTTATTAGTTAGGACACTGGCTGGACTGTAGGAAACAGCTTTATATTCCATGAGGACTGGGAAGCCCAGGGTAGGGTGAATAGGGATGAGGTGCTTCTACCGCTCTGGTGCAGAGAAGGTTATGCCCAGCAGTCTGCTCAGCTCTTCAACCTGGACCACAGAATGACGGTCCCTTGCACGGCAATCATTTAAAAGGTACTCCATATGTTGTAGTGAGATCGCATTACTGAGAAGTGGGGGACCACTTGAGGACAGAGAGAGAGAAACCCCACAATCTGAAATCCCACTGCATCATTCTTGCCCTGTAAACTAACATGGTTTCATATTATCATTGTACTATTTTTTTTTGTTTCACCATGCAATAGTCAAAAGATACTACACATCACAACTGAGATCTCTGGTCTGAGGTGGTCATTGCCTGGACAGTCTGTGCCCAATGCACTTTTATCCTGGGTTGTGATGGCAACAAGTTAAAGCTGAACATCTCTTTTCAGGAATAGTCAGGACTGCCAGATAATACACAGAGAAACTGTGTGTCACTCCCTGCAATGGGGAAGCTTTAAGAAAAATCAGGAAATCTCAAAAACAAAACCTCTAAGCGTAAGGAACTCTCAGTTGTCTGGGTTTTTTTTGAACGACAATTCACATTTTCTTCAAACACAAGGGCTATGGACTTCTTTAAAAAATAATGAACTAAGGTTCTCCTGTAGCTAGATAACTTGAGGAGTTGGGGATTTTTGAGGATCTCTAAAAAACACAAGACTGCAATCAGTACAAAAGATGAGGCGATTCGGGTACTGTATAGGCTAACAAGGTTTGATCTATGCCTGCTGTTGATGCATTGCCGTTAACTTTAGTGAGACTGTGCTCAGCACTAGTAGACATTTAACTAGCAGTTTACAACAAATAACTATCCATCAACAGGCTGTAAAGGGAATGATCTGAAATCCATGCAAACAAGCAGCAGAACATTTTATTTAAACTATTTCTGTGGTACTCATATTGAACCTTTAGTAGATTACCCAGCTAACTGCATTTTCCTCAACGGGTAATCTTTGAAAATGATTTATGTTATTTATTAAATATATACATGGTGGTGTTTTTTTCTTTCCCCATCTGATTTATGTTGTTTTAGCAAGATATTATTTTACTTATAGAAATATTTCTGCATTTTGTTTGTAGAATACATTAACAAACATTTGTTATAGCTAACAATATTTTTTTTTGCCACAGCACATTAAAGATTCAGGACTAAACCTTAAGCTGGTGTAAGCTGATCTGGCTTCCAGTGAAGTCAATCCTTTAACTTTGTGAAGACTTTCAGTCATAGCCAAGAGAAGAATAAGAAAGTCAATGTAGCCTTGTACCCATCTTATTGGTCAGACCTGTAATTGCACCAGGAAATGGAACATTTTAAAAATTCTTTTGTTTGGGCTAGAACAGCTTATGAAAAATATATTTATGGCTATACTATACTTTGTAGAGTGAGTTTGTGTATGGTTGGGGGGAGGGTATGGAGCTAAGAAAAACATTCATTTTAAAAGGGTACTTTAATTGAAACTATGCAAACTAAAGTGGAAAATTATTTAACCAAACAAACTTTGTATCCTATAAAGATGTGGGTACATAAAGCACGCAAGCCCATTGCTTATTAGATTATTTCAGGCCTTTGCAAACTGTTTGCTTACTCCAATAGCAACTTGTTGATAATAGGAAGCCTTTTGTGAGAAATGGCCCGAAAAACAATGGAAAGCGTCAGATTTAGTAAAGTGTCTAAGGAAAGTCTTAAAATGACACCCATGCTACGAAGGGAAGACCAAATTTGCTTTTTCTGAAGGGAATTTGTGTTTGTCAGGAAGGGCTCCTGGCGGCTTTGTTTCCAGGCCTTGATGTGTGACCAGGAGCCTCCAGG
This sequence comes from Nyctibius grandis, assembly GCF_013368605.1. Lineage (NCBI taxonomy): Eukaryota > Metazoa > Chordata > Aves > Nyctibiiformes > Nyctibiidae > Nyctibius > Nyctibius grandis. Next base: position 9,166,366 of record NC_090665.1, read on the forward strand.
CCTCCCATCACCCCTGGCCTTGTTCTGCCACCGCGCTGCCCACCCATACCGACACCGCAGGGGGAAGGGTTTCAGAGGAGACAGAATCAAAAGCGGAGGGAGGAAAAAAAGTGCTTTTCAGGGTCTGATGTGTGGGAATCAAATGAGAGGCCTAGCTCAAATCCGGTCGCCAGGCAACCATAGTGATATGCTGAGGGAATATCATTAAAGTTGGAAACTAAGCAGTCGCTCTGAATTAGCAAACCTGACCGCCGTGTGGATGATGCACCAGAGCCACCTCAGCCCCCGAGCTCAGTTTCTACACGTAGAGGGGGGAAAAAAGCAGCTGATTTGTGGAGTTTTTCATAAAAAAGACAATGGCTGTCCAGACATGGAGTTGGTGGTGAAATATGGTAACTGCCAGGCTTGCAGCTGGCCCTCTGACACAAGATTAATAAGTTGCCGTTTCCTAGCCGACCACAACCTAGTGGGAACTATCCGGCATTTTTCCATGAATTGTGGGTAACAGCATTCCCGCAAGCTGGCCTACTTTACTGCTTTGCTTTCTGCGGATCGCCGAAAGTGCAGTAAACATCTGTGGCTGCAATGAGGTCAGCGGGGACGGTGTCCAGCAGCCGCCACCTGAGCTGGCCTAGCCTGTCCCCACACACAAAACCCAGGACTGGTTTTAAACCACGGTGCTGTCTGCCGGAGAGGTGGCCATGGCTGTGGATTAAGCACTTCAGAAAGTTTTGCTGCAACTCGAACAGGGAGGGGGTGGCGGGGGACCGGGTTCAGAAATGACAATGTGTCAAGAGAGCAGGAGCGAACCTATTGAATTAGATTTAGGCTGCGCTGAATATTATCGTTGACACGAACAAGCAAAGCTTATCTGCTCTTTCCTTCTTGAAAGGTTGAATGAAATTGAATTGCCAACCTCTGTATTTTACCACCGTCTGGCTGAAATGGCTCAGAGGCATACATGATCGCTTAAAAGGAAGCCAGGTTGAGTCAAACTGCAAAGCGTATGTATGCGTTTCTGACAGCAACAACTCAAACACAGTGTGACATGGCATAACATTTAGAGGTAATTTGATTACAGGCACTGTGTAATGCAAATCAGACTTTCCCAAACATGTTAATTTTTTATCACAATAGCTCACCAATGCAGTCAAGTTTGGTTTATTTTAAGGTGTCTTCAAACTACATTTTCTATTATATTAAAGCATTGTAGTATAATTGTGTGCATTTGCACACCATTTATAAAGAGCTAAAAGATCAGTGAATCTCCTGGCTTCTGTCTTTCTAGGTTTAATTTTAAATGATGATACGATGAAAATCTTTCTTTATAATACATAGACGTTAGAAGAGAATCGTTTGAATGTTCCTTTAGGCGTAGAAATTTGGAAAGAACAAGTTGCAACTCAAATTCATAGATTATTCTGGGTAGAAAAAGACGTGAATGCATTTGTAAATCTCTTTAAGGTTCTCTATGGCCAATTTATTGACTTAGGGCCACATGCAGCTGAGTTGCAATTAATTTTAGATATTAATTTTGTTGGTATGTAGGTAGCACCTGTCAAAGTAACTCTGAATGTGAAAGTGCAAGATTCTGTTTCTGGATTTTCTTGTGTCGTTCTGTGCAACATTGGTGAAACAGGTTCCTTCTTTCTTGTCTCAGTTTCCCCAGCTTTACACAGTACATTCAGATTCACAAATGAAAAAGATCACAAAGAAGCTAAATTTGAATTATAATGTCGCCCTGGGGAGAATATTCTTAAATTTTGAACTTCTGTTTTTAGAAATTGCTTTGTGGAGCAATATTATTCTGATGATTCAGAGCTAATGAAACTTTAAGTGGTGACAGAGTCCTGCTGATAGGATCTATCTCCCAAGCTGGAGCACAGCATAGCCCCTCACATCCAATGTCTGTCAAATACCAACCAAAAGACTCAGCATTGGCAGGTGGTTGCCATCGATGTGCTATATAATTGGCACTGGAAATCAGTCTGATTTGAGGCGGCATTGAAGTGTCTGTCTTGGTGGAATAGGAGAAGCTGATGAGAAGTGGAGAGATGGTCTGGCACGGTTAGCTGAAGTTTGATCAATCCATTGAGTGTAGAATGCAAACCCAGATTTGAAGTGAAGCAGAGCTGAGCACAACCAGGAGAAGCCCAAATGATGAGAACCCCAAATGATGAGAACCCCAGGTGAGAGCACAATCTGAATATGTAGTCATTCACCTTTGCTAAAAAGGCAAGGTTTGGGGGAGAAGTGGTGTCTTGTCTTGCATCTGTGTTATAGCTGGAAAAAATATTCTAGCATCAACCAGCCGTGATTATTCCCTCTCAGTGTATGTGCCAAGGACTACTTTTTAACATGTGTAAAAATGTAAATAAAAGTATCCTTCAGTCAGTATTAAAGAGGAACTCAAAACATAAACACAAGTGAAAGCTTATATGTGGTAAACATTTCCTGCACATCAACTGATCTACCACAATCCTACAAGCATGCTTTTAGCTCCTGAAAAATGTGAAGTAATTCATGTTGGTTTAGCCCTCTGCTCTGAACGAAAGAGAGGAATTAGCTAATTCCAGTTACCTGATCTGCAAGCTTAGAGCACATGCACAGACAGTTACCATGAATCGCAGGTCATGCAATAACCTCTTTGTATATGAACATCCCAAGTTTATACAAACCGATCCCACTCAGTCATAATGAGAGAGGACAAGTTGCCTTCGGCTCTGCAGCCACAGAAACATTAGTGCTGTTTGCTGCTTCTGCGTCTTTTTGGGTCAGTGTAGCTTTTGCTTTTTCTCTCGTTCTTCATATAATCTCCAGTGCTTTCAGAGCACACACATTTCTCTTGTGAGATTTACCTGGCCTGGAGTGAGGAGAGAAGCTTAACAACATGGGTCCCTTTTATTTATAAGAGCATTCCTCTCACAATCTCTGCCCGTCACAGATGTGAGGATTAAATATGGCTGTTTCTTGAACACATTTCTCTCATATGTCCCAGTGATTCTGGACCCTGTGGATACTTAGAAAACAGGTTTTCCAACAGCCTGAATACTGTAGCCTTTCATTCACATCTTTATGGCTACAAAAATATTCCTAATCTGACAATTAAGATTTACTTACATTCTATGCTCTGAATTATTTGTGACTACCAGGTTTTAGGTATTTTAATGGTGAAATAAAATAAAGGGACATTAATTTACAGTTACAGTAATAGTACTTCGTATTTACTGTGTTATGCATCTACTTTTGAACAACAAATGAATATGTTTTCCTGAACTGGTTTAGCATTACCGTGTGTGTTCTTTCAACCAAACGTGCCCTAAGCCTCTCTGTTTGGTCCTACAGGATCTCTTCATCCTTACCATTCCTTGACGTATTTGGCCATTACTACAGCACAGGCATTGCAGTGTTTTCCACTGGCCACTCTGCAGCTTTTCTGGTTTCACTGGTTGCTGCAGTCAGCCGGACTCTCTTTCTCTTTATGCAAGGAACATGTCACCTGACTGACTGGTCCACTGGAAGAAACAGCTCTCCTTAAACTGGGCTAAGAAGAAGACAACCTCTCTTCCCTCACAGCTTTCAGGTGTGAGGGCAGAGCTGGCTACGCAGAGGAAGGAAGTGGCTTGCCTCATTTATGGGATTTTGAATTATCGCAGCGTTAATGCAGACCCATTTCCTAGCCACAGAGCAGTGACTTGCTGCTCGGCTTTAAAAATCAACAATCAGTTTGCATCCGTGCCTGTCTGCCTTGCTGTATGTCAGAGGGAGAAGAAAGGGTGGGGTGCAGAGAGCTCAGTGGTTCTTGATGTTAACGAGAAGCCGATGTGATCTCCTGTGAGTGTTCTTCAATAAGTGATGAATGGGATGTGTAAGCACAAGAGCACATCTTCTTGTTACCCGTGTGTACCTTTCTTGATATCAGATGTCTGTATTACTACTCCTTCCATTGTAACCTGGGACTGTGATTGTGAACTGAATGTTCTTTATCTATTTAATAGTCTTATATAATTGAGTATCTGGAAAAGTAGAGTAGCCTGGTCAAGAAACATCATTCTCCTGTAATCCTGAACCAATGAGGTTCATTTGGGGATTTGAATTTATATTGCATTTTTGTTTCGCATAAAGAATCATAGCAGTGCTTTGGGTGCTGTTCTGAATCTGCAGGAGGGGTAGGCAGAGAGTGCCAGTTTAGGTACTGTAAGAAATAGTGTGTATAGGACAAGAGCTTTCTGATCAGATGCTTTCTGATAGAAAGTAAGCACCCATTGGTTTTTGTTAATTTGAGGGTTTCTGTTCTGCTGTGTACAGCGTAGGAAATCAGTTGCAGAGTGGCTAAAGTCTCCTGCCTCTTCTAATAATTCAATAGTCTTCTATAACACCAAAGCCCACAGCTATCTAGTCTGGAGCTGGAAAGTTCTCCAGATGATCTTTGTCCCCTTGAAATACTTTGTTTAGATTTTCAAGTGCCACCTAAAAAATTAACTGATTAGCAAATAAATAAAAATCCCAACCAATCTATGCAGAAGGTAATATATATATATGTGTGTTATCAGTAGCCCAAGTTCTTTGTCAAAAGTGTGCTCACCTTGGAAAAGCTAACTTTTGAGACAAAGAGAGCAGATATTAGGCAAAAGAAAGCTGTTGAATTGGCTGATTGAATTTTATCTATGCAACGTATGTTTTTAATAAAAACTTCAACCCCTCCCTAGATGAAATATATGACAAGAATGTGATACCGCAGAAGAACTCTATTGGGTTTCATGAGCAATTTATTGGACAACTAGTTAAGAGGAATTACCTCATGATCAGCTTGCCATTTTCCTCCTGCAAGTGTTACAGTAAAAGGCTAATTCCCTGCGCTCTTGCTTTTCTTGGCTACCATTGCAGTATGCCTTGGGACAGCAAGTTTGGTCTATAAGTAGATGTGATTTAACCCTTATGGTTCATTTTCTGCTTGGCTGTCAGCTGGTGGCAAAGGGCCAAATACTAACAACCATAATGGCTGAGCCGCTGGGTCTACATGCATGACATCTTAAAAATTACTTACATATTGGCTCTTTCATTGCAGTATGTTGGTCTCTTCCTATTTGACTGGCATTGGTGGCAGAAGCAAGATTAGCATCCTCAGGGAATAGCCAGGGCTCAGTTTTCCGCCTTTGCAGGAGAAAATATTTTATTTTAATGTGGCTGAGTAGGGCAGCCACTGAAGTAAACATTCTCTCTAATTCATAAATAGTTGAGCACCTTTTTTCTTTAATTATAGCTACAAAAGTTTGAAAGGATTTCTTCTGGTTATTGCTCTCATCTGTGATTTTCCTTTAAGAAATGGTAAATTTCTCCAACTCATCTATGTCCTGAACAAGCTGGGATTCAATTCTGCCTGTTGGATTCCTGTAGACTATTATCAAGGACAAGGAAGACAGATTTGCCCTTGAGGTAGAATTTAGTCATCATGAAATCAGTAATGAACAGGAGAGAGAACTGTTTACTAACACATGAATATTAAAAATGTTGTATGCAATAATACTGGAAGTTTGTTGTTGAGTTGATAGAAATGGAGTGAAATTTGAGGTAGTGAGATTACTTGTATAAAACTAACAAATGTAATAAGGTAGCTTGCACAACATTCCATATGCAGGAAAAGAAATCCTTTATGTCTCATTTTATTTTAGGCAAGCCAAGTGGTTTTGCTGTCAGCAACACTTGTAGCAGTATAATGAAACTGAATCATTTTAAACAAACCCTCAAATACTCTTTACTTTGTGTTAGGATTATGCAACTGAGAGAGAATAGTAACTTCTTAACAAAAAAAGAAGCAATATGTGACATTTTGTCTGTCAGCACCGGTGAAGTGGAATACACAAGCTTATTTAAAATTATTCTTGAGTTTTACTTCACATAATGATATAATAATAACGGAAAAAGAAAGGGCTTAGAATATAATGAACCCAAGCCATCCACAGCAAGGGGTATTATAGCATCAGTAAGGAAGAATATACACAAGCAGCCTGTGATGAATAACATATCTTGATATAGGATTCCTATAAATTATTTTTAATATTGTGGAAGTGGACACTGAGGAATAATCCCACCATGGCTGCTAAGCATATGACATTACTCGCGTAAACTGGAAAGGATCAGGCCCTGTATGGAGATGCGTAGATTTTTTCCAGTACTGAAGGATTAATGTGGCTAAATTTAAGCAGCATAGAGGAATTTTAAAAAACACTCAGTGTTAGGACTTCTGTTGACCTAAATGAGAGAAGAGCTTGGACAGCATTGAAGACTTTAGAAAATCCTACTTGTTTCTGTGTACCTGTTCTCAAGTCTTTAACTGCATGCTAAATCAGCCGTTCCAATTTTAAAAATTATTAATAACTCACTTAATAGACCAGATTGAAAACCCTTCGAAATCTGTGAAAAGAACCCTGATGATTTCAGAAAGCTTTGGATCAGTCTCGGAATTAATTTTGTTTTGGAAGAACTTGGATATTTTGTGCAAAAACAGTTGGGCAAAGGGGCATTGGAACTGGATGTGTTGATTGGTACCAGTTACATTTTTACATTTGGGGCATTTGAAGTGAAATTCATATTGCTCTGAAATTTAAAATAACAGTAGAGATTTCTCTGAGATACAGGTACAGATTACATTCAGCATTTTTTCACCCCACACAGTCTTTATAATTTATTTCACTACTGTCGACATTATTGAGGGACATGTAATCTTGGAGAGACATTCCTTCAAGTAGATAGATATTGTTGAGGCTGAATTAGAAGTTAGTTTGAGGAAATTTATTTTGTGGGTCACTGTGTTTTAATTCAGTGCAACATAGCCTCAAGCTGCGCCAGGGGAGGTTCAGGTTAGACATTAGGAAAAATTTCTTCGCAGAAAGGGTTATTAGGCATTGGAATGGGCTGCCCAGGGAGGTGGTGGAGTCACCATCCCTGGAGGTGTTTAAGAAAAGACTAGATGTGGCACTTAGTGCCATGGTCTAGTTGACACAGTGGTGTTAGGTCAAAGGTTGGGCTTGATGATCCCAGAGGTCTCTTCTAACCTAGTTGATTCTGTAATATCTGGCTATAACTTGATTTTTTTTCTTGCTTCTTTTGGATTTTATTATGCTCGATTGTGATGCAGATGGGGGGATGAGAGACTAGGCAAAAAGCACTTCCTTGAAGTGTGCAGTAATGCAGTGTGCAGCAATCACCTGCTCTGCCTGATGAGTCCCAGGCTTGCCCTTGGTCTCGTGGGATGCTTCCAAAATAATACAAATGAACCTGTTGTTATTCTTGGTTTTGTTACCTACGAAATTTGATATTGAGCTGGAAAGGATCCAGTTTCATCTTATCTAACAGGTAAACTATGATGCTATTTACATGAACTTTGCAAAACTCTGTGGTTAGAACCAGGGATTGCCAAAACCTCTACCTGCTCCAGTCTCTACAGATAAAGACCCAGCTTCTGTAGCAGTGCTTTGTAAAAGACACAGGGCCTCCTTGGCTCACACACGAAGGACAGATGCTTAATATTGGCTAGATGCATTTGTTTGTATGGAACTACATTACTGTGTGTTCATGCAACTTCCCCAAAAGAGAGATATTTTCCTCCTTGTGTTGTGTTTAAATATTTTCCAGTTAGTAATCTCATAATACTCTTGACAAAAGGAAATAATTTCATAGCAGAATAGACACATCCTGGAGATATCATGTCTTACACGAGGACTGGTTCTTCATTAGTGCCGCAGTGGAATTCAGTATTGCTAACAAAGCAGAATGTGCCCATGATATTAATGTAGTGTGATCGGCCACTCGATGAGGGAATAATTCATAGGCATGCACTAACAAGGCTTTGACTGAGCTTTGCTCACCCTTTTAAAGGAAGACAGGGCTGTTGTTTTGGGGTTCAGGCCTGGCCCTTCTGAAGGCATGAGGATTATATTGTCTCTTTGAGGTGTATAACAATGAGAGCGCTGCCTCTTCCTGACAGGCCCTGTGCTATGCCTCTGTTAGAAAACAGAGCTCAGAGGTCTACCAAAAAAAGCCCACTGTGCCTGGAAGTATCAGACAATAAAAAACTGAATTAATAGAATCCGACACAGTTTTACTGTAGCAGCATGTTTTTCCTTGCTTAAATATATTTTTCCTTCTCTCATCGACAGATTACTTGGTGCTTTTTTGAGAAACAGAAAAGTTGCAAAAACAAAACAAAAGCCCTAAAGATATCAGGTTAAGGATTTTTTTCCCCCTTTAATTCTGTGTTTAAAAAAAAAATACCACACGAAACATCAGACAGTCTGAAGCGCTGCTGGCAGAGTTAAGAAAGTGGTTCTCCGACAAAAGAAGACAGGTTGTATTTGACTATCCATTTGAACATGTAGACCTGCTTGCAAGCCCAAACTAGGATTCTTGTCCAAATTTTGGGAGTGTTTGGATTCTGCTTTTTTGGGTTGGTCTCATATTGACGCATGAATTAGTAACTAAATTTGTACCCATATCTGTCTTTCCACACAAAATACTTGGCTCGTTTGAAGCTAGCATTCTGACCTTGGATTGCAAAGTACCTCAGTTGTACATAATAGATAGTGGTTGGGTTTCTTATTTTAGAAACATATTTGCCCCAACTGAATGCTCGGTCACTGGGCTTGAGACCTGTATTTTGAGATGCAGGCCCAGGCAAAGGGAATTGACTCAATTTTCAGTGCTCAGACGGTACTGTCTGGGGTGCAATTCCGAATCCTCTGCTATCCAGTGATATTTTGCTGTTGGCTTCAGTCTGGCTAGGTTTTTCCCTGTCTCATATTCTTGTGCTGCCCAAACAGCTGCTCACCTGGAAAGGGAGGAGGCAAAGGCTCCCTTTCATGTTTTGGATTCTATGTGTTTCTAAGGCGTGTTCTCAGCCTGGATTAAGTGAGTTATGAACTGTTGTACAACGCAGAATATCTGTGGCACTACATATGTAGGGTCTGTCCTCAGATCTCCTCCTTTCCATCTCCAGCAACCCCCTGCAAACAGAGTCTGGAAGCCAAGCAACACCTACCAGTCGGATGAGACAAGGAATCCTGTAGCCATAGCAGTAGTAGAGCAATTATGGTAAGCCTTTAACTAGCTACACAGTGAACATTTTACATTCCTAAATCTGCCATAATGCAAAATAATCTGTTTATATTAGGAAAGACATTGCATTCTGCTCACTCATCCCTTCCCAGGCTTGTCTGCACAGGGCTAGGTTTCCATAACCCATGACAGGAAAACATACAATTACCAAAACCTTAGGATTGGCTTCTTTTTTGAATAATACCCCAGTTGCACTTTCTTCATAGCCAAAGGGTCTGTTATTGCTCCTATAATGAAGAGTCATAGATATTATGGAGCTCTATGCTCATCCCACAGGCCACAGGATCCCCTCTCAGCTGCTGGACTCTCTTCCCAGTTAGCACATCTGGCCTTGAAGCTGTTTTCCTCAGCAGCACTTGGTAGAGTTCAGACATTCTGGCCCTGTAGGTAACCCACTAACCCTGCTTTGCTGCCATTTTGTCTACAGCTTATAAGCAACTTTTGTTGATGTTCGTTGCTATCTGACATTGGAAGCCTCCGAGTCAGAAACACCTCTGCTTTTTTCCCAGCCCTGTTTAAATGAGACTATTTTAGTAGGCTACTATTCCATCTGATAGTTGGTCAGGTGGACCATAAGCAGGTCAGTTTTAATAATTTCAACAAAATGATTTTTAAATTAAATTTAGCAATAACGTTTCACTAATGAAGTACTCACAGAGTTCCAAGAACAGTGCAGGCATTTAGTGGGGCTTTATAATCATGGGCTTGCCTCTAACTACAATTATAAATGGCTGAATTCTTGTCTGGTTAAAGGGAGTTGGATTGTGCCCTAAACAGGATGCCAAGTTTCAAGAGCTTTCAGAAATCAGATTTAGATCAGATGAAGGCTTAAGAAGCTAAATGTTTGGATGAACCACACAGTTTCAAAAAAATAAAACCAAACCACCTTACCGTGTTTTTTTGTTATAATTTTCTAATATAACAAATGCATTGATTGCTGTCTTCTGTATGAGGCAGGGTAATAAATGCATGAATAGCTTTAAGCGTGGGACTAGCTCCATTGAAGGGTTAAATTTTTGCACATTGTTAAATTCTCTGTATGCTTGCCATTCCGGAGCCCAATCCCGCATTCCTGAGCAGCCAAATTTCCCCTGGAAGTCAGTGGGAAGTTTTCAGGTGCATAGCAATGGACTACAAAGCAGAGAATTTATTGAGAAACAGGGGACCCACCATTTTCAAACTAAAAACTAGTCACCTTAAAAGCGACCTTTGTGCTCACTCAGCCAGAAGCATTGAAAGAAAACCTTCATTTGTATTTATCCTCTAACACTGAGTGGAACAAGTATTGCGTACCCATCAGAGAAAACACTTTTAAAAAAAGATCCCTAAACATGAAATGTTTAAATCTTTTTGCATCTTCCTTTCAGTGAGGAATTTATTTTAATAAATGCCGTTAGGCAATCATCCCAGGTTGTTGCAAGTAGTATTTCTGTGAGAGAAAAGCATAGTTCCCTTATATTTCTCTCCCTGTTTTCCCCATGTGATTCCCAGTGTTGGCTCTTCCCCTAACCTCATTTGGGCAGGGTGCCTGTGAGCAACACTGAATACAAAGAAAGGAAGCAGCCCAAGTGTAAGTTTCCTTTGCCTTATGCCCCATATTATTCCTTATTTGTTGTGCTAATTCAGCAGCGTAATTCCCAAATACAGCCTCCTTGAATTGTTGTGATGAGAACTGCTAACTCAGTGCAGACTATTTTTAATGAGCTCTACAGCCCAGAGCCAGAACTTTATGGTGTGAAGGCTCCATGTACTAACTGTTTAATAATATGGCCGATTAGTGAAGTCCCACTACTATAAAAAAATAATTTCTGAGATGTGATTAAAATTTGTTTCTCAAACCATAAAACAGCCTGTGCAGATTGTGCAAGTTAACCAACCAGGCCACTCTTGTCCTTTGTCCTTGGTGCCTTTTGGAGGTGATGTGGTAGTGCCCTCTAGTGAAAAATCCCGACAAGTATTTTATAGAGCACAATGCGGCACTTTGTTCCAGTTTCTGACGATTTTTTCTTTTGGACTCTATTTAGGGACAAAACTGATTTATGTCTAAATATTTCCAAAGCTAACAGCTAGTGAAGGCATTACAGTCCAAAAATAATACCTGTTTCCATACTTTTCAGAATCAGTGGGTGTTTTTTCACCTTTCAACTACTGTATTAAAAAATGAGCCATGGTTAAATGTTTCAAAGAGGCAGAATTTTCACTTTTGCTCTTATGCATTACTTGTGCCAGCAGGGTTTTGCATGGCTGAAGCCTTACAAAGTCAGTAGTTGTAGGCTCCGTCCAGTTCCCAGGGAACACAGTACCCAAACTCTCATTAGACTTCCACAGGAGCAGGTTTGGGTTCACTGAATACAGAATTAAAAGATAAACAGTCAGCCTGAAATGCTATTGGAACTTTTAGCTTCCTTGCTCAGGAAAGAGGGGCATTCAGAAATATTCAGAAAATAATAAATAAATAAAAGATAAATATATATTAGTTGTAGAATATTTCAGAAAGTGCATGAAATACCTACACCTTCATTGCTGTCAAAGAATATTTTCTCTCTGTGTCCTCCTACACACATTTTATTGTCTCCTTGTGATCATAACAATAACATATTAGAATATGAACAAACTGGTGACCCACTGCATTCAGACATCAGCTTGATTTTTGGCATTTTTCTGTAGCAGTGAAATCAGTGAACTATAGTTTACCTACAACGTACAGGGGTTTTTTTTTGTGCATGCTGTAGTACACACTGTTAATATGGCATATTTTTTCCATGTATTCTGTAATGAGAGTAGATCTACTGTTGTTAATCCTGTAGTTTGTGTCAGAGTACTCCTGCTGTTACTGTTATTTATATTGTAATAGCACTAAGGAGCCTTACTCAGAGACAGATGTGCTTGGTGCTGTACAAATACAAAAAAAAAAAGCAGAAACTATAAAGTCAGTCTCTCTCTTGAATATTTTGTTTCATTTAAATATCAAACTTCCTGCGCAACAAACAAACAAAAAGGCATCCTGTTAACTGATGCATTAAAGAGGTCAGATCCTGTATTTCTTCTGTGATGGGGAGGGGGTGAAAGGGGAAGTGATGCTATTGACCTATATAAGTGCTATTCAAAGTGAGCAAAAGTTAGCCTAAGAAAAGCTGAAATGTTCTGCGTGATCCTCTTCACATGGAAAGGTCAGGAGGTGGGGAGAGAAAATCAGGAGAAAAAGATGTGATTAAAATGAGGTTTTATTTTTGTTTCAGGTTGGGGGAGTGGGAGCTGATTGAACATTTCAGACATGAGAGCAGAGTAAGAGACGTATCCCTCAGTGCCAGGGTTATCCATGTAACCCAAAGACCCTTTTTATTTAAAAAGCTATTGCTTGTGATCTTTTCCAAAGAGGGAATCAATAAATGTCCGCCAAAGTTGCTCTTTTGGTCAAAATGATAAATGGGCATCGAAGGGCTATAAATTGGTAGCAACCATTGTAATGATCCTGGAATTCAGCAAGAAAACCAATGAGAGCAAAGCAACACCAGTATCTTACTGGCTCTGCAGTTGCTGATGACATTCTCAGAAATGACCCAAATATTTGGCATGGAATTTAAAAAAAAAGTTAGTAGTTTTTAATTTCTTTTTTTTCCCCTCATTGGAACTAGATTAAAAAAAACAAGTCCTCTGGTTCTCCATCAATGTCTGTAGTTTATATGTCCAGTGAGCCATCGACACAATGACCAATGTCTGTACCGCACAACATCTAGAGTCAGCCCTGCCTGCACTGGAGGCTTCCAGCAACATAGGAGGTGAGAGCAGGCACCAGTATCCTCCAGTACCCTCCCATGCTCAGGGAATGCTGTTGAGGTTTGTACTCCACTCCTGAGTTAGGAACAGTCCTGGTGCTTCACGGGAACCCGGAGTCTGTACTACCAGCAAAGGCAGGGCAAGGCACATCATTTTCCTGTGCACCACTACCCAGTATAATAAATACAAACTCGCTGTGTTTCCTGGGGGTTGCAATGCCTTAGCCTACTTCTGGTAAAAGCACACTGATTTTCATACTGAAGATGTAGACCCCAAAATTATATAAGTTATCTTTATTCCTTTACTCTTTCAACTTTTTAAAAAGCAATCTGTATTTCCAACCAGGCTTTCGTTTAAAATAACCCTCTCATTGAAAACCTCACCTGTAACTTTATCCCAGTGGTAACTCTTGCCTGCCATACTAGCCCTAAGCCCTTGTAGCACTTGACATCATCTTTTGGACAGGTTACAGAGCCTATTGAGACAGTTGTTAGAAGCAGATTTACTTCGCAATGTGGAGCCAACCACAGAAGAAAATTAGTGCATTTATCTGTCAGCATTAGGCTAGATTATCAATCCAGTGCACTAGTCACAGGATCTGGTTTTTCTTTCTCTGGGGAAGTGAAATTGATATAGTGGCAGGCAGTAAAGGTGTCGATTATAAACAGGACATTAGCATGAGAAAGTAGGCAAATGGCTAGTTTTAGGCAACAGTCCTTTTTCAAGTTTAAGTATAGGCTTGAAAAGTAGGTTTTTCTTCCTCCTAAATAGACTTTCTAAAAAGAATGTGAAAACTTCTTCCTTCAAACTTGTTAGTTTTATTTTCCCTTCAAAGAAAATTGTCGATTGTGAAAAAAAGAGAAAAAAAACCCTTTCTCCCTCTTTTTTTTTTAAAAAATAACTGTGGTAGTGAATTTGAAGATTCTGCAAGGACCACAAAGTATTACCAACCTGTAAGGTTTGAACTGGAAACTACCTGTATGACATGGAGTAAATAATTTGCAGTAAATTATTTGTTGTGAAAATTAGCTGTTCTCCTAGTCACACTTTATCCATGAGCGGATTGCAACTTTTTCAATCAGTAAGACTGCAGTAGCACCCAGATGTCCCCAGTCCAAATCACTGCCCTGTTTGTTAGATGCTGAGCAAATACCCTTCCTTAAATAGTCCCTCCATTACATATTCATGAAGGTGCCAAACACTGTTGGTTGCTTCTTAATTCTCTGGGTGGTTTATAAAGACTTTGTTCTGAGGAACAGCAGACTGACCTTGGTAATTGCTGTGTTTTAGTTTTTTTGCCATATCTGCAAAGCATTCTATTACCAAGCCCAACCAACCCATTGCTATTCCCATTATCCACCCACACATAAACATGTCTCATGAAAAAATGAGACAGTTGTTCCCTAAAATTACATTCCATTGTATATGAATGAGTATGAACTGTGAGAGCTAGGATTTTATATAAACAGGTATTGAATAGTAATCAGTTGTCCCTAATACTTGTTTTGTCCCTAAAAAGGGTCCCCAAACCCTTTTCGGGTTTTGGGCCATCATATATAGGATATATTTTGGTTTTTTCTTTTGAGTCCTGGTAGAGTGACTGCTGACAAGTGCTGCCAGCCAGCAGGTTGCCTTGAGTTGACAGGGGCTGTGAGAGTCAGCTGGTGTCAGAGGCTGGGATTAGTCCCTTGCACATACGAGTGTGCTCTGCTGCCTCTTGTGCTCCGGAGTAACCTCTCCTGAGTGCGAAGAACTTGAGCAGAAAAAGATTCTGTCTCAGACAGGCAGGGCGGTGTTGGAGGTTTTGCTGTACTCCTAATATGAAGGAAGCAGCCCCCCTGCCTGCCAGCAGCGTTTGTATTTTAAATATATTTAAAAAAAATAATAATCCCAAGAAGCTGAAAAAAAATGAAGTAAGACATTTCAGAGCTTGACACTGGGTGCCTAATTCTTATGCAATTTCAAAGGGAGCTGAGGCCTTTGCTCCCTTTGTCCTTCTTCCTTATCTAATTTTATAGGGAAGCTAAAATTTGCTCATATATTTCTAGGTTTATTCGGTTTATAAGGGCTTATTCTGATTGTTGGTACTATAGTTCTGACTAAAATGTGAACCTCAAGAAATACCACTTAATCTCAACAGTGAATATATTTTGGGAAAGCCTTTTCCGCTGCTGGCTGAAGTACTTAAAGACTTTCCTGTACAGAGTATATCAGCCCTTGTCTAACATTTGCCACACAGAAGTGCCTGAGTGTGAGGTTTAAATTCACCTCCCAAGAAAGCCTGGGGCACCTGAACCTGGTAG
Organism: Nyctibius grandis; assembly: GCF_013368605.1. Lineage (NCBI taxonomy): Eukaryota > Metazoa > Chordata > Aves > Nyctibiiformes > Nyctibiidae > Nyctibius > Nyctibius grandis. Next base: position 9,181,560 of record NC_090665.1, read on the forward strand.
CTTGCTATTAATAGAAAGCAGGAGCAAATTCATGTTTAAATTTCTGCCATAATTGTGCATGAAAAATCATTAATCCTTGTTTTACGTTTTTCACTACTGGTGTGAGTGGGGTTATTTGCACCAGTTAACAGTAGTCATATGTAACAGGGCGGCAGGGCCAGGCCTCAGCTTCTGCAGGTCTCTGGAAAGATGTTTTTCTTTAAATCTGCATTTTGCTCAAATGGTGCCATGAGAACGTATTTTCATGGCCCATTTTGCCACCATACTCCTGCTGGTGAAGAGGACAGAACACAAGTGTTTTTATGAGGGCAACACTTTTCTGCACAAGGTAGCAGTGGTGTGGCACGTGCTGCCCATTTTCCCGATGCACAGGCCGCTGCCCGCTCACCACCTGCTCTCTGCCCTCCCAGCAATTAAAATGGAAACTGCTGGTAAATTGCCTCTGGTGTAAATTCAGAGCTTTCCTCCTTATTGCAGTATGTTGCATGCGAGTATTGTTTCACAGGCTGATCATCCTTTTCCCTCTCCCCCAGCAGGCGAACTGGGCTGTGATGTGTGGACAAGCACAATGCTGCTCTGTCTGTAGCTATAATTTCTGGTTTGTGGGTCTGTTCAGAGGCGCGTGTGCCCTAAAATTACCGCTGCTGAAGAGTTAGTGGGAAGAGTGAATTGCCTTGCCATCTGAGGCTGATTCCTTGGCCTGCAACAACTGGTGAGAGCAAAAAGCTGTGGATCAGAGAGAGCAGAAAGGAGCACCTTTGGCACGGGAAAGGGGGATGCTGCCTACAGCAGAAGAGAGGTAGGAAGCCTGAGGGACTGGAAATAACAAATTTCATTTCTTTAAAGCTGAGGTGCTTGGGTTAAATTGCAGAAGAGCAAGTAAGTTGTTTCCCTACATTCAGACTCCAGGCAGGCAGCGAGCAGAGGGTCTCCATTCCTGGGCAGGTGAGTCCAGCCAGGCTGTGGAGGACAGGCATGTTGATGGGACACGTATGAGTGCACCCGTGGGATGCCTCAGCCTTCTGCAAACGTCCTTCTTCAGTGGAGGTTTCCTGTGCCTCGGCATTACATCCTTGTTATGAAGGCTCCACCATTTTAGATACATGTTCCTACAGGTGCAGCCTGTTGATGCTGGAAAATAGCCTGAGGCAAACCGTGGATCTTCATCCGTCTCTGCTGTAACTTCTTATTTCTATGGGAAATTCCCTATCTGTTAGGCCACTCCTGAGCTCAGGAGCATGTACATGTTTGGGCAGAGGTAGAGATTCAAACCTTTGGTTTCAGGGCCTTAGGAAATCTTCTGGACATCAGTAGACTCTGACAGCGTATGGAAGACCTCTTAATGTTCATTTCTGTGCAAGAAGAGTAGCATTCAGTACTGCTAGGCTTTTCACAGTTCTTCAGTTGGGAGGGTGGTGCTTTGAAGGAAGGGGCTGTCTCTGCTTTTAAAATTAGCATAGACAAATGATTTCGATGCAAGACTTTGACAGGTAAAAGACTACAGAGCTGGTAAAGGGTAACAAGATCCTCTTGCCTGTTGCCTAATACTGCTGCAGTAAACATAAGCAGAAACCGTCTTGATAAGGCACAACGGACCGTCTCCCTGTGGAGCTGTCTGAGGTGGGGAAATGCTTCCATGTTATTGCCCAAGGTTTTCCAGATGGTTTGCTTTTGTTTTGCATGTAAGAAAGAAAACCCTATGGGAACAACTTAAGAAGAATCAGTGCACAAATCTTAGTTTCCCTCCCTCACCTGGTGAATCTGCCCAGTATCTTTCACTGCCCCAGCAACAAAATGATGGCTGGAAAGCAAAGCAAGGGTCTGACAGCTTTACCCTCATCAACAAGCTGCCAGCAGTGTTGGTCCAGACTCTTCATATAAAATTACTGCATTTTCATTGTCCTACGCTGTGCTTTTCATAGGTGACTAATATATATATTTGGCAGCGTTTTTAGACAGGGAGCTAAGCCAGAGTGGTTTTGCTCCATCTTTTCCCCAGTAGGCAACTCAGGATCACTTTGCTGAAATCAAGGGCCTGGGGACTTCTTGCTGTTCTACACAACTGCAATGCAGTGAGTCACTGCCGTCCATTGATCTGTGTCCCTCAATCTCTTAAAATTCTAGAAGTGTTCCTTAATTTGTTTTTACTTGTTTTTCTTCATCAGGCAGTGAAAAGCAAGCTAGATCTGTACCAGGAATAGATATAGGGAATTCTCATCCAATTTGGCAAATTCTGCTCACTCCCTCTTAAATGAAGCTATTTCCTTTAGAAAAGACTACTTTTGTTAGTAAGCTTTACCCAAATGTAATACCAGCATTCATCATTTCAATCTATAAGTTTGAGAAGCAAAAATTTCACATATTCCATCTGCTGAAGCACTATCTGGAGTTTCTGGATAGCTGGAAAAACAAGCTGAAAAACATCTTCAGAAATTCTCTGTCAAATGCGAAGCATAAATTTAAGAGATTTTAATATGATTGCAAAAGGCAGATCTAATGACCTAGAATTTTAAGACATGAATAAATTACTGAGAACAGTAATTGACATAGGAAGTAGGCAGAGCTCTAAGGCACTGAAGCATCTTTACTGAAGATGCTGCAGGGTTCTGTTTTACCCACTGACAGTCCACTTGTGGTTTCAGTTTTCTCACAGCCCTCTCTGCTGCTTGAACTTAGCAGACCTGAATGCTAAAGCTAATTGAAAACTTGTTTAGGGAGTTAGCAAAAATGTGCTTGTTCACTAGGTATGGAGGGGGAGCAGGATACCGAAAAATTGAAAAATTTATTCTTTACCCAACTTTAAAGATGGGCAAAACCCAACAAATAATGCATCTTTATTAACATGTTTCTCTCTCCCTGTCTCTGAACTTGAATTTTGCACTGCCAACATAGTAGGACAGCTCTTTTTTCTGCAGGTGCAGTGGAAGAAGGGGAGAAATGTGGCATTGCAGAAGAGCCCTGAGGGGGATGATAGCAGTAGGACAGATAGCATCTGTCCCTCCATCCCCAAAGGAAGGAATCCTCCACTCTGAACTGACATACAGGTGGTTGTGCTAATGATAGAGGCATGGGCTAGGATGGTTTTACTGTATCATATTACATACCAAATGCCTATAGATCTGTAAATAAGATAATGTTTACTCATAACAGTGATTGGCTAAAATTTCAGTAGTTTCCCTAGTTTTTGCAAAACTGGTAGCCCCAGTCTGGTGATGGATTTTGATTTGTTTTACTAAGGGAACCTATGAGCATTATATCAGAGGCAAAATGTTGTGAAAGGGCTTATTACAGTAAATATGATGAGAGCAAATTCAAAGAGGAAGCAAACTGCTTCTCCTGCTTGCTGATTTTTTTTTTTTTTGCTATTTTTCTTTGGTATAGACGACAGGCAATCATTTACATGAATCTCTCCATTATAGACCAAAATAACAGAGAAGTTTTCATTAACAAAAAGACTACCTTTTTCTTCTTCGTTTGTGTTGTCAAGATACTTTAGCTGAAACATACAGTGATTTCCGACACTTACCCTAGTTGTCACACTGAGAGTGAAATAATGGTTGACATTAGGAAGATTATTTCTCAGCAATAAAATTACCTTTCACAACATATTTCTATCTAAGTGGAAATGATGGAAAATCATAGATTTTATTTTCAAATTGAGAGAGAGAGAAAGATGAAAATGAAATCAACAGAATTTCCTTCTAGTCACACAAGTAGAGAACACAGGCAAGCCAAAGATGCTGCCAAAAATCCAGTGGGAGCATCTTCCCAGACCTGTTTTTATTAATTGAGCCAGTTGATTGAGACAAGTGGAATTGTGTGAAATGTTTTCTACACACGGTGTAAAAAGTGGAGGTTAATTAACTGGGATCCCAATCCTGCTGCCTTTGCTGTCAGCAACGTGACTCATGGTGGATATCATTAAGAGCCAAGACTGAGATTTTACTCAGGTTTGTTAAGGAGTTTGTGAACTTTTTTGATGAATCTCTAGCCAGATTTGACAGAAATGGGGTCAGTTCAAGGTTTTCTGTAGAAACTGTGATGTTCCCAGAAATGTATTATTTCAGTCATGGTCTTGATGAAAGTTGGCTTCTCTGTGCATGGAGTTGAATTTGAATGGAGTTCAGGGCATCTGAAACTATGTGAATCAAAAGAAAAAATGCTCACGTGATCCCTGCTGAAGTGTAACTGCCAAATTAAGACTGCCTGTAAAAATGAGTTTCTAAACAAAAAGTGAAAGGGAATGTAGGCTAGCTTTATAAATATGATTGCATCTTCTGTCATCAGGCAGGCATCCAGCAAACCAGTGGATTGTGACTTGGGTGATATGTTGCATAACTGTAAATGTAAATAAGTAAAAGGAATGGATTGATGACTTCCTATTTGCCTCTAAGTGAGGGTAGAATCAGGCCTTCAGGAGTGCTCATACTGTCCAAGGAAATAAACAGGGTGACTTTTCACTTTGCAGAAAGTAAACTTGTTACTAAAAACAATCAAATAATGCTTTCTCAAAAAGTTGCCCCCCCCCTCTCCCCGCCCCCCCCCCCCCCCCCCCCCCCCGATTTTAGCCCTATCTATTTTTAGACCTCTCTTTTCTGCCAGCATTGCTCCTGAGCCATTGTTCCCCTGACTCGGGGATGGTGAAGCAGCTGGCAGCGAATTGCAGCTAGGTTGGAAATGCACACAAACACGCTTGTCTACAAAGAGATTTTAGTTCTCATAGTGTTAACTGCCCCTTCCCTGCACTCCTCTCCCCCCGCTCAACCCCTGCCTGCCAGAGGCTCGACCCAGATCACATTAGAGTCCCAGAGCACAGGGAACGGTTCTCATCTATCCGTCACCAAGGAGGCAGACAGGACGGGAAACAACAAGTCATTTGTACCTGATGAGGAGGACACTCCTGGGAAACAAACAGATGAGCCACCACATGAATCTGAGCTATTCTCCGAGGTAAACAGAACTGCATGAGAAACACACAAATTATCAGGGGCATCATGCTTAACTCCCTCGCTTCAAGCTGCTGGGCGGACTGTGGGCCTGAAACTCTAGATTGTCCCAATATCTGATTGTGAAAAAGTTAACCCTCTGAAAGCATCACGGGAGGGGGAGAAAATCTCAGACCCCAGGTTTCTGGAGTGTTGTTCGCTTCACAGCCCTTGCTCATGTTCTGTTGTCCCCATGCCACCACAAATTTACCTGGGAGGCAGCCCCATGTCAGTCATGGAGGGCAGCCCAAGGCTTGCAGCATGGTTTGTAGGGGATACAGATTTTCCCTTTGGGGCCATTTCTGGTGAGATTTATTTCAAGCTTGAGCCAACTTTTGCTGCTGTAACACTCTAATGCTAATGGGCCATATCAAATGGTGGGGTCCCTTGCTAAAACCAAAGCACTGGCAGTAGGATGCAACCACTGCAAACTGTGATAGTGATGTTATCACTGCAGGGCAGTGGTTGTACCCAAATGGTTGTGTGTGTATGGCACATCTTGCTCTGCCTGCTCTAGTGGGTTTGAGGGGCTTACTCCAGCTCCCATTTTGTAAATGTTATCTCCTTCTGATTGAAGGGAATCGTATAAACTGATTTTGTAGCAGGCCTAAGCTTTCTAGCAAGGTATGTGGGACAACTTCCATGAAGGGAATCCAAGTCATCATTGCAGCCTGCCACTGTCTTTGAGATACCATTGCACCGGGCAGCTAGAGGCTGTGCTGCAAAGCTTTGTGGCATGTCCACACGGATAATATAATAATTTATCTCCACTTTGTAACAAGAAATTGAAGTGGAGAGAGATTTGATAAGTGATTTGTCTGAAGTCATGCAAGGATCCTGTGTTGAAGCAAGGAATTAAACTGAGAGTTTTGAATCCTAGTCCAGCCCTTTTAACCACAAGGTCATTCTTCCATTCTGCTAGATAGCAAAACAAGAGTTTTAGTTTGGTGCTTAATATTTAAAAAGAGATGGCTGTGAATCCCATCCAAATAGGCAAAGAAGTGTAGTGGTTAAAACAAATTGGAGAAAGAATAGATATCCTGCTGGAGCTGAGTTCAGAAGTCTGGCAAGAAGACGGATCTTGTGATTAAGCATGACTTTGAATGTAGGTCACTTTGGAGAGCCAGGTGATTTCTGAACACAACACTTAGCTAAAGTCCCTCTGCTCTTGGTGGATTTAGAGTAGTATAACTCAGCGGAGACAAAGCCTCTAATTTTGACATTCTCTTTCTTGTTTTTTCTCCGGGGACAAGTATTGTTTCATCCTTTTCTTTCTCTTTTCCCCTTTTGCTTGTTCTTCCATTGTGAAAATGATTATCCTCTGTTGTGAAGTGATTACTGATAACAAGTGATGCTCTTTGAGTAATGTTAGAAATACCTTTTCACACTCGTGAATTATAAAGTGGTAGGATTATAGTGTGTTGTCATTGTACCTTAACAATTTCATTTATGAAGTGTCAGTGAATGCTCCATATTATTTCTAATTTTTCTCTAAAGACTGGCACAATATAGAAATGCATAGTTCCAACCAGAAATGCAATAATATACGTTAAAGAACTTTAAAATGCTGATTCAAGAGCTAAAAATTACACTGAAAACAGATCATCAATTTTGCACTATGATACCAGCCCATGAAGTCTCTGAGAACGTGAAATGAATAAGGACAGTTTGTCTGGGCAGGTAGAGAGCCATGTACAGCCGGTTCCCTCTTGGAATCTGCAGGTGTGACTACACTGTCTTCATTAGAGTCGATTCATGAATGCCAGGGAAAAATTTGGCTTTTCCTATATAAAGGACTGTATTCGTCACTTAATATTCTCTGTGAAGTGTGTTGTTAAGCTTCTCTTTTTTACATACTGTGTTGATAAATCATTTATACTTATCTCCCTGACATATGAACACACCTTATAATTAATTTTATGAAAGCATTTTCTATTAATTATTTCCTTATTCTGAGTAGTGAATGCTTGAATATAATCCCATGAATGTCACCTTTTTATCATTAGTATTACTTTACTCCAGCCCAGCGAATGCCATTTTGTGTACAGGGCAGTGACTATAAATTAGCCGCTCTTCATAGTGGAAGTGTTAGTGTTTTGGTAAACAGAAGCACATATTGGTTCATTATCAGATTAGAAGGTAATTGAATGAAAGAGGGTTATATGTGCTTTCTTTCTAGGTTTGAGAAAATGGAGATAGAAGAAGGAAGAGCAGTTTCTCTGATTCCAGTTTGAGGATGTTAGCACAGCCATAGGGAATAAGGAATCACCATCAAAATGACAGTGGAATAGTGAGTTTAGACAAAGATTTAGCCCCATACAAAACCCAGTTGCATAAAGTTCTCTTTTCTTGCATCACCGAGAACAAACACTCCAGAACTGGCTTCCCTTAATCCCACGCTCATATGTTTTAAAACCTGTTTCTGCTAGTCTTTTCTGGGTATTCAGTGTACATCCTTGTCATGCTATTCTGCTCTTGGTGCACTTAATGGTGTGATTTCCATGGATTTTTCTTTACAAATAATGTTTTAGTAAACATGTTCTCAACGAATTGGAGGTGTGTTTCTAACAGGATGGAGTATTAGTCAGTGCGCACACGATGGCAACTCCGCACAATAGGAGAAAAGGCTGGTTTGCTTAGTCCTCTTTCAGAGTTGTGCATCTCTCTAATGCCACCTTTCCTGTCTGAGTCAGGGTACTGTCTCTTTTGCCTGTAAATGGTAGGGTCAAGTTAAGGTGAAACTCCGATGGGATGTGAAAGAGGGCAGTTCAGCTGTGATGGGAACTTTTGTGTACAGTATTGTTGAGAGGTCGTGTTTTTCACCCCATCAGATTTTCATAGGTTACTTCATTAAAAATTGAGATTCAACCACATTACAAAACGGAGTGGCAGGCTGCTTGAAGCTTCTATCAATAATGTATCAGTTCATCTATTCTGATTTCTTCCAAATACTCCCTTTGTTATTTTTAGCACAAAAGAGAGAGCATCTAAATACCAAGCTCTGTAAAGGGGGAGAAAACTTTACTTATTGCCACGCTTAGCTAAACAGTGTCAAACATGAAGCAACCTTTTGCTCACATAGAGCTTTTCAGCTAAAGGGGGAAGGTTTCCATTCCATGAATGCTTGTTTTTGTACCAGCCAAGATGAACAATTTTTCAAAGCCCTCATTAACCAACAAGAGACATAGCTGTATTCAAGGGTCCCTCCAAAGCACCAGTCACGTCAGTAACATGACTAACACTTTCTTGGTGTTAGTTTATGCACAAAGTGCTGAGTAGTGGTCATGCTCACTGCGTTTGAGAAGTTGCCAGAAGAGAGTGTTGTTTAGAAGGGCACGGTAATCCCCTGAGCTCCTTAAAGTACATGTGGAAATACTTTCCTGTTTTACCATTTCATCTCAGCCAGCTTAGAGACAGTCCTGGCACATGATTTCTTCTTCTTGCTGCTTTCAGGGTAATTTGCTCTGCAGAGAAAGCAAAGGCTATGACGCCTGCCTTATGAAGATTGTTTTAGCGTGTCATTGAGTGTGACTGTGGAAGGGCAGATGAAGGTCCAGGAGAATTCAGGAGAGGAAGAATGATCCAGTACTTAGAGCATGGCTGTTCATCTCCAAGGTGTAGTGCTGCCGGTACTGTGGCAGTTTTTGTGTAACCCTGGACTTTTCACTTGGCTTTGTGTCTGTAATGTGGGATAACAACATTTCTCCCCTTCCACGTCCTGCTGCCCACAATCTAATGACCTGAATGGAAACAAGCAGAGGAGAAAGCTCTCTTTTCTTATGTGTTTTCTCTGAGATATCTCTGCTGCAGTGCATGTCGGTGAACCTGTGCATCACAACTGAGATCTCTCTGTTCTACAGTCTGCATCACTCAAGATTTGTCTCTCTTTGAGAAGGTTTTCTTCAGTGCTGGCTAGTGTGAGGAGATGTAAATTTCTTTCTTTGCAAACTGTACCAGGTCCTTTCAATCTTTATCCAATGTGACTTTCTGTAGCCAGGGAGCTCTTCATCTTAATTTGTAGCAAAAGTTGGGGCAAACTTAGGAAAAAGAAAATTCTTGTCCATAGAAAAAACAAAGCAACTTCCACTAAGTCCTGGGGGTGAAAAGGGAACCATCTTATATACTACATAGCAAGTAACAATAAGAACTCAAAGCTGTCATTTTTTAGAAGTAATAGTTCTAGCAACCCATTCCTAAAAGTACCTGACCTAGGGGAGGTATTTATACCCCAGCTTTAGGCACCTCTCTCAGCTGGCTAAGTTAGTCAGTTACTTTACATCTCATCTGCAGTCAGAGGAGAGAAGTTTCTGGCTGACCCTATGGAGCAGGACTTCAGTGCCTTGATTTATTCTGTGGAGAAGCTGGTGATTATAAAGGGATAACTGAGATTATCTGACTGAATTTTGGGCTTAAAGTCAGGTGATGTGACTCTACTGCTAGTGTCCCTGCAAGTTCATTAGGTAACTCAATGTGCTAGACTTTCATAGGTATTTGCAAAGTCCTGTTTTTGAATCTTCCTGTGAAATGCCTTTTTTTCATGATGTGATAGCTCAGAAGACTTGGTTTGAGAGATGCCTTGTGGTCATTTGTTCAATTCTTGCTGAAGTGCCCGTTGTCTTTATAGCCATAGTTTTTTCTTAGTGTCTAGTGTCATAACCAGAGGAAGGAGGAAAAAGGATCAAGTGGGCCATGGAGACTGAACTACCCATCTCCATCTCTTGAGGTCCATTCTCTAATAATGACAAGAGGACAAACAGTCAGGAAATCTTGTATTGCTTTTGTCTGTGATGTGCACAATCTCTATTATTTTGGCTTTATGTAAAAGGTCAGCTCTTTCTACAGAGTGTGAAATGCAAACATAGCTGATAAATCTATATGGTGCTACCTGTTCTTCAGCGTTGATTTCTGCATGATTGGTATTAGTTGCATGGATGCTTTGGGGAAAAAAATGTAATTTGCTGTCAGTGGAGTTGTTCAGAATGAACATACTGAGTAAGCTCAGTAGTGGCACCAATAAGCAACTCTGCACCCATGGATAGAACACGTACATGTAGCTTGTGTTGGGACTATGACAACAGATGATTCACCATGTAATATGTTCCTTTGCTAACAGGTCTCGCATTTATCTCATCTCACCAGCCAGAAATAAAGCACCTACTTTTATGTCCAGGGTAAATGCTTGTAGTTCAGCCTTTTCTTTCACTGCAAGAATATGTCCCTCATGTCATATGGCTTTTTTCATCTGCATTACTGTTGTCCAACTTCATACTTCTTCTGTATGAGGTGTTTCTGAGGCTATATGCAACCAGTCAGGGAACCCCAATGTGCACCTAGACTGATTTCTCTTTTTTTTTTTTTTTTTCCAAGAGGAGATGTCTGACACTTCTGAGCCTAGTTCAGAGATCAGGCAGGTGGGTGCCAGGTGAATTCGCGAAAGCTGGGTAGGGCAGCCACACATATTCTTTGTTTAATTCTTTGCTGATTTTCCTTGTCTGTCTGTTCTTCCAGTTGGATTTCCTGTCCTGCTCCTGAGCCACATAGTTTTCTTCCGTATTTGTTCTGTCTCTCTTGATTGTTTCTGCTCCTTGCTTGACACTTGATATCAGAAGGCTACTGCTACTTGTGATGTATAACCTTGCAACTCTAATTTTGGAAGGTTTATTGTGTTAATACAATGTTAGGATTCCAACAAGCAAGTCAGTAAAATAAATATGCCAGAAGCGTATTTTTATTTTTTAAAGGAAGCAGAACTACTTTGCAAATGTTTTTAAAGATGTTCTTCAAATAATGTTCTTCTGTGGGGAGATGTGCATGAACTATTCTATTACACCATTAGAAGCATAGGTATTTGAGTAGGTGTTTTGAAAGAGAAATTGTCTGTAGGGTTGTGTCTATGTGGCACTGTTGGTCTAAGGGTATCAGGGGGATACAGGACCTGCACACCGTCAAAATGACTACCTTAAGTCACTCTTCAGTCTCTCTAGTCTCTGGTCCCAAATATGCTATCAGTAGAATAACAATATCAATTATGATAAATAACGATATCTTAAATTCTGAAGAGTTGGACAAACTGAAAGGAAGATGACAGGGAGCTCCTTAGTACCATGTATGTCAGTACAAGTGTAAAAAAGAGCAGAGAAAAGAACATGAACTTGTATTATAAATCGTAGATTTTTCATTACAGGAGCAAGTTAGATACTTGGTTTTAATGTGTTATGTCAGTCTCTAGTTAAGTGTGGGGACATTATTTGAACTATCGTGCAGTTCAGAGAACAGTAAATTGTATCTTGATGCTCTGAAGAATTTAAACACTAAACTACAACTAGTGTGGGAGCACAGTGAAACAGAAAGCAGTGTGAAGATGAACAGGGCTCTTGTAAACTGTGTGTTCATGATGAGTTTCTTATTGCTACTTTAGCGAAAGTGTTTACTTATTTTTCCCAGTCCAGAGGAGAAGTTTCATCATTCACTTGGGATCCCAGAGAGAAAAATATTGTGCACTTGCACTTCTCCAGCATCAAAATACATGTCACCTAACAAGTTCACTCTTCTTAAAGAGACAACAAAGAGGGATTAACAAAAATTTACAAATCCCTCCCAGCAAAAACAATATCAAACACAATGTTTATCTGCATTGAGCCTGACAGCTTTGCAAATGAGCTTCAAAAGCCATTCAGGAGCACTGTGAATCCAGATCCTGCAGACAAATCAACAGTTTGTTCCTAATGAAACAAATGCTGATCAGCACATTAATCAATCTAATCACAGGGAGAAATCATTCACTAAAGAAGTAGTTCTGTAACTTCATTTGGCCGCCTTGTGTCTGGCTGGTGCATGCCCTTGTTATAGCTTCACAGCTATCCACGCAGTATTTGAGTTGGTTAATCAAGGAAATCAATGTGAAAAATTGATATGATTGGTCCCCCAAGGAAGAGCTGGTAGATCAACTCTGCAGTTTTTGTCTGCTGGAGGGTTGGTTTTTACCCTCCCCCCCAGGGAAAGGTTACAGAGCTGGGGAGAGACGAGTCCTCTGAAATTTGCAGTGTGATTCCCCCTCTCGGTTTTGACGTTTATGCAGGCAAGAAGTGTCCTCAGTGCCTCCTTCGCACATCAGCTGTGGGCCACACAGGGAAGGCTGTGAGCGGTTTGTGATGTGATGTTTGCAGGAGGCTTAATAAGCATATAGCGTATTAACTCTGGAGCAATTACTTGCAGGATCAGTCAGGCCTGACGTATAACGCCTATGGTTTGACATCTCAATATGTTTTCCTGACATCAGCATGGGAGAGGTGTGCTCCTCCTTTTGTATCGTTATCTGCTTAGTAATGATGTACTGTGATACTGCCAGCTAGGAGATGAAGCTGCCCAGATCTTCACAGAGAGCTCAGTGTGATCTCAGAAATGAACCTTTGGTGATGTTCAAAAAGTTCAGTTGACTTTTTAAAAAATTATTTTGCTCTTCCCTGCGTGGAAAGTCAGCTGTGCTTCAGTGCATGTGAAGTGCAATTCTCCTTTAGTTCTAGTGCCTGGGGGTCTTTTTGAAGTAGTAGGGTCTGAGCTCTCACCAGCTTATGTCTCTGAAATCCTGGGTAGTCTCAGTGTGCAGTGTAGTGAGGGCTGTGAAGTGCTCAGAGGCTCTGGGTCTGTTATAGCCTGTCTGAGACACCACCTTTGCCACAGTGAGCTGGTTGAGGGAGGGGGCTGTCCTCTGGAAAAGAGTTGGGGATGATATCCATGAAGTCAGTCCTTGAAGGTCAGTGAAACCCAGTCAGGTCACAGCTGCTTTCCTCCCTGAGAATCTGGATGACTGTATGGATGAGCACTTATTTCACCAGAACAGCTGAAAACCTTAGTACTTTTAATATTTCTACACCTATATTAAAAATATGCAGCACAACAGTCAGACACAAATTGCGGTACAAAAAGTCTACTGTAAAATGAGTGGTCTATGTAGTCAGTGGCCCATCTGTCGGTCACCTTGAACATCCCTTCTCTCCACCAGAGCAGTCAAAACTTGGAAATTGTATCAGTTTACTTCAAGTCACTTTAGGTAAAATAATGCGGTTTTTGTGGATATACAGTGTCACACCTGTTTAATATTAGCTACATGACTTCTGCCAGTCTGCTAGGGTGATATGGACCTGCAGTACCAAATCTGGCAGAATTAACGTAGACCCAAGTGGTGTTCCCACAAGCTGCTTTTGACCAAATTTGACATGGCAAAAGGATTTGCATTATGCAATCATGGAATTTCTGATCTGATTATAAAATAAACCTTGCTGTCTCTACAGAAATAAATTCAAATTATACAAGTCAGGATGAAATTGATAGCATATTGAGTATGTGCTTGTAGTAGTAGTTTCAGGAAATTGCTGTACTTCTAGTGGTCAAAATGGGCTGATAGAAATTGGCTGAATATGTCACCAGTTCAAACGTGTGTTCTGGTATATTTTGGTGGAAGGAATCACAGATCTGTACAGGCAGCTATAGATATGGAGGGACATCTGTACGCCGGTACTTGTAAACGTCCCGTCTGACCGCTTGCACAGTATTATAGTGTTGAACAGCTGTAACTTGGTAATAGCCTCAGCTGTCACATGAGCACATACTTTAAAACCAGCAGTAGACACAAATGCAGACATAGTATTTAAGACATAATATCAGTTCCTGATTCAGCAAGATATGTAGTTAACTAGTTGATTATGGGTACAGTGATAGTTCTACTGACCTCAAAGATTTCTCCAGGGCAGCAGGACTGTTATATGGTACGTGCTTAGAGCCTTCCTGAATTAAGACCTAGGAAAAGTTTTTCTTCATTTGAACAAATGTTGGAATGTTGAAGATGATGCTACAAAAGATGAAAATTGTATCTGTAAGTTCTTCCTGGCTTTCCCTGCTCCAGAGGATAATTTCATTTATTATTCTAATTTATTCTTTTTAATTCAGAAAAAAAAAGTTCTTAACCATTCCTCAAACATAGCAATGAAAAGTATGAATAATTATTTAAAAATGAGGTAACAGTTTAAGAAATGTGAAGAGCATCTAAAGTAATGATTGCAATGCTGCTCCTTCCTTTGAAAATTGAAATCTTGCAATCAAACCCAGTGATTTTACAGATTCTTTTTTTTCACTAGTTCTCTAGTAAGGAAGGACATACTGTAAAGATGCTGAAATGTAAGGAATCACAGAATCACAGAATGTTAGGGATTGGAAGGGACCTCGAAAGATCATCTAGTCCAATCCCCCTGCCGGGGCAGGATTGCCTAGACCATATCACACAGGAACGCGTCCAGGCGGGTTTTGAATGTCTCCAGAGAAGGAAACTCCACAACCTCTCTGGGCAGCCTGTTCCAGTGTTCAGTCACCCTCACCGTAAAGAAGTTTTTCCTCAAATTTAAGTGGAACCTCCTGTGTTCCAGCTTGCACCCAAGGAAGGAAGTTACTTTGTTTCTGATCCTGGCTGAAAGCTGAAAATGTAGTTGCAGCCGGTGATATTATTTTCTTGGGGAATACAGTAAAAAAACCTTGAAGAATCAGATATAATATTTGCAAAATGGTAGTAGTGTGTGCTTTCATGACAATACTGGATCTATACAGAAGTCTGTCAAGGTGACCCTACAGAGACAATAAAAATATATCTTTTCAGATTGGGCATCACAAATGTATTTGAGATGTATAGAAGGAAGTGGCTGTGGTGGGCCATAGCCAGCGCTCCTGGTGCTAGATGTGGAAATGGTTGCACTGAGAGTGGGAATATTTCACCCATAGAGAGATACCTGGTTACCGAGGCACCTCTGAATGCACTGTAGGATTGTTGAGTTACTCGATGGGGCAGATGAAACAAATGTCTTTCTCAGATTTACAGGTTTGTCCATTAACATAACAGTGTGTGTAAATAAGTGCACAAGTTTTGACTCTCCTTGTTGTGCCCCAGCTGCTATCACCAAGGAAGCACTTGGATAAAGTGTTTATTCCACAGTGGGAAACAGTCCAGCCTCATCATCAAAGCTTTGCATGCTGTGTAGGGACTGCCTAGTGAGTTAATATAGAGAGTCGCTAAATGGTTGAACATTTAATCTATCTGCAAATGAAATTAACTGGACAAACCCAGAAGGATTCAGTCTAAATAATTCTTCAGAACTGAGCATAAATCCTAGGGTGGTAGATTTTAGAAAAATATGTAATATAATTAAAAAAGTGGAGAGAAGAAAAGCTCTTTTCCATCTGTACTTGCAAATGTCATGACAGTCAAGCACATTAATAGAATTGTACAGGACTAATCTGGAGAAAATTTTGTTCTGCCTTTGCAAATATACACAAGTGTCCCTTGTACAGTTTGCAGCCTACCAAGACAGACAGACAGACAAATAGTTATGTCATCATCCTGGGACGCTTCTTTCTCTGTTCAAATCTGACTGACACCATGTTACATGTCCATGGAGAAGTGAGGATGGACAGAGCAGTGGTAGAATGGCCCTTCCCCATCAACTCACTGGGACTGAGGATTTACAGCCTGTGGTAAAAGGAAATAGTGGGAAAATCTGCCATGAAACAATGGATCTGTATGGAAGTCTTGTTCTTAAACTTCTGTCTCTGAGAAGAAACATTAGGGAATCCAGAGCAGGTCCAGAGAGGGACTATAATACAGAACTTTGATTTTGTCTCCCCTTTTTGGGTTGCCATCTGCTTTATCACTTACAGAATGTTAACATTCTTTAAAAATGGGCAGATGGACCTCATTCAAGTTCTGACAGTAACTCTTTGTTATTGATACAAATAGCTGCAGAGGTATTTAATTACCATTAGTAGTCATCAGTTTGCTGTGAGCTGGTGACATTCAGAATAGTGAGCAGGCTGCATTCTTTGTGTCCAGTGAGTTCATAGAAAGTTAAACCTACTTTTGACAACAGCCTCAAGCTTAGCTACCATTAACCCCTCTTCAGTTACTGGATGATGTGTTTGAACAGTATGAATGATTAATGAAGGTTAAATAGTCCAGTTTCTATCTTAAAACCTTTTGTTATTGGCAAAGGGCAGGGCAACTGGCAAGGTGAGCAGAATTCAAGTGTTTGATTTTCACCAAATAGTTCTTGGCAAATTTAAATTATGATGAGATGACAAATTCAGAGGGAAATTAAGGGCTGTGGCCAAAGAATGTAATTCTTACAGGTTTGGCAAAACTAAACCAATCTTGCATATTAAATTAATCTTATCTGCTTATTTTTTTTCTCAGTAAACACTGCAAAGTATTGCAATATGTAAAAATAGCCAGCCCAGCAAAAGAACAGCATTTGGTTTTATTCTTTGTCCCTTTCTTAGATGATACAAATAGAAGGAAAGAAAACACTTTATTACCTACTCTACCCTCATTCCTGCTTAAAATTTGGCCATCTGAAGTTTTATAGAGGTGAGATTCACTTTTGACACCATAATATTTGGTTGTGAATCCATGGTATGATATTTGCCACTTCTGCATAAGGAGACAATCCTGGAAGCCTCAGAAGCTACAAGGCAAAGGTGGGTCCAGGCTTTAGGATTTCCTTTGACCTCAGAGGGTCCAGGATTTGCCTTTATACCTTGTAAATAAGAAGCCAAAGGCAGAGACCAAGTGAAGGCAAAGCTATTCAGCCAATGCTCTGAGATTCAAACTGTGGTGGGCTGATCTTTTTCTCCCTTCTTGCACATTGTCATTGCAAAGAAAGCTAATACAGGCCACTGACTTCTTCAACAAATGTCCTTTGCTGACATCTTTGCACCTTTATTGACTACTGGAGCTTTTCAGAGCAGTAACTGACTGGTGAGGAGTTCCACCATTTCGTAGGAAAGAAGTGTCCTCTTCATGCTCCTTGTTTGGAGTAAGGAAGGCTACAGAGAAAGTCGATCTGCGATGAAGTTTCACTTCATATATTTTCACTTTTCAGGGAGAATTGTCCTTTGACAGGTCCAGATCCTGTTTCCTATTTTTCCTTTAAATCTACTTTAGACACTACAGAGAATCCTAGTTTCCTATCCTTGAGCAATCCTTATGGGTGTGATTTAGAACCGTCTCTGTCTGAGCTTTTGGTGGTGTTTGTTCATCAGGCTTTACAGACCATTAAACCCAGATTAGCACTGCTACTTGGGGACTAGTAGAGAGAACTTTGAGCTCCCCTTTAATTCAAGCTGTGGTCAGTGTAATACACCTGTATGTATTGCATAGGAAGAAAAAGGAAAGTCATCTTACATATCTGCATGGATCCCAGTCAAAGGCGGAGGCTCCCACAGCAGTGATGTTGTAGCATTTTTGTATGTGGTCACAGCCACATCTTCCAACTAGGAACTCACTCATCCTAGCCCCCAATATATCAGCGACCATAACAAAAATATGCCTGATCCGCACATCTCAAAGGAAAGGTTCGGTCCTCATTTATTAGAAGTAACTATGCAGCCTTCAATAAAATGTCAATTGCTTTAACAGTTTGCATTGTAATATAACGTAATGTACACAGTCTAAAGTACGGGATCTAAAAAACAGTAAAAGGATATCTGATGTCACTGTGACTACTGACACAGTCCAATCCCATTTCAGTGACATCTATTATCTACAGGAAAGAAGGCATATTATCTATAGGTGATTCAGCATTGATTCTTGCCTCATTTTCTGTCCAGTATCAGAGCTCCAAACAACTGACTAAATAAAAACACCAGTGACAAGACTGTGCTGGCATTGAAGGAAGACGATAGTTAATCGACCACTGCCCTTCTAAAGACATCACTGGGATGGGTCACAAATGACTGCTGGGTCGTGCTCATTAGCAGTAGAGTGGACACATGTTCAGCCCATGCATTCCTGTAAACAGGAGAGTGTTATAATCACTAAGAAATGTTTTTTCGGTAGCTCTGGTGTGTTTGGGAAACAATTTTGTGAAAACGTCTGTGTCATGCATGCTTGCCCTCCAGATACTGTCAGTAACATCTGGATTTGCTTGAGTAATGCTTCTCCAATTGTTTCCTGTTTTCCAAAGCAATCCAGTACTTACCCCAGGTAGAGCACTAATTATTAGTTAGGAGAGGATTAGAAAGGCACAGCTGTGCCTGATGTGACTCCCATACTCCTGCTGTAGTGGTGCATACAGGTCTAAGGCAGCTTTTCTGCCTTAATGAAACGTCCAGCCCCGGTGTATATGCCTCAGAGTCAAATGGGACCTGAATTAACTTTTGCCAAAGTGAGGAGTGACATGCAATCGCTCCACTTGACTTCTGGAGACCTTCATCTGCAGGTTGTTCTGCTTCGTCATGTAACTCTTGTGCATCTGGTTTCCTAAGACACATGCTGTGTGGGAGCAGACACTGGGAGTCAGAACGGTTCTGCATTAGACAGGTACTGTGTCTAACTAACAGTTTAAGAAGTCAGAATGTTTGGATGCAAACAGGCACCTCATTTTTTCTAAACACCTGATTTGTTAAACCCTACTTTTGAGCTGTTGCAGTAGAAGTGTGTTAAAATGACAGGTCATACAATGGAATGTGTGCAGATTACCTGCTGGTCACTCCAGAGGAGGAGGTGTGGGGCTGGAGTGAGGGAGGTATTTCCTAGCAGGCTCCTTTCTCTGTGGTGTTTCTTTAGGAGGACATATCTGAGATGCAGCTTGGCATGGTGGGGAGAACCTGCCCTGACATCCAGGGCCCTACAGAGACAGTGACTGTCTTGCTGTACCCTGAGATATTGCTGCTGTGAAATGGAGGTCAGTGTTACTGTAAGCATAAAATATGGCAAGTCTATTCATAACGACACTCATGCCCCAAGACAAGCAACCTAACTTTTTTTAACCTAAAACAAGCCCCTCCAGAGCAGTCTCGGGTAGATTACCAGTCTTGTAACCAAACAGATTTTGGTAACAGAGACAAAGTTGTGACCACTCAGTGTGCAGCAAGCAGGGGAATCTACCTGAATTCACCCTGTGCCCACCTACTCTTCAGTGGTTGTCTGATGCTGAAGCCTCCCTGAGGCCACAGGGTTAAAGAAACTTCAACAAACATCAATGTCCCAGTCAGTTTCTACGATTTTCTTAACTCTGTCTTAACTCCTCTGAAGAGCAGGCAGTTGAACTCAATGATCCTTATGGGTCCCTTCCCACCTGAGATATTCTATGATTCTATGTTTTTCTCTTCTGTCACCTTTCTAGAGGTAGGGTGGTTTTGATGTCATACTAACATATGCCTAAGTTTCTAGGCAGCCATTTATTCTTTCCTTTTCCGAAACACATGCTGTTAATAGTTGGGCTGAGAGTGTGAGTTATACCTTTAAAATAACTTATATCTAGAGCTTAATATGGTGGGCACCTGAAGCTTATAACACTTGCATTTAACCTTAATCATGTCACAGGCATGAGAAGATTAAGTGAAATGATTTGCAAATGAATATTTAGTAATTTATTAAGCCAGGAATCGTGCATGTTCTGCGCACTTTTCTGAGTCACTATTAAGCATCTTAGTATGTTGCCATGAAGAGTGTAAGAAATGGTCTCGTTGCTGTGTTTCAGAATACTTTTATTTATAAGCATGGTTTCCAAGGCAAAACACTTGCAGCTTGATGGCAGTTGTTACTTCCGACTTACCCAAAGCTGTAAGCAGATGTACATATGTTGCTTGCTCTACCTGGACAGCAAACAAGGTTAAGTAATTCTGGATAATTAGACCTGTGCAAATGCTGCAGCTGATTTTCTATAAAAATCTCCTAGCTTTTTTAGAGAAGTTGCTTACGTTGTGCAGACACCCCTTTAATTGTGGCAAGGATACTTATGAAAACGTTTAAGTGAATGTTGAAAAATATATACAGAAATGAATTTTGAATTGCAAAATAAAAGTATGAGCATCCAAGCCTAAAAAATGGATTTCTAGGGCATTGCAGCACTTCCCATCCTGTTATGATTTACCCCTTCGATATCTGTGTATGAGGTACAGATAGGAAATGGAAGAATAGAGCATATCATCCTTCCAAGTTCACAAACGATGTTTTTAGCAGAGTGCCCCGTGCAAGGAGGTACCTTCACCTCTGTATTTTCATACCTGTCTGGGAAATCTTTCAGAGTTACATGATATGACCTGTATGTCCAGGTTTAACAGCCATGAAGACTCTCAAAGAGAAAATGATGCAAAAGTCTACCCAATAAATTGTTGGCTTAAAATTACTTGCCCTATCGCCGTTTTTTTTTCTTTTTGCCAAGCCCAGTTAATTCAGTCTTATTGACATATAAAAGAAGGAGAAATGGTTAGCAAATATTTAGAAATAGATGTTTAGTGTCCTGTTAACTGTCCTTCCTGCCAAATTATGACTGGCTTTTAGAAATAGGGTAAAATGTCCGTAAGTTGGGAAAGACTGAAATTTATCCCATTATAAAAAGTAGGTAATGAACCACCTAAGGATTTATTTATATGTACAGTGTATAATAATTTAAAGCATGATTAGGAGGGCTGAATCATATTTCAGCAGCCATTTTTTATGGGGAGTAGTAGAATTTTAATTAGCTTCATATTCATTACTCACCTGGTACATAGTCTCTAATTGCACCTTCAGTGTATTTTGCTGTCACTGGAGCTCACTTTTATTAAGTATAATCATTGAAGGTTTTATGAAGCCTATCTATGGTATATGGATACCACAGTGCAAATGAATCACTCAGCCTTACAAAACTGTCATGAGCATTTGCCAGTAGGTAAGTAAATTTTGTACTTGCACTGGCATGACAATTATGAGTGGAAAAGCCTGGTAACTGAATAGGTAAATTTTGCAAGCTTAAAGTAATTTACTCAATTTTTTAAAGAAAAATTTGTTTAGAAAACCTGTTGTGCAAATTCCTTTTTTTTTAAGAGATCCCTTTTCTGTTTTTTGATCATTAACAATACTCCATTTGATCAGCATAGAATAAAAATGCCTGTGATAATTGTGCTTCTCTGTCCATGCAGTTACAAAGAAACTGTACACATAAAAGTAAAATACATAATTTTATTTACGTTTTTTGTTAAAAATGTAGGTGAAGGTGTTCAGCACTCCCATTTTCAGAGTATGAACTTCAGCAGCAGCACTGAAGCCTACAGGCTTCTAATCACTTTGGGGTGCAAATTCACCACCATGAGAATTGATCCTTGCTACTGATGGGTTTCTGTTTCTGCCTCATCTGTAATTTCCTGTGTGACTTCCTCTTCCCCTGTACTCCTACCTTCTCCATTTGGATTGTAAACTGAAAATCATAAAGTCATATAATTGAAATTACTCACTTTTGCTGCATCCTGAGAATATAAGCAGAGTTTTTTACATGTGATTCTGAGAAGGATGAGGTCGTATCTGGGCAAAAGTCAGAGCAGTCCACACCTGGGTGGGTGCATCTCACTGTCGAGATGCAAACTCTTCTGTCTCTGAGAGTGGGAATATTTCAGACATAGAGAGATACCTGGTTATTGAGGAACCTCTGGATGCACTGTAGGGTTGTTGAGGTATTAGATGTGGCAAATGAAACACAAGGCTTTCTCTGGTTTACATAAATTTGTCTATTAACATAAGAGTGCATTGATAAGAACAGTAAATAAAATTACCCATGACAAACAGCAGCATCATATCCATAGAGTTCCATTCAAGTGTCTATTCTTCATAAACTTTTTTCATCTTTTACTAATGTAAGTAGTTCATACACAAACATAAAATGATAAGTGAAAAATGAGTTACCTGGGGACTCTGCTGGAAGTGCTGACCTTGCCTTTATTCAATCAAATTCCCAATAATAAGGATGTAAAATTTGCCTAGAGCAGGCCTGAACTGGGATTAAGGGTGGCAGCTGTCAGTGATTTTTGCCTGCAAAGTAATGTCACTAGATGCTTCTGTCATACAGAAATGATAATAAGGAAGTAATTAGCATTTGCAGTATTAATCTTATTGGGGCAGGTATTCTTTCAGAGATCATGATTTTTCTTTAATTTCTCAATTGGCCATTAAAGAATTGTGAACTGGTACTGTATGTCATTATCCCACTCAGAAAATGTCAATCAAATAGAAAGATTAAAATAAGTAACTTCTGCTTATATGCCTACAAAAGAGAGAAGCAAGTGGAAGAGTGATTTGGTCTGAAATTTTTTTTCTGCTGATATGCCACCTGCAAAAATGAAGTAGAAAGTAATATCAGACAACAAGCTTTTTTCTGGTCCTTCTAGCTAAGTTGCATTGAAATTAGTAAAAAAATTTCCAATGGGAATTGGTTTGGATCTGAAATTACTAAATTGAGTTTCAGGAGTTTGTAATAAATACACACTTAATTAAGAAAAGTGTGTGACTGTTTTACTGTTGGCCTAAAACTCCTTCAGGTTTTTAAAACTTTGTTGACTCTCAATTGAGAATTGCATTTAGATAAAATTATATGAATGAATGAAGAAGTGGTTGCAATTCCAAAATATATTGAGGCAGATTTTTGTTTAAAGCCAAATCTGGCCCTGTATGCTGAGGTCACATCCCGGAAGACATGACTCTATAACAATGCCAAAGGGCCTTCACTTTGGCATTAACCCACTAATGAGGATGGAGAATTCAACAGTTTTTTCCTCTTTGACTTCTCCTGGAAGACCCTGTCATTATCTTTTCTCTTTTAGCATTGCCGTATTAGAAACCTACCCCTGTTGAAATTAGTGGCACAATTGCCAATGAGCAAGGTTGGGATGGTGCAAGGATGTGAGGACGTTTGAATGACAAGGTTGCTATGATGGGATCATAAATGTTACTAACAATATTTGGTAGACTCAGATTTGGATGCTACCACGAAGGCTTCTATTTGCTCAGGATTGCTTTGCTGATCACTGTTGCTCTCACCTCCCTGTTAACGTGGCTGCTGATTTTTTGCCTAAATGCACCATCAAGATATATTTCTAGAAAAAATATACCCCATCTCATAGTAAGTAAATGACGATCAATCATCCTTGCAATGTTCCCAGATAATTAGCCACAGGGCCTGTCTAATTACTTCCATGAAACATGAGTTGTCTTTCTTAAATTTCTGAAATATGGTCTGGGAAGTCTCAAGTAACACAGTGGTTAGCCACTGGCTGGTCAACAGTGATGATTAATAAAGTTTATTAGTTGTAGTTGAATGAGGGATGGTAAAATATGGATATGCTGCTTACTTTCAAATTATTTATTAATTATTTTATATTACTTCTTTCCACAGTAGTGATTAGCTTGTTTTAATAATATATCAATGTGATCATGTATACATGAAAAAAATATCCTGGTTCACTTTGCATGGGAGTAGGAATTCAAAACAGACAAGTCTGTAGCAAAAGACAATAAATAGGACTAAGAGAATTTTATAACTGCACGTTCTTTAAAGTTTGTATCTCACGACTGAAGCAACTTTTCTTGGTACAATGAGCTTTCCTTTAAGGAAAGGGTCTAAGGCATACATTTTGGTGAGTTTTCTCAATTTATATTATCCAGTCCCCAGCTGTGCCTGCTTTCTCTTGCTTTTTACATATCTGTTTTTTGCCAGTGTCCTATAGAACCTAAAGAAGTTCAGAATTTCCATTCTCTAGGAAATTTCAAATTGTATCAAAAAGTTCACCTTTCAAAACAATTAATTTCTGTTCTAATTTGAGGAGACTGATACTAATTTTTACGAAAGTTGTAAAGGTAGAAAAGAGCCTGCTTGTGAGGTGTGTGGAAGAGGAACAGTCCATGCATCCTATCCCTGGAGATCTGTTTGTGGTGTTGCCTTCATGTGTAAGATCCAGCCGGGGTTGTCAGGACCCAATGGCAGGGTGCTCTGTAGTGCCATGCTGGCTCAGTTGGTTGTCTCCAGCTCCCAAGGTGTGGCACAGCTAATCCTCTTTGCATTTTAATGAAATCATTCTTCTGATTCCTTTGCTGAGGAAATATTTTCCATGTGATTGCATCTGGGACCTTAGAATAGAAGGTGCTTTCTTTCCTTGGCTTTTGCTTTACCGTGTCGGCTGTACAGTCAGTCTGCTCTGAGTTTGGGCTTTGTTTTCCCTCTGCAGATTTCCATCTCTGGACACAGCCTTATGGTTCTGTGTTGTACAGGAGCCTGCTCCACCTTTGAAAGCTTCTATGGAGGTATAGGTCAATGATCACTTTGCTGAAATGATTACATATGGCTAGTTCTGTCATGTTCTGTTGGCTGTTACATTTAGGTGCTGATCTGGAATGTTAAGTGTTTTGGCCACAAGTATGGCTGCAGGGCCAACAGCGGTATCAGCAGATAGAGAGCTCGCAAAAGGCTGTCCCTTCATAGCCTCTCAGTAAACTGCTTTAAAATGCACAGCTCTATGGAAAATTATGGAAAATCAGTGGAAAATTGCAAACAGTTGTCCATTGCTCTACAAATACGCTTTACATTCTTGAACTGCATTAAATGTCTGGTTCCAAGACACCATTCTCTTGCTGTTGCTTAAAGTAATTCTGCTAATTCATTGTCAGCCTCTACTGTGGGATAAATCTTTGCTTGAGGACATTCTCAATTCCTTGGAAATCAGGGAGGAATCCTGGCCTGAGTGGGATTTTGCAACTTATTTCAGTGGAACAAACATTTTGGCCTGTGTTTTTCCTTGCTCTATTATAGCTGAAGAGGTTTGCATGAAAAGAACAGAGAGCCCTAGAAGAAACGGCAGATCTCTATGGATGCTCTGCAACCTTTATTTTCTTGTGTCCCTGGAGAATCACTCTCTACGGGTAAAGGCAGACCCCTGCAAGAATTGCTCTTTTTTGTTGTGAACAAACTGGCTCACCATCCCTGAAATCAAGGAAATGGATTAGTCAAAATAATTCATGTTTGTATGCAATGAATATGTTTAAATCCTCTATGGCATTCAGCTCTAACTGTGTATTGGGATCAGGCCAAAAATACACCTTTCCCATGGCGGCTCCAGGAGACAAAGAATGAATCAGGGCCGGATTTCTGCACAGGTAAAGTAGGTCACTGGCTATGTTAGAGGGAAATTGAAGAGAACAAATAACATATTTCATATGAAGTAATTGTTATTCACAGACAATAATTACTTTCTATTAAAGTTGGTAAGAGTTACAAGTCAGATTTTCTTGGTATCCTGTGGAGTTGAGAGGTTCACAGGGAAATGAATTATTCAGGGTTTTTTTAAGAAAATAAGACAGCATTTTGCACTTTGGTACAATGCCAAGTTATGAGGCTGTCATATGGACCTGTTCTTTCCAAATCCAGAAGGTTTGAACCTATAGACCTGGTCAGTCCCTATTTTTAATCTGTTACAGTCTTGTAAGATAAACTCACCGATATAAAATGTTATTTGTATGTCCAATTTGTGTTTATGTATGCCAAAGGAGGTTTGGCTCTGTGACTGAGATTGTTCAATTTGAGCTTTGAATGCAATGAGGTGGTAATGAAGTACAAAAGGACAACCTGTACTGATCTTTGGAGTGGGAGCATCACCATCTCAGCCGTGCCGTTCTGTTTAACTGTATATTAATTTCTGATATACTGGAAGGGACTGGAGAGCCATGTCCCTCCAGCCATCTCTTCAACCCATCACCCCTCACATCTTAGCTCAGAGCCATACGTAAGCAGAAACGTGGCATTTGGTTTAATCCCTTGGCACAGGCAGGTCGGGCACTCCCACTGTGTTAAGTACTAATGCACTCAGCGTTAGTGCTTAGTGTCAGGAAATCCCCCAATTCCCAGAGCCATGGATAGCATGTTTAGATGTGTGAATATATTTTAAATAGGCATTTTTAAAGGAAGGATTTCAAATTGCACTACCTGTACTTTTAATTCATTTTTAGAACAGTAAACACAGAATAACAGCTCTTTGATTTTGCACTGTAATGGCTCTGTGGGGCTAGGCAACCCTGGGATGAAAGAAGGCAAAATCGTCTGTCATTGGGGAAAGCATAAGAGAAAGCCTCATAAATAAAATTGTATGAATAGCTGTGATGCTCATCTGATAAAACTGACAGGGTGGACTGGTATTTTTAGCTGAGAAATTCAAATAGCAGTTATTTTATAGTGTGAAATCCCTTTGTGTAAACTGTGTAGCATTCATGCAGGGTACAGACTGGAGAAAACACTGTTTGGACTTGAAAGGTGAGAAGACCTCTGGATGCTCAGGTGATAGCTGACTCACAAGCAAGTGGGAAAGTGGTAGACAGGTTACTATTGCTACCAATTCTGGTCTTCAAACTACTGTGTTTCAACATTTCTGCTTCTGTAATAACTGCTGCTACCTCACAACCAGCCAGCCTCTGCCTTGGGGGGTTCAGGCTTTCCCAACCCTCTGGGCAAGCAAACTGCTCTTTATTCTCTCTTCTTCTGCATTCGTGCTCCTGCAGTCAGCTGCTCTGGCCATTCCCACCACTCCCACTTGAGGAGTCAGAGGTCTTTATAGGCTTATTCCTGTGATTGAGATATCTGAAGAAGGAACCACAAACTTAAGATTATCCTGAGCATTTTGGAAGGTAAAAATGATGATGCTTCTTATGGATTGTTATCAGTGTGGTTTGGTGGCAAGGATAATGGTCTAGGAGTCAGGACTGGTAATGATTTCATCTCTGCTACTGCCTCTTGCATTACTTAGGTCAATTCACATCATTTCTTCATTATTTTCAGTTGCCAACAGACGTAATTCTAGAGACCTGCTTTTGTATTAAAAGCTCTGATACGTATGGATACAAATTATGAAACACACAGTACTATTTTGTCAGTGCAAGCAGGAACTTTACATTTCTAAAGCACTTCATATCCAGAGAGCCAGTGCTGAAAAAAGAAATGAAGAATGTTTTTATCTATTATTGAAATACCATAAATATTACTATCATCCTCAAAATTATAAAGAATAATTGGAAATGCTTCCTAGCATTGGGTAGGAATTGGGCAAATGCACAGATGCCTCTGGAAATCAAATCCAGACAGAAGGGAAAATACTCCCTTGTTGTACAGAAAGGAACTGATGTTCGTATGTTTGGGAATTTACACAGATCCTCATTCAGTAAGGCACAGCGGCAGTAGCCACCTGCGGATACGGCTGGGGGCACACAAGAGAACGGGTATATCCTCTACATACCAGCTGTCCCTTGCAAGAACCAGTCTCCTCTTCAGCCTCCTCTGAATGCCACAAGCTAGCTTTTTAGTTTAATGATCTTAAAAAAAATTGGTTTATTTAAAAGAGAAAAACTTCCTGCAAATAATTAACTGCCAAAAATGACCACTTGGGAGTTTTATATTGATTTATTCCTCTCTCCACCAAATGCTTCTGTTCTGTATCTTCCACTTACTACATTATCACTTGTCTATTTTGCATATTGGGGTTATGAATTTGCCTTTTCAGCTGTCTTAGGCTATTTGCGTATCTCGATTGTTGATAAAAATATGACAAATTGTTCTTGGCAATGAGAGGGGAAGGGTTTTAATGATAAATGGGCTTTGCACTGCAAGCATATATGCCTCACTTCCTATGAATGCCATCTCCTGAAAAGCTCATTGCCGTCTGACAAAATATTTTTCTGGATTTAGCCTTAAATAAAAATTTAATAGCCATATTAAATAGCAGAGGCTTCTTTTCCTTTTTCTTTTTTTTTTTTTTACAGTTTTCCTCACCAGTTTTGTTTCTTTAAGAGCTTTCTTTGACAATAGGACAGTGCCCCAGATTTCCCAAATCTTAGAAAGCCTGGAAAAGGTTAATTGGAAAAGTCAGGGTTGCAGTTGGACAGTTAGTGAGGCTGTATTCTGTCTGCCGCTTGTTAATATTTTCTCAGTGCCTCAAGGCCCCACAACTCAGTGTCACTGCTGTCGCCAGTGCCCTGGCTGTGAGTCCACTGCCCAGCCTCGCTGGCTCCTCGTTTCTATACGCTTCACTTTGCTGAGCCACTCCGAGCTGGCGTCATCCATCTAGTCACAGCTCTCTAAGTTTGCCATGTGCACTGACCCCGTGCTGACCCTGAACCATGATACAAACTATGGGATTGTAATTAATCTCTAATTACCCACAATACCTCGCTGGGTATTCAGTCTGCTGTTCAGTTGTATTCCTAACCAATTCAGTCATCAGTGGAGCATTCAAATTCGGTGCAGCTCAGTGTTTAGAAATCAAGGGCTTCACTAATGTTGAGTGGCTGGGCTACTTAGAGGGCTGCATCCACCTTGCTTTGCTCAGGCAGAGCTCTCCATTCAGGCAGGGCAGAGTCAGGCTCTGCTGTAGCTCAACCAGTTGATGGTGAAATGCTTGTGTTCATGTTTCACCATTCAAAAGACAACTAAGCAGGCTGCTTGTGACACCAGTCATTTATTAGTTCTTTCTTTCGAAGCTAGCATATTTCTCCTACCAGGGGACAGGAGGAGACTGTCATTGAGTCTTAGCAGATGTTCCTAGAATGCATCACTCCTCTTTTAATTTAAGTCGTATTTCTGTTTCTGTCCAAGTGATGGGAACTAGGAAGGGTAATTCCCCGGATAGATGTCCTGAGGATTCTGAGCTGAGACAGGGAACCAGCCCTGGGATTGTGAAGTGGTGCTGCGCTTGAGCTCCTGGTTAAATCCAACCCTTATGAGGAGAGATTTGGTTTGGGCATGACTATGGGGGCTGCTATGGACTGTAAGTTCAGTTTCACTCTGGTTATCCCACTGGGGCAGGATCTTCCACTCCTTTTGTGTACAGCAAAGGCAAAGCCATCACAGTGGAGCCCTCGAATGCTAGACAGAGCACTCAAGAATCAAAGCGCTGTGTAAGAAAAGAGAAAAAAACTTTCCCTCCCTTATTCCCATTACCTCAGCCAGCAAACTCTTTGCTAAGTATAGCTCTCCTACTATCTTCTCATGTCTTAACTGGTTTTCCTTTCCTTTTCCATACTTGCACTTTTCCAGCTTTCTCCTGTCCTGAAGTGCCTCACTGGCAAGCCCCTCATATCTTCTTGCCCACCCTCCCACTTTCTCTCCACCCCAAAATCTCTTCAAAGATTCAGAGAGCCTTTCTTGGAGATGGGAGGGAATATTTTGATAGGGCATTGTTTGAGTAGAACATGCATATTTGTCAAAACATGGAGAAGTCCCCTTTCTAATGACATGCTTGCCAAACCAGACCAAGATCCAGTGCAAATTGGTGTGGCTCCCCAGTACCCAGCCAGCAGTAGGTGCCAGATCTTGACATCCTGGGGCAGAGCTGGGACTTTCAGGACTGTTCTTGTTCCCTCTTGTGCAACTGGTCTCTCTTGCTTTTGTGTCTCCTCACTGGGTGACAGACCTCTCCCTCAGCTCACAGGGGTTTGCTGGGCTGCCCTGGGCACCACCAAAAAGGGCAGCCAGCGCTACATTTCACTGTGAAAACTCAAAAGAAAAAAAAACTACTTAGGCTCATTGTTTCCAGTATTTGCACTGTGAAGATATCTCCAAGTCATACTGCCTTGAGAATCCTCCTGATTTCCAGTCTAAAGTTATTAATATTTTACCTGCTTTGTACCTGATAAATGCAATATATGTACATTCTAACACAAAATTGTAATTTTTATTTATTTATGGCCTGATACCAGCTCAGCCTGATACCTGACATTGGATCATTAGTAGCTGTGTTTCTCTATGCGACAGCTATACCATGCCTGGTTTCTAGCAACCACCTCAGCTCTGATGTAACAGTTGCTGTGGTGACTGTTTTGCTCTTAAGTTGTCATGACATATGAAATGGTCATGTTAAAACCTGCCTAACGTGTTTGAATATTATATATGGTAAACCTGTTCTTTACCAGCAATAACTTGCACTCCTTGCCTTTGGTAGCTCTCACGTGGGAGAAATGTTAGTACTAGAGAAATCTTTGTACCGGACGTGCTCCATGTGTGCCACTTGACTTGGTTTTATCTTGGGGGGCTTATTCTTAAGTGTTTAACAGAGCATTTGAGGGAAGGAGAAAGGGCTTGTCATCAATCCCATAAAGCCTTCAGCTTGGTTGTGTGACACACGTTCCTGGGGCGAGATGCTGTCACCCAGTCAATCAGCCATTAGGCATATAATTATGGCAACCAGTCATGAGACAGTTCCTAATTAACACTTATTTTTCCCAGCAAATGAATATTCCCAGTGTCTGAAACAAAATTAGTAATTAAGATATTGCCTCTACCTACCTGGTGCATCCTTCAGTTGTCTGTTGTCCTACACCCAGCTCTAAGAAATACCCTAGCGTACCTGTCAGCACAGTTTGTCCACATACCGTCTCCTCTTTTACTTATAGATCATAGAGGTGCTGGCAGCATTCCCACCTGCAGCACATGGCACATACTAATGAAAACATCTTGAAAATTTTCACTGAGCATCTTTTAGACTTTCTTTATTCACAACTCTCTATGAAATCTTAATATTTTTCTTTAGAGGTCAGTAAAATTGTTGGATTAATGAAACAAATTTTCTGCTTATGTTTACTTTGGTAGTTCATCAAATGAAATGACTGCACCTGCAGTTGAGGCCTAAGGAACAGTCATGTCCTGACAATAATTGTTTTTTTTTTAGCGACCTTAACATCAATTTTGGAAAATAGTTGAGATTTACCCATGACCAATGTGGATATATGTTATATGTAAACCCTGGCTGCATTTAGGGTTAGAACATATCTCTATTTCTAAGCCAAACCTTAAAAGAATGTGGGTAGCACTATTAAATAATCCACTCATTTATAATGTACAAATAAATGTTTCTGTCTTTTATTGTTTGAAATGACAACTGACTCAGTTTATGATACTGATGTGCTAGAGATTCCAAAATAAGGAATTAAGAAGAAAAACAACACCCAGTGTTTTTCAGCACCTGGTAATGCAGGCATCTGATAAAAACTCAGGGATCTGTGATTCATATTTGGCCTGCTTTTGACCCCTGAACTTTGTAAAGTGATGAAATTTGAACAGCAGTATTTGCGTATTTAAACAGTTGGTTTTGAAAAGCCACGTGAGATGCACTTAGCGCTGCTTTTTTTTAAAAATCAGCTCTCTCTTTTCTGTCTCTTGCTCATGCATTTCTTTTTTGTTCAGGCAGATTTCTATTATCACACATTGAGGGGTTATTGAGCGGCACTGAGTGTCATATTCTAGTCTTGAATCATTTACCAGATGTATGATCTTGGGCAGAAAGTGAAAAGTTACTTCACCTATGTTAGAAATGAGCATAGACGTGAGGTAAGTCCCAGCATGGAGGGTGTGTGCTGAGGTAATTACCTGTAGGCAGAAGGCGGGGGTTTGTAGATCTGTGATGTTATTCTGGTGTTATTGAATAGACAGGAATTATTCCATTGACAGACAATAGACCTTATTGTAAATCTGCTTATTTTATAAGTTCCTCATGAACAGGTACAGTGGTAGGTGGTAGATTATTGCTGAGAAACAATATTGTGAATTCTTTTACTCTGTTTAAAAACAAAGCCTTTCTTCAGTTAAAGCATCTCAGACACTTTCTTTTTTTTCTTCCTAAATGACAAGCAGAGGTAGTTCCAGGTCTTATGTTTTTTGACTAGCTTGTATCTAAATTTTCTTAATTCATTACTCAGGACCAATTTCTATTACTTACTATTATTTTCTAAAAGCTTCTATAACAGTTTGATAAACTACTTTGGAAAAGAAAGCAACAAACAGAATCCATGTCATTTCTGAAAAAATTGCTTCCCTCCGCTCCGTTGAGCCAGCTAGTTGTTATTTATGACCCCCAACAAAAAGGTCAGCTCTTTGTCCAGAGGTACTAATTCCTTCTCTCAATGAATCCTTTTCTTCACCATATTAAGGAATTCTCAACCCTGGAAAGCAGAGTTCAAAATCCATTCTCTAGATTTTAAGAAAACATGCTCTTGTTTTGGCAGCCATTCTCAAATGCTCATGTACATGTTTAGCTTTTCTGAAGTTAGTTGTCCTGTTGGACTTGGGGCTTGGTCTTCAGTGGTGTTTTGGCAAGCAGGAGGAAGTGGAAGGTAATTTTTATGACTGTACACTGTACTGCAACAATCATTGATTTTTCAGTTGAGGGATTGAAAAATGATCAGTCTTGTAAAGGTTTGCCTTTCCTGAAGTTGCAAGCAGGGATGAGAGCTGGGAACACGTGGACATGCTGGTCTGTTTATTTTGATTACTGTGGTAGTAACCGCTGTGGTGAACCTCAGACCTTCTAGGTTTTTCTCATATGACTTCAGTTTGGAAAAGGACCTTGACCGCCCACCAGAAAACAAATGGCAAATTCCTACTGATTAAGAAAAAACTGTTCTCCATGTTGTAATGACAGATATATTACATTTCATGCAGCTGGTGGGGAAAAGGTTAAGACAAATCTGGAGGGAAAAGGGAAATACTCCAGCTGGCTGAAGACAGCAGGTATTCAAAGCCTTGTCTCTTAGAAGAGAGGTGCTTTATTTAGGGGCTACAGACTTATAGCGAAAGTCTGAACAGCAGGGTTCAGTACAGCTCAAACCAAAGGAACCTACAAAGGTTTGTTAGAGGGTGACTGTCAGATGCACAGAGAGCCAGTCTTGTCTATTAAAGATAAAACCGAATGCAGGAAAGGGTGGTTGGAGTAAACCTTTTCACTGACCTTTATTGTTTAACAAGGCTGCAAGGAACCAGATATTATCCTTTGGACGTTTTCACTGGAGTCTGGGGCTAAATATCATCTATCCCAACAGAGAAACTTGGGTAAAACTCAAGATCCTAAAGGAAGAACAAGCAGAAGTTTGCTTTGGGGCTAGAAGCATCAGTGAAAAGCCCACTGTGAACTAATAAGTCAGCTCTAGTGATGCCATAGGAAGTCTCAATGACAAATATACATCAAAACAAAGGGGAAGGATCCTCTTTTTTGTTTTGTTTGTTTTTACAAGGTATTTCTGTTGCAAGCATTGAAATTTTTGGTTGCTTCCTGTGATAATTTATACAGCCATTGAAAGACTCTTCTGCCATATTTTCCCTTTTTTTCGTTTATTGATTTTTTCTTTAAGACTTTAATTCATTCTTCTTCAGTTGCTACAGTTGAGAGAAATTCTGTAGATCACATAGAGATAACATTCCAGCCTACACTGGGTCACTCACACCTTACCTAAGAATATAAGCTTCCTGCAGACAGCTAGTCCTTTCCTGCTTTTCAGGCCTTTTTGCTCCATCTTTTCATTTTTTTTCTCCCTTAGTATTTGGATCTTAATCTTTCTTTAGACTTATCCTTCACACTGTGCTCATCTGAAATGTACCAATAATTGCTGCTACCTATACGTGGTTTGATAATTCTGTG
Organism: Nyctibius grandis; assembly: GCF_013368605.1. Lineage (NCBI taxonomy): Eukaryota > Metazoa > Chordata > Aves > Nyctibiiformes > Nyctibiidae > Nyctibius > Nyctibius grandis. The sequence continues at coordinate 9,214,781 of NC_090665.1, forward strand.
CATTCCTTGTTGAAACTATCAGTGAAACAAGACATCTAAAACATGATTCTGTAGAGTTAAGGTAATATTTTGGGTGTCTGAAATCTCTTATAAATTGTTCTGTAGGCAGTCAGTTTTGTAAAAGAAAAAATGACAGCAACAAGCCAACCCTAATGACATATTTCAGTGTAATGCTGTAATTTTAGCCCCTGCCATGAACTATTGCTTTTGTACAGTAAAGTATTTTGCTAGTAAATGGTGAAGTGATTTCCAGTAAGGCCCTTTCCCTTTATTCCATCCTTCCATCGGCAAAATTCCCATCTCACCAATTCCAACATATTAAAAAGGACATACTCATCTGAAGCACGTTAGACACCATGTGAGTGCCCTACAAACAGTAAATAGTAAAGACGAGCTGTTATAGTTTCACCTTCTTTATCTTCAGATGTTTTTGAAAGGCAGAAGATGAAGGTGCTCCTTGCCTTGAAGTGGGTGAAGTGTACTAAGTGCATCAGCTGTTTATTGGTGTCAGTGTTTTTACCTTGTGCCTGGATGTGTGCACAGTAATGTGTGAACACATTTAACTGCCTCTGCATTAATCAGCCTTTTCCCAGGAGGCCAAATATATTTTTTAATAAGCCTTTTTTCTCTTCCTTCTTTTTCTCTTCCTTCTTTTTCTCTTCCTTCTTTTTCTCTTCCTTCTTTTTCTCTTCCTTCTTTTTCTCTTCCTTCTTTTTCTCTTCCTTCTTTTTCTCTTCCTTCTTTTTCTCTTCCTTCTTTTTCTCTTCCTTCTTTTTCTCTTCCTTCTTTTTCTCTTCCTTCTTTTTCTCTTCCTTCTTTTTCTCTTCCTTCTTTTTCTCTTCCTTCTTTTTCTCTTCCTTCTTTTTCTCTTCCTTCTTTTTCTCTTCCTTCTTTTTCTCTTCCTTCTTTTTCTAGAACCCTGTTTCCCACCAGCTGGAACTCTCCTGCTTAAGTGTTCTTTCAGTTCTCTGTTGCTCGTTGCAATTAATTTTCTAGCAATTTTATTCTTAACTGGTGGGTGCATTTCTGTGGCTCTTCGTGGCTGACCAACTTCAAGATCTGCTGTCATCAGTCAGCTGTCATGTAAGAATTTGTTACAGGATGGGTCCACAGGGAATAGCTGGTCAGTGGCTACACTAATGGTTGGGTCAGTACTTGGGAGGCAGGACCTCAAACCTCTGCACCATTGCAGACTGAAGGCACTGGCAGGGAGGACAAGGACTGCCATGCCAATTTCCAGGTCTGTGGGGCCTTCGTTTCTAAACTTGGGAGGCATGAATCAGAATTGAGCTCTGGAGCACTAAGCCACAGAGCCTCCATGGCTTGCAAGTGTAAGGCCGGAAACTCAGATGAATAGAGCCCTAGATGTTTTTTTTTTGTTTGACGCTCATGCTTAACAGAAAATGATGAATCCATTAGCAAGTCCTCCTGCTGCCAAAAGAAACAGACTTGCACTTGTAGATTGCTTTCATTCTGTTCTATCAAGCCACTGCATGCTCAGCTTTTGCAAAGCCGACAGTCATCTATCCCTTAAAAATGGTTTTTCAGAGGTACAGTCATCTTTGTCTTAAGTGTGTGTATGTGTCTGCTTGAAAGTGTCTCATTAAAATATACGGACCTTGTCAAGTACCTCAAACAAAATCCATAGAGGAAAATGTCTTATTTTCCATTTTCTTCGAATTATTTCGAAGTTTGTCACTAGTTTCACATGACAATGGGGCATTTGGAGTGATTTTTGTCTGTGATGACGTGTCAGAGAGACTAGAAAGCTCTTATGACACACAACATGAAAAATGTGTCAGTGGAGAGTGGACCATGTTGGTTCTGAATATGTAAAGGGGCAAGAACATTTCTGAGTCTGATTGTGCTTACTCAGGCAAAACTCCTTGCAGTCCTAAGTATCCCACTGAAAGCAGTGGGACTCCTGAATATGTAAAAGATCCAAGATCAAATGAATAATGTCTCTAGAAACAAAAAAGTCCTAAACTAAAGATGTTTTTTCTTCATGAGATACTTTATCCAGCATAGTAAAAACATGTGTATTTATAGCCCAGATTATGCTTTGTTTTGTGGGATGAAAAAACACATTTTAGAGTTGGCCCCTTTCCTGAACAGATGTTACTGGCCTGGGTGAATAACTTATTCAAGCATACGATTTAACAGAATTGGATGAGATTTTTTGCCAAACTCAATTCTGACTAAAACTGAAATCTTTCACCACTTTTCTTCCTGCTGTTGTACGGGCTCTGCTGTTTAGTTCATCCCAGTTTCTGTCTTCCGGCTGTGGCTGTTCAGGGGTTACATCAACCCCTTTGGTTTCAGTCTTACGTTATTCCCATGCAAGAAAATCTGTAAGCGATTTTTTTTTTTCGATTTAAGTATGATTCTTCCTTGAAAAAAGGACTGTCAGGGTAACATCAGGGGCTTCAGTGTTTGTGTCTCTCTGATTTCTCACACCAAATGTGTTTGTTTTGCTGGTGCAAAGATGTTTCTTTCTAATTGTCACTGCTTCTAGCTCCAGATGGCTTCTTTCCTTCTTGCACATTATCACAGATATTTGAGGTTTTGCAGGTCAAATTAGACTCACAGTGACATCTGTGCCACTCATTGCTTTCAGGGACACTACCCAGGTGTGGCTGAATGCAGTCAGATAAACAGTTCTCTCTATGCAAGAGGGGCCAGACTGGATCACTTTCTCTCTTGGCTTTGGCAGATCTGTGGTCTAACAGGTCTAAAAAGCAAATAAATTAATTTGTTGTCCAAGCCTGCACTGAATTAGGGGCAAGGAGCAGATTTTTTAATTGAAGGTAGCAGATATCACTGAGTTTGAGCAATAGTACTAAAGCAGCTTGGTGAGGAACAGAACCCTGGCTGGGATGCTTTTTCACTCACCTGAGGTATTATAGCTACCTCCCAACATCACTCCAGTGCACTAACCCAGGCCTGCAGTGTAGCATTAATTCTGAAGCTGTTACTGAGGTAAATTGTGTAGAGAGGGAAGGATTTTTTTTTCCCTTCAGGGGATGTCCTCAGTGTTGGAGTCTGTGTCAAAGCACAGGAAAGCAGGTTCTTCTCAAGCCTGCCATACATGTGCTCATCGCTGAAGTTATCAGCACCGTGTGTAGGTGAAAGAGAATAGAGCATGATGCATCAAGCACTACCTAGAAAACACAGCCGTTTTGCGATGGCATAGCAATGTCATTGTCAATGGTGCCTTTCCGGCAACTGAGATCATCCACCTGAACTACCAAAACCCTCCAAAAAATTGGTAAGGGGGCATGGCTTCCTTGGCCAGGCCTGGTGTTGTAGAATGCACATTTGGTCTTCTGGAAGATTGTGAGGTATTCTCTTGTGTGTCTGGTTTCCTGTAAAGACAAATAGGTAGGGAGTAGGTTAGTGGGTATTTACACAGTTCCATACTAAATCTTTGAGCACATAGATGCAGGTCAGAGTATATATGTGATGCAGTCATTGATATGCTATTAGTAGTTGGAGCCTTAAAAAAATAAAATCGAGGAAAATACAAATAAACAACTAGATTACAAATATAACATAAAATATATTAGAAATCAGCATGATTTACATATCCCAAATCAGGAATGCAGCTGGCTTTATAAAGCGTTTTACATATACTCCCTGACAAGCTTGGTCTCTATAATCCTGATTTCAGTAAATAGCAGTTTTGCTAACTCACTGCCCCATGATTATGCCTCCATTTGATAGACTTTTAAATACTATCATTGCTCTTAAATATGGATGAAAAATACTTGAACAGTTCTAGGATTTGCTTATCTGTGCCATAGCCACAAGTTTCAATGAGTATTTTGCATGGTTGAGTCCCTTTTGTCTACTTTCTGTATGTTTGCATGTAGTGCAATTGCATCTGCTTCTTGAGGTTAGTGAGGCAGCAAAGTGTGGCTGCTCTGTTCAGAAAAACATATTAGTAGAAGTATTTGAAAATACCAACACTGATCTTTTTTCCCCTTTCTTGCTCTGTTGATATATTAAGAAACATACTCTGTAAATCTCATGTTTTAATTCCTCTTTGGAGCACAGTTTAATGCTTGAAGAAGAATTTGCCTGCCTACATTGTTATTAATGCCTCCCATTCTTAAAAGACAACACGGAAAGTAAAACCTTCTTGAAATTTAAGGAATTTAAAGGAGTTATATTCTTAAGATATTAAGTCCATGTATTAAAGGTATACAACCAGATTCTCAGACACATTCACATACTCAGTTTGGCAAGAGGATCATCTTTATGAGTAGTTCTTTGTTTTCCTTTCTGTGATTTTTACAGGTTGTTACAGCACTCAGGCTGATACTAGCAATAATTGAAAATTCTTCACAAATACTTTAAATCTCAGAGGCTGGATTCTACTTTACTCACCCTAGTCTTATGCCAGGAGAGCTGAATTTGGTTCACTACAGTAATCCAGCTTTAAACTGAGAGAGTGCAGGGGAGCAGAGGAATGGAGTCATATTCCCATATGTTCTGTTCTGATATTTTAAAAAATTACATCAGCTGTCAGATTTTACGTTGCAAATCTTGTGTCCTTTGACCATCTGTAGCACTGATCCTGCTCAGTAGATCTTGGAAGAGTCCTCATTCAGTCACTGCGACTACATAGTGTGCGAGTCATTGCTGCTCGGGACATCCTATTTCAGGCTGTCATTAAATGTGTTTGTGTGCTGCTATTTTTACTGTGAGCATCAGAAGTATGTACAGAGAGATGCAAGTGTGCGAAGACTCTTGTAGGCATGCCCTGGATGAAACGATGGAGTTTAGAGAGTTTATTTGGTCCACTCTCCCCAGCCCCCCTTAGTCAAATACCTATTGACACATTATTTTCCTTGAGGGAGGGAAACAGATTTAGCCTTTGGAAATAAGCAGTACAAAGCAACATACTTCTCCACCAACAGAGGCGATTCATTTGCTTGTTGCTTGCCATGCTCTGGGTGCTCTACTGGGGACTGAGGTCTGCTCCTATTGACCCTGCAGGGCCTAGACTCCCTTTGCTTTGGGTTGTGAGTGGGATTCCTCCCACCGACCCCCAGCACCTGAGAGCTGGCTACGGAGTCTAAACTAGTCGGTGAGGTTGTTTTTCATTGATGAAGAGAAACAGATACCTCCCTAGGGAACTGCATCCCATCCTAACATACATGTCTAAATAGCTGTGATGAACTGCCCTTTCTGAGGTTTTCTCTGTACAGCCACAGATTATAAAGGGAGCAGAGTAGCTTAGACCAAGTGGCTGATGAGAGGAAAGATGACTCCATGCATAGGCAGTCACAGTGGCAGCAAAGAGCCTCTGACTCAGGATGGCAGAATTTTATACCCATACTAAACAGCTTTCAGTAGCTAAGTAGGCAATGACAAAACTCTGGTTGTCTTTGATGGAAGCAGCTATAGGCCCTGGGAACTGTTGCACCTGATGAGGAGATGAGGGATGAGAGAAAAAAAAAATGCACCCATACTTTAAAATAATCTATAATTCAGTAGAGTCTGTCTTAGAGGTGACACGATGTCCATGCTCTGGTGGTTTTTCATTTCCACTGCAATGGCTAGACATTTCCACCTGAAATGGAACAGAAAGACCAAGCAGAAGTCATGAAACAGTAAGGCCACAATTAGGGCCAACATCAGCTCATTCTGTATCTGTGCTCACTTCGTTAGACCCCACCAGGAAATTGAGAGTAAAGCCTTTAGTTTTCCCCCTGGGTCAATGAAAACATACTCTCCCAGTAGTGTAACTGCTCAAAGGAAACGTAAAGAACAAAGTCTCCAGTCATTCAGGAAACAGTAGGTCAGATTGTGTCTTGAGGCAGTCTGGCCCTAGCTCCTCCTAGTATCTGTAATACTGAGAAGTCTGAAATCTTACTTGTCTCTCACCCACTATCACTGGATGATAAAGCCAGGTTTGGTTCTTTTTTTTTTTTTTTTTTTTGTTCTTCATTAGTTTCCCTGTCACACACGGCTGCAAAATTTGAGCTGCCACATCATTAGAAAATGTTTGTTTCTTTTTAAAAGAAGCATTTCCATAAGGATTTTAAGAGATAAAGTAGCTCAGTAATTATTTCCTAGGGCTTTGCACTTGAGCAGGTGGCCAGACTTTTGGTCAAAATAAAGTTACATTTCCTATTAACATTTTAGTTTAACAAGAACAGAGCTGGACTATCTTTAGAAAATTATTTTCTTAGAAGTGCCACTCCTTGAACAAATTAAGTTTGCATTCATAGAATATTTTGGAAGCTATTTCTTCATACTCTGTGGCAAAGTATCAACTTCTGCTGTCTGTTGATTCAAAAACTTAGAGGTGTGCAGTAGTTACTCTGGCAACAGAGTGTCGTTTTACCACTTTTCTCATTTCCAACCTGTTACTAAATTGCTAAGCACTGGAGGGATGCATCAAAGAGCACCTAGAGGTTGTTAATGTGATGAAACCAAGCCTTCATCTACTTAAAACATGTTGTGTCAGCTTGGAAACAAGACAGATGATTTCTTTACCCCCAGAAGCTGGCACCATGTCAACTACTTAAAGTTTTAAAGTTATGAAAACAATATCTACACACAAAAAATATCCTTCTATGGAATATACTGATGTGTTGTACCTGGCAAAACTGAATTTGTTTGTTAGCAAATTATAAAATATCCTTTTTACTTTATTAGTCACAACATCTGTCCGGTGATTTTAGCATTTTTAAGTATTTCAGTTGATATTTTCTGTGTGTATGTTATATAATAAATGTGTAGATTTATAGCTCCTATTACAAACCTTTAGCAGTAAGATTAGTCCTTCAGATGGGAAGAAACTAAGGGCATGAATCTGTGTTATTGAAGGCAGTACTGTGCACTTTTAAAATTTTCTCACATGGATTTTTATGGGCATCTTCCGAAAAGAACAAGGTGAGGTTTTTATTGGTCAAATAGAGCATTTACCTCTGTGTTGCACAAGAAAATTTAAGTATTTTTAAATATAGCAACAATTACAGCACTACAGTAAACATCTAGAGCCCTTTGGGGCTCAATATCAGGGGAGTGAGGAGTTTTGGGTTTATCAGCCTTGCTTGGGTGCTGCATTGTTGTGCCCAGTGCAGGTGGCTGCTGGCAAGCCCCAGTGCCCAGAGTCCCCCAGGAGTGCCGTCAGCTCCAGGAACAACAGAAATTATTGAAAGAAGCATAATCCCAAGAAGTATCTCCTTTGAAGGCTCGCTCTCTGTCATACAAGTGCTCATACAGTGTGGTTTTAGGTAGTAGTTCAGTCTCAAGAGCTATGCTTTGACAGAAGGGATAAAATTAAGGAAGAAACACATTCTTCTAGAAAAAGATGCTGTTTCCAGCATCACACCATGAGACCAGTTTTGACTCCCCGTTTTTCAAGCATGATGGTGTGGGCTGAACCCTTGTGTCCTTGTCTCCTAGGATAAAGTGGGGAAGGGTAAAAAGGGTAAGGTTCAGTGCTACTGTTGGCCTACCCTGACACAGAGTCTCATCTCTGGCATGACACTTAGGCCAGGCACTGTGCTTGCAAGGCATCATCAGTGCACCTACTGTGCCAGCACTGCGAAACCTTTTACTCCTTTTACTTGGTGCAGAGGGGCAAGGTGAGATGAGGGTCTTATCTGGATACCTTTCTGTATTGTGCTCTTGGTTTTTAAATACTTCTGCCATATGAAGCATAACTTCCTGAATTTATTGCTTGTGTGAAATCATGTTTGGCTATGATTTGAGAGGTTATATATGTAAGAATTGCCTTTTGATAATGTTTTTCTACGGCATCTGTAGAATATTATCAAGTGGTAGGAGATCAACTAGTAAGACCTTCCATAATGTCAGCAAAATTTCAGCTCCTTAATACAGTAGGCTTATACTGTTTCCCAGCTTGAAAGCCCAGTTCTAAGCCTTAAAATGACACTATAAGCTACAGACCGTTGTTTAAAAGTAAGGTGCAGGATAATGCCTATAAATGTAGGTGTTTGTTTTTAGCCTTACATTGCAACCTTTTCATATGTAATTCTGGTATATTTGCACCAGCTTCTTTTGACTGTCATTTTTAATGTATAATGTTTTTACCAGGTGGGCTATACAGCCATGTTATCACTACAGTAAAAAAGTCCACATGTACAGTGTTACAAAGTGCAGAACACAGCAGATATAATTTCCATACTGGGTTTAGAGATCAGACTTTAGCAACTTTGCTCCAGATGCAAGATGTGGACAACAGAGACTTGTTTTGCTACAGGTTTTAATAATGTAGATTTAAAATAACATGACTGAAGTTCTAAATTGATATGACAGTTGCACCTTTTCTAGATAAAAGAACCAGCTGCAATGTTGTGCCTGGTTTTAAACCTAATACACATGATCTGAACCAGATTTTTTCATCATGGATTTGAAAATGTCCTTTCAGACAGAGGGAGTGTTTAGGAACATTTCAAAGGAATGTGAACATGCACTTAGACCCAACAACTTGTGTCCAGGCCAAATTTCAGCCTGAGTATTATTATTTTCTACCTCCTTTCAAGATTTCAGTAGCACTTTCCTTTACTTGTATTCTCCTTAAAATTCCACACTGGTGCAGTGTAGCTGCATGGAGTTAGACTACTAAAGAAGTGCCTCAGCCCAGGAGAAGCTGAGGTTGGTGAAAGGCTTTCCCAGTACTTAGAGCTCTGCTCTCCCATCTGGGAACAACACTGCCAACAGGCTAATGTTGCAGTAGCCAGCATGGCTCCTTCCTCTGGTACTTGACACCAGGCAAAAAACGTGAACTTAATGTGTGGCTATGTGAACAATGGCACCAAGAAACTGGTCAAGAGGGTAGGAGCAACAATTGGTTTTGCTGGAGAAACCAATCTATTCATTCTGATATTTGAGGATGTTTCTTCTGAACATAGCACTGAAAAAAGAATAGAAGCTGTCCTTGGCAATACTTTGCAGTCTGTGTCAGAAGAGGATCCAGGGAAGATCAAAATCTAACAGAGAGGTATAGAAATCATTGCTGATGAATAAAAGCTCATAGCTGTTATATGTCCATAAATATCACATATTATAGGATGCTCTTTAGCTTGTATGCTGCACTATATAAATTTTCCTGTATGCTTTTTGGCAGAATTTTGCTCCCATGCAAACATTTTACAAACTGTGGCATGAAGTAGCTTGTTTTGCCTACAGCATCAAAGTCTTAGTGTCTCACAGCTTACAGTGACTCATGCTTTTCTTTGCAGTTTGGTTCCCTCCTCATAAGACAGCACAGTATGGCCCATAGCTGGTTAAGTTTGCTGAGTGCATTGATGTCCTTTTGGTTGAAAGGATCATATGAACAAACAGTAGATGAGCAGCCATGGATAAACAGATGATCAGGGTAATGGTAATTGCACTTAAGTGGAGGAGATTAGCAGAGTAAAGAAAAAAGGAAAAAATATCAGTGACAAATTTTGTTGTCTTGCCCTTATTCTAACTCTCACTGTGCAAACAATCTTGTAAAAGAAGTGAGAACAAATGAATCCAGTACAGCTTTGATTACTTTTAGATTGGCATTGATATGCTGTGACTCTTTTCTTTCCTCATAACATTAGAGGTAGAGGTCAGAGCTCTACCATTTTTTTTAATTGAAAGACCATCAGCTTAATTCATAAACAGAATTTTCCAATGAACAACATGCTTTGGAGAGAAAAAAAGTAAGTAATAACAATACAGTTGACCTCAGCAGTTCCTGAACACATTATTGAAACCTATCTTTTTCTAGGAATGATGTCACAAAGTGTATGTAAAAACACTTGGACCTCAGAGTGCTCTGCTTTGCTTGGACTGCTAAGCAAAGAAAACTACATACCTTCTCTGAGACATGCACACTCACTCTTCTGACCAGCAAAAAGCATTTTACTGGAAATGTGAAATATTTCCAAACACTGTATGTATCACAATATGCAGTGATAACCTCACAAATAAATTTAAACCCAAAGGAGGCAGTTATGAGATACTCCAAGTGTCCTGTTGTGTCAGTGACTTTGCACATAAAAGTATCGTGGACCAAAACTTTACAGAGATTGAAACTTTCTTATGAATCTTTTCCCCTAAAATCAGAAGTTCTTAATGCTTTAGTTGAAGAACTCTTCAGAAATTATCAGGATAAGGCATGTGCTTCTCTGTTAAAAATTGCTGAGGCTGTCTATCAGGGGCCTGCCCTAGAGGGACTTTTAACAGTGTAATGCGCCAAGAGCAAACGTATTGTATACCTCAGTCATGGCTCTGTATCTCTCAGAAACTGAGAGGCAGAAAATGTCAGGGCAGCCACGTGAAAGCCATTGAACAGCACTCATTTAGGCAGCTGCAGGAAACTACTAATTCTGGGTTAAGTACTAAATCAGGACTGGGTCCCCAGGTGAAAGGTCTGGAAGGAGACTCCAAGGAGTGGCTGATATTTTTTCCCAGTGGAATTTGAATTCTTGCCCATGCAGCACCACTCCTTTTGAGATATCTTGAAAGTCTTCTTGCAGGAGGTCCCATGGAAAATGCCATAAGTTGGAGGAGACAGAGAAGCCCAGGAATGGCCACAGTTTGTGACTGCAGCCCCAATATAAAGAGCAAGAAGGAAAAAGCAGTTTTAGGGACAGTTCAATTTTTTCTGTTCTTCAGCACTGTGTAGGCTCTATTTACATAATTACTAGATATTAGTGTCCTGCTGAGCTTTTCATTGAGAATGGGTCTCTTGACCCATTCAATAAATTCAATTGCTTGAATGAATGAAAGTAAAGAAGTAAAATGGTGGCCTTGACTCAACCTAAAATCTGGATGGTTTTCAATATCATCAGAAGCTGGATCCTTATCCTTAGACCTAACTTTGTGTTATGGATTCTTGGTGGAAGCCTAATTCTTTATTGTCTTATGTACAACAAAAGTATTGAATCAGTGTCATGGAAATCCTGTGACAGCAACAGTCCTCAAACATTTTCAGAATTTAGGGAAACAACTTCACCCACAAAGCTTAACCATGAACCCCAAATTTGAGCGCAGACCTCCTCTGTGTCTCACAAAATCTCATATTAAGCCTAATTCAAATCTAACCAAAATCTTCTTTACTCATCTTGTCTTCAGGGAAATCCTTTGCTGATTCCCTCTCAGAAGATATATCAAGCAATCCTCACCCAGTGGGCAACAAGCAACCCCACACTCTGTCATCAGCAACTCTGCAACAAGAGAAGGGACTGAGATCCAGGGATTTGAAATAATGTTATTTGTGGCTTTCTTGTTCTTCCTCTTCTACTGATGACAATACAGAGGAATGTTTATTCTTAGTAAATGAAAAACAAACATTGAAGTGTCATTTAGACAATTTTCGGTAAAGTGAACAGAGTATGTTAACGTATATCAAACACTTAAAAAGCACATTACCTTGTCAAGTGCCACATATGAAAAGGTCATCACTGGTCTTCTGTCTTTTTTTCTGCATATGAATCATAGACAACAAATAAGACTTAACATTTGCATTACTATTTTAATCTGCACCGTTATTTATGAGGGTTCTCAAAATACTTGTAACCCTCAGAAAGTATTCTAGCATAGGCTGGTGTTATTACTTGCTCATGTTTCAAATGACACACAAAGACGGCACAGATGAAATTTTCCAAAGTAACTACTGACTGGGGCAGAGAAAGGGCATCTCAATTTCTGAGTATCCAGCTTGAGTGACACAGGGCTTTATTATCAGACATGTGCTCACATACTAGTGAGGGGGACAAATGTTCTGCATCTCTGAAAAATAAACACACCATTCAGATAGCTCAGTTTTTGTGTAGCAAGTAAGCAAAAGCTCCAGAAAGAGAAATTCTGACTGCATTGTAGGACAGCTGATGTGATAAAACCAGTGGGATAGCTTTAATTTTCACACTCAGGCTTTCACCAACAGACGAGTGCCCAGTTAGTTAATCATGCTGCCGGAACAATTCTGTGCAACTTCTCCCCTTTAAATAACTTTGGCAAAGTCAGACTCATATATATGCTGTGCTCCCTACCTCAGAGTCACTCAGGAACATTCTTCAAAAGGCATTTTTGTGTCTTTATAATTGAATTGATTCTTAAGTTGTGCCATGGGTGTGCACCTTATCAAAGAAGAGCTAGCACTCCATTTGTTCATAATGCTCTCTCAGAGGAGGTTTAACATGCAATGTTTGTTGTTTCTAGCAGGTCTCTGCAGAGAGAGAGGTCGCTGCTCAGGGAGGCACTTTCCTCCTTGGAAACAAGAAAAGAAATCACCAGGAAGGAGGGGAAAATGCATCTGGGTAACAGGAGGGGATCTTGTCAATCTTCAAGCCACTAGAAAATGATCACGAAAGTCTTTTGTTAGAGAAGCCTGTAATGGTACTATTGCTTGTCTATTGTGGCCACTAACAGCAAATACCCTGCAAGGGCAGGGGAGATGTAGGATTAGACAAATTGTGAAGAGGGGCTCTGGATGCTTGAAAGTGCATTCCTGCTCATCAAGGTCAGAGGGGTCAAAATAGTGTCATCATTCATCCTCAATGGAAGTATTTCTATAAACAAATTGACCTTTAAAAACATCCATGGTATATGTGGAATAATGCTAATGATGTACTACTGGATTTCTTCCACAAGTGGAAACAGAAAAGCAATTGTAATTCGTTTATGTTGAGTTGGGGACTATATTGTACAGTACTTTTTCTACTGCTAGAAACTGCAGCCATTCTGAAAAAAAAATTTTTTTAGAAAGCTTAATCAGTATCATAATTTTTGATGCATTTTAAGAATAAGCCCAGTTAGTAAATTTTTTTCAGAGGGCTCGTCCTTATCCACATGTATATTTCTGGGGATGGCATTGGGTTGAAGCTATATGCATCCATCGCAGGTAGGCGAAAAGAGTGACTTCAATACTTAGTGGGCCTGATGCTTAAGTAACTTAATCAGAGTTTGCTCGTTAATAAGGAAATTGCTCTTCCATAATGCACTTGAAGTGCATGAAAAGAGCTTTGAGAAGACAATGATAGACATAGACATTATACTGAATGGCAGCTGCTAAATATATGTGCTCTGATAAATGTCTGTGAAGTAACTTCTTATGGTAAGACAAGTTAAACATTTATTTCAAGCTTTAATTAAAAGTTACCTCACTAAAATTTTCAAAAGCATCAAAGTTATCAACTATTTTAAATTATTCTCCCTCTATGTGAGGGGCATGTTTTCTCTACCATCTTGTAGCATGTACATTAGTTCGCAAACTCACAGTACGTAACAAGTGACCACAGATGAGAAAACTGGCCTTGACAGTGGCTGTCTACTCTGCAAAGTAATATTGTTTCCAAATGCCTGAATAAAAGCACATTAACAGTAGGAGTCAACACGGGTATTTTTATGATTTTTATTTTTAAAGAAAGGCTTTAAAAGTGCCCTGGATACTTTTTTAGAATCTTTTTCAACTGGATTTTTCTTGAACAATACTTACAACATCCTGATCTTTGGGGTCAAATCATTCTTTCAGTGGCATGCTGTGCAGTTCTGAAAATTTGGAATGAGTTTAAAAGATTTAAGGACTGACTTTAACCACTAAGCTTAAACATAGAGAGATTCAGGCATTCCCTGGGTCCTCCAAAGCGTAGCTCTTTTTGCAGGTTTCCATCATTTTTTGGAGATATATTATGGTCTCTACAAAATGGGAAAGAAATAATGAAAGACAAGTCTTTCAGTTTAATAGCTAGCAAAATAATCTACTGAGCCCACATGACAACTGATACCAGAAGAAAGGCCTTATCATTTCTAACTACTTCATGAAATTAAGGCACTGGGCTGAGTCTTAGAAGATCTGGTGTTAGTTTTCTGGCTTTACACCTAGTATATACAAGCTTGGGAAAATCACTTAAAAGTTCTGTGGCCCTGCTGTGAAATGGAGATAATAACACCCCTTCTTTCTTGCTCCTTCTTTTGTACACTTAGAGCAAAGACCTTTTAGGCCAAGATCTCTCTCTCATGTGGGAGTGGACAAGAGGTCTCCAACATGATTTGGTACTTTGAAACAAAATGAGGATGATACAAATCTATCCGTTCTTAATCCTTTCACAGACAATTAGGCAAACAGAATGCAAAATACAGCCCAAACGGAGTATTACATGAACCTGGGCACTTACAGGAAGATTTCTAGATGAGAAAACAATGAGTTAGTTACCAGTTGCTTTTCCTGGGGTACCTAAAAGAAAGTAAACCAAAAAGCTTTATTTTACTGTTTTAGGGTAGAATCTGAGTATTCTGAAAAACATTTGGACTTGATTTTCATTTGCTTATTTTTTACAGCAAAATATCTTATGTCCATGTCAACAAATCCTAGGCCTTGTCCTAAAAAAATAGCATAATATATTTTTATCAAAATGTTTATGTTATGGTTGAGCTGTAAGCACTCTAATGGCTGTGGTGGGGATGAGAGTCATGAGAAATTCATGGAAAAGTTGCTGATATTTGATGTGCCTCAGGATCATATTTAGCTTTGGGGTTGAAACTAAAGATACCGAAATATGTGTCCTGGAATTAGCAAAGCAATTTGAGCTGGGTAAGAATGCAGTGGTCCTCGCTATGGAGGATCTCAAAAGTCATTGCATATTTGCTTCCTTTATAGTAGAAAGTGGAGCAGGGCAAGGAGGAAATGTAGTGTTGAGTCTGATGCCCTTTAGCATTGGTTAGCAATTATTGAGAAAGGAGTTTCTTCAGGGTAGAGTATCCTTCAGATCTCCTCCTGCAAGGTTCATACGCCTCCCATTGTGTCAATGGTTTAGAGAGAAACTCTTGAAAGGGAGCATGCTTTTAAAAAGTAATTAAAAAATAAAGCTAACAATGATGGACTGCAATTGAGACAGCACTATTGCAGAGCACCTGAAAGTTGTCTTTCCATTGACTTTTGTAAGTTTTTGAGAGTTCAAAGCTGCATTTAGCTGGCAGGAGACCACCTTTGAAGGTGCCTAGAAGAAGTGAGTGAAGAGAGATTTGAAGAAGAGAGGGAACATTAAACTGAAGAGGTGATTTCAGGAGCTTCTTATCAGGAAACGAAGCATACACTGGCGTCACTTCTAGTCAAAAGCTACCATCAAAACAGGAAAATTTTGAACAACTGGGCCACTCTTTTCGACTAGGCCTTAGGTATGTAAGGGGTTAGCACCTCAATACAAGTACATGCACATAAGTCAGTGACTTGGTTTAGATGTCAGCTGCTGGCATTTCTCATCTCTGAATGTGGGCCTCCTCTTAAAAGAGTCTAAGTTCTAATTGTTAAAACAAGGCATCCAGGATTAAAAATTCTGACATTAAAGTCTCCCTTTGAAGCAGGTATCCAAATTCCAATTCACCAGCTGTTTAGAGACATAAGAAGCGAGGCTTTCATTCTTCCAGTTTGTAGCATCCCAGCATGGTGGGAAAACTTGCACACCTAAACCTACTCAACCTACAGTTCCTGTTGCAAGGCCTTGAGAGATGCAGTGGTGTGGAGGGCTATGGGATGGAAGCACAGCACCAGGGCTCCAAGCCCAGCTCTGTTCCTAACCTTTTTTGTGATATTGGTCGCAAGGTTTGAAGAAGATAAAACAAGAGCAGTAGTGAAAGGTGCTGTTCAGAGAAGATGGCTCGTAGTGAGGTGCTGTCAGGACACAAGCCAAGAGCTCTATTTGCTCCCTGTGCCCCTCCACCAAAGCACTGCAGACCAGGTGCAAGACTCCAAACCTGCCCCAATGCCAGCTCTAAAGGTGACCTAAATGTGACCCTGGAGCTAAAGAGACGCATCCACCCAACCTCACCTGTGGGTTCAGATGAAACAGTTTCGGTCCTTTAGTGTTATTAATTGTTATTATTTCTTTAGATTTTATGCAACAACAAAAGGGAGGCGTCAGTTCCCAGCTGCAGCAACCCCTCCCACAAATCAAAAGAATATGACTTTCATTTTGAAAAGACTGAATAAATATGCCCTGAATACAGAGGGGCAAAGATTCTAAACACCCTGAAGTCCTGGAAGAAACAATTGTTCTTTCTTTCATTTGATTCCTCTCCGAAGATTCAATATATGTACCTCATGGAGCCTGGGTGTTTTTTAGAGCCAGGGCTTTGTTTCAGGTCAAGGTGTTGAAAGATGCCACAGGAACAATGAGACACAAAGTGTAACCAAGGGATTGGGATTTCAGCTTTCAGGAAGAGCTGGTGGTTTGGGAGATCTAGTTCTGAGTTACTTTTAAATGACCTGATTTTCAGTGCATTGGATCCTCTGCACTTTCTGAAAGTCAGATCCTGTGAAAGCATCTTGAGTCAGTTACCAGAATGCACTAACTTGCTGCCAGTCATGCAGGTAAAGGAGCCTCTCCCTGGCAAGGACACCCATGGGCTAAGCACTCTGGCCAAACCTTTGTCCGCCATGCTGACACACAGCTTATTTTAACTTCCCTCAAGAAAAAGGGAAAACAACTCTTCTTGTTCTCCTAAGCCCTTTCAGCCACCAAAGGAGTCCCTGCATACAGATGCCTGCAGGTTTCAGCTCTCCCCAAAAAGCACCACGGCCTTGGCTGGGCTTCCACTTTCCCAGACGGGGCAGAGCGCCTTGCTGAAGCGGATAGGGCGGTGCTTTTGCTGTCACTGAAGACAGCTAATTTGGGAAGTCTGACCTGGTGCTGTAGCCAAGTTTGAGTTCTCACAGCATTGTATTTAAGGGAAGGGAGCTCCCCACTCAGTTGTGCAACATGAACAGCCCCTTTTGCCCCTTCTTGCCTTTGTCAGAGAATCCCCCAGGTACCTGATAGACTTCAGAGTTTCATATCTGCAGAAGCACAGCTCTGCTTGTCACTCTCGCTGTCAGTTTGCTAATGCAAGTACTTCCCATAAGGCAGGCAGCAGTTCCTGACAATCGTTTTGCCTTATATTTTATTTTGGTTAAATTAAATAGGTATAAGATGAGAAACAGGGGGGAAGGGTTGCATGCCTGCATGGAGGGGAGGGATTTTGACCATCTAGAAAGAATTCATGGCCAGTTCTGTACCATACTTTGTCAATGTTGGGAATGTGTAACAGAAGTGTCCAATTCCTTGCTACAGTCCCGGAAACATGAGAGGATTTTACTAATTTCTGTGGTGTTTCTAACTGCCTTTGGACTCTGTTGATTGGATTGAGTATTACCCCAAAAACTTGTTTGAATAATTAAGTTTGCTCATTTTGTGGAGATGTTTCTTTTGCTTTGCACTGGAGTTTTTTCCGTCTTGGTAGGTAATTTAGTTAATGAGGTAATTGAGTTAATTAGTTTAAGTTAATTCTTTGGTAGCCAAAGTTGCCAAAGCTCTTTGGTAACCAAAATAGTGACTATGCAGTTATATCTGTGTTAGGACTTTTTTTCCATGTGCCAGTCTTAGTGCAGTAGAATAAAAGCCAGTTCCTCTTCTCTACCTTTTGACTTCTACTGTTAAAAACAAGAATATGACTGAGCCTTCATGCCCCTTTTGAAGTACAAATGCCACAGAGTCTGGGAATGAATAGGTTAATATTTTGTCCCTGAGCTATCACAGGTGTTTGCCCTCATTCAGGGATTACAGGAGAGCCCAGGCATGGCAGCGCTCAGCTGGAGTGAATTACTGCATCAGGAGGGTCTATAAAAGGAAGGAGAGAGCAAGTGGTGGGTCAGGCACCCTGGGCTAAGGGGACTGCTTACTACAAGGAGCTTATTTATTTATGTAATTCCCTTTTTAGCCCAGTTATGTGAAATCCTTTTAATTTTTCAGAGTACCCTGCTCCCCTCCTTCTTTCCCTCCCCTACCTGACCTGAAAGGGCTTTTTTCAGCACCCTTCATTGCCTCCCCTGACCTGTCACACTTCTCAGACTCATTTTAGCTCATCATTTCCATTCTGTTTTATGTGTTTTAGTATGTCCCATTATTTCCATATTGGAAGCTTTTTAAGTTAACAGACTTAGCAGACTTGCAAAGACTATCAGACACAAATTATTTTTTTCTCTGTGGCCCTTTGCATGTAAAATGCAAGTCCATTCCATTTCAAGGAAAGACAGTTAAAAATTGACCTACATTTCTTTTGGGCTATGTCTCATGTTACACAGTGCTCAACTTTATGGAAAGATAGGGCTTTGCAGGATGTTGCAAATTAGTTTGAGAAGGAAAAATGTACAGAATATGGAGTCAAAAATATAACAGTTACTTGCTCACCACTGAATGTAGAATGTCTTGTTCCTTAGCTTAGATAAGATTACAATTAGGGGTAGATAACACCTTAAGAGATCTATTATTCTTTTAGGTTTTTTCTTTTCTTACGAGATAATTACAACTATTATACACTGTTACATTTTGATTCATAGAAAAGACAAATAAATTACATCAGTAAGAACCTTATGTTCATAATATTAAGATATGTTTCTGCTTAGGAAATTAACTATTTTACAGTAACATCGTAAATTATAAGATTTGATGGTTTAAAGAATGGGTCTAACTACCAGGAATCTTAGTGTAGATAATGACTCTGGATATTTCTGGGTCTACAGTCACTGTTGTGTCTTGGCAATATTTTCTCAGCATACTCATTTATTTTTCCCATTAACAGGCAGGAATTCAGGCATATATCTTCAAGTTCCTATAGTTTCCTCTTAGTGTAATTAATGACGTAACTGCTCTGACTTTTTGGGCCGGAGAGATTCACTGATCTCCTTGAGGTGAAAGTGGAAATCTGTAGGAGATCTCCTGAATCTTAGTTTCCTTGCTTGTCTCCTTTAGATGCGCATTGTCTGTCTGTCCTAGTCTGCTGAGTAATGGGTCTAATAGTGCTCTTCATAAAGGGCTTGCAAGGCTTACTGTTTGCAAAGTATTTAAGAGTCTCAGACAGAAAGAAAATGCAGTTTCTAAACGCTGAGCAAAATTGCTACTGACAAATGACCGAGGCATTGCGTTGCCTTTGTACTTCTGGAATAATTCAATGAAAGATCCAGAAGTTAAGGTTTGTGGATAGTTTTTTTTTTTGCTTGCAAAGGACAGGGGAGAACCCCAGCGTGGCTGCATACGTACATACTTATTCTATTTCTTTGTGTTTGGCTTAGGAATGTGTGCAAGATACAACCCTGTGCAAATTTCATAGGCATTTATGTGGTTTAAGAACTTTAGTTCATTGTTGTCCATGTTATTTTGTCTTCAGATTTCTTTATTCTATTTCCTTTAACAACCCTTTCATAAAAGAAGGAGATGTGGCATTTTGTTCTGCCTCTGATTTGATTACAAAAAACACTACTAACAGAATAGCAGCCAGTGTGCACTAAATCCATTTTAAAGTACTATATTAAAGCTTTCTCACCTTTCTAGGCACCTTCACACTCACTTTTTCAGGAGCATTTCATTTTCCATACAGTTATATTTAAATAGTAACAAAGGCCTGACCTCCTTGGTGTTCAAGTTCAAAATTTGCCTTGAACCTAATAGGACTAGAACTCTCTCTTTCATCTTTGGGAGTTTCCAGGTAGTTTAATCAGCCCAAGGAGCCTTCATTCCTTGCTGGAACCTCTTGAGGGATTTTGTAATGGAAATAACTAGTAAGCAGCACAGCAGTGGATTCCCATGAACTCATATGCACAGGCTAGTAAAGTTTAAGTTATTGATACTGGGGAATGGAAGAGCTTAAGCAAGGGATTTTTTGCTCAGTAGCATGAAGTAATGCCTGAAGAATATTCAGCTCAGCAGTTCAGCATCCTTCACTGCAGATGAGGCTAGGGACAGAGACAACAAGGCTGGCCTCGGTGCCCCTGTGCTTATTGTAACTCATGTATACTATTAATCAGCCAATTTGACTCTGCTGGCCCTTAGACTTGCTTTTAGATCCCCTAGATCCATCTTTTACAACGGCTCCTCCGCGGTGCTGTTTGGTCTTACCTCCTGCATTCAGTCATCACTTCTGGAGGCTTTGCTTTTAGAGCAATTGCAAGAGCTGTTTTCTAGGGGAAAAAGACTTATCAGTCAAGTCACAGAGAGCTCTGTTAGATTGGTTGTTGCTTCTTAATATGGAAATAATGGGTAAAGGGACAAAAGCAGGAAACAGAAGTTGTTAAAGTGTGGGATGGGGATTTAAATATAGGGGAGGAGACTGCAGAAGATGTAAATTCTTATTAGGTTTATAGAAATATAGGTCAGCACTCATTTAGATTTTTGAAATGTTTGATAAAACAAACAAATACATGTACCAGAGTTCAGTTCAAAAATCCATCTTTTTATAGGTTATGAAGAATGATAGCGCTCTGGTCCAATTACTGAATTCCTGCTCCCTCACGTACACTGACAGATATGTCCGTCACCTCCTGCTCCCTGGGCCTGCTATATATCACTGTCGGACTTAAGAGGTGACTATAGGCATCTACACAGTGAAGAGATTTTTTTAATATTAGTTAACTTTTTAATCTTACAGGAAAGGATATAAAGATATGTGGCTTGAAAATGGAAACCAAAGAAATTCAGAATAGAAACAAGTCGTATATTTTAAGAAGGATAATTAACCTGCGATACCTGGAGACATAGTGGATTCTCTGCCATGGCAACTTCTCAAATGAAGTCTTGGTATCTTTTTCGAATGTTATAGCACAAAAAACAGTAGTTACAATGTGAGATTATTGGCTACTAAGGTAAAGGCAATCAGGCTGTCAGGGACAGTACTCTGCCCCACTTCTAGCTAAGAGAATTTACTTTTTTGTTTCTAGTTATAAAATTATATCATTTATCTCCATCAGTCCCAGGGCTCAGTTCTCTATGGAAACCTCTGATCCATATTTAAACAAACATGTGATAGAAGCAGTGTGCAGAGGGGCTATAAAAATATGAAATCAGAAAGAAGGAGATGAGTGTTGCTACTTGATGACTTCCAAGCAGCAAGACCAGAGACAGGAATCAAATCCTGATCACATGAGACTGGACTTTTCCAGATAACGTATGTAGCTTCATAGGGAGCATGTTGACTGTGGAGAAACACATATTGCATAGTGTATAAAGCTCAGGTCCAAGCTGACCTGCCAATCAAATTCTAAAGTGTAGACCCTTTGAAAAAGACCGTTTGATGCAATACATTCACTATGTCATAGGTTGGTATTGCCTTAGTTCATGCTCCATAAAATATGTTGCAGAGTCAAGTAACACCAATGGGAAGTGGTAATTTATGAATAAACACTTGTTTTAAAGACTGCATTTGTGTAGTCTTTGTTTGCTGTCAAGTCTTGACTGTGGTTGTCAGTGCCCCTGCTTCAGCAGTGTTTTGGGCAGGGAGATTCTGCCAGAAGGCTGTCAGCTTACAGCTCATGAATTTGATGCACAAGGAAACTTTCAGTCTTTTTTGCCTCTGTTAACAAGCAGTTTCCACAGTGCTGAAACAGTTAATCATCAGGATGTTTCCACCAAACCTGACAGCATGGCTGGAAACTTTTTAGCTTGTTCTATTCTTCCTTCTCCTTATCCACAGTCCTTTCCATCACTCTTCTTACATCCTGAAAAAGAAATCAATCAAAATGTGGATTAAAATTCCAAGTAAAAGTCACTATTTCTTAAGGAAAGATAACTGCTAGACAAAAGTACACCACTCACATTCTGACAAAGCTGCGTACTGTACTCTGCATGTTCACTTGTGTCTCCTCAGTGCTGTTTATAGTGGGTTATTTCCTTTTTATTTTCAATGTGTTCCAGTTGGAAATTCCTCACTCTGAGCATTTGCTATGATGAGAGTCATATAAATCTGGAAAAAAAAAAAAGATGATGTGCCAGAATGGGTAACTTAATCCCCGCCAATGACAAAATAAGGTGTTTGTCTCTGTACCTGTATGTTTTATGAATATGTATATCATTTGTCAGTGCTGACATTTTTTTTCTTTTTTTATTAAAGTTCGGATTTTGGAAGTGGGAACATCTAAGGCTGGTGCAACCCTAGCTGTCCTAAAAAAAAATATTGATCCCATGAAGAAATGTACAACTGTGTTCAAATGTATTTTAGTTGTTAATGGGATTTGAAAATGCAGCTTAATGAGAACTGAAGTTCTATAACCACAATGGTGATTCAAAGGACAGTCTATGGTAGTATGGTCTTTGACTGGCTGAACACTTAAGAGTTGGCTGGGACAATGTTTTCTGGGAAAGGGAGGAGATGCTAGTTTTCTTTTGAGGCTGTCAAGAAGAATTCTGGTTTTGAGGGTTGCTTTTGAGCAACCATCCATCAGGGTCAGGAGTAGGATAGCTGATGCACTCTTTCCATACAGACTTCTGACACCTGTCAAAAAGTAATGGTTTTCTGTTACTTCCGACACAGGCCAGATTCAAACCAATGACCAAGAGGTGGAAGGCTCTGTATCTCATTAGCAATGTTCCTCTGTACATTTCTTCTATTGTTAATTTTTAGTACCCTTGAAAACTCACACTGCAGAACTTCACTGGCACCAGTCGATCATAAAATAAGACATAAGAAGTTTAAGTGCATCTGTTTTGAGGGGTAGGCAGATTCTTTCAGTGTGATATTTAATCTCCATTCTCAGATGTGCTGCGTATTTTTTTTTTGCCTGTTTACAGAAAGGAATGATATATCATAGCCTTCAAGTTTTATTTTCTTCTCAAATTTTTTTAGACATACTGAAGGACACAATCCAAGAAGCTAGAATGTAATTACAGATTTTGCATCTCCTGTATGACCTGTCAGAAGTCTGCTATCTCTTATAAAGCCATTCCAGCATATATTTAATGTCAGCTTGATAGAAGAAACACTTTCATAGGTTCTCTTTGATTGACACATTTAAAATTACATCAGCTCCTAGTTTTAAAACCTATTGTTATTAAGTCCCTGTTGCTATTTATGTTAGAAATATGTGCATGTATGTCAAAACAATACATCAGATTTGCTGATTGGCTGCATCTAGATTGTGTTGCCAAGGTAACGGAACAATTGCTTTTAATCTTTTCTAAATTGTCTTATTTGTTTGTTTCACATTCCAACTTTCATATTTAATTTTCCAAAAGCAGAAGTGGATGATTATTTTAAAAATATTTTTCAGACCATTGGTGCATTCTGCGTGTTTTATGAAATGTGCATGGACATACGCTTTCTGTCAAGATTAAAAAGAGTAAATAATTAAATGGCTTATTTGAGATAAATATTCTTGCGTTACTGGGTACACAACCAGCTTTTCAGTGTGGTATGTTTGGTATTTATTGGTTACTTCTGAAGCAGTACATAATGGATTCATCTCCTCCACAATTTGCTTATCTTCTTAGATGGTAAGATCTTCATGTAGGACCTATGTCTTTTTTTGCATTGTTGGCACTATCAAAATAGGAGTAATTACCTTGTTGTGGTACTTTCATATTTTGACTTGGAAAGGTACTCCATCCAATTGGAAGAATTTTCATTATTTACGTGAGAGATTCTAAATCCCCAGTATAAACTGGCCAATGTTTTTACCAGAAGCACTTCCTGCTCATGTCTGGAGGTGAATTTTGATTCTTCAGTATGCAACTCAAATAGGAATTATCAAAGTTTGTGATTTCCTCTCCTGTTTGGTTGTGAAGCAAACCCCAGTCAAGTTCTCATATCTAGTGGGGTCAAGCTAAATCTGAGATCCTCAGTAAAGCTTCGCCTGTTCGTATGCATCCCAGCTGATGTCATCCCAAATGGTGATGAGTATAGTAAACTCTTGAGTTTTAGCTGGGGTTATGTGCATTAGACACAGTCTTGATTTATGACATGTCAGTAAGGATCACCTCAGTGTTTCTTGGTCAGTGAATTTCAGTTGTATATATGCATACATATAGGTAGGCTCACATCTTTTGGGTAAGATTGTGTCTGTACTTACACACATTCACAATGGAATTTAGGAACAAAATGTATCCAAAATATAATGATGGTTTTCCATCATCCTCCAAAATAACACCTGCAAATGCACACCCCTGAGAGTGAGTTCAGGCTTAAGTGGGCCTGGGCAAGACGTGATTTCCCCACACATTCTTTTCCAAAGTAATTATCATGCTGTGGAAGTGTTAAGCGAAACACAGACCAATGTATAACTTTGGAGCAAGCTTTCCAGATATTTTTTTTTCCCTAAAAATGCGGAACTTACATTGAATCTTTCCCCTAGAAACTTGCCTAATGTGTTGTTAAATCAAAAGTTACATGTATGAAGACTAGTGTCCCAAGCTTTGCTGACGGTTTGTCAAAGAAATTACGGTATCTATCACAGGACAGGAGTGGCTATGTGTCCAGGCATAATTCCAGCAAAATGGTAGAT
The DNA here is from genome assembly GCF_013368605.1 of Nyctibius grandis. Taxonomy (NCBI): domain Eukaryota; kingdom Metazoa; phylum Chordata; class Aves; order Nyctibiiformes; family Nyctibiidae; genus Nyctibius; species Nyctibius grandis. The sequence goes on from NC_090665.1 coordinate 9,239,040, forward strand.
TAGGTTTGTAAGTTGATTGCATCAAAGAACTTATAAGAGCAGTATATGTTTTCTGGTTAAGGATGTATCATCATGCTTATTAGGACATACTTCAATAATCTTCAGGTTCTTTTTAGTAAATGGCAAAAGAATATCATAGAGATCTTACACCTGTAGGCTATTTTTTAATTGATGGCTAAAGAAGATCAGAGAGATCTTACACCTGTGTGAGGTTTCATTGTCCTTTGCTGTATTATACTGAGAGGTTCTGTAACGGTAACCTCAATAACTTGACAAATACTGCAGGCAGAGTCTAAAAGAGGATACGTTACAAGAAATTTTATTACTAAAGTAAAGAAAACATATTGTTGATATGACTACAATGGAGAGATTTATGTTGGGAAAGATCAACAAGCGCAAATACAGACTCGCCAGGTTCAACCTGAAGAATGAGAACAAACATTATATTTCAGCAAAAAGGAAGAAACGCACTTAGAACTTTCTTGGCCAGTTCTTCAGGAATCAGTTTTCACAAGGATCATGGTTTGTGTTCCCAACCCACTCTTTGATGTTATCTAACCATTGTATCAACTGTTTTCCTGTTGTATTATTTTGAAATGCTTTCCAAGGGCTTGTATAAATGTAAATAGTTAGGCATTTTCTGAGTTCAAGTTACACCTAAAATACATAAAACAATACTCTTGATTTTAATGAATAAACTGTGCTGTATTAGCACTTGCAAAGATTTAGATTTAAAAAGTAGCATGTGAAAATAATGAAATTCTGTAATAATTGATTTTACAAATAGTATCACCTACCTGAAAACTATGTGAATATTGGAAATTATGGCTGTGGGATGGAGCATTATTTCATGTTAATAAGGTGGTGTGCTCAATGAGCAGCTGTAACTAGAAGGAAATACCATGTAAGTTCATAAAAAGTGTAGTGAAACTTCATAACAAAATCTATATCCAATGACAATGATGTTCATAGAAATACACTGAGTTGAATATAGGCTTGAACCGAAGAAACATAACACATTCTCAGGGGAATTTTTGGCAGAGCAAAGACTCATGGGTCATGTCCTGTTAAGGAAAGAGCAAAAGAGGTGTCAGTGTAATGAACGTGCCAAGATCTAGAGTAACCTGAAGGTTATTTTACAGCCTGAAAGTTTTAGATACTTTGGCACTCATGCTATTTGATGCCAAGGGGCAGGTGCTATACCCTCCTAAGACTGTGAAGTATTGTGTGTTATTAATCCTGGCCATAAAACAAAAAGTGGCTTAGATGGAATATAACTATTCCCACATCAGTGAACGTAATGAGCATGGAAAATAATACAAACCTAGCCCTTTCATGTTATAATATTAATCTGAACTGGCACAACATGAGTCCACTTTTACAACAAAGATTGGACAGAGAATGGGAAAGGAACACATGTCGACTATTCTCACAACAAATCTAAATAATCTAATCTGGTGTGTGGTCCTTCTCAGAAGCTTGTCCAAGTCTGGTTACAAAATTACAGTATATTTTTTTTATCGTAACAAGAAGAGACCAAATATGCTCTCTATCTAAGAAAAAGCTAAAGTTTGCAACAGTTTCAGTTGGTATTAAGGACTTTAGTCAGAAGATCACTTAACATTCTTGGATGTCAGAAACTCTTTAATTGAAAAAAGTCACAGCTATGTTCTATACTTGAGTGCTGTAATTTTTTTCTCATCCTTTAAATGTATCAAGCACTGATCTTTAGCATACTGTGGGTTGGAAGAACCACTTCTGAACACTCTTTCTGAGTACATGTTCTGTACTTTAAAAAGCAGTCGATTCCACCCGCTTGCTGTCTGGCTTTTTACACTGAATACAATATTAATGAAAGAGACCAGATCAACAGCCTCAGAGAACAACGCCCTCCCTGCACAGAGCAGCTGCTCAATGGTTTGCCCATCCGCCCTTCCCGGGCTTGTGCTTTGAACCTGTTCTGAGGACACCACTTTTAGGGAGTGCAGGAGCAACGGAACCATCGCATCCCTCCGATTCCCTACATCTCTTCTGACGCTGTCAGTTTGTGATAACTGTGAGGACGACTTTACAGATATGCTCTCCCTGTTGGGAACTGGCCTGTGAACCCATCAATGCACATCACAGAGGCCACTCAATGTCTGCCATATGGTGCTCCCTCTTCGGCACAGTTGCATTGGGTTCCAGCTGGTATCTAGAACTGCTTTTAGCTGCTTTAAGCTTGTGACTTGCTGTCTTCATGTCTTGCTGAGGAGGTGCTTTGTGACTTGCTGACTCATCACATCTGGACCTGCTGTGTCACCTCTGCGTGCCTCGTGGCTTGCTGTGTTGTGACACCATGACTCGCTGAATCGATGCTTCGTGACTTGCTAAGTTGCAGCTTGTTCAGGTGCCACTTGCAGAGTCATGACTTTGCAACTTGCTGAGTCATGACTTTGTGACACATCCACCACCCTACCCCTTGCAGCGTGACTGTCTGCTTGCAGTGGACTGTGCGCTAGACTGCAGGAGGGCACTGTCTCTCCTCAGCATGATTTTAAGACTTTGTTAAGAAGCCTTGGAGGTATTTTCAGATTGATGCCAAAGTGCAGAGGACACAAAGTATAAAGCCAAGGGCCTGTCTGCTACCAAGTGCAATAGACTGTCTTTTTCGAACCTCGTATTTTTTATCACTTGCCCTGCCTCTGGGCTGTTTCTGTCTTGCTGGGTTTTGTTTCTGCTGGTGCTTGTATAGTCTGTTTCTGAGTTTTCTGCCAGGCTGCTAAATTCTAATATTGCACTGAAAACCGACCTTGTAAAGTCTCATCTGCCTACAGTACCACAGCCATGGTGGGCTGGAGCAGGGCTGGGTTCTTCCCACAGCTGGGACTCATCTTGCAATGCATTCTTACACCACAGAGCAGCTACTTCCTTGCCTCTGGTCACATGCAATTGCTGAAGAAATCGGGCTGTTACCCACCTTCAGAAAACATTCCCATCTTTTGCATGAGGTGTAATGCCCTCAGCAGGCAGCAGAAAGCTGTGCGAGCTACTGGAAATCTGGTGCAAAACCATGAGCTACTGCAGGGCACATCCTGTGGCCTTTTCACAGAGGGATAAATGCCTTTGATTTTTTGTATAGATGACCCTAGTGTTACTATGGAGCATAATGTCTCACCTTTCATATAGTACAGATATCACAGTCCTCCACCCACTCCCCAAGAGAATGACCCTCAAAAAATTAGCTGCTCTGAGCAGTCCAGCCTGGCCACGCAAAACCAAAATTCACTTTCTGTATTCTAGCAACACAAAGGTTAAAGGATTCCCTAGAGTTAGCATGCTGAAAAGCAAGGTAAAGTAGCAAAGCACCAGGATGGCTTTTGTGGTTTATAATATGTCAATTTGTACAGTAAATAGGATCAGTGTTTAATGCTCCCCTGCAGCGATGACTATTAATAATAGAAGGCCTTGAAAGGAACTGAACTTTCATGATAAAGTATTTCTGACAGCTAGCTCCTCAGCACAACAACTGTTGTCCCCAGAGACTCATTCAACATTCATTTGAATCATGGAGAAAGAAGACCAGCTTGGAAGATGTTTTTCTGGAGAGCAGAGGGGCACTTTGATCCTAGCTCAGATAACAGCTGCTCTACCTGAGTGGATTTTCAGCTAGATGTATCCTTCAGCCCAGGTAAGCCTCAGGGGAGGTGTCTGGTTGACCTCAAAGCTCAGGCAAGGCACCTGATACCTGAGGGAGGGTCTTTGAATGGGCAAGAGGACCTGGCATTGCATTTTATCATTCTGTCAGTCTCGCATTTCTGGCAAGAGACAGCGTACACAGGAAGGGAACTCCTGAAGGGATTCAAGTCGCACCTTGAATTTTTTTTCCCATTGTAAAATAAAAAGGAGGCAGAAAGCCAAAATACTTTGATTAGATTTTGTCTGTACTATTGTGTTTTCTCACTGCCCTTGGAGAGTACAAAGCACTTCATTTGAAATCCCTGACCCTGATTTCCCAAAGCAGGAGCAAAAAGCAAATACCTGATACTTGACAAATTTCTCAGAGGAAAATGAAACAGTTTATATAGAGCCTATAAGAGTTACAGTGATGGGCATTAAGAGTATCCCTACAGTAAACAGGCAATGATAGTTACTGCAAAATGTGCAAAATTCTTTGGTACTTATGCAGACAAAAATCCAACTGAAATTAATTTTAGCTTTGTTAGGGTGTGATCTGATAAATATTACTGTATTTTCTTTTTGTCCTATCAACAACATCTATGCTGGTTCATGTAAATGAGTGTGCAAAATATTTGGGAATTCTTGACTGCAGAAGAAGTCACAAGACGTTGATTTTTCAAAACTGATTTCACTTTAATAATTCTTTCTTTTTTCCCATGCCTGTCTTTGTGACACTGAGGTAAATCCAGAGTAGCCCAGAGATTGCACTAATTAACTTTTTCATTTTTTACTGCAAGGCCATTTGGAAACAGCCTCCTTAAAAACTCTTCCTTCATTTATGAAGATTCTGTTCATTCATTTTCTCACTCAACCAGAAGTGGGGAAGGCCTCAAGATATCCCTTGATCTGGAATCTCATATTACGCCTTTGATACCATGACTCTTTAAAGTAATACTTCTTTCGGTGATAAATACACTTGCTGTAGCTAGTATCTTGTAAGACAGGAGATCATCTCCTTGTATTGATTGTCTTCTAAACAGCTTCAGAAGATTTTCAAAAGAAATGAGAAAACTGCTGATCATAGGCTTTTTGAGCTTAGTTAAAAGGGTAAAAACAGTGGTGCCACTGTGGAAAAACAAATGGAACAAGTGCTTAAAAAAAAGCTGAAACTTTGGCTCAGTCACAGTCAACACAGACAGGGAGTAGCCAAAGTTGCACCCAAAATTACCACTGGGTTTTCAGCCTGAGAGTAAGTTGCCTGCCAAATGGCATCCAAGGTAGAGACCTTGTACAGCCCCTTTTTGCTGGGGTATGGCAGCTCTCCATGCTATTATAAGCAGGGGCAGGGAGGAATTATTTTAACTTTAGAGTTCATGAGATAAAAATAGCGGAGTATGGAGCATGGATGGCAGCTTTGCACAGAGGTGGCTTTTGGTGTTTCTGAACAAAAACATGCTTGTGAAGAGAACAGACATGCACAAAGTCCAGACCTGCAGCCAATTTTCAGTGGCTTTAACAGGAGCTTTTCTTGCATAAAAGACTAGGAACAAGCCAGCTGCAGTTCACACACACGAAGGCATCCTGTGGCTTCCCGTGGGACTGAGATGTGGCAGAGAGGCAGCAAGGTAAGACAACCCTGCTTTGGAAAGTTGTAACTGCTGAAAGAGGCTTTGGAGGAGATGTTTGAGGATGAAGGATTTCTGTGGTGCTTTTGTACATAGTTTACACAGCCAACCTTTTATACTGCTAACACAGTACAGAGCCTAGAAACGTTCACAGTTGCTCCAAAGTTAAGGGTTTTGTCCTGTTGAGTCACTACATTATCTGAGTATAAACCAAAGAGTTTTCAGCTCTGAATAATTTAGGTGAAGGAGTTAGCCCTAGGCCAGGTGCTCTACTTAGGGAGATGGTGAAATAAATTATTCAGAAGAGGAGACAGGTAAAACAGATGGGAAAGGCCGCCAAAACAAGACACCCAGAGGGCAGCTGTTTTACAGGTCCCCCGTGAAGCACCTCACTTACTAGGAGGGCTGTGGTAATGAGTCAAGCAGTGGTGTTGAAAATGAACTTTGCCTTGTTAAGTCATGTGGTGGTCAGAGGGAATACAGGTACTGATGCCTAGAAGCAATCACCACTGTGTTTAAGCCTATGCAACCCATGCTTTAACATTAGAGAGTACATTCTCAAAGGATTTAGGACAGAGGTTCCTAAATTATTTGATTTTGAAAATGAACCTCAGTAGGAGGGGAAAAATACACTCCTAAAAATATTGTCTCAATTTAAACAATGATATTTTTCGAACAACGTATGCTATCACATCATCCAATTGCATTTTGTCTTTTCACACATATCCAGATTTTTAATTTTGATTTAACTTGTGCAATCTGGAGTAAATTTTTCAAGGCAATTTGCGATTCTTACTACTTCTGTTTATGGTCATATGTGTCATTTTTTATAGAACCCATCATTTCAACTATGATAAATAAAGCCCTTTGATATAAAAAGTACTCAAATAGTCCAGGAACTTACGCCAAAGCAATGAAAAGTTTTAAATTATCTTGCCATTTTTACTGACAAGTGAATATTTTACTGGCTTTTACTGTCAGTCAATGTTTGATTCTTTTGCTAATGACAATCACTAACTTTACTGATGGTTGGCAACGCAAGAGAAGTGTCATGAATGTATACAAAAGCTGACACAATTTTTTTTAAGGAGACTAAATAAACAAATCACTGTAGTTCTGATTTTCATTCCCATAATAGAGCACCTACTTCATACAAATAATAGCTCTGGTTATGAGGGAATAAATTGCATGTGCAAATGGCAAATTAGATGTGTAATTGTCCATGTTTGCATATGCAGTTACACGTTTTTGTGAACAGGAGTTTGGTACCTTTCTTTGTGCTGGAGATATTGTCTCACTAGGGATAAGCTTTTACCAAGAAGAGAATATCTCTTTCTCTCTCTCTCCTGCTTCCCTGCCCCAGGAGCGAGTGGTGAAGGGTACAAGAGAACAAGTAAAGCAACAATGAAGAGGAGAGAAGGAAGGAGAAAGGAGAGACCTGAGGAAGAGAAAAAGGGAAACAGATGAAAGATTTAGTTAAAGGAAAGCACTGTGGGGAAAGAATACTGGTGTGTCAAACACGGGGGGTTCCTCCTTCTTTAATTTTGTCAGCTTAGATGCTGGCACCCTATTAGAAAATGGCACCAAAGTTGCCTTATCCCCAATGTCTTCCTTGAAAATCTGATTCACTGTAGGACCTTGAAAATTTCATCTCTATTTTCTTTCTTTTCTTTGTCGTGTTGCCCAGTGTGACTGAGTCCTCCAAGGCAGAAGCTCTACCTTTGCATTTTATGTCTATGATACTTAGCATAAATCCTCAGTCTTACTGGGGGTTGGGTGTAAGTGTAACAAAGATAAAACTGTTACAGGCATAATTCTTGCAGAAAGCACACTTATACATAAATCTGGTATAGCAAAACCTTCCTTATGATCTTCAGGTTGCATTTCCATGCAGAAAAGTTTTAATGGAGAAAGCACATTTATGTTGTTGTTGCAATATAGATTATCATAGTAATGATTTCTCAGGTAAAGAATTATCTAAATCTACTAGAGATCTTTTAAATGTAAAGATGATATTTTTTTCAGGTATAGATCGTCTTTTAGTTGAAGCCATGCATTTATGATGTTGCGAAAAATTGTGTCAAAATGAATTTGCAGCAAGACACAAGACTGCGGCTCCACTAAAATTCCAGAAAAAACTATTACAGAAATGAAACCCTTTATTTGATCTCAAATACCTGTAAAGTTAGCACAGAAGGGCTCAAACTTACCCATATAAACAGTTAATCTTTTTCCTTTTCAACTTTGCTCCAATGTAAAAGTTCTTTTCAAATAACACTTTATGTAATTATTTTCCAAAGTACATGCAAAATTACCTTCTTTGGCATTGTAAGGAAGTTTTTTTGTTGTTTTATAGGAGTTTTAAGAAATATATTGTTAGATATTCTTGCTGTCTACAGGCTCTTCTCTGATCTGACATTCTGCCTGCACTTATCTGAGATATTATGTAAGAACGAGAATCTCACTTATTTTCTAGTTAGACAAGTGTGTATGTGAGCTAAGGATGACACTCAGTCAATAAATCTTTTTACTTCCTTTGTACTTCCTTTGATCTCCAAGGAGGATTTTGCCGTCCTCTTCAAAGAAAACGATATCTGCTGATGTCCATCTTTTCTGATCCCCTCTTGATGTCTTTCCTTCTTTGTGACCATCATTGTGGCTTCTTGACTTCTTTCATTTGGTAGCAAACTCATACTTGAAGTATTTACTCTTCTTTCACGTATCTGTTTTCTTGCCCCCATTCTCATCTTACCACCATTTTAATTAGCCTTCTTTTCTGGCTCTTCTAAAAATGCAGACATTTTTGGTCTCAGCTGTCCTCAGAGAGCTGTCCCTTAGTTTTACCTATCTCCAGCACTGCAACATCTCTTTTTTCCCTTCACAGTCTTCAACTGTATCTGCTGCCGTCATTAGCAGAGTTCCTCTCTTGTAGTGTCATCTTGGATCCTCTTTGTTCACTCCTTTGCTGATCTACCTCATTATCAAAAAACATCTTCTTGGACAAAACTGTCTCTCACATCTTGAGTCTTTTTTCATTTGTTTTTTACCATTGTTGTTCATACTGATCATTTGATACTCATTTGATACTCTTTTCCTAAGTGATATCTTTTACTAACTTAATGATTATCTCTAATCTGCATGTCTGTCTATTCCCTATGCCACTTTTTCTTCTGAATAAATGTTTGTTACACAGCAAGAATATCCTGTAAATACTACTTAGACACTCTTTTCAAATCATGTAATCACCTTGCAATTCTGTCTATTTAGTCTAGTTGGCGTTTATTTTGAATTCCCATCCTAAAGGAAAAAAACATACACATCTATCTGCATTAGCAATGTGAGTTAAATTACCCAGTAGCTCAAGAAGAGATTGTGGTTTCACCTCATTAAAAGGTTTTTCTCTTTTCTTATCAGGCTTTATAATCAGTAAATGAGAAAGATCACAAGTGTCATCTCCCCAGTCCCGGGGCAGTATAGGCAAAACAAGAAAGCTATTCTCTTAGCAATTGCTTGCTATGTCACTACAGATAAAGGAGTTTTCATTTAGTTTGTTGAAAAACAGCATCATCTGCACAGAAAAAAATAATGCAGCTAATTATTCTGAATTGGCACAGACTATGGGAGAAATAGGATGTACCAGTAAACAATCACCTAGTTATCAATAAGAGAGAAAAACTCTAAACTTCTTTTCTGCTATTTTGAGTGCCTGTTTCAAGATATTAAAATATTTATTAAAATAAATATTAAAAAATATTTAAGAAGTTATGTTAAGACAAACTTCACTAATTTGGCTGGGGTCTGTGAAGGACTCAGTAGCTTTGTAGGTAATCATGGCTTTAATAATATCCATCAACACACGATGCTGCTTATTTAACGGTTGCAATCAACATTGACTGGGTCATTTAAACAGAGAAGAGGTGTTATTTATCCATTTGTTTTGAAAGTTTTAAATTCCTATCAGTAAATCAGTTTTTAATATTTGACCTACTCATTTAGTAGTATTGAGTAAAATTCTTTGCTGTTGAGGTCAATAGAGTCAGGATTTCACTCACTATCTCCCACAAAATCATCTGTTTTATAGACGCTGAACATCTGGATTGAGCTAGTGGAAGTTTTTCACAGATGATTTGATATCACTGTGGTACTGTACACACACTTGTGAAAATAATTTCGTTCTGATTTGGTTCATTTCATTGTAAATAGTGCTTTGATTAAACAGAAAAAACCCACCCTTTTTAAACTAAAATTATTCTAAAGGTTCTATTAAAATTAATAAAAGATTCTATTAAAATTAATAAACCTCAGAAAATAGTAATATTCTTGATATGATTGGATAGGATGGTGTATATTGCTTTCCAGTCAGTGCGTCATCAAATAGGAGAAAATCAGTTATGTTCATTTGAGCTGAATTGTAATTAATAATGGAACTGAGGAAGGTGTACTTTAAAATGTGAGAAAGCTGACAAGTATCTTGGGAGTTTCTCTGGAAAAGCGGAGAAGGAATGCCATTCAGGAGTGACCTCGCTGCATTACAGGGTATAGGTATCACCTACTTTCATGGATATAAATTGACCTTTTTAGATGGCTTTGTGTAGGTAAATTCCAATCTGTAGTCAAGCTATCTTTAGTGTCTGATACAATTTTTACGGTAATATTTGTGGTGAAAAAGTGGCTTGTACATCACCTAGGGGCTAGATCTATTAATCTAAGATGTTTTCAAGAGATTGAAACTTTTTACCTTCAGCTGTGAAAGAGAAACTCTTCGTTATCTGATGCACGGGTTGATATCTTTTTTCATATGTCTGAAATTAAGAGGGACTGGATTTTACGTCATTAAAGCAGAATTTTTGTTTTACTCTCCTCCCATTAAAGTGAATGAGATTCATACAGCTGAGATCAGGTTTAGGCTGACAAGACTTGGGTATTTCAATGTCAACTATACAGTGAATCTTTAATAATAAAGATCATCAATAGTACTATTGACGCTTTAATGAGTTAGATTCAGGTTTATCCCAATGCACATGCTTTATTATATATGCTCATTGCACAGCAGTAAGCTTCATCTTAAAAGTATATGTCATAAACACGTTATATACACAAAGAGTAGTTACTGAAAGTCTGAACTTACATGCTGAAATTTGAAACAAATCCTTTTCATGGGAAGGTTTCTTTTAAGCCTATTTTCTTTTTGTTTTGTTTTGTTTTTTTTCAGAAATGGGAGTACACAAGAGATTGGATTTGTTAATGACTTTCCTGACCTGTTATGAAATATTCCAAATTTGGTAAGTAGGTACAGGAATTAAAATAAATAAATTTATAGTTTTTTTACCCTTTTGGATGGACGTATTTCTTTGTGTGGATCCCTTTGGCCAGGTTCACTGATCATGGCCTATGTCTTTCTTGAAGCCTCTTTGGGTGGATGAAAAGCTTTGTACTGTGCAAGCACCAGCTGTTATTATCAGTTACCTAATGTTCCTATCAGTTATTCACTAATATGTTCTAATATAATTGGTGTGAAATATGTGGTTTCTACTGTGACTAGCAAAAATTTCAATCTCTTTGCTGTTGGTAATGGGCAAGATTTGCAAAGTAAACTCCAGGGGGGGAGGTGAAACGCCCCACGTTTTGAAAGAGTTTCTCTGCACTAAATTATCTAAGATAAAATCCTATCCTACATAACTCCATAGGTAAAATTCCTTTAACTTCTATGGTCAGGATTTTGGACCAAAACATACCTTTATGGACTTAACTAAGAACTGAGATCTTTTAAAACATGGCCTCTGTTTTAAGTAGGTCGGTATCAAAGTCAGGTGTGATGGCCACCAGATGCATTACTGCATGAATTTCAGGAGTGAAATGCTGGATTTCAAGAAGAGCGATCCAAATCACTGTGGTGGACAATACTGTGGTGGATGGCATGTTTTGTCTAAACAGGGCACTCCAGGACTTATAATTGCATTTTTCTGCTACCCTGTCTTGCAGCTCTTGACTAGAAATAATGTGTAGGACATCTGTTAATCTCTGTGCAGTAATGTTGAGGTGAATGTTGTAGGCAGGCAGGAATAGCAGGCAGTTCAAGTACCAGGTACGCGTGTGTTTTCATTGTGTTCATGGTACACACGCTTACATGATACACCTCTTCTTTTTTGTCATGACTCTCCTCTCCCTTTTGCATCTTCATATTCAAGGTTGTAACAATGTCAAACTAATTCTAGAAAGCTTTCAAAATCAAGATTAGCACGTTCGAGCCAAATAAAAAAGAGAGTGAGACAGTGACTGAATGACGAAGAGACATGTTTACAGTCTGGAACAGCAGGGTTGTGGAAGGGTTGTGTAATAGTGCATAACTCCTATGTGGTCTGCTGAGAAGTGCCAATCTGTGCAATCTGTTATGGCAAAAAGCCATCAAAGAGGCCATAAATACTGGCATCAAGTGGAGACACTGTGTTACTGCCTTGGTAGAGCTTTACAGTTTTAGTTCATGATACAGCAAAGAGGGGAAGGAAGAAATCCTGGTTTCTTAGTGCCTATTTCCATGCAAAGCCTGGCAAACCAAACTCTGACTGGCCTGTTGTAAAATACAATGTTTGCATTTCACCAAGCCATAAGGAAGGAGCAGTTATATTGGCATGGGGATCAGTTTTGTCTGGGGAATCTATGGAAGAACAAAGATAGGACAATGATGGAAAAAAATATTATGGAGGCTCACTTGGCTGGATTTATGCAATATTCTTTTAAGACACATCCACCTCCCTCCCTGAGTGCCCCCCAGTTTCGAAGGGGGCACAGGCAGGGTGCAGGAAATCCGCTGGTAAACAGCCCATACGTACATTCTGCGTGCAAAGAGACTGCTTGGTCTGTTGCCTCGTGAGTTTTGTAATGGCCCTGGTGATTAGCTGTTTTTGAGATGTCTTCCTATAGTGAAGAGCTTTCCTTACTGATATTGTCAGAAGGAAGCTCAAAAATGTGGCCTTTCTACCACACGAGGGTTTAAAGATCAGAAGGCTCATGATTTTCAAATCATACTATATAAGTTGATATCACTCATAAAGCAAGATACAAGTGAATTGGAGGGGTAAAGCACATATCATAAGTGAAATATATTTAAAGTGTTTTGCTTTGATGGAAAAATACAGTGACACTTTAAATCTACTGAAATAAAAGGCAGCAAATATTTTAGCTTTCGTATATATAAATGTATATGTGGAAGCTATTATTAACATGCACCTTACTATAATGATTCATACAGATGTTAAGCAGGATTATGAGACAAATAAAGGCATAACCATTCTTTTAAATCACGCTAACCTGATCAAACAGTTCTGTGCAATACCCTATTTACCTACAACAAGATAAAACATGATTAGTGCACATTACCAGTGTGGTAAAATGAAAATAATCTCAAAGCACATATTACCCAAGCAAAGAGTACTTAATTGAAATAGTGCCAAGTAATAAATTTACACTCATCAAAGAAGTTATTAAAAAAATTATTATGAATTTCATCAAATAACTAATGTATGCCTGTATTTGCTGATTCAACAGACCTCTAAATGCTCCTTAATTTAAAGAATGTAAGTTAATAGTTTTCAATTTGGGGTCTACAGACACCTGGAAGTCCATAGTCTCCTCCTAAGAGGACCAACAGAGGTAAGGAAGAAAAGTAAGTCTTTTAAATTCGGTATTCTGCTGGTAAACTTACAAGAGCGGCATATCAAAAAGGGTAGACTGTTAATGTAAGTAATCTGCCTCCTTGCCCATCCAAAGCTTAAGCATGTGAGATTGCGGAATTAAAGCACTGTACGCAAACTGTACATTCAACTTGTTATTATTACACATACTAATTTTACTGTTACAATAGTTATTATAATCATTTAAATGTTGGCTGTATAAATCTCTTTATTGTGTATATTATACAGAACAAAAAGCAGAAAACAGCGTGGAATACAAATAGATTAAACACTGAGTTGGAGATGATGGAAAATACACTATGGATATTCTTCCCAAGTGATATCATGACACAGAAGTTAGTGCAAATTCATGTATGTATTTTAAACCTTTAAAATATTACAGGATGGCTGCTACTTTCTCTCATACAATTCACTGTCTCTGTGTCCTTACCAATTGTTGTGTCCAACAAGCCATTCGGTTAATATGAAAAGTGATGATCAGACTTAGCAATTTGTGTTGAACTCTTCTATAGAGCAACAACACATGTGACAGGTGCCCATAGCTTGCAAAGAGATATGAAGAGCATTTTTGCTATAACACCATTGTGTATTCATACCTGGGTAAAGAGGTAGGGCAGGGTTAGAAAATAAGGATGATATGAAACACAAGAAAGATGATCTAGTTAATTGGGTGTTAACCAGTAGTTGGAAGACCAGAGTTAAAACTAAATTTGGATAAAATTTCCTGATGAAATTCTTCCCTGTTCTGCGTAGTTGCCCTGTGGCCTCCAGAGTCACACAGACCTAGAAAATTTGAAGGTATTAAGGCTCCTAATTTCCCATTGAAAGCAATGGGGATATAAGCACCTAAATACCTTCGTGATAAACTCCCCTTGTGTAAAATTGAGATAAATAGTGCCTCTCTGAGAATGTGATCATTTAGGAGGTGTGAGGTTTTGAGATATTATGGTAAAGAGGAGATAGAAGTATCTAAAGCAGATGCTTTTCACTAGGTAGAGCCTTCAAGGCAGCATAAAGCTTTCGCTGTTGCAGTATTTGTATTTCTCAACAGTAGTTTAGATTTTTATTCTGCTTTTGTGAGTACTCCGTGGAGATGATCTTTGGTGTCAGTTGTCACTACAGATTTTGCTTATTTTGTTGTGTCATGGAAAACCCTAGTACCTTAGTCTGAATCTGTTTGGAGTTCAATATAGTGGGGAAAGAAAAAGAAAAGCTTAATAATAATTCAAAATATGAAACAGATGAACAGTTATTTTCAACAGTAGTTTATTATCATGTCAGTTTTTCCTTGAAGAGCTCTGTTTCTCAGAGCACTTTTCCCAACTGCATGGCCAGAAAAGTAAATCCTCACATCTGTTTTCATTGTCCTCATTTTTTGGCACAGAGATTGATCTTTTTTTTTTTTTTTCCCCAAAAGTTAAAACCCAACTGTGCAAAATAGATTCAGATCTCTATCAGGTACTTTTATAAAACTAATGGTAAGTCACTGTGCTCGCAGCTGGGCACATTAGGTTTCCATTTGATTGTGGTTAAATGTTACCGGAATAGAAGATATTTATTCGTATGATCATTACGTGCAGAGCTGAAATATTAATGCAGAACTGGGTCTGTAGTCCTGATTAATAATTTTCCCAAAGGGAGAGGGCAACTAGTCCAGAGAATCAGTAGAAAAACTCTGCCAAATATAGCCATAGGAAAAGTGCAAAATTATGGAACATTCAAGTAAAATAAAGTGCTCGGCAGCTTTTAGAACAGTTGAGAACTTCTCTCTTGAGTGCCTATCTCACCACTCACCAAAGTCTGTAAGGGTCATCTCTAGCCTTATCTACCTAACTTAGAGACCTCTTGGAGTATTCACTATGGAGATGTACAGGACCTTGGCTCCCTGTACAGTTGATGGGGAGGTTTTGCCCTGGTGCCTGGCAGATGGCCTGGCTTGATCTAGAGTAACTTTAAATACCCATTGAGATGCTGATGTTGAGAATGCACTTATCCTATTTGACTGGTCAGTTCTTCTAATGCAGCAAGTATAAATTCTCTCCTTTGATTCCATGGGGAGCAAAGGTCCAGCAGACAGCACGCTCACTTGTGCTCTTGACTTTAGGCGTCAACACTCACACGATGAATACACCCCCCAAATGTGGTTATCTTCCCCAACACCTGAAAGATAGGAAGGGCTATTGTTCCCATGATGCATGCAAAACGTAGGCGGGCCGAGTCTATTACTTAAGTTCACAGTTGACATCTTTGAAAGAGCAGGAATTGTACCCCAACCCAAGTCTTCCATATTGTACACAACTGGCTGGTCTTTACCATGTTCTTTCTCACAGTGAATGAGGCTTCTATCTTCAGCAGCCCCCTGGCAGGACAGGAGGTGATTGTTTTGCGGACAGTAGCACAGTGTTGGTACTTCCAGGGTGACTCTGGTGATTATCCAAAAAGTCTGCCTTGGTCCCCTGCCCAAAACCATGCCATCAGGCAATTGTGAAGCTGAGAGTCATCTTGACTGATTTCTGTTTTGTATATGTGTTACTGGGGTTTCATCATACTGCCTGAAGCAAACTCCTGTCAAACTAAATTACATGTGATCACACAGATGCAGATTATGAACTGTCCACATACTCATTACAGAGGTGTTAATATTGATGTTGGTCTAGAAATGCTCAGATCGGGACCACTCAACTTGACTCTATCTTCAGTTCATTTAGATGGATGTCTAACTATTAATCTCTACTGAGTCAATGAAGCATCTGCATCCGGAGCTGTGGATTTTTTCTTCAATGATAAATTAGGTTTTCAGAACAGGGAAACATTTTGTAAAGGCAGAAGAGAGAACTGACAAAGGAATTTCAAATTGTCTGAGGGACATGGAGACAGTGACACTGTTCTGTAAAAATAACAAGGGACTGTGTTATGGTACTGTTCTAAACGCACATGACAACACTTGAATACAGAACCTCTTTTTATTCTAAGACTTGGAAGTTCAGGCCAACCGCTGTTAGGACTAGCCAGTGATGGCATGGCAAAGTAAGCTCTACCCACGCATATAGTCCACTGCTCCTGTGGGCACAATACTGCAAGGCAGTGAAAACTTCTGAGAAGTACTCAGGAGCCTCAATCCTGTTAAAGCCCCTGGGAAGGGAGGATACTCAACATGCTGGTAACATGGACTCTAAAGTGCATTTAGAGTGTGTACCTAACAGGCTTAGAGGTTGGATTTTTAAACCCTCAGAACTCAGTCAAATAAAACCAGTTTCCTCCACAGCAAGACTAAGTGCTACTTTCTTAGTTAAGATTATTTCCACACTAAGATGGAGTGGATCTGTTCCATGTTGGTTGCAGAGTTCTTATAAGAACTAAGGTCAAAATGTGTTTTTAAAGTTTGGAAACTGTACTTTTATCATTCATTAATAGTGTCTGAAATATTCACGTTTGAATTTTCACAACAATAACAGTATTGCTTTTGAATGAGAGCTCAGCATAGCAATTATCAGCCCAGATAAAATGAATGTTTCAAAAAATTATCACCATCTGAACCTAAGGTTTTGTAATGCAAGATGCTTTATAATCCGATTGAGAAGAGATCCTCACATTCTAATAAAATAAAGTAACTGGAGGCAGAGTGAAATTAATAGTCAGCAGCAATAACAATTCTCCTGGTAATTAAATATTTCACATTTCAAGGATGCCTATTCACAAAACACTTGAATAGCTCATCCACTTGGCCAGTTTCCCTTGGTTGTGAGGAAAGGAATGCGTTCAGCCAAGTGGACATCCTCATTGTCCATCTACTTCAGGGAGACAGTTTATCTCCAAGCTTTTGCACACTTTCTCGTGTCTATGAAGTGCAAAGAAATCAGTCATATATGGTACACATTTTGGTTAAATAAAGTCACTTGGAGGCTCAGGTTCTCCTTAGGTCAAAGGGCGAAGCACTCCACAGAAGAGGTCAACTGAATGTGGACACCAGGGTTATGGGAGAACCTTCCTAACTGATTAGCAGGCAAATTGCTCTGAGGGTTGTCAATCACGTTTTTCTTCCTTCAATACAAATGCGTGTTTATTTTTAGTCTCTTTAGGCCTTGCTAGTACTAGGCAGCAGGGCCAAGGTACAGCAGTGCAGAGCTCTCAGCTGCCATGGGGTCCGGTGGAAATTGTGAGGACTCAGCACTTCTCATGATTAGTCTCTAGACTGGGACAGGACGATGGTCATCCTGAAAAACAAGCCAGAAAATAAGATGGCACCTGACTTCCCAGGAAAATACTTCTGTAAGTGTCTTAGTGTTCAATAAAGTGTGTCTGATGTGCTCAGTGGCAAACACAGACACACATACATAAATATGCTTTTTCTAGATTTGAGTCTACCCTTACCAAAAATAGAGTAACTTAATTGACATCTGTGGCATTACTCCTGGTTTCTAGAAGTGTTGAATGAGGTTCTCTATACAGGTTCATAAAATGCTCTTTAATACATATAAAATTAATACATATAAATACCTTATTAATACATATAAAAACCATGTAATTATTTATATTGATATCATGTCTCTCTTTCCCTTTTATGATAAAGTAATACAAGCCAAACTTCTAACTCCTTACATCCTTTATTGCTTTATTTTAGAAATCTAAAGAAAAAGTGGCTCACAGCAGTCTTTACAAACAAGCTGCATCTGTTTGATATTAAAGTGCAAAAAATAATAATAAAACCATTACTTTTGGAATATCCAAATAACCTGAGGAAAAATAGCATCCATCTGGCCCTTGGTATAACTGTTTTTTACATCACTTGGATGTTTCTGGGATTACAAGATTCAACACTTTAAGTAGAGTGAGTTTCTAAAGATGTAGCATCCAGAAACTTGTGAGTAATCTGTCTGCTTAGAAGTACAACATTGTGTTACCAGATCTGCTGAGCAAATGCACAATAAAGTTAATCCTCTGGTTCTGGAAAAGCTGTAGGTATTGCAATGGCAGATGTGCTCAAACAGAAGCGTTTATGTTTGTTGGGGCTTGTGAAGCAGCAACTCCACCAGCTCACAAGTATTTGAATTTCCTGCAAAACATTTACCTAAGGGGGTAGGAAAAGAGCTCAGAAGGAGTCTCAACCCTGCTGGCAGACTGGCAAACCTCTTCTGGTGAATTGGTTGGCATGTGCCTGCATTTTCTTATTGAACTTATTCTCTGTGAATGTAGTCATTATGGGACTAAAGTGCTTTTGGTGTATGGGGTATGGTATTACCAAGACCAATACCCTATTATATTTAATATGTTTTCCACTTCTTCCTTCTTACTATGCCATATGGAAAGCAAGAAAAATGTTAGAGTAAGGATTTTGTACTGTAGAGGTGTGACATGACTCCAGCTTGGCCAGAGCTTTGAGGTGGAGCTGCCTTCTAGAGCTTCTCTTATAGTGAGATCCCCAGAGAAGACTGGGAGGCTTTAAACTCAGAAAGCCAGGTTGTGTAGAGCACAAACGAGAAGCATAACCTTTTAAAGAGAGGAAACATAAAGTAGCTAGGTTAGAACTGAAATAAGAATGAGTCATATACAGCTCTATCCTTGCCTACAAAATCCTTACAGGCAGGTCCTTGCTTCCATGCCTGGTTACAGTTGACTTGGGAACTTCCAGTTGCAGTTAATTCTGTCCAGGCCCCTGAAAATCCTTCTTTCTGTCCCCTCTAAGGCCCGCTGACTGCTGTCTGCCCTTTCCCACTGTTTCTGTGGGAGCTGCTGACTCCCAGCTCTGTCATATATCTACCTTTCCTAAATGAAGTCACACCTTTCCTCTTATCAAGAAGGAGTTTTTGACTGGTCACTTTTCAGGGTCTAATTATTTTAGTTGGGTTATATAAAAGATGGTGGTGCAGGAAGTCACAGTAGCATTTAAAAGTGTTTGTGCTGGGGACTTCAAAACATGGTGTTAGAGACTGTCCTTTCCCTAGGAAGCTTTTAGTTGAAATCTGAAAGGCAATCAAAACACAATGGAAGTGGACTCACAAAAGAGCGAGAGGTTTTATCGGCTGATAAAAACGGGAAATGCAGTTGAGGGATGCCTAAGAAGGGTAATGTGGTCAGGCAATTGGTTAAGATGATGTTTCTTGCAGCAGCATTCTGGATGGATGGATGGATAGATGGCAACAGGTTAAAATTCCACTCATCAAAACCAGAAAAAAAGGACATTTCAGCATTTAGCACACAATGTGAGTACGGGAGCTTTAGCTTTGTGGAATGGGAGAGGAGTGGTACAGTTTAAACAGAGATGAAGCATGAGGACCTAATGAGAGGCCTGGGTCAGAAAGTACATCCAACTTATAAGCATGAGTGCCAAGCAGGAAGAAGATTGTGTCAGGGTGGTTCAGCCTAGTTCAGAAAAACTGGTTGTTAATACAATAATCAATTCCTAAAATAGGCTTTACTGCTCTTATTTACCATGCCTAGTATTTACCTTGCTAGGTGATAGCTAGTTGTCCATTGCTAAGACGAAGACAAATTGAGGTAGTTTGGAATAGAACGATGACTGTGGTATGTCTGTGAAGGGGTAAATTTTCAGGTCAGGTGTAAAGAGACAGAAGAAAAGAATCATAACAGAACTTTGTGGGACTACTAGAGGGGCAAAAGGTAGATGAATAAAATCCTTCACAGTCACAGAAGTTGAGGAGGATAAGCCGTCAGGTTGGTCATGCTCAAGTAGTAGATATCTGGCAAATCAGAAAGGAAAATGATTAGGTGTTGGTTCTAAAATTTGACCAACAAGAACATATAAGAGATTTTGCAAGATCAGCTTTGGTTGAATGTACAAAAGTCAGATTCTAAAGGGCCTGGCATAAAAATAAAAGAGAAGACTAATATAAACTTCAGGCAGTGATTTAGATTTTGTGTTCACTATTTGCATAGGAGTGGAAGGGATCCTCCTAGATTACCAAGTCCATTCTTCTGACGTTTTAAGCAACTGTATTTCATAGTCTATATATTTATTAAGCTTCACATGAAAATTCTATTTTTTTTCTTCCTAGTTTTAGTGGAAAGGTGTTTCAGAACTTCAGTCTCCTGATAATCAGAAACTTTAATTTATGGGTTGAATTTATTCATTGCTCATTAGTAATCATTTGTCCTTGTGTCATCATTGTCCATTTGCTTAAGTATCTTTTCTCTCGCTTTAGTGCCTAACCTGAATGTATTTATAGAGAGCAATTATATCCGCTCTCAGCATGAATGAGCTTAGAGATGAAAGGGAGAAGGAAGCAAACATGTTGCTTCAGCCTGGACCAGCTGGAATCTCTTTGTTCAGACTCATGTAAAATGTTTTGCAGCAGCTGAATCTGGAAGCAGCATTTGTGCAGCTCATAGCAATATGATACAGATCTAGCCACCTCCCAGCCAGATGAGATGGAAATGGACATATCAAGCCACAGTTGCTATCTGAATATCCATGGGTACTGTGGAACTGAGAACATTAGAACTACAGTCCAACTTAGCTGGAGAACAACAATCTGCATTTGATTGTGATAAACAGCCATGGTAAGCCATTGTAAACATTTCCCACCATTATCACTTGTATTTTTCTAGTGTTGGGATTTAGGTATCTGTCTGTATTAGGTTATCACTAGTTGTGTGGCTTATTTTGCAGAGGGGACTCTGCATGGTGTTGTCTGCATGCTGTAAACTCTGGAGTCAGTGATTCCTTCTGTTCTTTCCTAGAGTTGTTGTAAGGCTGTTTCCCAGAGCTCTTCATACTCAACATAATCAGAGAAGAGCACGAGTTGCCCATCACACCTCTCAGACTTTGTGTACAAATTTCTAATTGCAAAATAGATTCAATAGTTAAGTTACAATACCCTTCGCCATAGCATGTATTCAGATGAGTGGTTTGAAAGAGGAATCCTTAAGGGAAAGACAATTGCAATAAACTATTCTTTTGCGTGGTGGCATCTCATTGCCAGAAGCAGCAAGCGTAGCTGAACAACTATATGAAGTGTTGGATACTTCGAATATGTGATTGTACCTCATTCCTTTGGATATAAATCTTAATTGCTTGAGACAGTTTGTTGTGAATCAGGTTTTTTTTAAACACATTTTAATTTTTATATGGAAAGGGCTTTTAGATCTAAAAATGTTTATTCCTCTCATATATGTTTGCACTTGCCATCATCCATGCTGCAAAGTATGGGGTTTTTCCAGTCAAAATATTCTTGGGATTCCATGGACTGCAAAAGCAACAGAAAATTAAGGCCCTTTAATTCTGAAGAACATGCATACTGTAAATAAAAATATAGAAATAGAATAAGATGCTGGTCATTGTACCTGCAGTAAATTAGTTACTCAGTGGAATAACGCATCTCATCAGCCCTTTTCTTCTGGAAAGTGGCACTTTATCTTGGTTTAAAGCTAAATCCAACCTTCTCCTTGTAACTAACCTTTGTACATCCTCATGTAAGGTTAGAATTTGTACAAATTTGAGCTCTTCTCCCAGTTCACTACAAACCACACTGTCTTTCCTGAGGGAGCTAGAGATACAAGAGTACTGCAGGTCAGGGTTGTGGTGCATTGACGGAGCTGCATAAGGAAGCTTGTACAATACCTGATTTAAGTGTAAGATTCTTACAGGGTTTTCAGAGAGGAAGAAAAACAGAGTAGTTGTCCACAGTGTTTCTCAAAGGAGCTCTGCATTAAGATTCTGGAGACAGGTTTGAGTTCACCTGGTTCTTTGCGCCTCGCTTGCCTGATCACTGGAGGGAAGGCCACATGGCAATCGAAAAAGGGACTGCACGTTGCAGTAACTAATCAAAAATCAATTTTGGCAGCCTACTCAGTGAAAAGGAATGAAAAAGCGGAGGTGGCAGGAGGGTTTTCTTAAGGCTTTCAGGAAGGGTGGTGGTTTTCTCCTGTAATTCAAAGAAACGGCAGCAAAACAAAAAGAGAACTAAAACAAGGACAAATACAGCATGCGGAAAAAGCCAGTTGGATACTTGTCTTTGCACAAGTCTGCATCAAGAAAACAGCTTAAATACAATGAATTGTGCAATAGTACTCCAGTTTGCTGGCAGTGCCCTCATCAGTCTTCTCAAAGTATTTGTCACTGGTCCAGGTGTAAATTAATTAAAAAAAAAGTAATAATCAGCGAACTGAAATCAGAAAACTGTCTCCCACATGGTTATGCTGATAGGGTGATGCTATCTGCTCTGTGCCTGCTCCACACACACAAACCCACAGGTGAAGGTGACTTCTTCTGCATAGACGTATCCAGGGCAGGTGTGGTGACCAGGCACAAGAGGATGTACTCACAGGTTTCGGAAGCATGTACTACAGTAAAGCTGCCTGCATCTCCCACAGGGAAAAAGAACTGGACTGTATAGAAGCACCTGGGTTGTGGCAATTCCCGGTATCAATACAGGCTGGGGGATGAAGGGATTAAGAGCAGCCCTGTGGAGAAGGAATTGAGGGTACTGGTGGATGAAAAGCTGGACATGAGACAGCAATGTGTGCTTGCAGCCCAGAAGGCCAACTATATCCTGGGCTGCATCAAAAGCAGCATGGCCAGCAGGTTGAGAGAGGTGATTCTCCCCTTCTACTCCGCTCTGGTGAGACCCCACCTGGAGTACTGTGTCCAGCTCTGGGGTCCTCAGCACAAGAAAGACATAGAGCTGTTGGAGTGAGTCCAGAAGAGGGCAACAAAAATGACTGGAGAGCTGGAGCACCTCTCCTATGAAGACAGGCTGAGAGAGTTGGGCTTCTTCAGCCTGGAGAAGAGAAGGCTCTGGGGAGACCTCATTGCAGCCACTTAAAGGGGGCCTGTAAGAAAGATGGGGACAAACTTTGTAGTAGGGCCTGTTGCAACAGGACAAGGGGTAATGGTTTTAAACTAAAAGAGGCTAGATTTAGACTAGATATAAGGAAGAAATTTTTTACAATGAGGGTGGTGAAGCACCGGAACAGGTTGCCCAGAGAGGTGGTAGATGTCCCATGCCTGGAAACATTCAAGGTCAGGTTGGATGGGGCTCTGAGCAACCTAATCTAGTTGAAGATGTCCCTGCTCACTGCAGGGGGGTTGGACTAGGTGTCCTTTAAAGGTCCCTTCCAACCCCAACTATCCTATGATTCTATGATTTCCCTGAGTCAGATATGACCCACAGACCAGCAGCTGGACCAAACAGCTAAATAAATATCTCTGTAGGGAATTTTGAAATTCAGAGACATTTTGAAATGAAAAACTAAAATGTTTGTATTCAGGCTATTCCAGGGTGTTTAGGGAGGGACCAAAGCAGACATAAAATTGCAACTTTGTGTTATCACATGTTAGTATCTTTTTAGCAAGAAAGGTTGTGTGTTTATTTAAAAAAAAAAAAAAAACACCAAACATTGAGAAATGTTTACTCAAACTGTAGGAACCAGTACCAACTTCACTTCCTACTAAGACCTTTCTTTTCAACAAACAAAACCCTTCTGCCATGAGAAGATTCACCAGGCTGATTCTTTTGTTCTAAAAAGTAGGAAATGCCCAACATATCCAGAAAAGACCCAATCTCTCAAGAGCAGCTCCAAATCCAGAAAGGAAGAAAGTAAAACCTCCATGAGGTGCCTAGGCACTTCTCTAATGTTACTGACTGTACGTAGAACATGCTTTGCTCTATAGTGATGATCAGCAGTGTAAAACTCTCCAGCTGATGGTGCTAGCTAGGTGCTGGCATCTAGAAGTAATGGTCCAGATCAGGGGCCACTGTGCTAGACACTGTATAAAGCTACCACAAAAATAAGACTGTTGCCACATTGCAGCAATGCTACATTGTTGTGGGATTTTTTTTGTTTTTTTTTATTGCGAAAAAAAGCCCTGCAGTTATCCAGTGCTCTAGGCGTATATACAGAGCATGTTTAAAAAATAGGCATTCAAATGGGAACATTATTAATTAAAAGCCTCCACATACTGTACAAATGAAACGTTCTTCTCTCTACCTACTCAAGTCATTCATTCAGAAAAATCCTGGGAAAATAGTTAGGCTTTGCAATGTGCCCCATAGGTCAATTTATTCAGGCTCCAACAGATCAAGTGGGAGGAGTGAGTTCCAGAACGGGGAAATCGTCATTGCGAACTCCCTCTCAAAGAGAGTGCATTCAGAAATGTGCACAGCACGCTCACAGAAAAATGGCTCCAGCCCTTTGCCCAGCTCAAATTTTAAATGAGTCCTTTAATATATGTATATCCAACCAAGGAAGAGTGCTGACCTATGCTCCTGTCTGAAGCACAGCAGTGGGAAGGACTTTGAAGCTCTATAGGGTTTTCAGACCCACAGCTTGCCTACCTTTTTTTTTTTTCTACTGTATATATCCTTATGGTATAGATTTACACCACAACAACCCCTTTTCTGTATGCTCAGCTACCCCATGCCCCCTTTGTTTAATAACAGTGACATCATTGATATTCAAACTGTCCCTGGGCATCTCACTGACAGTATGTTACAAAATGTATCCACAAGAGCTGGTGTCACAACTATTTACTTTTCCTACAGTCCCATATCAGAAGTCCTCTTTCGGTATAGGGATGGGTCAAAGTCTGGCTGCAGAATGTAGGGTGAAACTTCCCTCACGCTTTAAAGTTTGGTGTTATATTTCAGATCCATCCCCTAAATCAGACTGGCTTTCAGTGTTCAGATCAGAACAATCCCTATCTTATTTGCTTCCTGGCTGCAAAATAGTAGGAAGATTGTCAATAACCTGCTTAGGCCCTGATTAAAAAGCCAAACTCCAATTTAATATTTAAAACATTATCAAACATTATTTAAAATATATTAAGATAGTCAGTCTATTGCTGTTCCTCATTACTCTGTCGAAACCTAATATTAGTAACAGCATGTACAGAGGACCTGGAGCATGAATTAATAACGAGGTGCTTGCTGGAAAACATGCGAGAGCCTGGTTCCCCGAGTTGGCAGACATCCGGCAGAGACTAGTTTGCTCTTCTCTACACAGTGATCAAATCATCTGCTCAACAAAATCATCGGGAGGGAAAGCATTTCTGATTAGTTTACTTGCTCTGATGATCGTTTTCCAAAAACAACGAAGACAGGGCATCAGAAATGAAGGGGGCCACATCGGGGAAAAATCTCTTTAAACCAATGGCATTGTACTACTGATCAAATGATAGTAGTGCTGGTATCTGAGTATGATCCTCAGACAGGTGAGGACCCCTCATGTCCTCAGCCTGCCCTCTCCTTGTACGTGAAGTCTCTTCTTGAGGCTTTTGAGGTGAGGTTTTAATCAACTCTCTCCCCCTTTCTCACTGTCCTAACAGAAAACAAATCTGAATGAGAATATAGAGAAAGCGCACATGGCTTGTTAATGCTCTTGGCCTGGAGCTAAGCACTGGAGGTGTTTGCAGGTTTTCTGTAGATATGAGCAAGGACTTAGCAAGTCCCTGAGCTCTCCAGGTGATCCCAGAATCAGGAAAGATGTGCAAGCTAGAAAACATCTGCATCATTTGTAGTATGCAATACAGATATATTTATATATAATGTGTATGTGCCTATAAAAATATATTGTATTTTTCATATGTATATTAATACTACAGCTAGATTGATGATGTAGTATAGAGATTAGGTGTATTTATTTATATATACATGCATACTCCCTTCTTACACATGCTTTACAGGAAACTGGCTTCATCTATCCTCACGGTGCCCCACGCTGGCCTCCTCTGCCCATGCACGCTTTTCTCCTGAGGGTGAGCCCAGCTACCTTTGTGCTTCCTCCATGCATGGAGAAATGCCTTCAACATTTGCAGAAAACAAATAATAGTTATTGAAGCTGTTTGTGCCCTGAAACTTTAGCTGTGCCCTAGTCTTACACACCCTTTTCCTTTAAGATGAATACACTGCTGCCCACAGCGCAGCATTCCGCTCTGTAGCTACTGCCTTGTTCTCATGCTGTAAATTAAAATATGTGAAGGAGAAGAAAATTTTCCAGAGTAAATGAGAGAAATTATTACATAATTTTGTGTAATTTTTGACGCAGGAAACAATTTTCTCAGTGCACCTGTTGGGGGGAGAAACAAGGCTGCTTCAACCATCAATCTGTGGGACCTCAGATCTCAGCCTGAAAGCAAAGGTGAAACAAAATACGAAAATTGCAGTGCAGCAGAAGAGGAGTCAGCTATCTGAGGGCCTCTGCTGAAATCCCATCTTTCGGGTAGGGTTTCTTGTGCATTTTCGTGTTTTGGTCACCTGACAGTAGCTCTCTGGCCTAATTGGTTTCCTAGTTAACAGACTAAGTAATGATGTAACCAGAGTGTGTGGGAACCAGACCTGTGTGACAGATACAAATTTTCCCAGCCATACTAATTTTGCCTGCTTACCTGGTTCTGCTGCTGCTTATCTGGAAACTTGAACTACTTAAAGGATATAATGAGCCTAGCAAAGGTTGAGACACATCTTAGTCATTTAACATAAAATTATTCCCTGCCACAAAAGATATTAACTTGTGAAGTCCAATTATTTTTGTTACTAAACACTATATTTTAATGGCTATGGCTGTGTCTACAGCTTTTATTTACTTTTTCTGTTGTTGGCTGAAGTGCAAATTAGTTCGTTGTAGCCTGAAGGAGCAGATCAGCTCTGTTCAATTACAAGCGTGTCTCCATAACCACTTTCTGCTCTTCAATGTCTGCCGTCCCAAAGCACTCTCATGAAGTGTTGCTCATTTGTGCTGAATGATTTTTGTAGGTAAATGTTGTTGCTATTGCTTGTATGACTATACAAGGTTTTCAGAAAGGCTCCTAGCTAAAATCAGGGTCCTGTTGAACTGGGCACTATATAAACATATAATGACAAACAGTCCTCTAAACGCAAAGTGGTTGCACCCCAAATTTGCCAGACAGAGGTGGTTTGGGGGAGAGGAAAGCTTTGCAGCCTCAGAGCTGAGCACCTGAGACAGTAATTTTTAAAATAATCAGCCTGAGAAACAATCTCATGTGAAATAATCAAAGTAATTGGAGAAGGGAGGTGAGAGGGAAAAGGAACACCTGGCATAGAGGAGGCCTGACCAGCTTCCTTCTCCATGTGGTGGACAAAGAATGAAGGTCTCAAGACTTCTGTCTACTGTAACATAAAATCCCAGTAAGTACATATAGCTCGTACTGGGGAAAGCTGATCTTGGGAGCAGCTTGAACTGGGGATGTGCCTGGCACTTGGCATTTCTGTGGTCCTCAGGCAGTTCCCATTTGCGCTTGCAAAAGGGACCACATCTCTCTGCACAGTAGTAAAATATTTTCTAACGAGTCGGGGCACCCAGGCTGCTGCTGGATGGGCTACAGAGCCTGGAGAAAACTTTGCCATGATCCTGGTGGTTATTGTTCTGCAGCAAAATGCAGCTAGTGTCGCCTGTGCCTGATATTCTTTAACAGAAAGGAAGGAAGTTTTATGTTTGCTTGTGTTCATCTGGCTGTTCTTTCACTTTGCACTCACAGACATGTTTGATAAATGGGAGAAACTGAGAGCAGAAGCAAGAAGCTGGACTCCTAAGGTGATGTGAAACTGTTTTACGTTTTTCTTAAAAATAGGACTCTTAAATGTGATGACAGAAATCATGAAAGTAGCAGGGCTTTGCATACACCTGAGGTGCTTAATCCAGTCAGTAAACATGATGTTAAAAAAAGGACACCCCACAGTGTTTCAGTATCTTTCTATTTGAAGTTTATACGATGCCTAACGCATATGCAATGGATCTGAGGCCTGACATCTATTTAAACTCTTTGGGAGCAATATCAAACATTAATGGGGATTAGTGTTAGAACTGGTGTAAACATAGCAAACAATCTGCTGTAAGTGTATGCTCACATTTCCATATGTTATGTAGGTAAGCAGAGCCACCAAAGAGGAAAGAAACCCTGAGAGGTAGTTCTCAGCTAACTATTACTAGGATTGGTAGAGGCAGATACTAGTAGGGTGCAACTATCTCATGATATCAGTATCTACATACTCATAACATGCTCTGTCTAGAGCTGCAATTTAGTTTTGTAAAAGGTAAAAAAGATTTAAAGATATGCAATTCCATTGTGCAAAACCACTAAAAACCAAATAAAAATGATTTAGTACTTCCAGGTGCACTGTAATTCTTGGCAGAAAAAGCTAATTCCAGGTGTGTAACTTCAAAAAAAAAAATCCAACAAAAATCCAACCCTGTTGTCAAACCTGGATAAAATCATCAAGCTAGAAAAATAGAAGCTAAACTAGGAACAAAGTCTAAAGTACAACTGCGGAAAGACAGACTCTCCATTGAAGAAATTATTGCATATAAGTGAATCTCCTTATTACTTAAGTAAACATAGCTTGATTCTGGGCAATATTTCAAAAGAGATAAAGCTTTGGCATGCATGAGCACATAGAAAGATGACATATGCTCAGTGGGAGGTATGAGGTGGGGTTTCCAGTAGTGCCAAAATTTGTCTCACACATACATTCCTAGGGCCAGATCCAAAGCTGCTGAAGCAAAGACCAAATCTTTCCACTGTCTTCAACTGGCTTTGGAGTCAGCGTTCACTAGTGCTAAGAGAAAGGGGAAAAAAATACATTTGTTTCCTTATTTGCGGCCAAATCATTTACACATTTTTCTTTCTCCTTTTGAGCCTGGGGAACTCTTGTCATTGACTTCCTCAGGGGCAGGTCCTTAATCAGCAGATCAAAATATAAACTGTACCACAAAATGGAAAATACTATTATACCAGCTAAAGTTATTTGCTTCAGCAACACATGTGGTATGGGATATTATTATTCCATAATAGAACACACATTTATCCATCTGACACATTTTTTTTA
Source organism: Nyctibius grandis (assembly GCF_013368605.1). Lineage (NCBI taxonomy): Eukaryota > Metazoa > Chordata > Aves > Nyctibiiformes > Nyctibiidae > Nyctibius > Nyctibius grandis. The sequence goes on from NC_090665.1 coordinate 9,267,816, forward strand.
AAGAGCTTTTATTTATACGATGTGTTTATGGACAAATATGCATTGAATGCTTTTTAAGTCCTATTACAGTTTGTTTTTATTTCCACATGTTCAGATGAAATGACCATTACTGGGACTAGAAACCTACGACACTAATGGAAGCTCTTATAGTTGGTGCCAGTTCTACACCCTGCAGGGGTAGTTGCCACTATATTAATATCCTGCAGGTCAAGTTAATTATTTAAAAAAAAAAAAGCAAAACCATATTTTGCAGGCTCTATGCAATTCGATATACTGTCACACTTAGTACCAGCCAGTTTTGCATCTGAATTAAGAGCCAGGGAATTTACCAGATCAGACCTCCAAGTAAGCAGGTTTCGCAGAAATCCATGGCCACACATAAGGCAAACTGACATGGCGACCTTGTCTCCCAAAGGTACATGTGAAAACTCTTTAGGAATCTGAATACTAGCTACGAAAGAGACAGCTTTGTTGGGAAAGTCTGGTTTTCCTTAACGGCTGGGCCTTCAACTGCCATGATCAGCGGCTGGGTGTGTAGCAGTGCATTCGGTTCAATTTGCTCCTGTGAACCAATGTTTTTTTCCCTTGCTGTAACCTCGATTTAACAAAAAGAGGTTTGAAAAACTCAGTCTTTTCTCAGTCACACGATCACTCCCTGACTTTCAGTAAAGCTGTCACCCAGAGGAGCCTAGACAGTGTCGTGCCTGTGATAACACACGGGCATTTCAGTGATATGAGAATAACGCAGGTGAATACGAAAACCTTTTTGCCCTTGCCTCGAGACTGCTGGGCTGGGTGGCCATTTCTTACTGCAGAGGAGCAACAAGGTGTGACTCTGTGCACAGGGCAAAGCAATTAACAGCCCAGCTGTGATTGCACAGGGCTTTCTATAGCCTTTCTCTCTTCTTCCCACACATAACTACATGCACATAGGGGAGGGGAAGGGGCTTTTCATTTCCTTTCCCCGCTCGCTGCTGTGATTGCACTAAGTCGGTACAGAGATCCTTATCTCAAAGCAGAGAGGAAAGTGAAATCTCCAGTTTTGTCACTGTTTGAGTGCTCTGTAATATCTAGGGAGTTCAGCAGGCACTGATTTTACTTTCATGGCATCACTGTGAATTAGAGGTGTTTGTTCTGTCCAGACCTCAGCATTAGGGCCAACAGGGTCCCGGTGGAGTAAACATGTATCAAACCTAATATGAAGTGATACTGCTTTGGGTCTGTGACATCATGATAAATCTGTTTTCCATTGAAAAACACTGAGGAGACATTTTAATTTTTACCTATCATTTCAGACTCTCCAGACTATTAAGACTGCATAAATGTTAAAGGCTTGTTATTTACATTAGAATCATTATCTTCATAGATTTCAGTGCTTGTTAAATGATTCATAATGCATAATTCATTCAGCCAATTCTGCCCCTTCCTCTGTTTGTTATTCACCTGCAAACAGACTTTGATTTTTACAAATTTGTTCATTTTTCAAATCATTCCAGGCTCTCTTCACAAACATATTTTAGTGGTCTCCTTTGCTCAAAACCTATTGTCTCCTACAATATTTTTATCAACTTGCTTCTGTTGTTGCTTGCAGAGTGTAATTGAACATTTAATAATAGACCTGAAACTCCGTCTGATGTTAATCAAGATTTACAGGATAGCTGTGGGGATTCATGCTAATGCTTCTGACACTGCCACCCAGCCACTGACAAGGTATGCCCTGTGGTAGTTCATATAGCAAGCTCTGCCTTTTATTCCCACTTGTTGGAAGCACAATAATTGACAGAGTTCTGCAGCACGTGGCCAGGTTGTAAAGTCTGGGAAATTAACTTTGGTGTTTACATCCAAAGCAAGTGTGGCAAGACAGGTTTTCCTACACCGCATCACGGTGTGGTTCAATGAGAGAGCACCAGAATGGGCTTTCAGAGATTTGGTTCAGATCTCCAGCCAACCATTTCCATGCAGGGTTGCTTCCCCCCGTGCCTCAGTTTTCTCTTCTGTAAATTGATATCAGTGTTTCTTGAGGAAGATCTTGCTCTGCAGAGACAGCAAGGAGTAAAAAACACTCCTGGCATATAACTTTATGCACAGAGGAGTCTGGAGAGACTCACAATCTCGTAGCTTGGGTAAAGCACCTGAAGAAACATTGCTAGGCAGAGAAAATACTTCGGCAAATAAAGTGTAGTGTGTTTGTCTCCGATCCAAATACTTTGATCTTTAAGATAAGAATAGGGAAAAAGTTCTCTTTGTTTTCAATTCAGGTTATCATTATTCATCGTTAGTTTATTTTGGATGCACTTCTGAGAAGTTGCTACCTGCACAATGGGGAAAAAGAATTCAAAACAATATAGAAAAAATGAAGTTGGTAGTAAGGAACTAATTTGTTCTCTGAGTCTACAAATAAATGAATGTAACAGATCACAACAATTAAAATTGGTTAAAAGGTTTGAAGAAAAAAATTGTTCTATAGATTTTTAGAAAAAAACAAAAGTATACACTTCAAGTTTGACTTTTTGTATCATTTTAGAGTGAAATTTCAAGATAAAAGAGTCAAAATAGAACAATTTTTGTTTAAGTTTAGTTTGAAACACAATTTTTGGTTTAGTTAGCAAAAAAGGCTTTTAAAATTTTCCTGATGATTGCTCTCTCCCTTATAGACTGGTCTCAATGTCTTTTGTTTTCTTCCCACTAAAGTTAAAGGAAGAGAGATTACTTTTATAAATATTGAAATTTTAGAAATGTAAAAAAATAAGAACACAAAATTGGAATCAGAATCTTCTTGTCTATTTTAGATTTTCAGCTAATATGACAAATGGCCCTGAATGAAATTGTCCTCTTAATTTCTAATGTTTCTCCACTTAAAAATTCAAAATGTGATAGTGTTTCAGTTCTCAGTTTTCTTTTTTTTTTGATTTCCCACTACTCTTAGTAATTTCCTTTTACACTACAACCAAGCTCTGGTAAAATATGAATTTCTAATTAAGAGTGACAGTGATTCAGCTATTTAACATACACAGTCACAGTCCATATGGACATAAGTATCCTTGATATCCACTAACTACAACGCTCACTTTTAGCAGTAAAAAATAAAGTTGACTTTTACATCAGGAGGTTTACTTTTACATCGTTCACAAGGAGGAATGAGGTAAGCCTTAGCATTCCTGCAGTGTTTTTGGACTGAATATATGGAGGTAAAGAACATTTATCTATACAAATCCCTCAACGTTTTTCAGGTCACATCCGCACCCAGGCTCACGCCAGCTAAAACATTCAGGGGCATGCCTGGTGCGGGACCTTGGACTGGTGTTTATCGAGGTAAAGAGTAGCTCAGCCTTTTTTTTCTGGAGATCAGAACTCAAACTCTACCCAAGCACTGAGGTGTCTTTGGAGGAGCAGCAGCAGTTCCATGCATTTCAGGGCCTAGTGTTGTAGTTCTGATCCAAGTTCAGACCTGCCATAATCAGTCTGCCACACTGCAGAAAATCTATGATTTTCTTCATACATGTCTCGAACTCAACTGATAGTGAGTTATGAAGAGAACCAGAGTCCACAGAATATAACAATCTCTTAAACTAGGGTCCTGATGAGCAATGGAAGCATCAAAAGTGAGAAACTATGGTACTGCTCATTTTCACTAGTCCTCATTTATCTGTCTTCCTTCTTCTCTCACTTACACCATGAGTCATCCAACATTTGATGCCTGGAGACACCATGTGTTATTTTGTCTCCAAGTCACTTTTGTCCCTTCCTCATGCAATGTGTTCACACAAGCCCTGTGATCACAGTGGAGCCCCGGCCAAAATGGCTCAGCTTCCTTCCCAGGGTGTCAGGGAGCCAGGAAGAAAGGTTTGTTCAAGGTCTTGGCTCTCTCTCCTGGCTGGCTTTGCAGCAACTTAAAATGAGATTTTAGCCCTTCAAAAATTAGTGTTTGTTTACTGCAAATGCACACTTGAAACAAGACAGAAGAGCACTCTAGTGATAAAAACCTGGTTTAAAAAAAAAAAATCAGAAAGTTGGAAGTTAATCTCACTAAAAATGAGGTGAAATTGTCATGGTTTTGATATAGACTATATGAAAATGTTTTCTTCCTGCCAAGACTTCTTGAATGCCACATACGTATGAGAAAGGGTCTTTTTTTTTTTTTTTAATTTGTTTGTTTTTCTGGATTACCTGTATTTTCCTTCTGACCTGCAGGCTCTAGACTTCTACTTAGTAAATGTCCCAATAAAGGCTGTGTGTTATCCTTAAACAGTGGTAGCATTCCCCCTACCTGCTAATTGCTTTATTTGTCCTTACTGCTTCCGTCCCCTCATCAACAAAGGCTTTAGGATAAAGGGCAATGAGGTAGAACATGACAAGGAGAGTGGGAGCCAGAAGAGTGAATACTTTTGTAATTACACAGTAGCCTGGAGTAGCTCTTCTCAAATCAATTATGAAGCCTGGATTGCCCAAAACTCTGAGGACAGAGCCCTTGTTTTAATTTGCCTATGGAGCTATTTTCTCCAATAATGGGCAAAATTCTTGCCTTGTTAATAGTTGCCTTTTATCAGAATCCACATAATTCCTTCCTTATTTATTTTTGTTTAATTACTTTATTAATAATACATTGTACTTAGTGTAGCTAAAAACCAGTCATTGCAAATTTATTTGCAAACATTAAAAAAATAAAGTTTTACCTTATCTTGTTGAAAAGGTAGTGACATGTCCATTTTTCAATGGGGAAAACTGTAACAGGGAGTGATTAGAAAAAAGCAACTGGAAAACCACCCATAAAATCCTGATAAACTGTAGTTGCAAAGTAAATTGCTGGATAAGCCAAGATTTTAACCCAGCAACCAAAACATTCAGCCCGATCTCTTCACTTGCTGTTTACTCCTCAGCATTGTCCTTTTTGGGAGTTTAAAATGGGCATAAACCTAGACATTATAAAAGCAAAGTATTGGCAGTGTCAAGAGGATTCCAGAAGTTTTGGAGACTGATTTTTGTTGTTGCTGAAGAGTTTACTAAATAGCGTACTGCACATAACATGGACCTTGCAGGATTAAGGAGAATGAGCATCTTTATTGTCAACAGATTTCATAACTCCATAAAGGTCCCTTATCTTCCAAAGCTTCTAGCTCTTATTGTTACAGAAGTCAGTGTCAGAACTTCCTTGGCATCAGTGATTGCAATTTGGCCCACATGGTGGTCACTGCCCTGATGCATTTCTCCTTTCTTCCTTCCCTGTGGACCACTGAGCAGAAGCTGCGCCCAAATGTCTGGGAAAGTTTGGAATCAGGTAAAAATTTGCTTTCAATCCCTATTTTCTTCATAAATGAACTACCGATATGTAATGAGCAACTAGAGTACCAGTTGTTTTATTTAAGCGATGACTTCAGTAATGCTGTTGAGAAGGGGAGAAAATATTTTGAAGATACATTTAAAAGGCATTACAGCCACTGCCTGAAAGGACAAGTATAGAGGAGGCAGAAGGGTGGCTAGTGAAGCTGTGCATGTAGCTGGTTGTTCAAGAACTGAGCTGTGTGTGCAATAACAGAGGTGAAGGCCAGAAGTGAAATTTTGTGCAAAATTTTGATGATCTAAAACCCTGAAAAAATATTTCATATTTCATTGAAAAGCAGTTTCAAGCTTCCTAGATATTTCTAATTAACTGCAAGTAAATTTAGATGAAAACATCTTTAGAATCTTAGTTTAAAAAAAATCAACTCAATACCTGTTCATGAAAAGTTTGTGATCATAATGTGTATTTCTCAGTGAAAAAGGTTTATCTGGAAAAAACGTGTCTGTCTCTAGCTGTAAACTTATCTGCATAACCTGTAATAGAATAACTATAGCTATAGAAAGACTTTTGTTCTTTTTGACATAGCTGATCAATTAGATGCATAGGATGGAGTTACAAAAGTTCTTACAGTTTCCAGGAGATGCTTTGCTGTTCATGGCTTTATGAACAGCACAGTGCTATAAATGAAGTTACAACAAGTGAATGATATTTTGAAAACCGAGTTGTTCTTTTCTACGTCATACAGGTAAAGCCCTCAATTGCCACTGGTTTCCCGTAGGATTTTGATGCCACAGAAGTGCAAGTGAAGGGTCAGTCCTTGCTTCAGTCTGCCTTGATGGGGGAAAATAAAGGCAATGGTGTTATATCTGTTTCATACACAGGGAGACGAGGCACAGAGAGGTAGGGTTTTTTTTATTCTGTTGTGTTCTTTTGGGTTTTTTTATACCTGGCCAAACTTTCAATAAGCTTTTTATATTAATTTCTATTTTTGATGCTTTCACCATCACTATGTGATCTTTTCATGAGCAACCCTCATTGGCTGTAAGCAGCTTGCCCAAAATCTCTGAGAAGGTCAATGGGAGAGCTGGGAACTGAACCTTTCTGATCTGTAATGACAGTCAATGTACGCCTCTAGATAGGGAATAGATCTAAACCTTGATCCAAAATCCATGTCAGGTTCAAAAACACCTTTTAAAAGACAGCTGACCTACTGCAGGATTACAGTTTCAGGTGAAGCATGCCAGAGCAGGTCCTTATTGAATGACCTGCTGTGTGCAAGGTGAAAGCAGCACAATTTCAAGGCTGCGTACCCTTAGAAAGTCCAATGATCCCATGGAGAGTGACTAATCGACTGGGAATGAACCAGTACATCTTGCAAGATTTTTTTCTAGGCAAATTGGGTGCCAGTAAAATAATCTAAAGAGGCAAAAGTGAAAAGTTTAGTAATTTATTTATGCATAGAAGTCCAGTAACTGGAGTGCAGGCTTGTTGGTGGAGTGTCATCTCCTCTACTGGGGCTCCCAGTCGTCTAATAAGGGAGCACCTTTTCTTTTTATAACTCATTAAATTCCACTAGGCAAATCAATCCAAATGCATTACCATCCTGATATTAATTTGCCACATTAGCCACTGCTGTAATGCCTAGATGGTCAAGAGAGCAGGGAATAATTGTCATATGGGAGGAGACAGTATTACACAGTTAGATAGAAATCACCCCTTTAAGGATTTATAGGAAAACAATTGGTGCAGTATGGTGTCCAGCCACCTCCCCAACTACTGGTAATGCATTTGTGAAGGCACTAACACATTAAGGTTTGAGCCAAGCTCCCCCTTATCTTAGAACAGCCACCAAATGGCATTCTTGCAGTATTAACTTTCTGTCACTTCCAGCTCAAGTTGTGACCTAGTAAAAGGCTTCCTATCTCCCCATCAGCTCCCTTAACTGCTCCCTCTCAAGGTGCATGTTGATTTTGTGCCTTCATTTCGCAGCGCACAACTGAAAAAAAGTGATGGATTGTAGTAATGTTAAAAGAAAACATTTGTATTGTCAAAGTTAAAGCTAAGAAAGTTAGCTTACTGTTTCCAGAAACTTCAAATATTAAGGAGCCCACAGCCTTACCACTCAGGTTGCAGGCAGGTGCATTGCAGAATTTTTTCTTTCTCATGTATCACTACATTTCCTAAGTTAACAAAGCAAAAATAAACAGTTCTCTGTTTCTCTGAAGACCTGGCTCTTTTTTGTACCGGTGTGCTGCATGCACACTGATATAACATCCCTCTGTCCTTAAAAAGCCTCCTCCTGCCAAAAACCAAGATCGATTTCTAAAACTTACGAACTATTGTCGTCGCCTGCAGCCCATACTGACAAACAGGGCCCATGTCACGATGATCAGAGGCGGAGGCAGCAGCTGGCAGCCCAGGCAGCTCTGCCTGCACTGGGGCCACAGCTGGACGGGGAGAACTCCCCTTTCTGCTTTCCCAAACCCGGAGGCAGAAAGCAGAGATCCCCTCTGCTTTGTGCTGCCCGATGAAAGGAGTTACAAACTGCAGCCAAATAAACTGCCCAAAGCGACACATTATACTTGGCGTTTACACCATAGGTCACTTTTTACACAACTAAAATTAAGAATAATAAATATGAATTATTGATGAGGAATAATATATAAATACATTTCTGTGTGGCCAGTCTGACCTGTGGAGATGTGCATCTGGCTTTTTAACTGATAGATGTGACTTTCTTGCTCCACCCCTGTGCTCTTCCACTTCTCACTCCGGGAGGCGGCAGATCGGGTTTGACGGGGAGCGGCTGCTGCAGGCCGCGAGGTTTCCCCTCATTGCAGAGCTGGCACAGGATTTGAAACCCGAGGGGGAGGAAGGGGCTGCGAGCAGCCTGAACACACTGGGAAAAAGCATCTTTATCACTGGTAAAGCAGAGAATGCCAAAAGAGCTAAACCTCCCTCTGTCCAAATGTTTTACCTTTGAGGGCTGTTTTTTTTTTTTAAGGGTAAAAAGGTGGGGGGGGCGGGAAGCAAAAAATGCTGACCTTAATTAATGGAAGACCCACTAGACCCGAAGGAAAAGGTTTGGCTCTCAAGGCCCGGGCCTCCCCCTGAGCCTCTCCTGGGTGTAATGAGAGAGCTCAGCTTCATTACTGGCAGCTGAGGGGAAGGGTCACCGGGGCTGGATTTGCAGGGCCCTCATTGAGGGATCACTCCATGCTGAGAGGAGCTGGCCATGCTCTTGGACACCTGGTCATTAACATTGCTAATTAGCGGCCATTAATCAGGGCCCTGGGTTTTTTGTTGTGTGTCACCGGCTCAGAGGAACCAAGTGAATAAGAAGATTGTTTCATTACCTCCACAAGAGGTGGAATGAAAGCAGTTCCCATCAGCTCAAGATGAGCTGAATTAAGGGAAAGGTTAGACAACAATTTAAGATGAGCTGCTGAGGGGGAGCTGGGGGACCTGAGTTGTCCTCTGAGAGCAAAACTAGTCACCTATAATTAATGAAATCTTCCACAACCTCACTCTAATCACCGTGTGAGCTTCTCACCAAAAAAACCCCAATCCTTCGTATCAGAAGGACCCTAATTTATCTGTTTATGAAGTTCTAATTTTGGCAAGCTTTAATTCTGTGAGATTTTAACAACATATATATATATATATAAACATGCAAGTATATAAGTATGTTCTCACGTAGTGTGTATGCGTTTGTTCAGTATACTTACCTGAGTCAGCAAGGATGCTTTTTACACAGCCAGCCCCACTGAGAGGGGGAGGGGAGGGTCACAAATCTGTGTTAAAAAACATGTACACTGTATTTAAAATATTTTTTTTTTCTGAGTTGTATATAAAATATCTGTATATTTGTTTTTTCTATGCTATGGCTGTGAAAGTATAGAAGAAATCTGATGTTTTTCAGATACAGAATAATTAAAAACAAATTCTGGCTTGGTAAGTTAAAAATGACATGGGAAAAATGATAGTTATTGGTGTACATAGGAAAAAGTAAAGAATTTAATTAGCAACCAGATTGTTAAAATGCAGTGTTCTCCTCCCATGCTCTATTGTCTAACTTTTGTGAAACAGGTGCCTAATTTTCCTAATGGGATACATTTTAATTGACAAAGTAGTTTGATTGCTTTACACCAATTTTCAGTTTCTTGCTTACTTTTAATATAATAAACTCTTTATTTCTACCGACTCAGATGCCTTCAAGAAAGTAATTAGAAGCAGGTTTTATCTGCTTGTCTTTTTTTATAAACCACTTTTTGATTTCTAAAACCAACTAACCAAAAGCTTGATTTGTTCTGCTGATGTGTGAGAGCCAGTAACTTTTAGTCATATGCACTGAGCATTTCAATCAAGTTGTTTGCATATCCATTCATTTTGGAAAGACTCTCAAAATGGATTACAAACATTTAATTGTAAGAGGAATAAAATAATTAAGGAAGGACAAGTGGAAGTTAAAAATATGCCTAAGGATTCACAACAGTTATTGGATAATTCTCATCGTGGGGCATAAATTTCTTCTTGTAGTTTCAAAGGACTTTATTCATCTAAAGCACATTGCCTTTTGTAACAACAGAAAGTAAAACCGTGTTTCTTATGTATGTGATTCTCTTTGTAGAGCTGTAAGGTTGGTTAAAAATGTCCATAAAACTAATCTTTGGAGCATTTCAGCTGGTCTAGAATTCTATAATATTATTTCTGGGACCTCATGGGAAAGTTGAAGGCTCAAGGGGAAATTACACAATGAACAGCTGAGAAAAAGTTGCATTCTGGCACAGAATCATGCAAATGGGGCACATTCTTCAGTTTTCTCATGACGGATTGTCTCTGAAACTACTGAGCCAAGTTGCTGAAATGCTAATGAAGGAGAAGCATCAATGAGCAGTGTCATCCTGGGGGCTTCTGAAGGGGACAGAGTAGGAGACAGAGGGAGGGGGAAAGGGGGAAGGAAGGAAGGAAGAAAGAGAGAATGAAAAGAAACAGAGCAGGAGGAGTTTCAAATATTGGGGTTGGCCCACGCTTGAAATTAAATGGAGGGGGAAAAAAATAAAGCCATGATGAACTCTGATGAACAAGTCCCTCTTGGCTTATGAAAATGAATAAAAGCACTTACAAGCCAAAGACTTTGGCTTTGGGCTGGGGGGAAGTGAGTGTGGGTGCTGCTAACATTGGGGGCCACCCTTCTGTTTGATACGTGGGTGAGATGAGTGTAGAGAGAACAGCATCCCATTGCAAAAATATGGGGGAATGGTGCTTAATAATAGGTCTTTTACTTGGCTCTAAAAATTGTTACTATTTACAATTTTTTAAAAAGCATTTTCCTTATGGCACAGACTTTGTGCACTTCAATTTGTAAAGAAAAACGGTTACTTTTCCCCCAATAGTTAACTGAGCTTTACAACCAGATACCCTAAAGCTTGGCCATGAATGCTTCTTAAAATATTGGGCTTACAAGTATTAGATATTGAAACTTATTTATATTTAAAAACCTAGCAGGCTCCATTTCACAGACTTTCAAAACTGTTCTGTTCTCACTCAGACCCCAACATAAATGGCGAAAGATCTCAACAAGTTGGTGCTATGGCCAACTATGCTACTATGGTATTTTGCTATCTTGAACATTTGGCTGGAGGTTGCTTCCAGTCAGCGTTCCTATAGATGTGTCTGGGTGCTAAGCACTTTAAAATATGGCCCTCAGCACTCCAGATGCAACATGTGTTATTCAGGCTTGCAGAAGGGCTGTGAAAAGCTGGCAGCCACAGAGGAACAAAATCCAGTCATCTGCCCTTTGTCCTTCTTGCTGGTAAGAATCAAAAATTAGTAGGTATCGTGTGTGTGTAGGCAGGGGAGGAAACCAAACACTCAAAGTTTGGGTCAGTGTGAGGCAGGGCTGTGCAGTGGATGCGTCACTGGATGAGCGGTCTAAAGCCCTTGCTATTGACCTCATTTATAACCTCTGGTAAGTCCCTGTCCTGGTTTGGCTCAAACCAGGCCAAATAGTCTTAGAGAACCCAAGGTCACTGCTTACGAGTAAAGAGCCGAAGGGGGTTGTACCTGCAGGGAGTAGTGGACGGGGCAGGTGACCCAGGATTGACCAGCAAGGTATTCCATCCCATACATGTCATTCTCACTTTCCTGTTTATCACTAACCCACTGCCTCCTGGAGGTGGGGCCCAGGAGGGAGGGGCCCTCCTGTCTCCCACTGATTGGTACCAGCTTTGCCAAATCTCCAGTTAAAAGCCTGCAGGTGTGATGGCAGTGGAGCTTTTGCATTTTGCCCTCTGCCCGTGCTGGGTGGAGCTACTGCATTTTCCCCTCTGCCCGTGCTGGGTGGAGGTACTGCCTTTTCCCCTCTGCCTGTACTGGGGGGAGCAATTCTGCCTGAGGAGGATTTCCAAGCTCTTGATCTTGGTTTTGTACATATTTGTATATATTTGGTTATTTCTATTATTATTGTTATTATATTCTTTTTCATTATTATAGTTTATTAAAACTGTTTTAACTTTCCAACCCATAAGTCTCTCTCCCTTTTCCCTTTCCCTTTCCCTTAGGTGGGGGGGAGAGGGTTAACAGAGAGCATCTGCCACCTGGTTAATAGCTGGCCCAGCTTTAAACCGTGACAGATTTAATTGGCGCCCAACGTGGGGCACGAGAGAAGCTCCAACAGGTTGCTCTGATAAGTTGAATCCTGGCTCTGGTGGGAGGAGACCCGGAGAGCTCAGCTGAGAGAATATCAGATTTCTTCCTTTGAGATTTACGAGGGATTGGAAAGTTAAAACAGATAGTGAAGATGGTGATGTCATTTTTGAATGCTGTGTTATCTCATCTTTTTATGGAGTTTCTTTCACAATTGAGTATTGCAATGATGCCTTACCTGCCGTGGGCACTGTGTTATTGCTTGCTTCTTATGAATGTTTACATGCAGTTTAGCAGTGGGCGCTGGTCGAAATGTATTGTTTTGGTATGGGGTTTGATACTGATTTATGCTGTGATAAACTGGGCAGTTAATATTCCGATCTCTTATCTCTATGACACAATGATGGGCAGCTTTAATCGCGAATCAGTAGCAGCAACTTCATCTGCACGCTCCAGGCGTCCTTTAGCTGATTCTGTTAATGATTACACTTCCAGTTTTACTTCGGGAAATAGCACCTTCTCCTTTTCTGCCAAGCTGATACCACCAGATTTTGCGAAATTAGGATGGTGCTGTCTAGGTGGCATGTTTTTATTTTTGGTTGTCCTGAATGTGTTTCTGATGTGGGATAAGATTAAATATCGGTGCAGGGACAGTTGTAGGTGTTATGCAGCCACCTCAGATCCTACAGTGTGTACTGCCACTACAGCCACTAAACCCACTAACACCTTGGCAGCCTGTACCACAGCTGCTACACCCCCCAAGATGGCCACCGCAGCTACTCAGACTCTCAGCACTCCCAAGACAGCCACTGCATCTACTCAGACTCCAGCATCTATCGAATCTGTACCAATTGCTCCTGTAACCAGGAAGAAATACCAAAAGAAATCAGCTTATGAAGTGAAGGATGATGACTCAGAGCCTTCTAAGGCAGAGCCATCATATGACCCAGGTGAGGGCCCTTCTCAGGCAGAGTTAGGGCCTGACACAGATGGGGGTTTCCTCAATCGTCCTTTTAAAGCAGACCCATCACAGAAGAAAGGCCCTTCTAAAGCAGAACTATCACAAGAGGACTCGGACGTAGAGATAACCTACCACTCCTTATCCCTGAAGGACCTGAGAAATATAAGGAAAGACTTCAGCCGTTATGACAGTGAACCTATTATTACCTGGTTGCTCCGATGCTGGGATAATGGGGCAGACAGCATGCAATTGGATGGCAGAGAAGCCAGACAGTTGGGATCCCTGTCCAGAGATGGTGGTATTGATAAAGCGCTCGCAAGAAAGTCAAACACTGTCAGTCTCTGGAGGCGACTCTTGTCAGCTGTAAAGAGCAGGTATCCCTATAAAGATGATGTTATGAGCCACCTAAGCAAATGGACCACTATAGAAAAAGGTATTAACTACCTTAGAGAACTGGCTGTGCAAGAGATCATTTATAGACACCCACGGGAAATTGTAGATCCTGTAGATCCTGATGAAGTGGAATGCAACCGATCCATGTTCCGGAAGGTTGTGAAGAATGCTCCACCGACATATACCCATACATTGTCAATATTAGTATGGGGAGAAGATGCTATGGCACGATCTACTGTGGGCGAAATGGCTAACTGTATGCGACAGTATGAAGATAGTATTTCTTCCCCACTGCAGGCACGCATCTCGGCTGTGGAAAAACTGACTAAGGAGAACAAGGACTCATTTAAACAACTGTCAGACAAACTGTCCATGATCGAGAATAAACTTGACTCTCTACCTACACAGGCGCGCGTTGCAGCTGTTAAGAGAAAACGTTCTCCTACAGGACCAGCTCAAAGGAAAAGGAACACATCACGAGGTATCCTATGGTTTGCCCTGCGTGGTTATGGGGAGGACATGAGCAGATGGCATGGACAACCTACCAGTACCCTACAGGCACGAGTACGTGAGTTGCAAGCTAAAAGAAATACCAGAGAGAATTTTTCTAGGAGGATGGCTGCTCCAGTTACCAGTGAGCAGGACCCCAGTCAGGGGAGATGGGCCTCAAATCACTTTTTCCCAAGTGTGAATAGGAGAAATGAAGGTCCAGTCCCTGTGAGCAGCATGAATCCATTTCTTAATTAGGGGGGCCCTGCCTCCAGCCAGGTGGAGGAGAGGGACAACCGGATTTATTGGACTGTGTGGATTCGATGGCCTGGCACATTAAAACCACAAAGGTATCGAGCCCTGGTAGACACTGGTGCACAGTGCACCCTAATGCCATCGGATCATAAAGGGGCAGAATCTATCAGCATTTCAGGAGTAACAGGAGGATCTCAAGTGTTATCTGTATTGGAGGCCGAAGTGAGCCTAACTAAAAATGAATGGAAAAAGCACCCCATTGTGACTGGCCCAGATGCTCCGTGCATCCTTGGCATAGACTACCTCAAGAGAGGGTATTTTAAGGACCCAAAAGGGTATAGATGGGCCTTTGGTATAGCAGCTGTAGAGACTGAGGACATTAAACAGCTGTCTACCTTGCCTGGACTCTCAGAAGATCCTTCTGTTGTGGGGTTGCTGAAGGTTGAAGAACAACAGGTGCCAATTGCTACTACCACGGTGCACCGACGACAACATCGCACCAATCGAGACTCCCTGATCCCCATTCATAAACTGATTAGACAATTAGAAAATCAAGGAGTGATTACCAAGACTCGCTCACCCTTTAATAGTCCTATATGGCCAGTGCGAAAGTCTGATGGAGAATGGAGATTAACTGTGGACTATCGTGGCCTAAATGAAGTTACGCCACCGCTGAGTGCTGCTGTGCCAGACATGCTAGAACTTCAATACGAACTGGAGTCAAAGGCAGCCAAGTGGTACGCCACCATAGACATTGCTAATGCCTTTTTCTCTATTCCTTTGGCACCAAAGTGCAGGCCACAGTTTGCTTTTACCTGGAGAGGTATCCAGTACACCTGGAATCGACTGCCCCAGGGGTGGAAACACAGTCCTACTATTTGCCATGGACTGATCCAGACTGCACTAGAAAAGGGTGGAGCTCCAGAACATTTGCAATACATTGATGACATCATTGTGTGGGGTGATACAGCAGCAGAAGTTTTTGACAAAGGGGAGAAAATAATCCAAATTCTTCTGAAAGCTGGTTTTGCCATAAAAAGGGGCAAGGTCAAGGGACCTGCCCGGGAGATCCAGTTTTTAGGGATTAAATGGCAAGATGGGCGTCGCCAGATCCCGATAGAGGTGATCAACAAAATAACAGCAATGTCCGCACCAACTAACAAAAAGGAAACACAAGCCTTCTTAGGTGTTGTGGGTTTCTGGAGAATGCATATTCCAGATTACAGCCAGATTGTACGCCCTCTTTATCAAGTGACCAGAAAGAAGAATGATTTTCAGTGGGGCCCTGAACAACGACAGGCTTTTGAACAGATTAAACAAGAGATTGTGCATGCAGTAGCCCTTGGACCAGTCCGTACGGGACAAGATGTTAAAAATGTGCTCTACACTGCAGCTGGGGACAATGGTCCTACCTGGAACCTCTGGCAGAAAGTACCAGGGGAGACTCGAGGTCGACCCCTAGGATTTTGGAGTCGAGGATACAAGGGTTCCGAGGCCAATTACACCCCAACTGAAAAAGAGATACTGGCAGCATATGAAGGAGTTAGAGCTGCTTCAGAGGTAATTGGTACTGAAGCACAACTTCTCCTAGCACCTCGATTACCAGTACTAGGCTGGATGTTCAAGGGTAAGGTTCCCACTACCCATCATGCAACTGATGCGACGTGGAGTAAATGGATTGCATTAATTACGCAGAGGGCTCGAATAGGAAACCCTAATCGCCCAGGAATCTTAGAAGTAATCATGGACTGGCCAGAAGACAAAGACTTCGGAATGCCACCAGAAAAGGAGGTGACACGTGCTGAAGAAGCCCCACCATATAATGAACTACCAGAGGATGAGAAGCAGTATGCGCTGTTCACCGATGGATCCTGCCGTCTTGTAGGAAAGCATCGGAAGTGGAAAGCTGCTGTATGGAGTCCTATACGACGAGTCACAGAAGCCACAGAAGGACAAGGTGAATCAAGTCAATTTGCAGAAGTAAAAGCCATCCAGCTGGCTTTAGACATTGCTAAACGAGAAAAGTGGCCAAGGCTGTATCTTTATACTGACTCATGGATGGTGGCAAATGCCTTGTGGGGGTGGTTAAAGCAGTGGAAGCAAAGCAACTGGCAGCGCAAAGGGAAACCTATTTGGGCTGCTAAATTGTGGCAAGATATTGCTGCTCGGCTAGAGAAACTAGTCGTGAAGGCACGTCATGTAGATGCTCACGTACCTAAAAGTCGGGCAACTGAGGAACATCGAAACAACCAACAAGCGGATCAAGCTGCTAAAGTGTTCCAAATAGATTTGGACTGGGAACACAAAGGTGAACTATTTTTAGCTCGGTGGGCTCATGACACTTCAGGTCATCAAGGGAGAGATGCAACATACAGATGGGCTCGTGACCGAGGGGTGGACTTAACCATGGACTCTATTGCACAGGTTATCCATGATTGTGAAACATGCGCCGCAATTAAGCAAGCCAAACGGTTAAAACCTTTGTGGTATGGGGGGCGGTGGTTGAAATATAAATATGGGGAGGCCTGGCAAATTGACTATATCACACTCCCTCAAACCCGCCAGGGTAAACGTTATGTGCTTACCATGGTGGAGGCGACCACCGGATGGCTGGAAACATACCCTGTGCCCCATGCCACTGCCCGGAACACTATTCTGGGCCTTGAAAAGCAAATCTTGTGGCGACACGGCACGCCAGAGAGAATTGAGTCGGACAACGGGACTCATTTCAAAAACAGTCTCATAGACAACTGGGCCAAAGAGCATGGCATTGAATGGGTATATCACATCCCCTATCATGCACCAGCCTCTGGGAAAGTTGAACGGTATAATGGGCTGTTAAAAACTACCCTGAAAGCAATGGGGGGTGGAACCTTTAAAAACTGGGATAAACATCTGGCACAAGCTACCTGGTTAGTTAACACCAGGGGATCTATCAATCGAGCTGGCCCTGCTCAGTCAGACCTTCTACATACAGTAGAAGGAGATAAAGTCCCTGTGGTGCATGAAAGGAATCTATTGGGAAAAACTGTCTGGATTCTTCCTGTAATGGGCAAAGGTAAACCCATTCGTGGGATTGCTTTTGCTCAGGGACCTGGATGTACTTGGTGGGTGATGTTGCAAGATGGTGAAGTCCGATGTGTCCCTGAAGGTGATCTGATTCTGGGTGAGACTACTTAAGTCTGAACTGCATGTTGTTGCTGCATAAGTGTCTTTTAGGTTAAGACAGTGGTGATGAGACCGGAGCTACCTTCATCAAGTGGCGTCCAGTAACCTCCTCGAGTCTGACATCTTTAACCTGCAACCCGTGGGCACGAACCATGACGAAAGAGAGACTGCTAGCCAGAGAGACTGCTGAGAGACTGCTAGCCAGATGGAAACCCACAATCCTGAACCAAATGAACTTGATGGACTTTTTGCATAAAGATGAATCATAGACTAGTGATATGTATATATATATTTGAAAATGAAAAGGTAGTGGTGATCTGAGTATGACATGAATGGTATGGAATAAGGGGTGGAATGTCCTGGTTTGGCTCAAACCAGGCCAAATAGTCTTAGAGAACCCAAGGTCACTGCTTACGAGTAAAGAGCCGAAGGGGGTTGTACCTGCAGGGAGTAGTGGACGGGGCAGGTGACCCAGGATTGACCAGCAAGGTATTCCATCCCATACATGTCATTCTCACTTTCCTGTTTATCACTAACCCACTGCCTCCTGGAGGTGGGGCCCAGGAGGGAGGGGCCCTCCTGTCTCCCACTGATTGGTACCAGCTTTGCCAAATCTCCAGTTAAAAGCCTGCAGGTGTGATGGCAGTGGAGCTTTTGCATTTTGCCCTCTGCCCGTGCTGGGTGGAGCTACTGCATTTTCCCCTCTGCCCGTGCTGGGTGGAGGTACTGCCTTTTCCCCTCTGCCTGTACTGGGGGGAGCAATTCTGCCTGAGGAGGATTTCCAAGCTCTTGATCTTGGTTTTGTACATATTTGTATATATTTGGTTATTTCTATTATTATTGTTATTATATTCTTTTTCATTATTATAGTTTATTAAAACTGTTTTAACTTTCCAACCCATAAGTCTCTCTCCCTTTTCCCTTTCCCTTTCCCTTAGGTGGGGGGGAGAGGGTTAACAGAGAGCATCTGCCACCTGGTTAATAGCTGGCCCAGCTTTAAACCGTGACAGTCCCTTCACCCATTTTTGTTCCCTCGCCCACTTTTTGCCCCAATGTGTCTATTTGAATTTGTCGAAATGAAGACAACTACCTCTTCCTATGGCTTTTTATGTTGTCTACCAGGATAGGGCCCCAGCTTTACCTGGGGTTTTCTGATGCAGCTCTAGTACAAACAGAGATAAAACCAGTATAGCGGAATTGCACAAAATCTGAAATCTTTCAGAACAGTTTGGGAATGGCTGTGCTATATTTGGCCCATAGCAGTTAGGCATGTTATTGTTGTACGTAATTGTGCTTTAATGACTGCTTTAATGGCGTTTTTTTACTGCTTTCAAACCTCAGCAATACTTGCAGCCTCAGTTTCATAAGCAGATTTTAAATGTGGTACCTGTATTTGCACATGCAAATCATTGGGTGGTGTTTGCCTGCCCACATACGGATTCTTTTTAAGTTTATGTTACATCTTGTAGCATTATTATAGCATCTAAGAGCTCTAGGCACAAAGCAGGACTTGCGCAAGCACCAGTTTCCCTGGTGCTACCGTAATAACAGGAGACAGCAGAGAGATGCAGGCAGATGTGGGAACACCAGAGCTCTCCTGCCTGCGGTCCTGTGGGCAGCAGGTTGAGGTTGGTGCCAGCACACCGGTGACCTAGTTATTGCCCACTCTTTTGGGTTGTTTGGTAGGAGAGTTTTTGCAGATGGTATCCTCCGAGTGAAAGGTATAGCCCAAAGGTATTTTTGTTTGAAATTATTGTGACTAGACCCCAAGGATCAGAGTTGACCTGGAGCTGGGTTGGCCATTTGATACTTAATGAGAGAATGATACGTGGAAAAAGGACCAGCTATGGAGGAGGCACTTAAAGCACAACTGGCACATGAGGAAACCTCTTTGGGTAACTGGCCCTGATCCCCCAGGGCAGGAGTTAAAGGAGGCGAGAAGGGAGCAACTCCTCCCTCATACAGTCCACATAGGCACACAACCCATGTTGCTGCTAACCTGCAGGGAAAGGGCTGACGGCAACACAGAGGTGTACACATTGGAATATAAAGCCTTTCTTATTCCCAAATGATATTGTAATGACTATAATTAATGTGATTATGGATGCTGCCCCTGCCTTCCAGGACTCATGCTACTTTGGCTGAATCCAGCCTCTCCAGATGAAGCCCTGTCCTTCTATGCAGTGGTGTCCCAAAACGAGACAGGGCGTGCTCCCATGCCCAAGGACCTCTACACCTTCCTCACCACTGCAGACATCTCCCAATAGTTAGTGCATCCCACCCTGCTCCCAGATGGAGCACACTGCCTCTCACAGACCCTTGGTAGCAAGCTGGGACTGTGCCAAACTAGACTTTTACTCCTCCTTCGTTGCTGGCCTTTCTGAAATATTTTCTGCACCCCTGAAGGTGATGAGGAATTTCTCACCTTCTGAAAATCCTGCTTGTGCTGCTGCTTCGTTTCACTGGCTTCTCAAGTTGGTGCTGTAACTTCCTGATTTGCTGTGGAAGGATTGCTCTCTCAGCCCATCTGCACTGCTAAAAAAGCTGGTAAGTGCTGAGATGAAAATATGAGCTCTTTTCTGTAGGGTGGTTATATAGTTCTGTAACTACTGGAAAGTATGTGTGCATTGTGAGGGGGAAGAGGAAGAAAAGTTGTTTGGGTTTTATTGCTTTGATTTAAATGAAAAAGAGATTCCTCTGTAAGAGCTGGAGGTTCTTTGGTACTTTAGAAGGTTTTAGGAGGTTCTACCCAAGCAGCACTGAAACAGTAAACAAATGAATTACAGCAAAGTAACCAGAATGCAGGATAGGTGCTCACAGAACAAAGCAGGCCGGGATAAAAAAATACAAAATCCATACATAAATAAACATGGATGAACAAGAGGAGCCTGAAAGCACAACTAAGGCCATAGTCTGGGTTCAATGAGAAAGCACTTATATTGGAACCCAAAGTTTTGATTGTATCTAATCAAAAAAGTTAAATACATTATTTATCTCTTAAACTGAACTTTTCCAAAGTCTGTGAATGTCTGAAAGCAGGAGTTTTGCTCAAAGGGTCATCTCAAATGCTATATTGTACACAGCGGTATGATTACAGTGAACAAGAATTAGGAGATCCTAAAACGCGCTGACAGCCCCTAACATGCCTTATTGTGCTCCAGTGTTCCAGCTCGCATGGTACAGTCAGGAGGACCACCCACAGTTCATAACAGCCATAATGGAAAATTGTACGGGCTGGTCTAGCTAGGCATAATTGGATGGGCAAGAAATTGAGTTTTCCAGCTTTCAGAACTGTTTACTTGACCTGTTTTAATTTTAGTTGAGATGGAATAATAAGTTTCTCAAGGAAAAATTCAGGCGTTGTCACTTTTTAGCCTAATAAATCTCATCTTCATAAGTGTCTCTAAGACATTCACATTTCTAACGGCAAAGAATACAAACTCTTCTGACATTACAGATTAAATTCGTGGTAGTTGTACAGCTAACAGCACTTACACTGAACCAACTGAACTACTTGAAAATTTTATAGGAATCAATGTGGGTTTTTTTCACCATATCATTTGATCTGCTCTCTCCCACTCTGCCAGCCTGCAATTTACTTCTTCTGACATATCCTTAATGCAAGTCCTGGTGTGCCAGTGTCACCTTGAATTATGTTTATTTTGAAAGCTTGTGGACATCCCTCTTGGTCCTGCAGGGAAAAGCACTTTTGGACTGATTCCTGAGAGGTAATGGTATTGGAGTGTGTTTACTTTGCTCCAAGTCCAGCAGCTCTTTGGGTTGAAACTTGAAAAGAGGCTACCAAGACATTTTTAAAAACAAATGTGACTTAATCCACGCAACTTCCTAGGTAACATGCCAGAGGCTGCAGAGCTTAGAGCTGTTATGTTCGTTCAAGCAAGTATCCGTTTATGGGACAATGTAATAATGAGGGTTTGCACCAGCACAGGTTGTTTTGGACGGATTATTGTCCATGGTGCCACTGGGTTCTGATGAAAATCTAACACTGCAGTTGGCCTGCAAATTTCAACTGAAAGTTTATATCATACGAACTTTGGAGTGATCGAAAAAAACATAGAAAGGTGTGAAACTCAACATCCTGACATAGGGGCTGTGGCCTATGAGAAGCAGGTGTCCCCAGAGTGCACCAATGCTTTGAGTGATCATCATTGTCAGAATGAAGCTTTGACATGCCTAGATAGCATGGCACAGATTATATAAGCCTTAGATTGTTCTCATTTACACCTCAGTCATAATTCACTTATCCAGTCCACAAAACGGCGTATTCTTCAACCTTTCTAGTTCTGTATCAATCTGGCTTGAGGTTCTTTAAAGCCACTAAAGCCAAACACCATTTTTCTAGCAGCACTCTTACAGTAAGGTTATTGGAGCTGTTGAGTCTTTCAAACCATTATTTTGCAATGGTCAGTGTAGCAAGAGTTTTATTTATCAAAACGTGGGACTGCAGCATAAAAGAAAGACTTCAGTAACTTTACATTTTTGCAAGTCACACAGTTGTCATAAAACAGGAAAATAATCTGTTTTTAAGGCAAATTGAAAACATTTCTAGACGTTGAATCAGTACTGGAATCTCCCCTCCACTCCCCTCTGCCTAAAGCCACACTCGTCCGTTTGGACCCAAGGTGTGTTACCGTCTGCCAGGACACTCTGGAAGAAACTCGTCTGGTCTTCCACACTGACGGGAGTTTCTCTGACTCAGTGGGAAATTTACCTTGAGATCACGGCAACTGGATCACGCTTTCTGCAACTAAATAAAGGATCCTGTTTTCCAGACTTTTGCATAGTGTCTTTCAGCACTGCAAAATCTGATCAGGTTGTTAAAAATAATAATGTCATCAAACTGACTTTTATTCCTTTATATTCTGGCTTGAAAAATCAAACTGAGAAAAAAGCATAAACTCATTAAGCCTTAAGCTAAAACAAAAGTTTGGAGCCAAATGTCCATGTTCAGTCTTTTCATTCTGTAAACAACAGTGTCCTATTAGACAGAGATAACACATAAGGAGTACAGATGACAAACAACACGTTCATAGGATCTGTATTCACTCTGAACAGAAGGGAAAAAGAAGTGTGTATTTACCAGTAATTAACATTTTAACTAGTGTTTGGTGAAATCCATAATGTGATTAAAAAAATAAGAATTCCTGGATTACAGGGAGTAGCAATTACCTAAATAAAATCCACTGAGAAATTGTCCAGAGGTATATAATAATAATAATAATAAAAAAGATCCCCCTCCCCAGTGGGAAATGATTACATGGTAATCCACGCCACTTAGTCAAATATCAGAAAAGGATCCCATAGACCCATAATTAGCAATGTAACAAGCAGAGCCTTGAGAAAACAAGCTGGTCCTCAAGACAATAATCTTCATTGCTAGCACCCATCCAACAGGCTTCATCTCGAGGAGTGAATGAGGCAGGCAGGATAATAAAAGGACCCACAGAGCCAGCAGGAAAGTTCCCCATGTGCTACTTTGAGTGGCCTTCAAGGGGGTAAAAGGAGGAGAGGTAGGAGGGGGCAAAGCAGTCGTGCCTCCCCACCCAAAAAAAAAAGAATGAAAAAGAAAGGAAAAGAATCCAACTTGCTTCTGCAGAAGCTGCCTGGCGACACACAACTAATTGCTATGACTGGTCCCCTGTTTGCAGATCTTGTTATCAGTAAAAATAATACTAAAATGAGCCCTAGCAGTCTGGATATCTGCAATTACAGTGTGAATTGCATGAGAGGATTATATGAAGTGCTCTTGGCGTGGAGGGTGGGGGACCAAGGCGCTTCAACTTGAGAGCAGCAAGCAGCTGCTTTGGGGCTTTGCACCTGCTGCTCACCAGGCTGTTTTCACCTCTAGACGAAAACAGGCTTCTCTCTCTCTCTTCCTCTGTCTCGTTTCTTTTCACACAGCACACAAATGTAAAAACAGAGAAGGATTTTTTTTTTTTTCAAACAAAAAAAGGAGAGAAAATGAAATTGTCTTCTTAAAGAAGTTTCACTGAAGCAACGTGAGAGGCATCTTATGGCAGCGAAGGCGAATCTGAAGATGGAGTGCGGGGCCAAAGAAACAGGCAAGCCGGCTCCATTTTAATGCACAGGCAGCAGACAGAGTGCGATCGGAGATTGGCAAAGTTTCAATGTAAATCCAGGGGGGCAAGGGGGATGGGGCTGGGATGAGAAGAAAGAACTCTTTTACTGTTTCATGCTTCTAAGTCCTGCCGATCAGCATAAGCTCAGCTCGACATTCTGGGAATAGCAATGAGGCACACACAACAATCAAAACACCCTAAATCTGTTTGATGATTCAGACACTTCGTGCATCTGCACCGACAAAACAGGACTTCAATTAAATAACTTGCAGATTTCCACAGAGGGGGGAAAAAGTCGGGGGAACATGAGGATTTTTAATTAGTAACTCCGAATACAAGCCGTTTTTTTAATTAGGTGTTTGCACTACCACTTTATTCTTAAAGGGAGATTTGTAAGCGCGTGGGATTGTTGTGAAAGAAGATCCTGGACAGTTTGTTCCTAACATTTTGTTGCAACCTGCATTTGCTCCTAAACAGCTTTTCTTTAGCAAATGAAACCCAGCTACAATTCCAAGCAAGTTGTTCAAATTGAGGCCGAGATTTTTTTGAAAGCTTTAAGTGCATACACACATCCATAAATATATATACACATATGTGCAGTGTCCAGGATATGTTTCAAGGCCCTGCAACAGTTTTCCTGTGTTTCTGTGGTTCAGGTTACTCTCTGTGGCTAACCTAGTTATATATATAACTGTACTGTAGACATTATATACATAACTGTACCATACGCAGGGTTTAAACAGAGATAGAAGTTTGTTACAGAGTTGAACAAAATTCCCATATGACTTTACTGCACTGCAGCCCAGAGACAGAAGTTTGTTACAGAGTTGAACAAAATTCCCATATGACTTTACTGCACTGCAGCCACCACTTTTAGAGCAAACCACTAATGATTTCAAGCTTCAGAATCTGAAAAACGATGGGTGAAATCCCAGATCCTTTGAAGTCATTGAGTGCTTTTCATTGACTACTGGGGTCAGGATTCACGCTCAAAATCTCTCAAGTGTGCTCTGGCATGGCAGAGTGATGTACGTGTCTTACACACACACACATGCACTGTGAACCTGCAAAATGTCTCCGTGAAAAGGCATCCTCTCTGTGGCAGGCCGTGATTTTGGAGACTTAGAATACAGATCTGGTCTTTTTAGTTAACTAACCACCTAATGACACTAGAATGAGGACACTTTTGTGTTAATTTTAAAAATATGACCAAAGAGGAAACTGTGGCATTAACATATTTTTGAATCTTTATCTCTTGGTTCTTGGACAATTTTTGCTTTGACAAAACATTCACAATGATGTGGAAGAGATTAAAAGTTGGATTTCTCTTTTCCCCCCTCCTTTTCCTAATAGGGGTACAGCAAGGAGATCATATAAAGAGGGACCATGATCATTTATCCAAATGCAAACAAACCTAAGTATGAGGATTTACCACAGACTGACTTTCTTTTTTAAAAATTTATTTCATGTGTTAATACAAAGGCTGTTTAGCAAAAGTAGAATGCCAGGATTTGCATATGAATAGGTACCTAAAGATCAACGAGATCAACTCATTAGGGCCTGAACATCTAAACATACGAAAGTCAAAGAGGCCAGTGCTCAAGAGCTGGGCTGCTGAGATTCCCAATGGCTAATCCAAGAAAAGCTGGTAGTTTTAAGTTTATTATTATTTTTCCTGCCTTAACAAAAAATCCTTCATCTGAAATCAAAGCTCAGTCCAATGAAAATTGTATAGTGATTGTGTCTGCGGCTCAGTTTCTTCCTTTGCCACAGCCTTTCTCCATGGCATTGGGCAAGCCACCTAGGAGGGGATTCGTCTCACCTAGCAGTAGCTGTCTCGAAGGAAGCGATTTTAACTGCCTCGTCATCCGGGCTCCCTTTGCAGTCAGCGTAAAAAAGGCACTTTCCAAAGGGCTGTTCGTTCTCACTGTAGTATCCCCTCCCAAGACAGTGTCTAAATCTCCGGCTGCAGGTGCTTATCTCGTCCTCTTGCCTATGCCAAGAGTGTCTTAGAGTAGCTCAGACTGAGATGAGTATGGAGCCTGATGTGCCTCAGTTCATCATCTGTAAAATGGGATTAAGTGATTAATGCTACCCCTGTATCTCATGGGTGAGTTAGGAAGTAGAATATATTATAAACCATGAGATGTTCAGATATTAAAATAGTAGGAGTGATATGGATGCCATAAAAAGATAAGGTCTTGATCCAGTATCTGTGGCAACCAAGGGAATCTCTCCTCTGGCCTTTTGTGGGTATTAGATCAATCAATCCCCAGTGACATTATCCATTCACTGCAGAGTAAGTGAAGGTATGGCCAGAATTTTTCCACCGGCAGAGAAGGGAGAGGGTATGGGAAAGCCCTGACCTTACTCTATGCTTGAATAGTAGGAAGAGGGAAAGCACAAACAGGCTTTCAAAGCTGCCTACAGGATTTGGACACATCAGCTTATTAATGTTAGCGGAAATGGGGCATCCACATCTCTGGAAATTTCAGCCTCTGCATTTACAACACAAAAAGAGCCCAACCACAGAGGAGATATTTCCCTAACCTTGGCACCACTGCAGATTTTTGTTTGAGCTTCCTTGGATTAGACCTTTAGCAAACGGCAGTGCTCGGATGTTACGGGAAGGACACAATTACTCCTCATCCAGCCCGAGGAGTAGCAGCCCAGTGTCAGGGCAGCAAATTCTCATGGCTGGATCCTGAGCCTGTCATTAAATCCGTCTTTTGACCTTGGGCAAGTCACTTAACCTCAGTTTCCTCTGACTGTAAAATGTAGATAAAAAATTCCCTGCCTCATGGCAGTGTTGGGAAGATTAACAGTTAGACATTGTTCTGCGAGTCTTGAATAAGAGCTGTGAGTGCATGCAGAGTACTGTTTCTATTGGATACTGCTTTCTCTTTCTATATACAGAAGGGCTGACTTTTAAACTGGCAAGAAGCCCAGGCCCATGACTAGTGGTGTGCCCCATTTGAATGCACAATAACTACAGTTGCATGCACAAATTGGGTATCCGTGCATGGAAACTGGACACACGGTTGTTTACAGAACAGAAGAGTTTCTCGCACTCACTTGGAAAACTCAAGGACTCCATTTATTAAGCAGAAAAAGCAATGCCACCATCCGTGCAATATCAAACAGTTTCTAGGCAGCATTTTAAAGAGGTTAAGAAGGTATAATATCATTCCCTCCAGAGACTGTAAGGTGGGCACTTTATGTTGACCTGAGTTAAAATTTCACACTCATTTTACAACTCTTGCAGGCTGTTTTGGTTTAAATGTGCCAGACGAGATCCTTTTGGGGAAGCTGAGAAGGGAAAAGATCTGCAGGTATTTTGTTTGACGTGTGTAAATCAGGACTGAAATAAATGACATAAGTGCAGTTTACCCTGAGATAAATTGGGCTTGGCTGAGGATCTGGCACTCTTTATATACGAGCCCATAAACAAACCACAATCAGGAGAGCATACACATTGTGTAAAGCCTCAGGAGGGCTGCTTGGCCAGGGGCTGGGCTCTGCTACCCTCACTGAAGAGGCCTGGGAGGGCTGGGTGGACAGGGAAAGCACTCTGGTCTGGGCTGCATTGGGTGGTGACATGCTGGTGAGCTGTAGGGACCCCAGCAGCAGTGAGATGAGGTGGGAGGAAGGGAGGCTGCATACTCCCTCTGTGCAGTCTGATCTCCAGGCATTTTCTGAGATCATAACTCTGGGAGGAAAAAAAAAATCTCATTAATAATGGGGGGGTGAGAGGAGAAGGAAGAGGGAGTGAGGGCAGAGAGCTGCTTGCTAGGACAGTGTTATTTTTTCCTCACTCACACAGAACTCCTTTTGCTACAAAAGCTAAACCTTTAACCAGTAATATCTCATATTTCTGTATTCTCTGCTTTCTGGCTGGCTGTCATTGGAGGTATCTAGAAGAGATGGCAGTGAGCTTTTCCATCTGCTTTCTTGTGCCATACAGCTTCAGGGCCAACCTTGCTCCAGGAGCATCCTGCTTACAGGCACCTTCCCATGCCCCAGGCTCAGTCTGTCCCATGGCCCCCTTAGCAGCAGGAGTCAATGTTCCTCTCACACCTCAGCACACTAAAAGGAGATGATATTCTGGGATGGCATCAGGCCTTGTTGCCTTATTTATGGGAAGAAACAGGCTGCATAGGTCTCTCTTCAGGGTGGGTGAGCAGCATCAGCTTAGGATGTCCCCATCGCTACGGCTTATCTGCTTTAAGCAGTAATACACTAATTTACTACTGTGGTAGGAATGATTGAAATATTTAGACATAATGGAGGAAGTTTAATAGGGTCTACTGAGAGACCCAGGTGTTTAGATCAGCTTAAAAATAATAACTTTCTCCCCTACTGAGCACTTTCTTTTCACAATAAGCTCAGCTTTTATTCTTAACCATAAAGACTACCTCAGACAGGAAATTATTCACGTGATTGGTCTTTACAAGTAGTGGAGGGTTTAAACTCGGGGCTGGAGAGGTCATTAGTGGACAGCCATGTGATTAACCTTTGCTTGCCCGTTTCTTTTCACACTTTGTTAACAGCTCCCATTATTGCCCTTCTGTGTCTCAAGGAAGTAGTTTATTGACAGTATTAAAAATACATAGCTACAAATTCCAAAGAGCCCATCCTTGTGTAAAACCTCCAGTAATTTCTAGCCTGATGATATACGTGGGGCAAAGCCCGTCAATTTCTAGTGAAAGGGGATCCAGAAATAAATTCACTCATTAACACTGGATCAGAGTTAACATCTGTTTGTTTTACCCGTCGCAGGACCTGTTCCCCAGCCTGTCTCAGAAAGTTTTGTATCACAAAGAAAACTAAGGTTTAGTTAAACAGTAGCGTTAGCACTTGTCTTAATGTACCACAGCTTAACAGGAGTCACACCAGATGCTCAGTATCTTTTTGAGTAGAGATGGAGATCCAAAGGACTTTGAAATCTTGATCAAAATGACGCAGTCTGTACTTTCAGTACTGCCTGTTTTGATTTTAAGCTAATTCCTGTGCTACTTACTTGTTTTCAAACCAAAAGAGCAACCTTGCATGTCTGTTCTGAACTGCGTTGACTGTGCCGCTGGAGCTCACAGTGCGATGGGCGAGGGATGGCTGGAGAGCAGCGCACGTTACACCGTCCTCATACCCGCGTGTCACACGGTCCCCTCCCTCTAACACACACAGACCCAGGGGGTCTCGTGCACGGTAGGATTCCTTCCCACAGCCAAAGAAACCAAGCCACAGAGAAAACGACATCAAGGCAAAAGTGCAAAGTCATGAAAGAGGAATAGAAGTTCTGTGAATATAAAGCCAAGTGGCAGCATTTTGCACTTCTCTGGACTTTGCAAGTGTCTTGCATAAAATTAATAGTGAAGATTGCAGCAAAAAAAAAATACTGCAGCAAAGGCTGGGGGCGGGGGAGAGAAGTGCCTCTTATTTATTTTGCATTGTTGTTGCAGGGTAAGTTCAAGAGGGAGGTGAAAGTGGGGAGGTGTTCAATGGGGGCCTTTCCAAAGCAAAAGGGTCTTTTGGACAGAAAGGAGAGCATCAAGGCATTTTGACAGAAAGTGGCTGAATGTGTCTTTTCTAGTTAACTTCTGTGAACTGTTGGGCATTTCCGCACACAAAGGGGCACTTTCTTGGCAGCTGAGGAGGGAGGGCAGAAGTCAGAGAGGGCAAAAGAGGAAGGCAAAGGGGAACATCAGTTTATGAATGCAAAACTTACAGTAGAGTTTTTTTTTTTGAGTAGAACATGTACACTGAAGAAAGCCCCCGGGTGGCTGTAACTTCCTCAGCTGGCATTTATTTGGCAGAAAACCCAAACCCCAGTGAATTTACCAGTGCTTCAGGAAGCATCCACCCACGACACCACTCAGCCTGAGTTCAACCCAGCAGGGTGCTGAGCCCCTTCAATTCCTCTTGAAGTTGCTCAGGACTGTGGTGCTCAGCACCTTGCAGGGATGAGGCCATAGCTCAGGGTGGCTACAGTCCTGCGTTGGACCTGCAGATCTCAGTGTCTGTTGTTGGACAAGGTGAAGGCATGAAGCATGGAGATGAAAATTCAGAGAAGGTGCATACGTGATCCTAGAGGTAGCTCAGGTACCAGCGGCTCTGGTGTCTGTATCATTTGTGATACCCAGGCTGGATTATTTAATGCTGGCTCAGATATTGCTACACTACATTACAGGTCAGATGTAACCTAAGAATTCAGCAGTCCCCTTCTCATCAGTTACTCTATTTAGACTTTTGGGTTTTTTAAATAAAATGGGGAAATTAAAGTACTTGACAGAAGTGAAAACAAAAGACATCTTTAAAGATTAGGAAAGCTTCCATAAAGATAAATGAGGAAAGCACCTTTTTGTTCTTCAGTTTTACCTACAGCTGACTATTTCTTAATCTATAACCCGAGCCAGACTAGGCCTTCCTTTATGATGGCTATAGGTCAGAAGTGAGGCAAGATTTGGAATTTACTATGAAATAATTAAATGAAAAGCTATTCCAGGGGAAAGGTGAGATCAATTAGAAAAGTTTGTGCAGGCTGTAGAAACACCTGAGATGGAGCAGAGAAGAATTAAAAAGCTGTGCAAAAGCAGCAATGACAGGAACATTTGAAACGGGAACCTCAGCAGCAGCTTCTAATTATTCAGAGGGGGAAACGCCCCAAGGCAAAGGCAGCTTGCAGTTTAGTCGGATCCCCAGACCCTTCTGGCATTGGCCATTTATGTATAAACTGGTCAAGTAGTTTTGTGAGGAGAGTCACAACTGTATTTTGTGTTTTGACTTTCCCCTCGGAAGGAAGAGCTACAGTTTAACAAAACTTAAATCAGCTTACATTACTATTTAAGAGCAAAGGGGAATGGAGGCACAAAAGCCATATAATGACTCATTAGGACATTTATACTTTTGAACTCTGTATTAGGAAGATGTATCTGTTCAGCAGCACAAAAGCATTTTATCAACAATGTAGCAGAGGTGTTAGTGATGTTTTAACAGTGAAGAGCCTCTAACCAACACATTTTAGTAATTTATCTGTACCTGGTTACAACCCTGTAATTAAAGTTGTGTCAGAGCTTCTATGTATTCTCAGCTTTCTGGAGTTTATCACTTGACTTTAAAAATTAGCTGCTGGCTAAAATTTGTCATACAAGGACTTACATAGGAGCATATTTTAAATAACAATAATAAAAAACACTTTGACAGCTTTATAAGTTATTACAGTGTTTCAAAAAAGAAATCTGTCAGTTCAGGTTTTCTTAGGACCCCCTGCAAATGGTGCTGTCTGTTAAACAGCAGTCTCTGACATTTGGGGATTGTTTGCAAGTGTTGGGAGTGAAGCCAGGCACCTCAGCTGAGGCATGTTTCCAACAGAAGTTATTGCAGGTGTGTTTTATTAACTCACCTCCCCGTGCGTTTCTTCTGCATTTTAGGTCAGAAACTTCAAGGGCTGGGTCTCCCTGGTCTACTCATGTTGTTTTATTCTGACTGCAATACAAAGGCAGGGTCACATTTGGACTAGGTCTTGTTGTGCTGTTGTTTTGTTTGGGTTTTGTTTGTTTTTTGTTTTGTTTTGGTTTTTTTTACAGCAAAAAACCTGGAACTTGGCTTAACTTGAGATTCTTGAGAGCTCTCAGCTGGAGTTGTTTTGCTGTGCACTGCTCCTTCTTCTTCCACAGCGGAGGTGTCAAGGTAGGAATACAGGCTGCGCTTCATTGCTCCAGTGCTGTACCAGAGCTGGACGTTAGAGTCATCCTGAATCTGACCCACCTTAGAGCAGGACTGACAAGACACATAACATCCTGATTTTTGCCTGTCCCTGTTCTCCTGTGCTGGGTGCAAGTCACTATCTGGCCATCAGTCAATAGTAGTAGCAAAGAATTCACTCTCTGCACTGTGTTCTGAGCATAGCTTTTGTACTTGGCTGAATACAGGACTCTCTGGCAGATCTTGTTGTAGGACTCTCTTCTGTGATAACTCCTAGCTGTGCTCTTTCCCTGGACAAGCCCAGAGAGCTTGAGTGTATTTTGGGGAAGCCTTGAGCATGCTATGAATGAATGGATCTGGCCCTAGGTGAGACAAATAGGGGGTTTCTTAGTGGCACAATTGTTTTTTCCTGTAAGCTACTGTACTTCAAACGCTCTTTACCCTGCTGCTCCATGTCCTCTCTTTGTAGTAGTCATTTGCTCCCTTAGTAAGCAGACATCCACATACTGTTAGCAACAGAAGTTGGTTGTTCACCATCGTGAGACCACAGGTTTATCTTAACTACAATACCCTGAAGGCAGCAACACCTCTTATTCTGAACCCCGAGGCTGCTCAGTGTCTCTGGCAGGCTTGGCGTTTGCTTGCATGTTTTTTCTCTTTCACAGCCAGAAATGAGCAGGTGTTTCAGTTACTGGCAATATTCGCTTTTTGAGCATGTTTTAGTTTAGCTATATAGCCAGGGCATGTCTAAGCAGGTGCAAAAGGCTTTTCTTTTTCCTCACGTTGGATAATGTGACTTCAAATATCCTAGTCTGAGCAGGGTTTTGCAAGTGTACTACAGTTTTAGGGAAGGGAAAGTATTTTCAGACTGCTATCGGGGCACACCTCGGTGTTTTAAATACACAGAGACCTCATTTAATACCTTAGCAGTAGGCTTACAGCTGTACAAACCTCACCAGAGCAACCACAAAACCAGTTGCTTTTCTGACGAAACCTTGTGACTAAGCTTTCCCATTGTAAGGTTAGTTTTGTTGGTTTTTATTGGTTTTATGTTCTGGTTTCTGTTATATTTGATACACCTGTTATGATTTGGAAGGGTGATTCAGGCTGGGGGGGTCCAGGTTGGGATCTGAGCTTTGACACAAGCTGGTGTGATAGAGTAAGTCCCTTCAGCCACCTGTGTCTCCCTTATTCTTGCTGTAAAATTAGACTAACAGTACTTCTCCCCTCCCCACTTAACTGAAAGATTTTAGAAGGATGCCCTTCTTAGTGCTTTGGTGGGGTGGCTTGCTTGTTTGTTTGGATTTTTTGACTGACACCTCTAGTTTTTGCTATAATGCCAACTTTAAGTAATAAGAAATAAGTGAGACACTTCTTCCCACCCTGTACAGGGTACACTACATCACGGTGCCAAGTATTTTTGGTGAGAAGAGATAAAGGAGCCCCTGTGCTTCTGCATGGGCAATGCCCACAAAGGAGGGAGGAAGACAAGACTAATTTTTTTGCCAGTGTTTTATTTTGAAATCCCAAGCTGAATGGTTTGCACTAACTTGCTAGCAAAGGGGAGAAGAGGTGCTGCTGAAGCTTTAATATCACAATGTTAACAGAGTTTTAGTCCTTTTTATTCCTCGCTATCCTTTTCTGTCCTGAAAGTCATATTTACAAGCATATTCTGTGGCATCACCGTCTGATGTGTACATGAGATCTTTGTGTCTGTCTACCTAATGCTGAATTTTAATTGCGTTTTTAATATCTTCAGAAAAAACTTTCCTATAGTTGGAATGTCATAAATATCAAATCAAGCTGGGTAGGACCTTTGTGTTTCATGCCAGGTAGCACCTGCTTTGGGTTCAATGGGGCATCTCCTCTCCAAGTGCCACCTACACCAATTGACACTGCCAGATGCTTGGCTGCCTTTTCCACAGTGCTTTCTTAGGGTGCTTGGTACTCAGATTGTCAGGACAAAAGCTGATTCAGACCAGCTTGATGCTCAGGTATACTGAGAACTAAACCATGAGTAGATACCATCAGAACACATTTCACTTGTGACCTTTCACAGCCAATGAATTGGAGGGATTTTCCTTTGCTGTGGATTAAATTTAAAACTACTTCCCGGGAGCGAAAGGTCATCATGTGGAGTCATGATATCCAGTTAAATACAGCTAAATAGAACTCGTTAGCATCACAATGAATGGAGTTATATATTACCTGGTCTGGAGGACAACTGAGTGGAGTAGAAGGAGGGGGAGAGCAAAGGAATAGATCCTCATCACCCTTAATAAAGCACCGTAATAGCAGAGGAAAAGCACAAAGAGCAGAATTTGACTGAGTCTGCCTTTTAAATCTGTTTTTTCTGGTCAGCAATATGAGTGGTCAGAAAAACATGGGAAGTGTCACATAAAGGGTGTATTCTCCTCTTGCCATGTTTGCATTCACAGGAGTTACAGATGCATCAAAGTGAGAATATACTATTTACCAGCTCCTGGCAGGGCTTTGATCTCCAGATATGGTCTGCACCGAGGAAAAAGGAAATCCAGTGATCTCGTGTCTGAAATCAGATTCCCCCAGAGGGGCAAACTGCACCTCTAGGCGCTATCTGATTGGCAGAAGGACCTCATATATAAGTGGGTCCATGACGTCTTTTATCCTTCCAAGCCATCTCCCTTCTGGAGGAGTACTTCTTGCTCTCCAGACCTTTCCTAATGATTGTTATTTCAGCCTTTCTGTTTCTGGTCGCTTCAGGAAGGTTATTATCTGTGCGTGAAGCCACACGGCTCTTTCCTCAGCATTGGCAGCAGGTTAGGGGATGTGAAATGAGTGCAGGAGGCTTTGGGAAGTGCTTTGGGATTTTGATGAAGCAGCTGTCTACAGGTGGGGAGGATCTACACACAAAACTTTGTGTCATTGTCCTGTGAATTGAATAGCTCATAGTCAATCATTTACCTTGGTGATCTGGCTTTTTTTTTCCCCCCTCTTTACTTGGCGTGGTTGGGTCTTTGTATTCTGTTTCTCTATTTTCTGAGGAAAGGAAGAGTGGATGAGATCAAAGAGAAGGATCAGCTACTTTGTTTATTTTAAATGAAGCACTATTTGAATTCTCTCAACCTTTTTTACAAGTGGTCCTTTCCTTATATATATTGCTTTAACTTTTTTGTACTTATTCAAGACTTAATGTTCACAATAGCCAAGCAAGTTACTGTCTTTAGTAGTCAAATAGAGCTGGGCATCTACAGAGGTTCTTTTGCTGTTCAATTCAGAAGGGATCATTGGGATGTCTGCTCTGGTTTCCAGCATAAACTGGACTCTGGGACTGCTGTGCTCAATAAATGTACCTCAGCTAGCACATCCCTGAGGACAGGCATCTCTTCTTGATGCGCAGACTTGAAGCCATGGATTTGCTACTGTAGCTGGTATTAGATTTCTTCTCTGGCTGGTTAAGAAGGACCCTGGGGAAAATGTTAAAGAAATAAATCAGATTTTGAGTATGTCATGGCTACAGTGCCCTGTTCTAAATCTCCCCCTGTTCCTGCTTCAGGTCGTGCTCTCCTGCTCCCTCTCAACACCAGATCCAGGGATCTGCTGCAATTCAGGAACCAGGGCAGACATTGCTCTGAACAAAATCAGGTTTTTTCCCAAGTCAGCTGAAAGTATCGCTGCGTTAGCAACAGTTTTGCTCCCTACTGAAACTACTGGAGATGCCATGGGTGTGATCCAGCATGCAGCAGTGCCTCTGCTGGCTGTGCAGGCAGTGTGGCTGCATTTGGAGCACCAGACCAAAATCATGCAGTTCCCAAGCTATAAAGCTAAGAAAAGTTGGGGATCCTCATCCCCCTTCAAGGGAAACTTTTTCATTTCTTGCTCCAAGTATAATATACTAATCATATCTGCAGGCAGTGTGTTTGGGCAGCCAAAAGTAAGCATGTAGGACAAATGGGAAGGAACAATGCAGAAGGGCATCAGTAATGAAAATTCACATTTATACATGCTAAACCAGGGATTAGCCACAGCAGGTGTAAATTATTTTGTTAATGTACCCGAATAAATCAAAGCTCAGTGCTAGCAGTCCCCCTATCTAATCATTTACAGTGATTCACTGAAGAGATCTTAATGGAGGATGGTCCTGGGAGAAGTCTGGAATACGTACTTCTTTTTTTTTTTTTTTAATAAAACTTGTGTTTTAATGACTTCCAATAAACCTGCCATCCATGTACTGGAAATACCTCAAAATTTCCACCCTTCCCTGAGGCAAGCTCCACTGGAGTTAGGCAGTGCTGATTTACACCAGCTGAGGTGCATGATTTTATTTTATTTTATTTTTATTGGGGCTTTTTGTCCTTGGTTATAAAACTTTTACTAGCTGGAGGAGATCACATTCCGTTCGGGAGCTCGTTTTATGTTCTTCAGATAGGAAATCATCACCTTGGTGCAGACAAGTTTCAGCATTTCTGTATTGAGAAAAGGGGGAGGCAGGGGAGGGGAGCAGATTTATACTTCCTAAATGAAGCGCTTCACATGGATGGGGGAATGCCTCTAGCAGAAGCAGGCAGAGGGAGCCTGTTCTACAAGGAGCATCTGGAAATAGAGACATACATATTGTTTTTCTTCATCCTTCCAGAGTTGCAGGGAAATTCTGGCCCACAAGACCACTGCCTGCTCTGACCCTGAGCTCTCCCATCATCCACAGCAGCCTCTTTTCCCACAGACTTAACCTGCCGAACATGGGCATTTCCCAGGCTAAGGCTACCTGAACACGTAACACGATACAGTGATCTGTCATCTTCAATAGGGTAATCAGCCACCTCTCTCTACCCCCATTTTTTTATGAGGAAATGATCTTCCTCCTCTGCTTTTAATACAATATATCTTTTTGGATTTATAGAAATGCTGTGTACATCTGAGCCATTGCTGAGTGATTCTATCAGTTGAATTTATCTTAGAATTATTCTGCACTTTTGTGGTTTCTAAGGCAACCACACTTTTTGAATGAACCGCAGAGTAAATGAAGGTATCCAAAATATGTGACAGTTCAACCTACATGATGTGCCTCTGATATACTGAGTACGTGCATGTAGCAGTTCAGCTCTTAAAATATTTAAGGCTAAATGGTATCTTGAGCTCTTATAGAGCCTGATTTACATCAGTCACAAGTCTGATTCTTGCTGATACGGGACACGGTGCTTGGTATGGCCAGGCAGGTGAGGACTGTGAAAGACAAAGCAGAGCCTTGGGGATAACAGGCTGGTCCTTAAACAGTTCAGCAGGTTCAGGCAGTTTCCACATGAAGAGAAGTAATAGGAGAAATACTGAGAATTTTATCATGAGCCTTGCTATAAGTGTGATTAAGGGGATGAGAATGTTTATTTCTCTATTTTCTAAATATTTAAACTCATCAGGAATCAAGGTACTGGAATTCTGAACTTTTCAGTCTCCTTTTCTCTATTTTCTAAGGGTTTCCTCTCTCCGGAAACAGAACTTTCTGTGTGTTTCAAAGATAAATGATTTTTCCAGTGCAGTTCAGTTTGGAACTGCAGAAATCTTACTTATTTATTCTAAGAATAATATCACCACTAACAAAACTGGAAGTGATGCGGCAGCAAGAGGATTTCCCCTATATCTGGCAACATGTGAACATGAAATAGCAGCCTGTGAGCTTGGAGAGGGATGGCTCTTGGTGTCACGGTGCGTCTCAAGCCACTTCACTTGTACCCAGGCATTTCTCTTGCAGAATTTACCTAATGCTTGGAAGGCTGGATGGTTTGGGGGGCTTCTGAAATTACTGCTCTGAAAGCCCTACCCATTGCGCACTTCTGTCATGTATAGCTGGAGGAATTGATTGGGCCCTCCAGGAAGAGGGCAGCTGAGAGTGACTGAGAGCTCCCAGGATAACTGCTAGGAAATGGATTGAGTGAAATGTGTCTCTCTGTTTTCTATCTCTTTTTATCCTCCAGGTTCTCATCAGCTTTGGACTATGTGTGTGGGTATTTTGACATTTACGTATTAGCACAAACCTGAACCATGTGTATCTTCTTTCAGACCAAATAGTTAAAGGAGACTTTATAATACCAGATCTACTGTACAACAATGCAGCATATGTACTTTCAACTATTGTGCACACCTCTTTGGCAAGGAAAACTTCTGATGCAGGCTTTCATCTTGCTTCATTTTTACGTGGTTCAGCCCTGGTACTTCTAGATTCCTGCCCCTTCACCCAAAAAGAAATATTTGTTTAATAGATTTTGCATTGCTCTTGCATTTCCATTTTTAGTACATGCAGATGTGCTTGCTCTGATGGAACTTTTCATTTTGCTAAATGGGGAGAAGGATTTTTGCACACACCAACTGAGCTGCAATTAGGATTATTACAAGAAATAGATCCAAGGAAGGTTCCTGTGTAGGCTAGGTCTGAGGTTCCTTGGCAACAGCCGGGGGGGGTGGGGAAGAAAAAAAAAAGAAAAAAAAAATGAAGACATTTCCTTCATAATACTCTCTTTTCCTCATATGTAGTCTCTTGTTGGGCCCTTTCTTCCCCCGAGCCTCCCCCAACCCCCCTAATTTCTCTTCCCAAGAAAGCAGGCAGGTGTAACTGTAGGTATCCCCCAGAGCCTTCTCTTAATGCCATAATAACAGAACGGGACTGTTCAAAGATGTGCTTGAAACATGCAATCACCAACTCTGCTCTGAGCCGTCAAACATTATTCTGCCTTTGTTCTTGATTTCAGCTAAACAAAAATCAAGGCTATGCCCACCAAAACGTTGGCATTTAAGCTGTCTTCATTCTGCCTTTGCCACTGAGAGTTAAAACATAGAAAAGCATTTCAGTTTCCAAGCCCAAGCATGTGAAACATTCACTTTCCTTAATCTGAAGAAGTGAATTCAACAGCAATTTATGAACATATTCTGTGACATCCTTGAAGTGTTTTCACGAAAAGCCAGGTAACCCTTGCTGAATGAGCCAGCCTGTAAAATTGCAGCAATTTCCCAAGGCACTGGCATGGCACACAGTCACCAGGCTGAACGCAGCTCAGTGCCTTCAATCAACACAATTTTCAGGTATCCAAAATGCCACGCTCTTGGAAATGGAAGCATAGGGAGTGATCTGCTGAATTTTGTCAGGCAGTCGTGAGGGTGAGAGTGGGCTTGGACCTCAAGTCTAGACTAGCAAAACCTGTACGTTGGGGAGCCTGGGAGGACTTGCCGTTAGGGGCTTTGCTCCGAGCTATTGGTGCTGCACCTCGTGCAGGCTATGAAAATAATCCTTAATGAGTGGGCAGGAATGGATCCCTTTAACTCCTAGAACATGAGGGAAAACATTTTTAGGTGGGAGGTTTATTTTAAAAACCTCTGACCTGTTTTCCTAAGGGAGCAGTCACCAGCTGTCCTAAAATGTTTGGACAGCCTAAGGACTGAAAGGTCTGAACAGCTTCTCTCTGCCGAGCAAATTCAAGAAACAGCATCTCTTTACGCAACTTTAGCAGGGGATGGTAAACATGGAAAAATGGCTCTTCCCTCACACTGCAACATGATGCGTCATGTATAGCTTGTCAGGAAACAATGTCTGGTTTATGTTTGCTGCCAGGTATTACTGCAGGAGGAACACCTGACCTGGGATATTTTTTTTCCAGGTAATTAGTAGGTGGGGTTATCCACACCAGTGCAAGTATTTGGGGATTAGCTGCAAATCATTTAGCAAAACTGGGAGCATCACTTAGCAGAAACTCAAAATAATTACTGCTATGTGCAGGCTTTTTTTTAAGGTAGTTATGCAAACTACCCCAAACTTCCCCTGAACCACTCTGAGTTCTCTAGAAATTAAAGTAGATCTTTGTAGAGAGAGTTAGAAAATAGAGTTAGCTCTGTATCTTGTTATAAAACAGGGTAATTTCTGAATTTAAAGTTTAGGATTTCTGTTCATCGAGATAGTCATGAGGGGAAGGAAACTGATAGCAGCACGGTCTTCACAGCCTATTTTCATGTTGGAACATCAATGGAATATCCCCCCACACCGCCCATATGCACAGGTTTAGGACTATTACAAAGAGATTTGCACCATTAAAATAATTTCCCAGGCAAAATTCCCTTTAGCTGATATATGTTACTGTATTTACTTATAGTTATATATACATACATATAATTAAGGACAGGCTGGATCAATTTGGATAAATTGAATGATAATACTAAAATGAATATAAAATTAATAATAATACTACAAAGCCTTCGTTCTTCTACAGCTGAAAGCACTCAGTATTTTGCAGACCTGGCCTCCTTAGCAGTCCATACAAGGGTAAATGATAAAAGTTTGGGTATGGCAGTGTGGTAGTCTCTTTAGGCAATCTTTCTGTGCAGCAAAATAAAATAATTCTGCTGTTACGTGGGGCCCAGGGCAAACTGACAGCATGTGCCAGTGTCTATTTTTATCACATGTAATGCCTTCTCAGGAGGTGCTGGTAGCACTGTCTTCCCTGGAAACCCAGCAACAGATATTGCCAAAATTAATTCTGGGAGCAGAAATTGCCTGTTCCCTCTGAGAACCTCTTCATTCAACATTTGTAATGACCAAGTCTCCTCCCAAACTCCTCCTCAAACATCTGAATGTACTGAGCTCCTTAGGTCTTCCCCCATAAGTCTAGTTCTCCACCTCCTGTGTTATTTGTGTGATTCCTGTCTGCACACTTTCCACTGTTTCCAGATAAATAAGTGGACCTCCAAACTAGACACAGTTTTGCTGTCATGATCTTG
Source organism: Nyctibius grandis (assembly GCF_013368605.1). Taxonomy (NCBI): domain Eukaryota; kingdom Metazoa; phylum Chordata; class Aves; order Nyctibiiformes; family Nyctibiidae; genus Nyctibius; species Nyctibius grandis. Next base: position 9,307,546 of record NC_090665.1, read on the forward strand.
ATGTAGCTCCCTGCTGAGGCAGGATCGCTTCCCCACCTCTAACTTGATACCTGCCTTGTCGTACACTAAGACAACACACTTGCCCTTTTAGCTGCAGCTTTCCATTGAGAGCTCACGTTAAAGCTGTTATCTCCACTGACTTTTTCAGTCTCACTTAGGGTCACTTTTTTCCAAGACAGAATCTTCCATCTTATAGCTGCAATCTGCCCTCTGGGTTCCCAGATGTATCGTCTTGCATTTGGCTCTATTAAATGCAGCCAAACTGAATCACAATCATTTGACCAGGAGATTCGGCTCACTCTGTAACAGTAACAAATCGTGGTGATGTCTGCTGAAACTTTATCAGCAAGAATTGTATATCATCACCCAGGTTGTTGGTAAAAATCTTTAAATACTGCCAGACCATAGGGGAATACTTTCTAATTTTTTTCCTTGCATCTCTCTAAAGGTATCCTGCTAATTGGTATTTCTGCCTTAAAAACTGAACCTGCCACAATGACTGTTTCAAGATATAGAAAGTACATCCTATGTGATTCCTTTTAACAGAAGTTTTAACTCAAAATTTCACTTATAGTAGAAAAGTTCAAGAACCCTGTGTTAACAAACTGTCTTCATGAGCCTGCCCCACAATCCTTTTACCCTTCCCTCCCACCCCTAAAAATATCTCCCAGACAGGTTTGCTAATTCCTGTGTCAAAAATACACTAATACATACACTGGTATGAATTATGTCCTTGGCTCTAATAATCTGTTATTAAAATACCGAACAAACTCTTCCGTTATTTTTCTGGGATCGCTCTTGAGCTAGCCTCTGTAGAATGCCGCATATAATTTAAAGCCTGGTTTCCTAAGGAAATTTTATTTAGTCAGATCTGGACATCACTCATTCCTCTCCAGTAACAATTGAAGCTATTAGCCAATTTAACTAAATTTCCTGGCTAGACTAATGTTCCAGAGATGCTAATTATTAGCGAGTTTTGTAAACATGTTCCAACAAAAAGAGTGGAAGAAGGAGGCTCAATGTAATGCCCCTTGCTCAGCCAAATCTACTGGATCCCAGAGAGCTCATCTAAGCGAAGACCTTGGGAAAGCTGGCTCTGCAAGTTCAGTGTCGTAGCACTGATGGAAGAATATCTCAGCGGATTGCTTGTCTTTTTGTGCCCACTCTTTTCTAATGTTAGACTAAGTTTAACATATCACTTCTCAACTAGTTGCTGTAGTACGCTTAGGTGTGTTGCGTACAACTCGTTACAAAAATGTCTATTCTTGGTAGGTGCCGTGTCCCATCCTTCTTTCAAGGCCAATGCCAGCATCCTATTTAAGAAGATGTCGTCTTCCTCCTGTGCTTCACACACAGAACAGACGTAGCTGCAGAGAGTTCCTGCCTTATTCTACATATCTATTTACAAGTTCTCTGTCTCGGGCTAGTAATCATCATACGTGTGACCTATAGTTTGTGTGTTCCTAATAAGCTTTTCTTAAAAGGCTTATATTCAGCTCTTTAGACCACAGATATTTCAGGAATTCTGTGGCTTCACTGAGTAGTTGACTGCATATTTTAGCTTACAGCTTTTATTTTACCTTATATAGTTTCCATCCATTGTATACAAGCTTTATAACACTGATTATGCATCTACTTGCAGTATGTACAGCTGCAATATTGACATTAATGGAGGCTCCAAGATAGCATCTTTATTATAAAAAACTTAATATGGCCCTAAAATGCTGCTGCTTGTTGTGCTGCTTCAGTATGAAGCAGCTGGAAGCTATGTCAATTGTAATTCTGAATATATTAATATACAAGAAAATGAGAAGTTATTAATACGAAGCAATACATAGAGACTAAGCCAGGCAAATGGGCCTAGAGCTGCAGCTGACCTGGGCAGTAGCTTGCACAGAGTAGCAGCTCACGTACACTTGATGGAAGAAGTGTAAGAGTTTTCCATTGTGATTTGGATGGAGATTGAGGATATGAATTTTGCCTGGAATGTACAGTTGTCTCCACCATGGCACCCTGCTCATCAAATTCTGCTTTGTTATGATCTTCCTGAAGATCTCAGTGTCTTTTACAAAAGTCACTAAAACTGCATAGTACTCTAAAAAATATCGCAGGAAAATATTATCCCCATTTTGCAAGAAGAGATTAAAGAAAAGTAGCAGTAGCCAAGCATCTTGACTTCCAGCCCTTATTGTAATTGCTAGACAACTTAGGCCTCTCCAAAATGTGCTCTTTTGAGCATAGCATCCTGCTGCAGATATGTCTATCTGAAGGCCCCATACTCAGTACTTACAAAGTGCAGTGCGCTATTAAAATGCTGACCTGTGATCTTAAGTTGGTATTGGGTAGAAAGCACAGAAATTGCAGGTGTATGTGTGGTGTTCGTTGTATGTTTGTTGTCTTCTCTACAACCTGGTAGTGGTGAGAGACTACCAATAGTGTAATTCACTCAGCCACAAATTTGCAGTCCATGAATAATAGCAGTATATGTTCCACAGAAATGTCAATTTTTGAGACACTTATCTTCCCATCTCAGTAACCACTTGGTAACAGTTTGGAAGAAAAATGAATGTAAGAAATCAGAGCAAGAAGAACAGAGAAGGGTAATGCTGAAGATGATTTGGGAGGGGGAAGCAGCCCCTCCATAGATTGCATTTGTCCTCACTAGCCTTGTGAATGGTGACTAAGTCGAGGTTACACAGAGATGTTAAAAAGATGAGACGCAACACAAGAGGAAGCAGCGACAGGATGAAAGGTTTGCTGAGATCAAATGAGAGAAATGAGGACTCGAAGGGTCAGTCCTCCCTCTTAATGCTTGCAAGTTCAGGCATTGGCTGTGCAAGGAACCACAGTTGACAAAGCGGGATCTGCCGAACAACACAGGGATGAAGGGCCTGATTCTTCACTCTCTTACACCAGTTTTGCGTGCGTGATACCCGCAGTGACTTCAGTGCATAAAGCTGGGAGCAAAGGAGCAGTAAGTCCTCTGAACGAACTGTGTAGGAGTACTTAACCCCTACTGGGTGGGTCACAAACCTGTGATTACATTAATGCTCCCCAAGGCCTAGGAACACTTTGGGAAGATTTTAAGAGCTCAGCGTTTAACCATTTATTTAGCTGCAAAGAAAAGAAAGAAAAGGTTTATCTTTGCAAACATTTCCCAATAAAATGGGAACGCTTATGAGTGAGTTTTTGTTCACTGCAAGCCCCGTGGAGTTCCCAATGTTTTTCACTCTCTGGTGAAAGCTAGGAAAAGCAGCAAAGTTGTAATAGCCAAAAATATCACAGAAATATTTGGAAGCTGTGCAAAATTCCCACAGCAATGAGAGATGTAACCAATCCTGCAAGAAGACCGTACGCAAAGCTGCATAGTGATTACGTATAACTAGTGTAGGATTAAATCCATATCCTCAGTAAATTCTTCTTTCTACAGACCCTGGTCTAAAGTGATTATGGACAACTACTAATGCCTCTCAAAAGTGTACCCACAACTTGGATGGGAAAGATTTTGAAGTTAACTGCCATACTGAATTTAATGTGACTATTCTGCTCAGCTCTGCACTTCATGTACGTATTAGCCACAGAGCTGGCCCATTAGCAGTAGTCCAACCATTACAGCAGTAAGGGAAGATGAATGTGTAAATGTAAGTAATATTATCACTAAGTAACTTCACTATTAGCTGGATTTTTTTTCCTGGCCCAATAATATCTATAGCCTTTCTTCCCACTAACTATGGAAAAATAAATTCATTATTTGCTTATGCTGTGCAGTGCAACATGGTACAGAAACTTCAGAGGTGGTGCTAATGAAAACCAGAAGCACAAGTCAGCACAGTGATGCTTCTGGATTAGCCTTAGCAAGAGCCTGGCCTCATTCACACAACATAATGCTGCACTGACATGGCCATATTGTTTCTGGGCTCTGAACTGGTGTCTCTGCATGCTGAGAGGAAATGGCTGTTGATGGTGCTCTGAGCAAACTGGAGGATGTTTGAGAAAGCACAGGTTTGCACTGTGTGGGCAGACCCTTTGTAGCAGATTCTGTAGGGTCTTGCTCCCATCAGTCATGACAGCTAAAGATCTCAGTGGTCATGAAAACTCTTTGTGTTCAGTGGGAAGGGAAGAGGAGGAATCTTACAAGAAAAAGATGATCTTTCAGCAAATATTTTTTTTTTCAAGTGTACCGATGAAAATGATTGTTTCATGAAAATATATGGTGTATTAAGCCAGGCTGTTCACTGTGACTTCAAACAGATCTAGTAAAGGTGATCTGCTCTGCTAGAGAAGTTTGGGGTTTTTTTCATCAAAATTATTTTAATTTGAAATGAAATGCTCTTAAGAATAGATTTTGAGATTAAATATTGATCCTGTTATCCGCCATCCAGAAAGTGCATGTAAACACAATCTGTAATACAGAATTATATACTGTAAAAGAAGAAATTGTTTTAATTTGTTTCCACACAGTTTTCAGTTGAAACCAAACCCCTGTGGTCCAAAAACTCTGTCTGAGAACACCTCCAAAGCAACACTTAATGTGTGAGTATAGGCATTAATGAATTTCTGTTCTCAGTGAAAGAGGACTGCACGTCTCAGCACTCTGAATAAGAACAGAGCATTCAATCCTTCTCCATAGCAAATTCAGCCTTCAACAAGTTAGTTCTTCCAGGGATGGCAGTGATGCAAAACTGCTTTGCAAATGTTTTTCTGGGTTTTGTTGCTAGGTGATGACTTGGAAAACTTTGCTATTCCTGCTGAGAGGTTTTTAAAAAAACAGGCCTCACATTAAAGTGTATAAAAAATAGGCCATCTTGCTCTGTAACTCCCATTTCCTAACTCCTGGAGTCTGCACCAAGTGTGCCTTCTACACTCTCGCATGCCCCTCTCTCCCCCCTGCCTCGGATCTGCTTGCCAGAAATTGGAGGCCCAAAAAACCACTTCTATTACAGTGTAAGAAAGGCAGAGAACATTAATCTTTCTATCCCTCACCAAAATAAGCATTTCTGCAAGTGTGCGTTGATTTATACTGGCCTTTCCTTTCTGCTTTAATTTTACTGGTTTTTAAATTTATTACTCCAAACCTCAATAAAGGGGTTAATTACTGATGAAATGGTTGCAATCATTTTCATGCAGCAAGAAACAAGAATGCTTTGGGGATAACCCCACTGTAGTTTACTGAATCATGTACCTGGGCTGGATGCAAAATCCCTGGACTGGTAGCATATTGGTAATTGATGAGGAAAAGATCTAGAGGTGACACTGTGAAATCAAGCTGGGAGCTCAAAGAGTTATTCCTTGGGCTATTTCAGAACTAGGCCTGTTGGTGGGGGAAAATAAGGTGTGTTTATTCAATCCGTTGTTGATTTTTGTGTCTGTTGGGGCGTTTTTGATACCTTATTATCCAAGTTTCCAGAGGTGTAAACTTGAATTAGTATATGGCTAAACACACTACACTCAGAAGTAATTAGCCACTGCTGCTCTCATAGAAAGCTATTTCTAAAATCAGGGATGAAAGTCTTGTACTATAAACTGAATATAGGAACAAATGTTTTTTATATATTGGGTCTGGAATGAAATATCGATAATGGTTAAAAATTACCATGGTCATAAGCTAAAGTCAGAGGAGCGAACACTTATTTTCATCAGCCAGAAAATAAGGATCACTGACCTTTATAGCCTCAATTTGCAATCTGGCTCATTTGGAGCTTAATCCTGTTTCATCAGGTTGGCTAAGTAAGACGACCCTAAATCTCATCTCCAGCAAAGTTCTTGGCATTTTACAACATTCGGTCTCTTAAAATGATAGCATTTCTTGAGTGTCACTGGCACTGTACAACTCCATTGAAAGACATAAAGCCAAGAATTTCAATCCCTAATCGTGTAAATCCTTGCGTTTTCTTTTAAAATCTGTTCACGTGAAAAGCTCCCTTGGCTTCAGAGACACCATTTGTTTTCATGACTTTATGCGCGTGAGAATTTTTGTATGATCGGGAGAAAAAAAAAAAAAACAAAACAGGAGAACCAACAAACCTCAGTGTGTGACTCAAGATTCCACCACCTGGTCCTAGAAGGCTTTTGGCAGTTGTGGGTTTGGCTCTGCCGCAGGACTTATCTTCTCTCCATGTGCAGCCTCCACAGCAGACGCACAAGTGCTAGCAGTCGCTTTAACACTTCATTAATTATGGTGCGATGGCAGAAGTTACATTCTCTCACATCAGTAAGCAGTAAGTTGGATGAGGGGTAAGAAAGAGTTGCTTTCTTGCATGTCTCAGGATGGACAGTCCTTTCACAGGAGCAAGTGGCATGGACATTGTCCTAAGAGATTTCTGGATTTCTGGATGGTTTTGGGTTTTTTTTTTAACAAGCTTAAGTAAGTGGGAATGTAGTCAGTGACAGGTGAATTAGCTCCTCTCCAGCCTTCATTATACAGAGTGGATGGCAACTCTACTGTCAAAGATTCAGAGGTGAATTTATTGTCTAATTATGTATTTATCACCATGAGAAAAATGGTTCATTGCAGCATTGCTGTTCTGTGCAGAATACTCGGAGTGAAGGGATGGGAGCTGGATACCATGCAGAGAGGGAGCTTTTTGTGGTTTATGGTGTTTCTCACCTACTCGCTAGTGAGATTTATGTGTGGTTTATAGATCTCTTCAGCTAAGGCTAAAGTTCTTCAAAGATATCAGTTCAAAATTAACTGTTTATTGTCAGAACAGTGGGTTTAGTCCACCTTGTAAGTCTTCTGGTCCTTGGCTCTGCTAATGTCAAGGCAGCTTCTCACCAGCGTTTGAACTTTTGCTTTCCTCTCGTCACCTGTCTGCAAGGAAAATGTTGTGGATCAGTCAGTGTTTTTGTGATAGCACTGAATTATCCTTAGAAGCTTCCTCCAGTCTACTCAGTACATACTAATGTGTTTCGAATGTGTTTTTTTAAAATATATGTCTGTTTAATAGCCTGGAATCATTTGGGAAGGGTAATGTTAACCTTTGGGGTGCAAAAATTATCCAGTAGCTTAAAAGAAAGGCAAATCCAACAAACAGCTTCTTACTCAACATCATTCAATCTCCAGTACAAGAGTTCAGAGGAATCAGCCACTGTGGAAGATGACTACCAAAAACACAGCAAGTGAATCTGTCAAGTATGTGAGAAGCGTAAAGAGATTCTAGTCTGCTTTCATGTATTTTAAAACAGTGGTGAAAAATACAAGTTAATTTAGTCAAATGAAAGCAATTTGAAATAGTGCAATACCTGCAATACCTAGTGGAAGCAGTTCACTTACACACCAGCACTGTGAAAGATGCCATATAAAGGACTGTTAGAGGTGGGTCAGGGAGGACTGTCACCGGTGTCTATGAGCATCCCTCTCCCAGTCTGGTGGAGGGTTCCTGCCAGGGTGAGGTGGCACAGTGGGAGTTGCAGTGCTTAGCACTGCAGTCCCTGCTCGTCTGTTTTTCTGTGGGACCAAAGGCTGACAAAGGCGTGCTGTCTGCATCCATCTGTGTGTCCCCTGCTAATGACTTTTGAACTCATTTACTGATTTCATCTGAACTTGACAAGAACATAAAGGTCTCATACATCAGTAAGCTCCTGCAGGTTTCAAGAGGTTTCCAATTAGTCTCGAGGCAAGGGCCCAAACTGTAGAAAATCAATATAGGAGAGAAAAAAACCCACATATAAATGACCAATTATGTCAAATACTTCTACTGGAACTTCAGCCTCAGACACCAAAGGCAATGATGAGAGGTTAATGTGTAGGAAACCAGGCTTCATTATCTTCGTTAGCTTGCAGAACTGTTTGTTCCGTTTTGGGTGGTTAAACAACCATAGGAGAAGTTTGGTTGCTGAAAGGGCAGTAGGATCTGGGAAATGCGTGGGGACAGTGAATGCTGGCTCCAGCAGAGTTGTTACTAGACCAGACGCATTCAGAAGTCTATGAAATCAAGTGTCCAAACCCAAATGACCTAATTGCCCTGAAATGGAGACAGTTATGGAGGAAGGTGCAATTGTCCAAATACTTGGAAATTTGGACCCTTGGAGCAAAACAGAAATCTGGATAGCTGAGATAGCAGATGAGCTAATGATTGGTTTGGATTTCGTTATGACTGGTAACTTTATATTAAATGCCAGGAACAGTCTGTGGAAACTCCCTTTAAAGATGTGTCTTGGATCAAACAAATGATTTGCAGGCAATTAATTTGCTGTGAACAAATTGTCCAGGGACAGATAAGGGCTACATGCGGCAGGAGTTTTCCAGCAAAAGGGAAAAAAAAAAAAAGGGAAGGACTGAAACCTGTTTACAGATTGAGTGCTTTGCTGGGGCTTTTAGCTGTGCGAGCTCACATTGGTCTGCAGCAGAAACAGGACCTGTCAATTTTTCAAATCCACATTTCTGACAAGCACCCAGTAGCAGAGAGTGCCATCCCACAGTGGCATGAGTGATCCAGAGAATCAAGGAAACACCAGTACAGGTGGAGGAGATGGTGATTTGCCAGGGTTTCCATTGGAAGGATATGCTGCAGAGCTGTACCCGTAGCTGGGGAGTGGCAAAATCATCTTGGGAAGCCTGCAGCTTGGCCGCAGCAGTGATTCACCCACGCTCTGTGCCAGCCAGATCAAGGCGAGAAGCTTCATTAGTGCGGCAGAAAGAAGCAAGCCATGGTGGGGAACAAGGTGATTTAGTTCAAGTCATGACAGTGTGGGTAAGCAGCTGCTGGCTCCGCTCTGGGCAGCCTGGAGCAGGGGCAGAGCAGGACCCAACACAAAGATAACATCAGAGAAATCAGCCCTATAGTAAAATGCCTCTCAGTGCTACTGGAGAAGGCAATAGCACAAATATTATATAATGTCTTAAAAGGGTGATGCCTGACTCCAGAAAAGCCTTGTTTCCTTTACAGGAATTAGATGGCTGCTGAGGAGGTGCCGCTGGAAGTGTTCCCTGAGCGGTGCCACTCTCAGTCACAGGGAGTGTTGTGGCTGATACTCGTATTCGCGATCAGGATGTACTCTGGACCTATTTTCTTTTAGTAAATAATTTCCTCATTCAAAAAATGATGGATTACCTTCCATCACGCTGAAGGTAATCACAGGTGGAAATCAAATTTTGCAAGTCATTTTTTCAAATAGTTTCAGCAGAGGAAGGAATTGGAGTGAAATCGCTGATGCCTTTGGTGTGGGCTCTGTCACTGAGCTGGTAATTGAAGGAAAAAGACCATTGACAAGGTATTTCAAGGCTTATCCTTCATCCTTTGTTTTTCATACAACTACTCAAACAGAATTTTATTTTTATTTCATTTCAGGGCAGAAGGAGCCAAATCAATCTTATCCTTCTACATAAAGGACAAGTGTCGTCTTCCTTTTTTTTTTTTCTTTCTCTTTTTTCCAAGTGAGCGAAGAAATAGTTGTTCAGCGGAATATAGGTGCCCAGAGACAGGGGTTTCCTATTGCCCAGAGTTGTTAGACGTGCCTGGTTTTGCTGCTCAAGGACTGGGTGTGCTGTCACCGAAATGGCCTCCAGAGCAGCTTAGGGATTCCCAAAGGGGAGGCCTGGATATCTTCATAACGTGTGGTTGGAAATGGTTTGGTCACACCAAGGAAGAACGTAAGTTTGAAGGTGATCTGTGTTTAGGTGATGGGGATAAATCAAAGGATGCTGAGGGCAGCTAGCAACAGGTAGAAAAAGATAGTGATTAAAGGAAAAAGAAAATGGTTTGTTGCTGTGGACATAATGAAAGGGGTCCCTGCCATGTGAATGAGAGGAGACAGGAAAGGGGAAAAAGTCTGGAGAGATTTACATGGCACTAAAATTGCTTTGCTTTTTCACGTGTCTGGCTAGGATGTGCTGTGGATCACGGCACCGCCTTAGGCTCCACGGAGGTGATGAGTAAAGCCAGGGTGGAAGTGTTGCAAGGAGTTGATCTACCCACAGCTCCAAATTTGTTTTCTCACGATGACGTGATCTCAAACAGCTCCCACCAACGGCTCGTCCTGGCTGCTCCCTTTTGCCCTCTTCCCCACTGGCGATACCACTGTCTGTGGGGCCATGTTGTCAGCTGGCTGAGGCTTCTGATCATCCCAGAAAATAACCTGACACAAATGGAAAATTTTTTTTCAGCTGCATCAGCTCTATGATCCACTTCACAGTGTTGTGGCAACACATCCAAGGGGGTTGGAGGCCAGAACAAGCAGCAGGGCGTGGGAATATTTTAGTTTGATATTGCCATCAAAGGTAGGAGCCTGCCCTTAAATGTCACTGAAATTTAGAGAAAGAGAGCACCACTTTTCTTACAGGGTCACTGCGAGAAACAGCATAAACTTCTTTCAGAAATCAGGTTAAAACAATCGTGGCTTTCAACTCAAAACACGCCAGCACTGAAAATGTAGTATCTGCAAGGCCCACGGGAAACGGGTGCGGTGGGTGTCTTCTGGTGGCAGCTGGGATGCTGTAGGAAGCACTGAAGCAAAAGTTTTCAAATAGGCTTCAAAAAATAAGTAATTTGTCTGTTTTTCTCCCATGTTCTGACTCATTAGGGATCACATTTTCTATCTAAACAATAACCCTTTTAAAAAATGCAATCAAAATTACTCCAAAAGTTAGGGCTTTAAGCAAAATAGAAATGTATTGAGACTGACACTAGAAGTGTGGGAGTTGATAACTCCAACACATTTACTTGTAACTACTGTCAGGATTTTGAAATTCAGTTGAGTTGAGAGGTTTCATGAGGCAGCTAGTTTAGAAACATTTGAAGTGGGGTAGTTGTGCCTCAGCCTTAATTGCAAGCGGAAAGAAAAGCATGTTTAAAACAACAATCTCCTCTTTTCTCTGGGTCCCAGTGAGCAAAAGGGAGGCTTTAAAGAAGACTTTGTTGCAGAATTTCCACTCCCAGCACTGAAGGATTATAGCCCCACTTTTTTTTTTTTTTTCGTTCCACTATGAGAGAAAGGCAAGTTCACTGTAAGTTGAAAAGCAAACAACCAGGCTAGGAATTTCTATGTACAAAGCAGATGGGCACACATGGCCCTTTTTGGGATACTTGGGCAGGTCTCCTTAACCACAGCTTGTTTTGCACTGCATATCACTCCATGCGGGCCATTGTTGCTGCGCACCTGTCTGTAATTTTGGAGGTTCATCTACCTCCAGCAAACTATATTTAAAAACTCAGTGCTGATTAGAGGAAAAAAAAAAAAGTTCAGGGGAAGGGATTTCCTAGTTCACAAATAAGAATGTGCAGTGGAGCACTCACTAAGTAAACAGAAAACATGGGCAGCTGAGAGAAATCAATTTAGCTGAACAAACAATGTTCCATGTAATGAACTACTAATTATCCTTTTATGCCATGTCAGTCTGAGTGATTATAGAGCTGTGCAGTTTAATTTGACGTTTGAGCATTGCCTTGCTCCATTAGCCTCATATAAAGCTACGACACGTTGAGAGGAATTAAAAAAAAATGGTGGTGGGTTGAGGGGGAAGGGGGCTGTACTTATCCAGAACTAAGTAAGCACCTGTAGCAGTCATGGGGGAAAGAGATGCTTCTTTTTTCTTCTTTCGGGTTTTTAAATTCTTGATTGTGGTGAAAGGGGAAGCACTTGGGAGACACGAAGGAGCATGTCTGATGCTCATGGAAAACTCCTTCAGTGTGTTGATAATGTCCCAGATCTTTAAAGCCTGCATTAAACTATTATCAAGGGCTAGAATAAATAAATTGCATAGATCAGACACACATACAGATCAAGGGGAAAGTGGATGGTAAACAATACAGTGTGGGAGCAAATATCTTATCCTGGATACTTTCTTTTTACTGGCGATTTGCGCACAGTAGGTAAATCAAATCCCTAGGTGCTTGGGAAATCTCATGGTTAATCTAGGACTGAAGGACATGTATTATAAATACTGCTTTATTACCATACTGTTTGTCCAACTACCTGTACTGATAACAGGATTAGAGGGAATTAACATATGGAGAAAGCTGAAGACAGTTTGTTGGGATATATATTATGGCTATTAACTCTAGGAGTACCAGTGCAATACCTATAGTCTGATATAGAGCTACATATTTTGGACTAGATTTTTGTTTCACAGAAGGTAAGTCAAGCTCCACACCAAAGTTCTAGGGGAAATTTCCATGGGAAAGGTGCAGATACAGGGAGGACCACACCCCATGTCTAGGTAATACACCAATATATGGAACAGTGTCATGAGGGATAAGTATGACCCAAGGGTCCAATGATAGTATTTATGGGGTTGCATTCATTTAAGCACAAATTGAAAAGCAAATGTTTAAAAACCATTTGGTGTAACTACCTGACACTTCTGATATGCACACCGCTGACATATGTGCCATGACGTCCTCCAGGCTCACTCTTCTCACACTGTGAACCTAGGTGAGAACTCCCAAGTTGGGATAATATTTAAAGAAATGCCATTTCAAAATATCTGTTTGTTTGTTGTTTTTTTTTTTAAATCTCAAAGAGAATGAGGAGCAACGTGAATGGAAAAAGAAGGAAGAAAAAGGAAAGTAAAAAGCCTCCCTAAAACTGGGAAACTCAAAGATCAGTCAACTATTTTGGCTCAGACGCAACTCATACAAGGCCAGATCCTTGGCAGGGGCAAGCTGATTTCAATGAAGAATCTCTCTTTTGTCAGCTAAGGATTGGGTCTGAACAGGTGTGCAGAGGACGCGGTGGCCCCTCTCTTGCACTTGCTGTTGACGCACAGTCTGCTTCTTTTGGCCATCATCTAGGCTGTCCTCAGAGCCTCCACCCTGTCCCCCTTTCTTTTGTTTGGTTTTTTTTTAGGTATGTTGAGAAATATCACTTTGACAACCCTAAAGACTGAGGGATTTTTATCCACCACAGAAGTATCGCAGAAGTGGAAATTATCCTGACGCTGCATTGCTGAAAGGCTGCAGCCCTGATGCCGTTCAGTGTGGGCGTGTGCTGGTGTTTGAAGACCTCTCTGCTGCCCATGCCACAGCCCTCAGCCTGCTTGTTTGGGGTTTTTACATAGGACTCGGCCACCTACCAGGTGATGCTGGTTTTTTGCTTGTTTTTTTTTGTTTTGTTTTGTTTTTGGTGATTATCCCATTGGTCTGGATTGAAGCTGAGCTGAATTTCAGCTCTGCTTCAAGGCATGACACGAGCTGCAGGCTCTTACCCCAGGGCTGAACTGGCCCCTCTGTTCCTTCCTAATGCGCGTTAGACACATTGAGGCCTTTCTCCGCTGTGCATTTGTAACTCCCATTGACGCTAATGGGTGTGACATGTGTCTATCCAGCAGAGAATAGACCGCATTGACTACAGCAGTTTCCCGGCCTTGAGCAATGCTCGTCACTTGATTAAGCCAAACTAATGAGGCACGACTGGGGCCAATGGGAATGTGTGGGACTCAGGCGTTGCAAATACTGGTAGAAACCCACAGCTTTTACTGGGGGCTGGGTTTTGTTTTGCCAGGCAAAGATGCAGGATGCCACAGGATGGTGCACAGTAACGGGTGCTGTCATGGAAATGAACGGTGTGGAGAGGGTTCACCATCGCTGATGACAGCACCCCGAATTTCCCTCTTCCAGCGGTAATTACATGTGAGAGTGTCTTGTGTGCTCAGCGGGGTTTAAAGCTAGGTCTGGTCTTGGCTCTAGCTCAGTGTCTTTCTACACCAGATCCTGAAGTTGGCCCTGTGGCTCTTTCTCTGGGGCATCCGTACGGGTGTGGTTTTGGCTCTTTAGCAGGCAGCCTCTAGGTGGCTAAGGCAGGCAGCATCCTTTTCACCAACATCAAACACCATCAGTTTGGGAAATCAGAAAGGTGGGGAAAAAGCAGAAACCCTGCAGTGAGTGTTTCTTGCAGGTTGCCCACTCTGTAAGAAGAGGAGCCATCGGAAGCACGGCTCCTCTGCTGTGTGCTCACCCTCCAGTGCGTTGCTTGCCACCGCATCTGAGTGCAGAGCACCCACTGTACTCGGGAGGAGCTGGAGGAGTGTGCAGGGCTGGAGCCCCTTTTGCTTTGCCTGGGCCCAAATCATCCAAACTGGGCCAGATGCAAGAACACAAACTTAAGGTATGTGCTTGGGATCTCAATCTAAGTCTGAGCGTGACTGTGCTTGCAGAGAAACAGGTCGGGAGGAAAATCAGGATTTAGGAAGAGGCTGACACCTAACAAACAGAGAGCATGGACATGGCCCCTGTGAACAGGCGTGTACCCCGTATGGACATGAGATGGTGCTTGCTGAACTGAGGCCAGGAACCCCAGCCTTTCTGCAAAACACAGCGTCATCCTGAACCACTGTGTTAATGCGAGGGCACAACCTAGTAGTCCAGTGCCAGACTACAAAGGCAGATAGGTCAGATGTAGATCTTGAGAGAAAACAGCATTAAAAAAAACCCTAAGTTCTATTTTAAGGCTTGCTGATTTGAAGAGCCTGGTTGAGAAGTTGCCTGTACTTTCCCCTGTACTTTACCTGCTGGTACATTCCAGGTCAGAGGAGGTTTGTATTTTTGTCATATTGCAATACTTGCCTTTATGTAAGTGCTGCTAAGAATAAAATTAGCAGTGGGAGAAAAACATCAGTTTGATATCTAAATTTGGAAAACTTGATGAATAAATCTATTAACTTCGTTGCGGAGAGGGAAAAGAATAGCAACCCTTTGTTTAAAGAAAAGATAAAATAAATATAAAATAAAAGCTGATTGGTTGCTCTGGTTTTCTGAGGTAGGTTTTTTAGTGTTCTCTTGTCCCTTCAGAGGATTAATATTAATTAACTCTGATTTGCAGGACTCTGGCTTGAGAAGATATGGTCAGTTGGATCTGAGAGGCTTTGTCATGATTATCAAACGCTTTCAGCATTTGCAAAGGGAGAGAGCAAAGGGGGAAGGAGGGTTCGTCTGCTTGAGTAGGGGTCCTCCCAAAAAGCAGGCTCCTGCCAGGTGTTCAGCATCACCTCTGTCCTCGCTGGCATGGTCACAGTGGGCAGCCCCCTGTCCTAGGGCACTAATTAATCAGCAGGGAGGCTGTGACGGGAAGCAGTACAGGGCTCTCCAAGGTTTGGCAGAGAGACTCCAAGCTTAAAACTGCCCCAAGCACCTCCAGTCTCCTCCCGTCCCTGCATCCTGAGAGAGAGAGACTGTGTGAGACTGTGTGCTCTGGTCAAACCCCATGGTGATCAGAGTATACATGAGAGTCTTCCAGCTTTGCCCAGAGTTGTAGAGGACATTGCCATCTGCACCTTGCAAGGCAGATGCCTCCTTCTGCCTGCCCCAAAGTTTAGCACAAGGTAGTATAGTCCTCATCACAGACCGTAGCATTTTATGGCAAGCACAGTCTTCCTTTGCCCAGCATCTCTGGCAGCTGTGCCTGCCACTTTTCTTAGCATGTTCAGAACAGGTCACTTTTACTTTTATTGGTAAATCAGAGATTATTTATTAAGCAATTGAGGTTGAAAGCAAGAGGTTAGAAATGAAAAAAATTATTAGTCAGATACTAGACTAGTATAGTCCTGGTTTATCCTAAAGGTGGATAACTTCCTAGTCATCTCATCTGTTTTTCTCTTGAGGTCCCTTATATTTGTTCCAGCTGTTAGAGATGTAGTTCAGCATTCAAGTTCTGCAGAGATGCTGCCTTCAATCTATTCCTTCTTTGTCTCAACCTAATTCTCCCCTCTAAATCTTTTGGAGTATGACGCTGGCATATGAATGTGAATGTCCTGTTTAGTTCTTCTTCCCAAGTGGCAGCCTTGGGTGCTTAACGACCATTTCCCTCTCCTGTTTCATACTAAATTGGCTGGGCATGGAGGAGAAGCAGAGCATAAACTAAGTAAATACTGCTTATGTTCTTCCTGTAGTTGCTCTTTGGACACCTACGGGTCATTAATTCCTTTGTTCCCAGCCAACCTGCCAGCTGGCAGCTCTCCTGCCCAGTTTGAGCCGTTCCCTTCGTGTGGGCTGCTGACCCGCTCTCACTGAGCCACACTACAGGACATGTTCAGGAGGGATCAGGACTCTTGGGATGTTACTAGCTTTCTGCTGAGACTAGAAGTGACAGAAGTGATACAGTCATAATACAGATAACCAGGAGCTCTGTCTCTTTTTCCATTCCACCCTCCACATATTGGCAGTGTTAAATGAAAGAGTGATATTGTTACTTTGGTGGGGGCATCGGGCCATGCTAACAGGTGGATGCCACTGCTGAAGAGAGGCTAAGAGCTACGCTGTGACTATAGATCCATCGCACAAAAGCCCAAAGATGTTACTGCAGCCTCCAAGAAACAGCCTCTGATGATGGAAAGAAAATCAGCATCATCTCATGACACTGCTGTTCCTGTAGGTTGTGAATTTAAAAGAAGGCAGGCTGAGGAACGGAGCATGGAAATCCCTGCTGATCAGGAGCAAGACTATTTTTCTCCTGTGAGAACATTTGCTCAGCTTTTTGATTTCCAGTGTTTCCAGTTGCCATATCAACCTGAGAAATTTGCCTAGCAATTGACAGCATATTTTTCAACAGAAGGTTTAAAAATTTAGTTGCATCAGCTCCAACATCTGATTGCCAGGATTTCACTTTATCTTATTTTATTTTTCTCTTAGCACTTGTTTTCCAAGCCATCCTAGAAAATTACCAAGGATCCTCACCCTTCCTTTGACCAGGTGAATCTCAGGTTCAGCAATCCCTGTGTAGAAGTTGGGTGCCAGGTCAAAATGCAGCAGACATCAGTAGCAGGGATAAGGCCTGCGGGACACATCCTTCTCTGGTGGCAGGCTGGGAGAGGCCACGAGCATCGACAGAAACACTCTGGCTTAAGCAAAGTGGCAATTTCAGCTTTTATGTTGCTTTGAAGGGCAGGTGCAGGAGGCACAGTGAAGGGCCAGGGAGGTTGCTCCTGGCTTTGCCATTGGATAGTCTGTTGGGTTTTTGGAGACTGCATCTGCCCCCATCTCCCTCCCAGCACCGTCAGGGTGGGAAAGGAGCCTGCACCCATTCACGATGGTTGTCCAGGGCCTCCATGTCCCCCATCTGTCCATCCATGTCCTATCTCCAGCTCATCCGTGGTCATTCATGGGACACTGGTGTAAATGGGGACTGAATCTGCCCCAGTGCAGATGAATCTGGAGGGACTTTTATGTGGTGAATATATTGTTTGGTTTGTTGTGGGCTTGTGGTGTTTTTTCTTTTTCTTTAAAAGGAATAAGAACAGAAAACAAGAAAGTCAAAAAGCCCTGAATCTTTACCTTTTTAAAGTGGAGACACCGCCACAGCAGGACATAATGGCTTACTGTGGTGGTGGTTTGCCTGAGAGCCTGGAGATTTATGTAATGAGAAACACAATTCCTGCAAAGAACATTGTTAAATCTTTTCTAAATTTCAGCTATAAGCCATTTTATTGCTAATAATATGGCTAGATTCTCCTTTTGAAGAATCTGGGAATGTTTGACAAGAGGGGAAAATGGAGAGGACTTGAGGCACCATAATCTGTGTTTTCCATTTACCTTGCTTGAAGCTTGAACAACACATGTGCCACAAATGATTTGTTTATTCCTAAGCACCCCCAAGGAGCCCAGTCTCCATTCTCAGGCATATAATGGCTATTCAAATGAAAGCTTTAATAGATTGTTGCAGATCTGATATCCATGCAGCGAGAGAAAGAGATATGCAAATATTCAAAATTAAACAAACTAGCTCTTGCCCTTTGCCTTTGGAGGTGCAGTCTCAAATCCGGATGGTGTCACCAATGTAATGAGTTTGTTAGACAGCTCTCTGGAGGACTAGTTCTTTTTTTTTGGCTTTTTTTTTTTTCCCCCACTTTGCTTCACAAAGCTCTCGCATTATTTGAAAGTCTGTATTTTCTGTCTGTAGCACTTATGAGTAAGTAGAGCCCCAACAGAGGCTGAAATCCATGATGTGTTCTGATTTGAGACTGAGGAACATTGGTAGGAGAAGCTCCTGCTGTGCTGGTTTGCTCCACGTCTTCTTAAACCAAGGTTCTTAACCTCAGTGCCTTCCCCTGGGCATTTCCCCATACGACAGAAACAATTTTGGAAGAGTGACACATTCAAAAGCTTGCAGAGAGTAGAGTGGTCGTTCAATTCAGGGCTACAGTCTAAACAAAATCTGGTTCTGTCCACAGCACAAGACAAATTAGGGGCTTTGCTGTTCTTAACGCAGCCCCTGTTCCTCTTTCTCTCCCTGTAATATGTGTGGGAGCTGGGCCCAAAAACCACTTAAAAAATGTAAAAATAACATGTCATCCACCTAACCATTGAAACTGTGCCAGCACTACTGTGTGCATTGAAGAGCAGGGAAAAATAATAATTTTACATCAGAAACACCATAAAAGTTTTCAGTGTCTTCTAGGCTCTTGTAAAACTGCTATTATCTTGTCCAACCCCCAAGGCTTTTCGCTCAATTATCAATTATGCTGTGTAGATTTCAAAAAAGGACGTGTCTGAAACACAGGCCACGTGGCAGATCACACAAACAGCAGCAATAGCGTGGCTGTGCCTGGTCGGCAGGAGGTCCACATGCACCTTGGCTCTGACGTAGGCTCCTGGCTCAGGGGCAGAAATCCTCAGAGCATCCCTGTACCTCTGTTGCCCTCCTATCTTCTATGCTCTGTTCACAAGGGCTTTGAAGCGAGGATTGCCTCTTGTTCCATCCTTACTGCTGATCAACCAAACGTTCCCAGCAATGATGGGTGGGACTCAACCTAACATATCTCCAGATATCTGCAAACATCTAGAAAACCCCTGAGCTGTAGTATGAGCAATTAGAAATGAAGAGAGAGCCCAATGCTTGGCAGGAAGTATGAGGAGGACCTTGCTTCAGTTGGGATATGTGAACAGTCTTCTGGCTGTAATAGGGACCAGAGTGTGTTGGAAGTAATGTGGGAAGGTGGGTTTGCATCTCAGAGGCTTGATGCTTTGCTTCATTAACATTAGCCAAGGCTGGGCACCTTAGGGTTTGGGGGGTGGAGGATCTGATGAGGGCAGATGAAGAAGAGGACTTCAGAAAATAAACTCTCAACTTTAATTTAGCTAGTCGTTTATTTCAGAACCAAGGAGGGAAATGCCCAATAGCCCAAATGGTAGGGAAAAGATCTTCCCATACGAGTGTGAACAGTACCATACAGAAATGTTCCTTAAAGCTGTATTTTGTGAGAGCGCTTGGAGCCATAGCCAAATCCCATATTTGAATGTGGCTAGACAGTTGGTTTTTACTTGGAATTAAAGGTGATCTCTGAAAACCACAGCCATGTTTAAACACGAACTGGGCCGTTAGCTTCTTATGGGCTGTGGTTACCAAAAAACTGTCTGACTCACAGTGGGAGAGGATTGGGTTGGAACATTCCCATGCAATCCTCCCCGCTTTCCACAGGTGCCCAGCCTGTTCCTAGAGATCCTGGACAGCTGGTACTCCCATATACTTCCCTTGACACTTGCAGGTCGTTAGTATTTCTGAAAGACTGCCTTAAGGGCTTTAAACGAGAGGTGTTTCTTTTGGCCTGTCAGTAGCATAAATGAGAAGAAAATGGACTTCTCCAAAGTTTTTCCAAAATGCATGCCCAATTCAAATAGATTTCTCCAGTTTCATTGCAAGTATGAGTTCCAGATCACAGCTAAGTCTAGCACAGACTGCCCTAATACCATCACCAACCGCATCATTTCTGCATCAAGCCCTTGCTAAGCTCTGTACAGAAGCAGATTTATATAGGAATTTTCTAATTAAGCATTTTTCTAATTCAAAAATATTAATTGAAAACTGACACATCTTGTGGGAAGCTCTTGGTTTTGGCATATCTCATTTTTAGTTTAAAACATTTTTGATTTGGTCAGCATTTTATAATAAAATATATTATTTTTCAAATAGAAACACATGATTCTATAGGAAAAATATATTAAGCAAAAAATAATATTTAGGTATGAAATAATGCCAAAATGTTTTATTAAGATTCAAGCAGCATCTAACCATTTTTTTGTTTCTTTTAGACTACCAGTTTTCAGAAATTGAAACTGCCATTTCTGGTCGTATTTAAGACTGGGGAGAAAATGTGAAATTCTGAAATCTTTGCAACACTGGAAAACAATTTTCCACCAAGCTCTCCTCAGATGAGATTGCAGAAATTCTTCTGTTTTCTCCTTCTTCCCCAGCTCTGTTACCATGCAATTCTGTTCATGCTGTTCTCCAAGACAAAATCTGAGCCAGGCTGAGATTTGTACTGAAGGTGAGTGCCTGCCTTTCTTTTTTTTTCTTTCTTTAAATAAAACAATTTCCTAAGGCATTGAAATGGGGCTGATAAAAAGCAGCTTTTAAAATTCATTTTAGTAAATAGTTTGAAACCAGACCATAAAGTCTCATAACTGTAGGTTTGCCCTTAATTGTACCTCACTGACAGCCCATTTTCCTTCTCCCCTGCAACCAGTCTCCTTTTTCTTTAAGAGCAAAACATATTGTAGGCTACTTTTGAAAGATTTGTGGGGTTTTCACAAACTGAACAAGATCTGTGGGTAAACAGTGTCACCTAGTGGGTACAGGGCACCAGTTTTCCCAAACTGTGCAAGAAGTTTGGCTGGGTGGTTTTTCCATTTTGTCCTAGAAAAATATTATTTCAAATTGGAAAGAGCCCTGTACTGAGAAATGGGATGATTTCCAAATCGCTGCAGAACTAAAGATGCATGATGCCGTGGCCAGCACTGAGCTGGGATATAGAAGTCATGTGCGTGGGCACGAATCCAGTCAACAGCAGCAGATACAAAAGGGGAAAACCGATTCTCCAGCTCAGTGCCTGAATAGTGAAAGGTTAAAGCAGCTCAATGTGAAATAATTACTTCCTGGTTGTGTACAGGTGTACTGGGCTCCCCATCATCTTCTACACCATCAGCTGCCCCTCTCCTGGCACAGAAACCAAGAGAATGTCAGTAGGTGCCTTTGCCATGTGGGTCAGCTGAGGCTCCTGAGCAGTAAGTCAAAAACTTGCAAAGTACTTGGGGTGAGAGATTTTGGCAGAGAGTATCTGAATGCTAGAGAAAGAGTATAAGCTCCATGGAACAATCTCTCATCCGGAGAGGGTGGGATGATGACTTTGGGGATGTGGTGGTAGGTATCTATGAGAAAAGCTGCCTAGACAGAGCAGGAGATACGATAAGGTTTGAAGAACCTTCTGAGTTGGAAGTAACAGGTTGGAAATTCAGGGCATGATAGCCTCAATCCAAGGGTAAAATGCTCCAGAAGGGAGAATATGCTCCTGAAAACTAAACTGAGACTGGATATCCTGAAGACCACTTACAGTACTTAGGTTTCTGCTTTCTAACTAACTTGGGTGTCAGGATCCCTTGGAGTCAAGCTGAATTTGAACTAGAGCACTGGAGGAAGAAATTAATATAAACAGAATTGAACCAAGATTTTCATGGAGAACAGTTCTTCAGGCTCTTAGAAAATCTTTGCAGGGAGGGGGGGGAATGTAGAATTCAAGCAACAAAGGTGAGAATTCAGGTAACTCAGTTTCCACATAAAACAAATATGGGCATTCAGCTGACTTTGTGCAAGGTGGGTGGGAAAGTGGTTTTGTGATCCCCTCTCACTAACGCTCTCTTCTTCCTCCTTCTGTAAGGCCATCACTGCAGTTTCTGAGCAGATCCTGGGAGCAGGGTTGGACATCTCAACTCTGTAGTTACAATTGCATTTGTTTTTTCTGAAAATTCCTCTAATATCCCTAGTCCTTTCCTCACACCTTAATGTAGCTGCTTCCCCCACAGCTCCTCTTGATAGGGCAGCGAGGGCAACAGCACTGAGGAGCAGGGGAGACAGTGAGGACCTTGTCAGTGGGAGCAGGGAGTTCATCCTGCTTCGTATATTTGGGCAGGATGGTTCTCTGCTATCACCCAGTGCAGGCAGATATGGTCCCTTGGCTGCTGCTGGATGATAGGATCATAAGATAATTCAGGTGCGAAAGGATTTGGGGAGGTTTCCAGTCCAACATCCTGCTCATAACAGGGTCATCTGAGACCAGGGCAGGCTGTTCAGCCCAAACCTCAGAGGATGGAGAGAGACTTCACAGCCTCTCTGGGGAACCTGTTCCAAAGCTTGACTGTCATCATGGTGATATAGTTTTGCCTTGTATCTAGTCAGAACCACTTTTCTTCCAGTTTATATCTGTTGTCTCTTATGCATGTCTACCGTGTGCATGTCTACCATGCACTCCTGGGCTGCTTTCTCTTGATGAGGTCTGTGGGTTTGCTGTCTTGGTCAACTACTCTGCCTATAATAAACCTGAAGGACATCAAAAGCGTGGTTCCAGAGGTGACTCTTCCCTGTCCAAGAGGCAGCAGGTGAGAAAATGTGAAAATGCCTATCTGAAAGCTCAGCAGCTGGCCTGCAGGATATTATCAGCTTCTTCTTAACATAGAGACCAGTCATGAAGAAGAGGAAGATCATGTGAGGTGGTGAGGAAGAGAAAGATGAAAAAGGATATGACCCACCTGACCTGCAGTCCGTGTATCTTTGGCCTCCAGCATGCTGGCTGTGCGAGCACTCTCAGACTGAACATTTAGACTCAGATCTTACATTGACATGTATTCGGTCAAAGCAGTAACACAAAGTATTTTGAAGAATGTATAATCAAAATGATAAATATCTAATTTTCATAGTTCAGGAAACCTGAACTCTAGCACTTAATTACCTTCCAAATGAAAGGAAAATACTGATTGATTTTTATGGCAGGTTGTTCTGCTAAGTTTGTGTTTGGCCTCTGTTTTCTTCATTTTTACCATGTATCAAATGGATGGTCTGTCATTCTTCTCCAAAAGGGTGAAAGTGGTTATCGTGAAAAGCCCAGGGAGCTCTGTATACAGGCAAGCTCAAATATGCTGCAAGTCAGGACAATTTCTCACCTGAGTATACACTCTGTTTCCAAAACAAACACTGGCATAACTGTATTTGCTTTGTTTGGTGCAGTCTTCCTTCAAACTATTTCATTTTTCTTTTTTGTACTAGTCTTTATGGACCAGTTCCCACTGATCAAATAAGTGGAAGGAACGATCTTCTACTGGTCCTCACCGTGGGCAGTGGCTGGCATGGACTTAGTCACGTCACTTTGATTACTCTGTGCCTCAGTTTACTCCTCCATTAATGTAAGTAAGTTCTACACTGACTTTCCACAGAACTTTTATTCTTGGGACCTCAGAGCTCTTTTCTTAACTATCCTCTCTCAGATAGTCAAATCAGATGCTTTTCATTTTTCCCTTCTCAAAGAGAAGGTGATACTAATTCCTTTGCTCATTAAAAGTGTACATGGGGAAGAATTCTGTTGAGTTCAGTGATACTATGAGACGTAAAAGCAGCATGTGAGGTCAGAATCTTCCCACTTGAGTTGCAAGTGCAAAAAAAGCCTGAATGGATCAAGGATCCCACTCCTGGGAACAATAGAAGGAAGAAATAGAAGTAGCACCTGGAAAATGTTGCTCTCATCAAGCAAAGCCTCCTTCCCTGCAAACGTCTGCTAACTCTAATATTAAATAAATACAAATTCACCTATTCTGTAGAATCCTCTTTTGCTTCTTTACAGAAACAGTCGTAGTGAAGACTGGGCTTTTTTTTTAACAATAATTTTGAAAAGTCACTCATTCCACCAGGATATCATAATTTCTTCAGCCAAGAACATATAGTCTGTAGTCTGAGGAGGGCTGGCATATCTCTGCAATGGTGTGTAATGATACCAAACATCTTAACATTCCCAGCCTGGATCCATCCCTCCTATCAGCAAACCCATTGGATGCCCTTGCCTGGCCTTCTGGCTGCACGTGCCCCCGTATCCATGTGCTCTAATGGCACCATGCTGAGCCCAGGGTGGGCTGCCAAGTCCCCTGGGGACACAGGTACCGCATAAAGAGAGGTTTTGCCAGGCAGCCTGCCTAAAGCTGAGGGTGCTGTTGCCTGCGTACAAAATTCCCTTCCCTCTGCGACAGCAGTACACGCGAGTGCTCTTAAGCCCCGTTTGGACCTGTTTATACACACACATGCCAAATGGTGGGAGAAGATGACTGTGCAGGCAAACATCGTTGCCAAAAAGGCAAATCGCATTGCTTAGGTAGATGAGGAACCTCTGGCAGCTGGGAAAGGATATAAAAATATAATCACACTAACATCCATCTTTCAGGCTGTCTGGGCAAATGAAGAACGAGGGCAAGCAGCAAGCTGAGGAAATGGGCTGGTCGTGAAACGCTCTGTGTGTGTGTGTGCATGCACAAACATAACAGCTGGTTTGGCAATTTTCCATTCCTGTTGTCTTTTAATGTTATATTAGGCTTCAGAGTCAACAAAAGTATTGACTGAAATGGTCTTTTTTAATTCTAAAGCAATATTTCTAGACAACATATTCTATTTCTGAGTTGCAAAGAGAACTTAGAAAACCTTCACTTTGCTTGCTTTTAAGGACTCCCTTGCTTTAAAAGGTTAAACTCTCCCACTTTGTTGATTTGCTGTTTTCAGTATCCATTGGCTGTCTCCAGTAGTTCTGATCTTATATTCTGGAGGAAAACAAGCCTTTTCTAACCAGCCCTATGAATGTGGTCCATGGAGGACATCTGTTGACCCCAGCTCCAGTAATATGGTCCATGACATAGTGGGAAGGCAAAGCTACAACACAATATGTCAGCTTTAAGAAGGGGTGGAAGAAAATCTTATAAGTGTGTATCCTCTGCCTGAAGATTAAAAATGCAGCAGCTAGTGCTCTAGTAAGGGAGGCCATCTTTTATGCATTTAAATGATCAGCACACAAGAAAAGCAAAACACGAGGCTTGCAAGCTGTCTGCATCCCATCCTTCAAGGTAGCCTCATCCAGTGAGTAGTTACATTCCCAAATACTGGGGAAATTTGAGGAGCTAATCATTTCCTGTGACTCAAAAGCAAAACAGCAAAGCAAAAACAAAACAAAAAACACCCAGCGTGTTTCTGAAGCTCCCTGTTTGAATGTGCTCAGCGTGCTTAGGATTATTTTATTTATAAACTGTTTCTCAGGGTGATTCGGCTTAGGGCATCAGGTAGTGTGAGGCTTGAGGACTTCAACAAATTAGAAGGGAAAACCTGGAGCAACAATGAAAGACTCCACGTTTCCTTGGCTTCCCTCCCAGCTGCCCATTCAAATTTTCCAGGAGTGCTATGAAATAAGGTTTTTATCTCCATCACCTGTTCACATCCAATCCTGGGGCAAGTTGTGCCTTTCCATGAGAAAACATCTGGGAGCTGTCTCTGAAACAGGGGCTGTTCAGTAGCATCTCCAAAATGTTAGCAGATCTCAGGTCATTTTCACTTGAAGCAGCCATGTGACAACCCACCATTGCCTCTGGTGTTAGTGGTTTAAGGCTGACTGGGTGTAGACAGTAATTTGCCCTCTTGTTCCTTGGGGCAGGCTACCAGGGTAGGACATTAATAAAGAAACCAGGAGGAGGTGGCACCATTTCTGTACATGTAGGACTTCAGTCTCCAATGGTTTCATTCCAGCACCTTTCCTCACAGTAAATGCAGTGGAGATTCTTGTTCATGTTCTAAAGGCAGCACTAAACAGGAACATTTTAAGCTAAGAATATTTTCCTAGCTCCTGGAAAGGGTTAGACACACAGCCCTGAGGTGGGCAATGCAGCCGTGTTCAGCTTGTCTTGGATTTCTTTATATGAGACAAGGGATGATTCATAAAAGAAAATGTGGAGGCCACACAGGTTGTCAATCTCTAGTCTAACCCGGTGTAATGACTGAGGTTTTGCAGGCGAGCTGCAGCTAAGGGAAAAAATAACAGATCATGGGTCACATCTATCCCTGATGCAACTCCACCATTTTCAGTAAGAGTGAACCTGGTCCCGTGTTCCTCACTCATAAAATAAGCGAGATCCCTCCTGCAGCAGAATCAATTGGAAAAGGGAGAAGGGAAAAAAAAATGCTTCTTTCTAATACACATTAAAAACAATCACTTTCTGTTGCACAATGGGGCAGGGAAAACCAGTCCTACTAGGCACCAGAGCACAATTTCCTCGGCATGCCATAGGAGGGAAAAAAATTGTCGTAACCAAGAGGTCTCTTTTATCTCTGCTCAGTTCTAAACGATACAGAAAGAGGGGAAAGCACATCTAGATATCTATATATCTCTCTATATATCTACATTGATACATAGATGTGCTTTCCCCTCTTCCTTGTATCTATAATCTATATCTGTATCTATATATATAGATAGCTATATATCTATCTAGATAGATATATTTGTGCGTCCTAGGTTGATTATGTCACCAGATCTGGAGGTATTTAGGAGGAATTTTGCACAAACACAGTGTGATTTAGAAAAAAAAAGATTATATTCCTTCTGTTGATTAAACTTGTTTAAAAATAGTAAAATATATCTGGTTTAAATGCCTGCTAGAGTTTTCACTGCTGCATGGTGTTTTCTGTCTCAGCTTTTTCTTCCCATTTGGCAGGTCTGTTGTGTACATGAGCTCTACGGGAATGCAGAAAAGCCGCCTGAGGGAGAAAATTGCTAATCACTAAAAATTACTAATCATTCTTTCACGCTAAACATATCCCACTGAGAGGTTTTTAGTTACACAAAGGTGATTTTTTTTTTTCTTTTCCCTTTTCCCTCTTTCCTCCAGCTGATGATACAGAGGTGCAAAATGCAGGCTATCACACCCTACTATGCATTAGCTGCGGCATTTTCACGTGATAAGATCTAGGTCTGAGTCCAAAATAAAAGCACAATAGCCTGAAAATCTCCTCATGCACACCACTAGCACTTCACAACCAAAACGGCAGGAAAAACAATTCAGACAGTTATAGAATAATCTTTTGGAGGTTATTTGTATTCCAGCAGTGGTGAGGTCCCCTTGCTAAGATTGTGGCCCCTGTGCAGATGCCCCCCAAACAGATGAGGCAGAAGGTTGGAAGAAAAAGATAACAATTTGATCTTCAATTCTTACAGCTAGGAAACTCAAAGTGCTTTTCTCAAGGTCACTTGGGACCTCTCTAGTGGAAGTGGAGGCTAGACCCACTTCTGCTGAGTCCCAGAGTCCTAAGCAGAGGAGCCTGCTGCCTCCCAGCTCCCCTCTCCCAGCACCTCTCCCTTGCTCTTAGAAAGGCCTTTGCTGACACATCCCAGGAATGCAGAGCTGTTCTTCTTCCCATTATACTTCAACAAATCCATTCATACCTAAAACTGCTCATTTGTCTTTGCTAACGATGCTCAAAACGTTTCACTGGCTGAAGTTCCTCTTGCCTTGGTGGGTAGCAGCGGGTGGGTGGCAGGCAAGCAGCTCAGGGCTGATGTACGGCTCTTTCTGCACAAGGGCATCCCAGTCCAGCAGCCCTGTGCTGTGGCCTCCTTCGTGCGATGTGTCCAGCCGAGTGAGCTGTATAGAAATTGCGACAGCTGACAGCAGCGTTTCCTGGGGAGTTTCCAGAGAAATATCCCTTCCGGGGCTAACAACTGGGAAACTGACTGAAACCGGGGTCAAGCAGTTCGCCATAAAGGAAAAAAATGAGTGGCATCCCTACCTGTATTTAATTATGCCATTAATGTATATTTTTTAAAAAATAAGAATCAGGCTGTATACCTTTGCTCACTCTATTCCACTTTAGACCTCAGAGCACAGCTAAGCACCTTCTGCTGACGAGAAGGCGGCATATTTTGTTATTCCTTCAGCCTCTTTGGAAAATGCTTGGAGTCTTGGATTTCCCAGCCCGTATGGAGCAGCTGGGGTTTCATCAGGCTCAGCTGCTATGCCACAGCCCCGCAGGTACCTCCTCCCACTGCTGCAGCATTCCTTTTTCCCACTTGAGCAGAAAGAAAATGAAGGTGACAAAATTACCTTGTTTTCAGTCCATCATCAACAATTTTATTGTGACATGGTTATGGATGCTTCACCACTGAAGAGGGCTTGTTTAATTTATGTTGACACACTGTGGTTTGATTCTCTGGACCAAAATTAGGCCTGCTGTAAGCAAGCTGATCCCAGGTATATAATACTTGGAATAGATTTTTATTTCTGTCCTGTTCCCCTCTGTTTTTTTTCCTGTATCTGCGAACACAGCAGACATCATCTAAACCGAACCAAACAGAAGTGCAATATGTTTCTTATCACTGCTCTAAAATAGTCTGAAAGTCACCTTTTTGTGTCAGTTGTGCCTGTTCAGGTTGCAAAACACAAGACCCTCTCCAGAGCATTTTTACTACACTCATAAAGAAATAATGGAAAACTAAGAATGGTTCCTAGAGAAAGGATACCATGAGGCATAAGCCATGTCTGGCTACAGGTTCACTACTTATCTCTTCCCTGGACAGAACAAAGTAGGACAGCGCACTTAAAATACATCTTTTTTTATAACCAGACTAGCAGCTGCTTTGCTGCAGTGATGAGCAGTGATATTAAAATGCTGTCACTGAGCTTTAGGATTGACATCTTGTGGGAAGCACCTGCAAGGAGCTGGCATGGCTTGGCTCTGCGGCTGCCCTGGGAGCGCTGCCCACACGGGGACCGCAGGAGCGGGAACTGCCACTCGCAGATTGCCTTGGTTTGTGGTTTCTAAGTCACTACGTATTTTGCCTTGAAATATTTTGTCTCTAGAGAAGACACATTGGAATTTTCTGAAGCAGAACATGGCATTACGTAAATTTGATGTTTTGACACACTGATATTTTTAAGCTTGCATAATTCACTGAATTCCACCCAAGTTTGTCGTTTCAATATCTCAGAAACATCATTTGTTGGTCACTTTTAAGCTTCCACAAAAACACTTATTTTTCCCATTGCTCCATTCCCCGGGGTCCCAATGGACTCCACTGGAGCCTCCATGGAGCACCCTGTGCGTGAGAGGCCGGTGATGACAACAGGCTTTCTCAAAAGTCAATATAAGGGCTGTGCTGTAAAGCTGCTGTTTTGTGGCCAAAACATGCCCCTGCCATTATCAACCAGCAAGAGCTCCTGGCATCTGTAGGAGACCGCAGTGTTGCAATGAGGTGGGTTAGTACTAATTACAAAATGTTTATTAAGTCTAAGTAAAATATACTGCAGTTTACTCATTAGCACCCAAAATGGTACATTTAATTTGAGCAATATATTAATACAAATAGGGGATTACAGCTAAGCAGGGTACTTACCTGTCTACAGTTAATTTATAGTTAACTAAGGTGTTCATTTACCCTGGTAAGAGTACACATCCACACAGCAGCTTTGGGAGAGAAGATTTTATCACGCTTCAGAGAAGTGTAGGTGCTGGGTCTTCTCTTGTGTTGTCTGACCTTGTTGACATTAATGTGTTTGCAACAGGAAAAGATACTTTTCCTTTGCCCAGGTAAGGTTAAAATGGCCATTCTCAACCCAGCTGTTCTTCAGTTGACCATCTAATAACTAAAGCACAGTAAAAATACAGTCTATTGTCTCATGTCTTGTATTTGCTGAATCTTTCCTATGTCCATAATCAGGGATGATCCTCAACTAGTTTATAAGAGATTTATTATGAGATCATAGGTTGGTTTCATAAAACACAGGAGTGAATAGACGCTTTTATGACTGGTGAAGCTTAAATGATTAGGAAACACTCTCAGCTCAACACAAAACAGTTATTATAAGCCAAAATAAAAATATTTTCTCAGGGATTTGTGCTGATTGAAATTCACATGTACGTTCATCTGCTAACTCCTTGCTGTGTATTTTACCTAACTACCTGCAAATCAGGTGGAGAACACCTTGAGCTGATTAAGCCTTTTATTTGCTCCATTGCAAATGACTGAGGAAGAAGCAGACCAATAGAAAAAGAGAGTGTTGGGCTTATTAACCCACAGGTGAGGTATCTTCCTGCCTATTAGGATGGTGGAGAGGCTGTAAAAGGAGAGAAAGAGATAGAAGGCATTTTTGCCAGAAGCAAGCATGTGGGAGTAATTTTAGACAAAAGAAGAACTTAGGTAAGAGTTATTGTATGGGATGCTTTAATTCACTTGATTTGAGTAAAAAAAGAAAAAAAGTTGCTATTTGAATTCTAATTCCAATCTGTTCTTCCTTTTTTTTTGGCAATGGTTTTACTTCTCTTGGTCTAAGGCACATTTCTGGAGTGAGCCCTGATTTCTAGGGAGCAGTGAAGCTTTGTTTTGTTCTTTATCATGTAGGAGATAATGCTGTTTCTGGTGGGATAATCTTGGCTGTCTGCTAGATGCCCACCAAGCTGCTCTCTCACTTCCTCTGCTCAACAGGGCAGGGGGAGAACATAAGATGTAAAAAAGCTCATGGGTTGAGATAAAGACAGGAAGATTGCTTGCCAATTAGCATCACTAGCAAAAGAGGAAAAATAACTTTTGGATAAAATTAATTTAATGTATTTCCAATTTAAAAATAGAGAAGGAGAGTGAGAAACAGAAACACCTTCCCCACCCCTTCTTCCCAGATGCAACCTCAATCCTTCGTTCCTGATTCTTCTACCTCCTTCCCCCAGCTGGAACAATGTTCTGTATTTCTGCTTGACTATGTTTGTTGCATGCTCTCTGTAAGCTCATTTTATTGGCTGTTTTTTCTTATTAAGTGTTCATACTAACAGGTATTGCTATGCAGTGAAATCTCATCACAGTGTTCTGGGCTTTTTATATCATCGGTCACTCTGCCCTAACCCTAGATGTATGTGCTGAATAACTACATTGTTCATTTATAATGTCCTTGGCTTTTCTATAGCCTTGTCCCTATGATATTACTTGTGGACACAGTGGGCTGGATTGAAGACAGGGAAGTTAAAAGTGGTGATGTATGCAGCTATGTAACTGTGAGAAGAAATGAATTGATTCCACATACTTCCTTTTCTAACCTGCTGCAAGTTGTTTCATCATGTAGGACATCATGGAGATCTTATATTTGTTACTTAACATACATTGAAAGGTCTGACTTCTCTTTCTTGCTGGCTTTCTGAATGGAAAAAGCTGTTGTTAACATGTCTTGCGTGTCAGAGATCAGGCTGTTCGTGACATCTTATGAAGCTTTGAACGTATATAGTAGTACAGAGGAATGGCGAACTGTTACATTAATGTAGCTGAAGCACAGAAAGTGAAACTATTGACCTTGCTAGCTCTGCATTTGGGGCAAATGTTACTGCAGTGAATAGAGTAACTAGCATTAAACAGAAGTTGTTTTGAATTTTGTTTTGTGTGTTTTGCTCTGGTATAGATAAATGTGAATGCCTGAGAAGGGCTGGGCAAAAGATAGCTGCAATTTTGCAAATGTCAGGAATTTTTTTATTAAAAACTTTATTTTTGGGCAAAGAGGCCAATAATGAAATAGAAGCAAAAATTAGTTCCAGGGGTTTGTAAGTCACTGAAAAAGTCTGTTATTCAGCTTCCTTTTCTGAAATAATACCCTTTTAAATCAACCAAGCAAACAAAAAGCCTTTACTATTGCTCTTGCCTGGCATGGCAGTGGTGTTCCCTGAACAGAACCAGCAGGTATCCAGTAGGTGGTCCAGCACAGCCCTTGACCTTCCTCAGACAAAAGGTCCCATGCATTACACTGGCTGGTTCCTGGAGTATGCAAAAGACGCTGCAAAAACATACGGCAAGAGATATTAATAAGATTGTGTTGAGAGGTATATATGAGCTACAGGGAGAAGCAAAGTGCTCAGGTGCTTTCCATTCTTTTCACCCAAATCCAATATCAAAATCAGCCTTGCAAGGCAGTGTGTGGGAAGATACAGCTTATCAACGGGCTGTTTCTAGGCTCGGTGATGTTATGTGCCTGCCCAAGGCCCTTATTCCATGGATGTGATTCCTGCCCCATAGTTCATTTACATGTCTTTCCACCGCGTGCAGCATCACGTTTGCTTATGCAGTTACAGCCCCAGCAGAGGGTAAAGAAGCTGGGGCAGAGACCTTATCTTGGTTTGGCCAGCCAGCCATGGGCTTGCGTGGCTCGCATCGCTCGGTGCAGCCAAGAAAAACTGCCCTCTGCCTTTTCCACAAAGGAAAGCCCATGCACTCGAGCCCAGTGCTGTTTCCCGGTCCCACACCGAGTCTCTTGAAGCAGCCTCCTTTCACAGCGCTTGCGGGCAGCTTCCTCAGGGTGCCGCGACACGGGGAGCGTTCCGGGGAACCCCACGCCATGGCCATTAGTGCTGCACCGACAGCAGCCTCTGCGGATAACGAGAAGCCCTTCTGCCTCGCTGCTATTAAACTGCTGCCTTTTCACGAGAGGATTCCTGAATTCTTCCTCAAACCTAAACAAAAAAGTGAGCCTTTTATTCGTTTCATCATTATCTAGGGCTGCCACATTCAAATGATTCTCCAGCAGTCCCTTCATTTCCGAGTGCACACGTCGAGAAGGGATTGGAAGCCTTTTGATTAAGAATAAGAGGTGATGACACTACAACCAGTGCAGGGTTGTCATCATTACCGTGTACCTGCACTTCCACAGAGCTCTCGCTCTGGGTTGCCTCTGATATAAAGCTGCTGTACTCTGTGCCCTAATTGAATGGAACTATTTTATAAACACACATTCCCTGAATCCCAGAAAAGATCCTTTTAGAGGGGAAGATATGGGGAGGGTGGCCGGGAGGTGGGGAGCTAGATGGGCTCAGTTCCTGGCAGACCAATTTTGTCTGTGAGAGAGATTTCTTTGTTCCCTGCAAAACTGCTTGTCGTCTACAAGCAGATATCATGGGGGCTTTTTTCCCTACAAGTCAAATGAATGATCTGACCACCCACTTTTAATCCTGTGATTTTCTGCTTTGGCCTGGATTACAAGTCACCTATGGCCACCTTTAGTGCGTAGCAGGCTGCAAGTTTACACAAGACACTGGAGGGAAAACATCCATTCCTCCCTGGCCCCATTTGTTGACTGTTCGTGTCTGATAATTTAACTGTTTGACTTGGTCACAGTAACGACCTTTTGGTAGCAACACAGGGAACAAACCTGCTTCTACCCACCAGGATGCTCTCATCTCCCTCATGAGAGTGTATTCATGCATGCGTCCTAAATCCACACCTCTTATCACAGGACCAACGCTCTGCAGATGACTTGTTAAGCAGCACCCCTATTTTCAAGCACTCTGTGCTCACACTCCGGAATCTCTACTGGTGTTTTACTGTTTTCCAGGTTAACTTTTAAGTGCTGATTTTGACCCATATTTCTGTCCTGGCTATTTCTCTGTTCCCATGCAATATAACTGCAGCTGTAGTGGATAGAAGTGCTGTGCCTGAACCTCAAAGGGTGCAGGAGGTGTGCTGGGCCAGTGCCTTCTTGGAAACTGGTCCCCCAGTTGCAGTTCAACAGTTAAACTAATCCTCTGCTATCTGTGTGTTTAAAGGTGAAAGGCTTTTATTGTTAAACAAGCTTTCCCTGGAGCCTACATTTTAGTAAAAATACTCTAAAACTGCTATATGAAATTGTATTAATAGACAACAAAATTACAGCCAATTCCTGGTACTATTTCAATAGCTATGTATGAAATTTACTGCATAGGGGATGTTAAGTTAAAAGTGGTCAGAGGAGTTACTTTTATCTTGGCTTACATATAGCATTACATTTACACCTGAACACAGGGTGAATTATCATCCAGAGGAGTTGAGAAGGAATCTCTTTTCTCCAGGAATGGCAATTATATTTGATTAGGTACATGGGAGCTTTTTCCTCTTGTGGCCAAGGAGCTGAGGGCAGTGCTTTGAAGACACCCAGCCTCATGATCAAGGTGTAAAGCATAATGACAAATGTGAAGTTCCTGCAGGGTCAGAGTCAGCTACAATAGTTCAGGGGAGAGGGCATCGGACTGGGACTTAAGAGGCTTGACTTGACTGCCCTGTTCTTCCACTGGGCTCCAGGACAAATCACTTCCTTTCTGTGTCACAGTTTCCTTATCTATGAAATGGTGGTAATGAGCCTTTCTTCTTCATTTCTCTTTGTAATCGTTCCAAGAGCTGCAGGTAAAACGTGCTATACAAGCACTTGGTATTACTGTGTTTGATTTGTGGGATTTTTCTGTGTGATAGCCTAACATAAGGAGTTGTTTCAGATTTGCACACATAAGCTCAAGGACTGTGGTGTTTGTCATCCTGCTGTTAACAGCTCTTCCCTGAAATCATTTGGATGTACAGGCAGTACTCTGGTTTTGTTTTTGTTAGGATATCTGCAGCCTGCAATCTTAGTGCAACAGGATTTGCTAGTCAAGCATAGCCCTCGAACAAAAGCACACAGAGGATGTGCCTTTTCAGATGCTCTACTTTGCACAACAAGCCCCCTGTCCTTTTGCCTCTGGTCTCTGCTGGTCCCCTGTTGAGAGGCCTCCATGCCTGTGGTCGCCAACAGTTTGCCAACATGAGGGGAAGGAGGAAAAAGAATCCGCTTGACGTGTAGTAACCTAAGCCTCATTCCAAATGTGTTTGCTTAAGCATTGCTAAGGGTTCCCTCCTTTCCGTCCCCACCACTTCTCCCCTCAACCTGTCTTTGTTTCAAGATGGGAGGAGGCTGCTGGAGGGGTGGGGGGTTTCTGTGGAGGTGCCTGCTGTGATCTGGGCACTCTTTCTTTGACAACGTGTGCAGAGTCTTGGTCACCGTCTCCTCTTGCTAATGAAATACATTGGGATGAAGAGTCCTAATTGTGAGGTGAATTTCAACTGAGTGTCAGAGCAGGCGGGGTGTGCATGATGCTCTTTAGTTTGGGTCACTGGAAGTGATAGATGCAGGAGGATGGTAGATTAGTTCCTGCTGAAACCTGAGAAGCTGCCTGTGTTGGTGAATGTCACCCAGTGCTCTGCAAATGCATTCAGATGAAATCGCTGAAATCTTGGGTTTCAGGCCTAAGTGACCACTACAGGCACTAGCAGTTCCTGCCTGTGGAATAAACATTTGCTGAACACACTTCAGCATAATAACACTTTGTGCAGCAAGCAATCACTCACCACCCTATGCCTCTTCTCGCTGTTGTGACACTCCAAATGCTACCCAAACCACAACTATGTCAATCTCTCCTAGAAGTGTTTTACTAATAAGTTGCTTAACTGCACTTCCCTTGACCAGAAGTACGGGTGCAATATTTGCTTGTTGAATATATTTGAGTTTACTGTGCTGTTTTTCCCCTATCTGCTGCCTGGAGAGCAGGGCACTAATGGGAGATGCAGGACATGCAGCCTTTCCACTAGCATAGTATGCAGACAGTACTTGGTGCTATCAGTGATCTGAAATATAAAATGACTTGTCCAAGGCTGTACATTTTGTCCCCTTCACCTCTCCAGCTCATCTGCTGAACACTGTTGCATTTTGAAGTAGGAGCTGTACAATGCTGATCATTTATCCAGTGCTGTAGGATATGAGCTCTCACTCTAATACAATGAGGCTTTTTTTTTTTCAGTGGTAGAACAATTTTCAGGAGGTCCAGTGGGTGTACCTTTTCTTGACAGAAAACAGCACTTGCAGAGTGAGAACTGGAGCCAAGCCTCTTGGTTCCTGGCCCAGTATGTCATCTGCAATGGGATCTTGTTCTGGGGTTGCAGCTCCATGGTGCTACTATGCATTTACGCAAGAGGACTGCTCTCAGTAAGAGATGAAGGGGTCTGCTTTGTAAAAAATAAACTGCACCTGTAAAACCCTTATAACAAAGTGTGGACAATGGACAATATTATGACTTCAAGATTATGAAGATTACACAAATGGAGAAGTGCTTCTCTTGCATTTCATCAGGCCTTTCTGCAGTATTTAAATCTGGAATCAAATTTCTCCTGTTTTCAAAATTTATAGAACCAACCATAAATTTAGGGACATGGCAACTGGAAATAAGGAAGCATTTGACTTTGACACTAAAATTAATTAAACTGTTATTACATTGATCTCTACAGCATCTGTTCCACTTGTATGCAGAAATGCTAGTGTGCACTACGGGGCCATTTCATACTGGTGGAATTGGATGTTGTGATCAGCCATATGCTGATAAAATTATTCTTTTGTCAGTATGTCTGCCTGGAATTGCTTCAGGAGCTGGAAACATTCAAAGCAACAATGCTCATTGCTGAATGCTTAAGATTGCTGATGTGAAAGGGACTTTTGGTCTAGTTCCATACTCCGCGTACACTTCGTATCTCACATACGGGTTGGCAAGCCTGTTCCTGTGTAAGCATCTAAAAATGGGCTTTTAGAGCACTTGTGTTTTGAGACCAAACTTTGCCTACTGAATGAGGTAGCACTTTTTTGCTAAGTGCATCCAACTCTAGTCCAGTTGAATCTGGTAGTTCTGTTGCCACTTTAGGGGGATTGAGTCAGACCCCAGAGAAGTCAGGGTAGAAGGCAGCTGACATAAAAACCCTGCTGACTGAGCGTGTCAGGTATAGGTGATTAGGTTATTTTGTTGGATGGTCCTTGGTGACCTGTCTGTATTATGCTTGTGCAGCTTATAGATAGATCAGTCACAGGCACCAAATTCCAGCAGAATATAAAAAGTTTGTGTGGCAAACGACAGAGCTGCATTCACGCTTTGCCTTCCTCTATGGTTTGCATCCAGAATTTGCAATGAGTCCCTGTTTCAGTACACACAAAGAATGTGAGATTGGTCAGGTGCTGGGAGGGAAACTGGAAAGAAGAAAAATGAACCAGTCATTGCGGTAGTTTGTAGAGCAGTGACAGAGGAACTGTCTCAGTCTCAAGGTTATCTGCATTCCTCCCAGTGTGGTCAGCATTGCACATAGAGCCCTGTAGGGATTTTAAAAAAAAAAAAAAAGATGATGACATAAGCCAAATCCATCCATGGATAAAGATACCCTGATGATGAGCACAGCCTCATCTGATTGTCTGGGTACTGTCCATATCTGTAATTAGTCCCTAAATATGCACCTGAAACACAGCTGTTAGGAGATTTTTTTTTAGAAAAAGTGGCCATTAAAAAATGGGTATTGTGTTGGAGAATTTTCTTTTCAGTAGTTTCTGTTTACAGTTGAAAGCGATTCTCTTCAAGCCTTGAAAAGGATGTAATTATTTGCTTTTACAATTAAAGCCATAAAAGCAGCTAGCTATTGTTGCATGCTCCTTGAAAACATGCTGTCGCCTTTGATGACTGTGATATTATTAATTATCATCACCGAATTAAAATAAAAATGCCCAAGTAAACACAAACGCCTTCTCTTTAAAGAATTCATATGAATGCTTCTGAGTTTGCCTGTGTGTTGTTGAGCACTTGTCACGGCTGTGCCGTACCCCCACGCACCACTGCCGCACTCTCGCACGCAACATGTGCGGGCGCAACCCGCAGCTCTGAAAAGTTGGTGCTTTGTAACAACTCCGTGAGATGTCACCACGAGGTATTTGTCTGTCAGCAATGGCCAGCTCAGTGATGAGCTGACACAGCTACTCGCTGTATGGGTCACTGGCAAAACAGACAGGTTGAAAAATTTAAGACATTTGTTCCAACTCCCCCCAAATGTCCTGCCTGCTTTGCTCAGCTATCAGCTCAGTTGTCTTGTGCGGGCAAAATAACACATGTTGGCACTTAAAACAAGCTTTTTAAAAATAGCTGGTCAACCCACAGTGGGCATAAATGCTGGTTTATTGGGTTTAGTGGTTTGGTGTTTTTTTTTGGTGTTTTTTTGTGTTTTTTTTTGTCTGGAGGGGAATTTTTTTTGCATTCCTAGGGCTGTTTGCTGCTTCTGGTAGAGTGAAAAGGAAAGGCAGCCCCATCTTCCATGCTGAGCACTGCATGTGTCCACACTTGCACCAGTGCTACCTGATAACTATTTTAAGTTTCTTAACTCTGGCCTCAATTTTTGTGTCCTGTTTTCACAGTTGTACGAAAACCCACATCAGCCCGTGAAGCTGGTTTTAAGTGACAGATACAGCTTTTCTGTCTTCAGAAGTGCAGCTATCTGAACCCACACTGAAATAGGAAATTTGTTTTCCTCAAGCTGTATTTCAGACTTGTCCCTCCTGTGTCCTTTACTCAAGAAGAACTTGTGTTTGGTGGTTTAAAAAAAAAAAAAAAATTAGTGGTAGCGTCCTAGCCCTGTAGATAAGATGTCCGAGAGTTACAATTGTGAGCTATAACAAGCCATAAAAACTAATGCCCAAAGACAGTAATAAGCAAGTACCAAACAAAGATCTATGGTGGAGCTGATGGCTTAAGAAATGGACAGCCCATTCTTGTTACACCACAAGGAAAAAGCTGATCCACTTTTCTTAATTAAAGCTGCATTTGGCACTGAGTTAGGAAAAAAAGTTGCCTTCCACTTAACATTTAATTTTTTTTTTAGAATTACCCCAATGAAATGCTGCATGAAAGTTTCATAAGGGCCTGGTTTCTTGAATTGCCTCCTCTGCACTCATGCATGTGATTCTCTCTTGAAGTGGTAATGGCTGGTGATGAAAGCTAAGGGATGGGCGCAAGGCGATCCTGCTGGCCAAAAAAGATGCACAGATGGAGGAAGTGAAAGAGCAGTTTTCATGAAATATAAGAGGCAAGCGTGATTGAATGTTGGAGGGATATATTTAGATAGAACAGGATCACATCATGTGTCTAGTTTCCATGGTGTCAAAGTCTTAGCTAAATCCTCACATCATAAAAATAAAAGTAGACAGAAACTCTTTTAAATTTCAATTATGTGTCAGAGGGGCAGTAGGATTTGAAGATGTTGTCAACAGACAAAACAGAGAAGTATTATTCTTTTGTAGGATTCAGTGTACAAAATACACTACTCAGTTGACCACAAATACAAATGTTGAGAGATACAAGCCAAAGAACGTTTTGTACCATGTGCGTAGATGACTTTACATAACTTACACTGGGCTTAAAGCACCCAAAAAAGGCCCATGTTCTCCTAACATTAAGGGTTTGACTTCAGGCTGAGAGCAAAGCTATTCAGACTCTGAAAGCAAAGTGTTCTGCTGTGTTGGTTGTCTGAAAAAGACATGCAGCATCCCACTGAGAGGCATGGTGGAGGGAAATAAATCTACCGCTCCTCCGTCCATCCCTCCAGCCCTCAATTTAACACCCTTTTTCACAAATCTTAGTGAAAATCAATGGCTGTATCTCAATGTACCTTTCTTCTTCCCACAAAAATGAGAAAACTATGAAACCCATTAATACTTTCTCCTTTTCTAAAAACAAACAAACAAAACAAAAACCTGAAAAAGAAGAGAAAATTTATCAGATCACATACTTCCATGTGAGCATGGTTGAAAGCAAAGATGGCCTTATTTTGATGAAACTCCTGTATGCTCCACTGCAGTATTTTAGTAGTCCTGTCCTCAAGACTACTGAGACTCCTTGAAGTTACACAAGTCTATGGATGCCAAAACCTCTGCAATAAAGAGCCATGGCTCTGCACTCAGGCTAATTACTCATGAAGTCAAAGGGAGCTGGATTATTTCCTGCCAAATTGCTTGAGGTGCAGCAGAATGAATTTCAGTGTGCAGAACCATTTGTATGAGTTTTACTGTTTTCCATCCTGAATGCTGAAATTGAGGCAGAGCAGAAATTAACTGATTTGCCAGAGGCTGAACAGAGAGGCACAGACTACAGGGGGAAAGAGGTAGGGCTGGTGACTCCCAAGATATATTCATCAATTGGCAGATTGCTCTGTCCTACCAGCATGTACTACAAGGAAAATTAACTACCTAAATGAGATTATTTTGAAAGGACTTTTTTTTAGCATCTCCCTCAGCTGTTTTTTTTGTAGAGGAAAATATGGGATGTTAGCCAAAACTATGTATTCCTGTAATAGCCAAATGTTTTCAAGCATCATGACGAATAAGAGCAGGATTTGGCCCTGTATGTTTGTCCTGTGCTCTTCTCTCTGCTCTGTACTACTCGATCAGGGTTTACTCCCCACTGTTCAGAAAACAGGAGAGGCATATTCACATGAGAATCTCTAAAACTCATTGAACTCCTTGTCAGTTAGGAAGGGGTAGAGGAGAGAGCCCTGTATCTAACTCTCTTGCTGAATTCTTGCAAGAAAAAGTCCAGCATCAAGTATATTTAAATTTTTACTGCCTAGTTAAACCTTTGCATAAAAAAAAAAAATCTTACAATGGAAATGCTGACAGTTCCTTAACTATAGTAGCAGTAGCAGTCTCTGCCATAATAAAGATATTGCATGTTATCAATAATCCTCTTTTTGCCTGAATCCCTGTCTTTCTAAAGAGAAAGGGCTTACTGACTGGGCAAATCTATTTATAAATTTTGTCTTGGCACAAGAGGAACGTATCGACAATGCAGTGGAGATCAGGGGAGGCAGCTGGTCTGACTGCATGCAAACGGCAAGCTGAGTGTCAAAGCAGGGCACTCAAATTTTCTCTCATTCCTCTAAAAGAGGAACTGGGGAGAATTAGGAAGAAAATTTTAAAAAAAGCTTTGCTTTGAACAAGGCAGGGTCAGAGGAGTTACAAAAGATTGAGTAAACTGTCACTCTTGGCTCACTGAAGACCTTTGAAGAGCTTTCACATACTGCTCACCATTGGATGGAGTCATCTGAACTGGGAACCAGGGTGCATGTGTATTTATACAGCACAGAGGCACGCGTACCACGACAGCCCTGGCTGATAAGGATAGCTCTTCCTGGGGTTTGATGATACTCTGCTTTGAATAACATGATGGAGGGATAAAGCTGGAAGGAAAAGAGATAAGATCTCAAGGAGGACACTTGCTTTTTTCCCCTCCGTGTCATTTTAAAAGGATCTTTTTCTTTGAATATGCTGTGGTGGATTTCACATCTGTTTACTTCTAAGCAAAGTCTTATAGAGAAAGTGATGGATTTATTTCATCAACAGGCAAAAAAAATTGAAGTCCTGTCATTTACCTTCTTTTCACATTAGTGATATTCCAGTAGAAACTGGACTTTTTCCTTTCAAATGGTAAGAAATAGAGATGACAGTGCTCCTTAATATTCCTGTACACCTGCAGCTGAGCAGTACCAAATAATTGTCAGATTTCCCCAGGTCCTTGGCCCATTTCTAACCAGCGTGATAGAGAATAAAGCCACTTGGATATTTATTAAGTGACCATGTTTCTGTGAGAATCAAGGCTTTGTGAATTTTTTCTTTCTCTTTACTGCAGTTACTTTTCACAATTTGTTGTATGCGTTACATTGATACTGCACGTGTACGAACACTGAGCTGCTGCGTGCCACGAGTTACCACCTTAACTCTGCCTGCAGACTCTCATTACAATTCTTCACAACCCTTTCTGTACATAGTCTCCTTCGGGAAACACTGAGCAGTTGATAAGAGTGAAACGTTTCTCTTATTGATGGAGTTGATGAAACGATGTGGTAACGGAGTGTGTGTAGAACAAAAAAAAAGGGTACACTGACAGTGCGTAGTCTGAGCGATACAGCTCTGGTACTGGTAAGGTGGGTGTTTGGGTGGAGGTGAGATGTGTGCTCTTAGCTTTGCTTCTCT
This sequence comes from Nyctibius grandis, assembly GCF_013368605.1. Classification (NCBI taxonomy): domain Eukaryota; kingdom Metazoa; phylum Chordata; class Aves; order Nyctibiiformes; family Nyctibiidae; genus Nyctibius; species Nyctibius grandis. The sequence continues at coordinate 9,348,891 of NC_090665.1, forward strand.
TTTTCTGGCAGCTCTGTTGCTTCGCAAATCCCACAAGTGCTTCACAACAAAGTACTTTATGATTAGTATACTTTGGGCAGGATTTTTTTTTTTTAAGAGCTCACTGTTGTCCTAGCAATGTTTGATTTCAGGCCAGGGATGAATGGTTTTGAAAATCCTACTCTAAACATATATGGCTGTCCTCTATTACATGGATGTCAAATTTTCCTCCTCTTATACCAAAAGGCTAAAGTTTACTCAAAGCAGAACAGCAAGGATCACATTGCTCTCGTCAAAATAGCTTACAACGTGCAACCAGTAAGTAGGTCACTTATCTGAATGGGATACTGTACAAGTAGCATGTTTGCCACAAGAGACTTATGAGCGAGTCCCCTATGGTGTATATATAATAGTCTGTCAGTCTGATTCAATTCCCACAGATGTTTAAACTAGACCTTGATTTAAATGGAGATGGATCAAGGGGTATGCATTGTGTATGAACTATGGATGTGTCTTTTTCCACAAGGGCTTACTGAAGTAACTGAGGATGTCACAAAAGGCCAAAACTGATTGTATAAGTTCACTTTCAGTCTTCACAAACCATATGAATGATCCAGACATATTCCTCCAGAAAATGCAGGGTATGCAGGGGAGGAGAATAATGCACATGGCAGCGTTAGCTCAGGACATCGATGAAACGTTCAAATCTTTCAGGTGACCTGACTCTGACCCTTTTAGCGACTAAAGAGACATGAATTTTCCTTTTACATTTCTGTATTCATTCTCGGCTGGCTTTGGCAGAGAGGCTCAAAGTTATGGGGAAGATGATAAAGACAAAATTACCAACTAAAGCAAAGAAATACTGAAAATCTTGATGGAGAGGCTGTAATTTGGGCAATTGTCTGCTGACTGCTTTTGCTAATGGAGCACATTACATCAAACAGCCCTAGCCTGGGAAAGGAGTCGGGATTCAGGGCCCAGGAGCTGTTAAGCTTCTCTTCCAGCACTGTGCGTTTCAGCAGCACTAGAGAAAATCTCCCTCCCTCTGCAGTGAAATTCCATCTAGGGAAGAGCATGACCCAACATGTTTAAGTTTAAACTTTGACATGGCTTATGTGAAAGATAACCTTCGACTGCAAGGACCCAGGAAAGCGCTCACTGCAGGATTCATCTAGCTGAAATCCCAGCGCCGAGTTTGCTTCCCTCTGAGTTTTGAAGACTGTGACTATAATTAGGAGGTGCCTTTGATGGATTCCACCAACACCTCTTCTCCCAGAGGACAGAAGTCAGGCTTGGGGCTAGTGGGAGATCAACTGTGAAAGCCAAGACTCCAACTGTATTGCACTGAAAAACCATAAAGAAGGGCACAGTGTCATCATTAATTTAAAACTATTTGCAGTGCTGATAACATGACAGACAGAAAGGATTGGCACTGAGAAAAGATTGTTCTGCAGGGACAAGTTAATTCTTCTACAGTTCTCATTACAGGAATTGTCTTGCTCTTGGAGAACTGTTATTCAACAGTAAAGTACAACATTTTCAAGTGATTTAAAAAACCAAACACCAGAAAAAACAGCCCTCTTTGCCCTTTGTACAACTGCACATGTTTGAAGTCTGATCGGTCAATCTGGGGTAGAAGAGTTGAGCACTGAACGGAACTGAACAAGACCAGACTGCCTGGCTGTACACTTTCTGCGACTATCCATTTTTTTTTAAGGGACAGGAGATGCATAAGGGTTTATTCCCCTGGCTATCCAGGGTTATCTGATTTCAATCAACATAAAAAGGAAGGAAAATGATGTGCATTATTAGATGCTCTGTATATACCTCTCTGACTGGATCCTCACTCCTCACCTTGTTGTAGCTCTCCTACTAGCAGCACATGTTTTATACAGGTCTACCTTTTGCCCTTGGTCTTTGCACAAAATTTCAGTGCTGAAAAATGTGCTTAAACCAACTCTTTTGGTTAAGGTGTAAAATTAATCATGATTTTCTTTCTCTTGCCTGTACTAAGATACTTTAAGGAGCACCCTTTAAATGTGTACAGGAACTCTGGGTGCCATCATCACAAATACTGTGCATGTGGTGTGTTACAGAGCAGGAATGGGTAAACAGGACCTTCATTAGATGACAGATTTCCACATTAAAATTAATATTAGCAATTTCAGCCTCAAAAAGACTTCTGAAAACAGTTGAAAGGCACTGAGAGCAATAAAATATTAATCATGGGCAGTTTTAAGAAGGTAAAAACATTTCCCAAGGGGCATCTTGTGGTGCTACAGCCTTGCCTTATGCACAGTTTCCTACCTCTCACTTCCTTCCTCATTAGGTTGGCATTGGGATAAAAGAGCAGAATGGGTCAGGAGGTCCCGTTCCAAGTAATTAGAGAGTTGCTTCTTTTATCTAAGTGTACCTTGTTAAAGTATATCAGTGTCAGCCAGGTTAATTGGAACTTTAATACATAATTGATGCTAATTTATGGCCCTTTTTGTTCCAGGATGCTCATGTGGACCCCAAAGTCAGGATACAGTTTTCTTGTTATTAATTATATACTGAAAACCAATATCCTGTTGGGAGGAGACCCACAACTTATTATAGTTGCATAGCTTTTCTGCCTCTGAACCCCTTGGTTCACTAATGTTCCATATTTTTTTAAAAAACTCCTACTTAGCCTCAGCATAAAATAAATGCAAATGTTTATTTCTGCTTTCACCAGTCAACTTTCCTCCGTGGAAATGTTCCTCAATTGTGCTGCTGTGAGAAGGGTAGGACTGCAACACTATTGTTCCCACAAAACGCTTTTCCTCCCCAAATTGACAAAAAAAATCCATGAAGAGAGAAGTAAACGCTATCACTGCCTTTTAATGAATGTAAAGGGTGAAGTCAGGACTGTGCATTGCTTTTCCAAGTGGATACTACTGAGAAGGAAACACCTAGAAAAGACAAACGAGGGGTGTGTACTGTGCACCTTTGAGGCACGTTGTTTTCACTGTCTGAGTTTGGACTGCGCTGGGGGAAGCAGCTTTCCCCCAAACAGGAGTATTTAGCATAGTTGGAGAACTGAGATTCTCATGGTGACATTTCATCCGAGACACCCGGGAGCCGGCATCCCATGGTGACCAGGAAGGGCAGCAGACCTGTGAGTCAGTCTGAGTTTCCATGGAAGGCAGATAGGGAGCTGCTTAGGAAAATCACAGGATGTATGGGATGGCCAGTTCATTCATTTTCTTCACGGTCTGTACATCTCGGATTCAATGTCCATAGGCTTTCAGTGCTTGCACAGGTAAAATGTGAGGAATGCTTTTCCCCCCTGTCAGTTTAGCTGAGATTTTAGTCAGATTTTTTCCTCAAAAGTGTTCTTCTAGCACCTATGTATAGCCGAGTTTGCACAGATAATATGGTGTTATCAGATGCCCCCGCTTAGACATATCCAAAAATAATGCCATTTTTAGGCTTAATGATGGTCCTACAAGTACACTGGAAGTTCACCTGCTCCTATACACTGCCAGATATTTGAACTGGTTAGATCTGATACGTGTACAACTGGTTCCTCCTTTAATTTGCTCCTCGGTTCATTTTGTTCTCTGGAAACCAGATGTGGCATAACATGATAACATATCTGTAGTGGGTTATGCTGGAACACGACACAAGATGTGTCAAGTTTCTTTTGAACCTTTCTGAGATCAGGTATCAGTCAAAAGGAGGTCATTTTAATTATCAATGATTAATTAATTAGATGATTGTTGGACAGATGAATCCAAAGATTATATAGCACTTGATCATTGTCTGTAACGTAGAAGAAAAATTAAGATTTTTTTTTTTAAGTTGAATGAATGGAAAGAGTGGTGCTCAAAATTTCAGCTGCTCATGTGACATTTGTGTAGCATTTCAGAGGGTTGAAAGTGATGAGATGAAGTAGCATCTCTCAGTACGTCTCTCATGAACAGCAGCAAATAATTAGGGATCACTCTGCATTTTAGAAATTACTTCTTGATTTAAATATATTCCTATGCCTTTTTGGTTTGGTTTCCAGATGACCAAACTGAACTATTTTTATTCATGCTGCTATTTAGGGATGAGTGGTGTGCAAAGCTGGTCTGCACCAGCAGGGCCTGCCCAGTTATCCCACGTGGATTCTCCTGCTGATGCTGCTGGTTGGTTTGGCTGGGGACATGTAGGACAGAGTGATCCTGATCAAATCGGAGGCAGCACTGATCACAGCAGGCAAGGCACAGATGTTGGGATGGGGATGTCTTGGCAGCAGAAAGATCTTTTTGGTCAGATCTGTTGTTTTCAATGATGCCTCATGTGTTCTGCAGCTCTGTATATGCTGGGGCCCTGAGGGCACTAGTGGTTCTTACTGGCCCTAAACCGGCCAGTGGCCCCATTTCACCGCAGTAGTGTGTACACAACTCAAGTGCCCATGTGCCCAATATTGTATTCAACCTAAAGTGTGACCAAACTTTGATGTAAAATCAGTGCCTTTGATAGGACAGCCTTTTGGAGACCAGTTTTCCCAGGAGGGAGCTAAGGGGATGTTATTATGATGATAAAATGAAATGTTATTATGATGATATAAGATGAAAAATGCTTTGCTTTCTTCAGGATTTCAGCTGATGGCAGCGTTTGCTTTTGCAGCATGGGAAATGTTTGCGTTAGACAAAGGTCCACCACTGCCCCAGGTGTAGTGCAGGTCATGGTGAGAGGGACATTGGGGAAAGCCTGGAGGTCAGTCCATGGCTCCCATCGGGAATGGAGAAATACAGAGCTGTGATCTCCAGCTGCTGCGAAGAGATGAGGAGTTTGGGCCTTTCTGTAACAAAACTGTATTTGTGAGTGCCCACTCAACAGAAATTGTGTTGGCAACTGTGGCAAAGAAGAAAGAGGTCTTGGCAAGATGATTAAGCTTGTTGTTGCCTGGGTGGCTCAATGGGCCAGTGTTTAACATGTCAGTCTCCATGTGACTATAACCACCTGAACTAGCTTCCTTGCACCTGATGCTTTTTGGGTGCCAGGCTATACAAGGTAAATCTCTTCATGAAGTCTGTGGAGCTCTAGGTAAGGTAGCATCTCGAGCAGTTCTGATAACTGACATGACGTTGCGCTCTACCTTGCTATATAGTGTTTCAAATGCGGCACAGACTGGGTGCTCTTGGTAAGTTAAAGGTGCAGTTCAGTATTTGGGGTTTTTTATTTAAGGACTATTATGAATATCTAGGACTATATCTTCCAAGGAGGGTGAGACTCGGACAAATACCACTAAACATTGGGGCAATCTTGAGGCTATAAAGATTGCATGAAAAATCTCCCTTGGTTTTTTCTCTCCTTATTCTTTCCTGTTTGAGGATTTCAGGAGAGAGGACTGAGTGGAATCGATTAACCTCACAGAAACTCCAGCAAGACTTAATATTCTCAAAGGAAGGTCACTAGGTTTCAGTTTGTGCCAGCACTCGCTGTCCTGAGGTATTGAAGGCTGGGGAGCTGGAAGTGAACCTTGGTCTCCAGCAAAGGAACTAGTGAAATCTGCCAAGCGATTTGAATAGAAATTGATGTGGCAGTAATTTTTTTTCTTTTTTTTTTGGAAGTTGCTCCTGTTTTCAGGACCGTGCTCACCTCAGAAAGGAGGCTGGGGAATAATGCTTCACAGGGCTGATCGTTACTGCTTTGGTGGCACAAAATAAACAGAATGGGAAAGCCAGCAAGTGCATTAGGGCAGGGGAAATAAAGAAGCATTTCTAACCTCTCGCAGCAATAGGCAGCAGGGCACATAATGAGCTCTGCTGTGCTAGTGTGAACTAAGGGAGTTTTTTCTTTCCCCACCTCCCTCCTGAAGCTGCATCTACCCGAGCCCCATGCAAAGCAGTCAGCCAGGGTTAGCAGCAGATAACCCTGTCTTATTAAGTGCAGGGTCTGATTTTAGGGGTTTTTTTTAATTGGATTTGATTGGAGGTGTTTATTCTCCCTAACAGGTGGCTGAGAAACCTGCAGGCCATCAACTTGGATGGAGGTGGCTGGGTTTTTTTCAAAGTTGGGCCAGAAATTGTCCCTTATCTTCACTGTAGCTGCAGCAAAGCTCCTCAGGTGAGGAGGCAGTGCTGGAGTAAATAGCCCTTAAGAAAAACAACCCCCTGTTTTCCTGTAAATGTCTGTAGTAATTAAAAACAAGTGAATAATGAGTTCTCTGACATACCCACAGCTTTGCGTCTATACAGGCACAGGCTTGGTGTGACAGACAGGCTGGTGGTGGGAATTTTCCTTCCTCTCAGACATTTCTCAGCTCTTGCTGAGACTGCCTGCTTGTCCCTACTGCTTTCTGCACCATATATACTGCTTTGCATTAAAAGAATAATGATAACGAGAATATTATCGACTCATGAGTCTCCTTAAGACAAAGAATGTGCAAAAAGTACTTCAAGGTTGCCTGTTTCTAACCAGCTCCCCAAGAAGTCCATGGATTTTAATTTTTATTTTTTTTAGGAAGACAATGTAGAAAACAGGGGGGTTCACTTATTAATGACAGTTGATCCAGCAGTGACTGAACAAAACTGGCTAATCAGAGCTCCCTCAGGAGGGCCAGCAAAATTGGGAAGGGCGTCACTGCTCATACCGGGAGAGTAGCTCCTTCTATAGCTCCATCACCTGCTAGAAACACTTAAACAAAATGAGAAATACTCTCCTGCCTGGCCCCCAGCCCTGGGAGCAGCCCTTCCCAACCACCACTCCACCTATGGAGGTCCTTTCTGGCTGTTATACATGTTCTGTTTTTTTTTTTACCTCAGGGACACTTAAATTACGACGCTGTGCTTGCCACACATAGCGGATGCTGCTCCCTGGGGTTTTTAGCTGTTTCGTTGTTAAATCACGCTGCTGTTGCAAACCAATTAGGTCTTTTTTTGTGTGTGTGTTGTTTTCCTGGTCATGAGAGTCCAGTGGACGTTTCTGCTTGAACTCTTCAAGCTTACCTGTTGCAATGTATTTGCACTAACAGGCACTGACTGCACTGATGATGCTACAGGCATCCGAAGCTGCCTTGTGCTTTCGTGTGAAAGGGTAATGTGCAACTCTGCGGGCGGTGGCTTTGTAACTCTAAAATATTCAGGTGTTATACATCACCACGTCAAAGCTGTTCAGATTAAATCAGTAGAGATGTACTTTATTTCAGGCTCACATGTTTCTGTTGTAAGCATCACTGTATGTGTTGCATAGCAGTGGTTTTAAAATCCTAGCCTTCAAAGAGATGAATGGGATTGGGGTTTTATTGCGTCTATATTGACAATCTTAGGCTATAAGCACTCTCTAACACATATGACTCTGTTCAGCTCCAAAATAAAATGTATCTTGAAGATGTTCCCAGAAAATACCTAGTGAAACGCTGTATAAACCTCACGCTTCCTCAAGGTGTTCCAAGTTCCCCAAAGAGTTTGTAGCTGCTGTATTGCAAACCCAAAGTTAAGGAGCAGATTTACATTTCACATATGTCCCTGTAAATGCACCATTAATTCTATGTACCTAGTTACTGCAAGAGGAAAGAAGACGGTTTTGGTGACGTTTGCTTCAAGAGGAGCCAGTGCCGAGCCCTGAGCCTGGAGCTCCCTTTAGCGGGCCGACGTGTGCAGTGCACCGCGCCTTGTGGTTTGGCTCCTGGGGACTTCAAATCACAGCAGCTCAGAGAATATGAAATGCCGTTACCCAGCCCATTTCCCTGTCAGTGTAGAACTGTGAATATAAACCCCGTTATTCAGCAGTGTTGACACAAATCTTAAAATGAACTCTCTGGTAAAGATGGGGACAGCTGCCAGCTCTATCAGCTTCCACCTGGTCACCAAAAGACCAACCTTTCCCTCATTTGCAATAGTCTACTGAGCAAAAAGCTGGACTCCTTTGGTGGTTGCAAGTCTGGACTTGAACCCTCACCCCCCAGCAGCTGAGCTGGTTGTCCTCCTTGATTTGGAAAGCAAGTGCCTCGTTAATGCTAAGCTCATAGAGCTGGGACTGCTGTGACTTGAAACAGCTCTTTCCGTCCTTGGTCAAGTGGGTTACAAAAACAAATGTGCTCTGTTACTGTGTGCCTCCAGACCAGGATAATGGAGGACCTCAAGACCTATTTATCTGTGGGGTGTAAAAGAGACCACCCGAGGAGGTGACAGGTGGAAGGGAAGTAATTGTCTCCTCTCTCTCCTGGGTCTGAATTACCCTGTTGCTACGAGGACACACCATAGGCCTCTTACATCTCAAGTGCTGAGCGTGTGACTTGCTTGTTTCACCTCCCTCTCCCCACTTACTGCGGTGGCTGTGTCTCAGGCATTTGGAGCACCATATTGTATGGTCTTTCTCCCCCTTCTTGACGCCATGGGCAAACTGTGCTGACTTCTCTGGAAAAGCAGGACAGGATGTAGGACAGGAACATCAACGATGAGTCCTTGGAAATACATGGGCTATCTCTGGCATGTGACCTCTGCTTACCCGAGCCTGGGCTTTGGGAGTGGATGCCAACTAAAGCCTCTCCTGCACACCATGGCTGTCTATGCGGTGAGGAGAGGAGAGGCAGATAGCAAGCTTGTACTCCAGCCTATTCCCAGCAGCTCACGTACGTCATCATCAAGTCCTTGAGATGATAATGTAGAGTCCTTTTGTATAAATATCTGAATATTGGGGGGGAAATTGTTGCAAATCTGATCCTTTGTAACTTACTTTGCCTACTGAGGGCGCTTAGAAGCTCCCAAGGAGTTACCTGCTGCTGCAAAGCCTTGACATACAACTTACAAACCATGATACAATTCTGGAATTAAAAGTGCTCATTAAGAGCTATGTGAACGACCAGAGCAACTGTGAATGGAAATATGAAAAATGAAAACCTGATTGAATTATGCTTCTGCAGACTAAAAAGCTTGAATTTCAAACTCTTGTATTGAGTTTTTCAGATTGTGACAAAAAATGTCTTTCTAAGATTTCTTTTCCTCCATAGATCCCGTGCAAACTTTAGATTTGCATCCATTATTCATGGGAACTGTTTTATTTGTATTGTTTTTTTTCCTCTGTGAGTGAAGTCATCTTTATATAAGAGCTAGTATTTGGCCTGAACTGCCAGGTGATGAGTGTTTCTTACATCTGCCTTGCATTTGTTCCTTTGACAAATGGTTTATTCTTGTTTTCACACACCCCTTTCCAATCCCTTACCTTGAGTCCAGCACGCCAAAAGTGCTTGCCTTGCTGCAGTTCAGACTTCCCGTTAACCACTAAAATTCACACTGCAATGTATGGCATCATAGATTTAAGGAAGTAATCTATACCACTGATAATAAATATTCAAAGGGCACTGATAAGTGTCTCTTCCCTGAAAGTATGTCTTGATCAGGAGAATGCAAGTCTAGTCTCCATATCCATTCAGTATAGATAAAAGAAAACCAATGATCTGAGTTGCTGGCAGCCTATGCTGAGTTTGGACTGATGGCCTGTACACAAAATGTTTGATTTTCGCATCAACTGCTTCAGCTGTCTGGTCCCCAAAAGTCTTTCTTTACCATCCTTCACTGTGATGTGATGGAAAAATACTGATAACATGCTGGCAGATTAAATATGTGAATTTGAACCTCCAATATTACAGAACTTGTGCTTTAGAAGAAGATAAAGCATGAATAGCTTCCTTGGGAGCAGGAGCCAGTGCCTGGCTTTGGAGAAGAATCTAAATTTCCTAAGTCCCAGGAGTGGTCAGGTCTCATGTCGGAGCTCTTGGCTCCCAGCACACTTTGGGGAGACTAGTTGCATGCCGTAGCACATTTGACAAATCAGTAGCGAGTCTAATTGGTGACTTTGAAGGATGGGGGAGCTGGCAGGAGAGCGCAGGGGATAAGATCTTGACAACGTTGCAACTTTCCGTAAACTTGTTTTGTTTAATTCCATGGTTTTGAACATATGCTCTATCGAGTCCTCACGAACATTTAAATTACATTTCCTAGTGACACTGAGGGACACGTTATTAATGTGGGATGGTGGGAGGTGTGTTCACAAATCCGTTTATCAGACGATGGGATTAGCACACATACCTCCCGAGCGCTGCTTTAAAAAACTTACTTCTAAATCTACATATTCAGTGACTGCAGCAGCCACATTACAGCACAACAAATGAAAGTGCTGGACAAGCGTTTTGTAGGCTTCTCTCACAGTTGTGATAATACGGCAGTGGCCCAAAAGGGGGGACAAGCTCCCGTGTTACCGAGTCAGTTGGAGGATATGAGCTCCTGAACTACTGATAAAGTGAAACAACGGCACAGGAGATTGCAGCTGCATTTGAAGCAGAAAAGAACACCGGAACACTGAAGGATACTGTCCTGGTTGTACCAACATCTCCTTTGCTTCCGATTTCAGTGGGAGACAGAATGAACCCAGGCAGAGAAGGGGAAAGGTGTAGATGATTTAAAGATAGGATCAGACCTAAACTTCGCAGTTAACTTCTGCTGTGTTGTATATAGGTCCGGCCATGCCACAGCCTAATTCTGTTTGTGTGCACTGGTGTATTATGACTTTTTGTGGTTTTATTATCCCACCTAAATTCTATATTTTTTCTACTTTCTACTATATTCTTGATAGTTAACTACTTTTTAAATATGTAAATTGTGGTTTGATGTGTTCTTTTTCTGAAAGGTCTCATCTCTAGAAGCAGTTCTTTGATCATATTTTAAACTCAACCCTGCATTTCTACTATTACAAGCACTTTTATTTTACAATAGAAGTACAAGAAAATGCATCAGACACAGGTTCTCTACGCAAATTAGCAGAACAATGTTGTTTGTACAGGGACATGTACCTTACTTAGCACGAACTTCTGGTTTGTATGTAGCCAAGCACAAAGTTTATTGAAAAATTATTTCCATAATCAAATACAGTTTAATCCAAACTTTATAATTTTTCTCTCTCTAAAAAATTCCTTGAAGGGGAAAAGAGTATGGCTTTTTTCAGGAAAAGAATGGCAAGATTTTCTTCATCTTTGTTGGTAGAGACATGAACAAAACTCCTCAAGCTGACACTGCTGAACCTGTAAGTGTTGTAAACACAACCTGCGGCTTTGTAGCACCAGCCTTTATAGCTTCTCTTTGCTTGTTTCTTCTTGCAAAGCAGAGACAAAGGAGCAGTGGCGATATGCAAAGAACATTCCCACCATTTGCAGAATGAGCTGGTTTCTGCGAGATGCTGGTTTCTGTAGCATCTGCCTTTGGCAGGAAAGCACTGCCAAAAATTTCCCTCACCTATACAACCTGTTGCTGCTTCTTACTCCCCTGCTGCAGTTCCTACCCCAGCCCCTGGTGCTGACAGTGCTGGTAGATATGGATGGAGAGACATTTCTTACCCTGACTTTGCTGCTGAAGCCAACACATCCAGCATACTCTAAGTTTAATGCTCTCACAGTGCATGTGTTAATGTCCACCTACTGAAGAACATGCACAAATTTAAAGATTAGCAATAACACAGCAAAGTATATTGTGAGGTAGGATATGGAGTTTTACGGAGGAAAAGGATTAGCAGATATTGCAAAAAGCCGCTGCAGTAGAGGAAGTGCTGAGATTTTAATAACCTAAGGTATTAAGTTTTTATCTCCGTTTTCTAAAGCTCTGCATCAAGCTTTTTTGGAGCCTTAGGGAGGATTTACACACACTTATCATCTATTAATGGAATCTGGAAGCTGAGCAGAAACTCTGGGCATCATGGCAAGCTGGGCCCAAACTTAAGTGTTTTTTCTGATCATATGAGTCCAGGGTGCAGGCTGGGCCATGGCCCCATTAGGAGTAACTGTCCTGTTTTAGCTCCTAACCTTCAAATGTCAAGGTAGACTGGATCTGTGCGAGTCCAGTACATGCATTTCTCCCTTTGGACCAAGCAGAACATAGAAGAGTAGACACTGTTTACTCTTCTTTTGCTGCTGCAAGGCCAAAGTTGGAAAGAATAAGCCTGGCATCAGTACGGGATCCAGAAGAAAACATCTTTATTGAAAGCACTCACCTTAGCTGTGGCACTTGCATTATGTGACTGTGTGTCCCTTCCGTAACTCTTCAGGGACCCCTGCCTTTATAAAAATTTCTGGCAATGGCACTAAAAAGGTGTAACTATTAGAGTATACCGGGCTGCTGCTGTCCATGTTCATAATGAGACTTCCCTCGCAAACCTGTCCTCAGGAAAAGCAGGTATGCAAAATGGAAGAAACATGTTTCATGACCCAATGCTGAAGAGAACTGCTCTGACCTCAGGAGTAAAAGATATGTAGTATCTTTGAAAGGCTAAAATACAGTATCCTGCAGCTTAATCTTATATTAATCATTGGTTTATATCCTGGTACACATGCATTCTGTGTCCAAAGGAACCAATAAGGAAAACTTATGGTGAAAAATCCTTGATTGGTTGGATTTTTTAATTGAAGGTAGACCTTTTGAAGTATGACACATAATTGAGTTTCTTAGCTGAGTGTTTGGGCCCAGTGAGATAAATAATGCAGCGGTAAGTAGAGGTGGCAATAGATGAATAAATGAACAGGAATATTGGCCATGGCTCTGCTGGGTTGGCTCTCCACATCCTCCCAGTATAGCATAGATGGGTGCTCCTAATGCCATCTGGCAGAGCAGCCTCAGAGGTCTCCATAAGACCTCTCTGTTGTGCCAGATAAGCAAGGTGCTAGCTACCATCGTGACTTTTGTCAAAGGATGTACCTTTGTACCACCCTCGGAGGAGAAGGACTGCTCGATTCATGTTGTCCTTGCTGGGAGAGCCCTGGCTATAAAGGGATACATTCCCAGAGCCAGCGAGACCTCTGTGCTATTGGACCCTGCGTGTGGTGGGAGAACAAGGCCTGCAGAGACTGAGTCACTGCATGTGAAAGGGTGGTTTACCACCCTGTTCTGATGTGGTAGCATGGAGCCAAATGAACAAAGCTTTTCCTTAAACCTCCGTGGTCCTGCTTGCATGGTCAGCCCGTGCCAGCTGGCACATGGCCTCTGATGGGGGAGGACTGTAAGCAGCAGTGAGAACGCATGACAAGCTCAAGGTAGATACGGCAGGAGCAACGGAGAGTAAAATATATCTGCAGGGAGCTTAAATCCCAGTAGGTAGTCACCTTTTTCCCGTTTTTCTAGCCTCAACTTTTCTCAGTTGTGATTACACCCTGAGTCCCTCCCACAGAGAAAAGAGAACATTTGCTTGCAGGGAATCAAGCCCATACCCGGTTTTGTTTCTTTTTCCTTAGTGTATATCACTCCCAAACAATCCGTGTGTCCGTGTTAAATCTGACCTTACACAGATTTTTTTCCCACTAGATGGTGCTTGAGCATCTCCTCACCGCACAGCCTGGCAGCTCAGGGCTCCGCTGCCCCAGCCCCGCGTTCTGCCCAGGGAGCCCAGCTCAGGGCTCGGGGAGCAGAAGCATCCAACAGCGCAGGTCTGGCTCTTGGCCTGCTCCCTTGGCATCGTGCTTGCCAGGCCATAGCATTAATAATACGTTTCTTTTCCTCTGCTGAAAACAACAGCAGCAACAAATCATTGCTTAGTGGAAAGCCGGAGACCTTGCGAGCTAATTCCTTGTGAGAGGATTCCTGAAGTCACACATTTGTTTGCAGAGCACCATCATGTTATGCATATAATGAGGCAATTCGCATGTCTTTGAGTGTTTTTATTTTGGAAGTCTGCAGTGTAGCTGTGTTCCAGCATAAGCTTTGGGCTGTATGGTCTGGGAAAGTAACTTCCAAATCAAGGCTGGCCTCTATTGTGGTACAATGCCATTTGATGGCAGATTGAATCCACAGACCTCTAGTGATAATAGCACTGGGAGAAGGAGCAACACGTGTCAGGCCGTGGTGCATGTTAGCTCTGAAACTCAGTTACAGTATGGTTCATGTCAGTACTAAAATTCATTGCAAATGGTTCTAGACAGATATGAAAACTGCTCTGTGAGAGGCTCTGTGAAGACCAAACTGGTCGTCACTGATATTTTGCTGGAGCCTGATGGGAATGAGAAGTTTAATTGCGTTTCCTGAAAAAAAAAATCTGGTTTTACTGTCCACAAAGAAAAGAAAAAAAACATCCCTTTCCTTGTATCTTCTGAAAATCAGCAATAAGCCTACTGAGTATTTTTCTGAGTTTTGAAAACTGTGTCTGTGCCCTTCTCAACCTTAGCATATGCTAATTTCAACTGTTTTTATACAGTATATTTGTACTTCTATGAGTGGAATTGTAAAGCTCTCTGAAAGGGAAAGGAGTTTCTGTTAGCGAGGGAGGAGGGAATTACCAGCTGCAGAAGGAATTCAGTGCTCAGGGAAATAAAGCTTAAAGTGAAGCTGCTGATTTTCCCAGACCTGGGCCTCTCTACATCCCTGAGGGAATAATAAATCAACCTTTTTAAAGAAGCTTACATGAGTGAAAAAATGTGACTGTTTCCTTCCTATATACGTTAAAGCTGAGAACTTGTTTATTTAACTGAAATGGTCCTCTCCCAATAATTGTTTCCCCTATACAGTTAGGGGAAACTGTGTTGATTAATCTTTATTAATCTGTGTCTATATTAAATCTGTGATATAACACTATGGGAAAGCGATGCTTCTATAATTTTCAACAATTCTGACTATAGGATTGAACACCCTCAGGACTGAGCCCACCTGGCTGGTTCCTGCAAGTCTGTACAGCATCTAGCTCAGCCTGAATAGACTGAAATGTCTTGTAAATCACAGTAGTATCCATGTGAAGCGTGCATAACTGGAGGGTGCACTGAGCAAGCACGATTCCTTAGGGAAACATCAGATAGTAAATATTATTTCCAGGCTATTTTGTTCTAAATCAAAGCTTTAGTTGCTAGGCAATTTATCAGCCTTAAAATTCAAGATGCTCCTCAAGCTCAATTTTACTGATCATCATTAAACTCTGTAGAAGAGGTGTTTTCCCTTCTGAACAGGAGATTTGGAAACTTGCTCTTGACATAGCAGTCATTCAACTGCAAGTGAAGATTACTGCCAAAACTGCATCAGACATCCTTGAAAGCCCAGGCATGTCTGCGAGCTTGACAAGCTGCTCACCCCTGAGCCTCCTCTCGGCACCGGCGTAGCTCGATGTGGGTATTAGTTTTCTGACTCCACTTGAAAAGTGCTTAATTGTGATTGAGCCCCAAATGATCAGTCTATTGTGCACTGTCCTCCCCAGTGAAGGGTGTCCTCCAGCATGGCTCCCCCAATGTACTGATTGTGGGTATAAATAATGTATGCTGGGAACTACCCAAAGTGATGGGTGAGCTTTTTAGAGCCTGCCTCTGTCGCAGGCTTCAGTCACAAAAGGCGTTGCCTTTTTTCCTCCTCTTGTTCTCTGGTTATTTTGAAAGTGCGTTTGGTTTCCAAAGCTGATGGCAACATTGTTTGCTTGCCAGTCAGCTGATTAGCCATTGTTCTTCTAATCGGAGGGATTTAAACTAATGCTCTTTAACTGTTCTGGAAAAAAATATAACTTTGCAACTGGACTCAAACAGATAATGGCAGTGAGAAATGCCACTCAGTGTTTCAGGAGGGCTGCTTTTAAAATGGTCTGTGGTTGTAGTGGGGAAAAAAAGGCTGACTGGCAACCGGTAACGTAATGATCCACCTGATGTATTGATTGTGCTGTTATAGCTGGTTTGTCAAGGGCACCCGAAGAGTCAGCTACTGCACCGGAAAAGGGAGAGAAAATTTATCCTGTGAATGCTCAGAAACAAACATATCACCATTTCAGGGTCATCGCCCCCAGTGCTGCTTTGCATTTCCAAGACTCATGTCTGAAGGGAAAAGTACTTGGATGATATAGCTCAGCTTTGGTGCTTTCAAAGGCATCTCCATGGGTTAGATGCCAGACCAATAAGACTGAGGTTGGCCGTATGAGTTGAGTGTCTGGAAGTCAGGGAGGCAAGTGTGTTTAGGGCTGAAGTCAGAAAAAGTCCAAGATTTGTTCAAAGGGAGGTAAGAAGTCTATCCCATACCCAGAACACATCTTCCCCATGGAGCACTGGGGCTGTCAGACAGATACCTCTGATCTACTATTTAAAGCATTCTCACACTCCTGTTTTTTTCCTATTTATATGCAAGGAGGGGGGAGAGAAGGGTGTTTGGTTTCAAATGAGGCTGGAAGAAGAGAGTACAAGAGAGTGCCTAGTGCTCCCAAACCCTTCTTATCTTCCATCTTTCCATCTGACTGCCTGCAGTAATGATAATACCCACAGGGATTTGCATCTCTCAGCTGGAGCAGGGGAAGTCCTCCAAGCACGGCAGGGAGAGGCACACAGTTTCAAAGCATACCATAAATACAACTGCCAGGCTCAGAGGAGCACAGATCAGAGATGCTGATTTGAAGAGTTAGAAGGTGGAGAGCAATTCACCCTTGGGGCTAAGGATCCAGCTACAGGGCAACAGCAGTGTTATGGATGAATGTGGAAGTCAGAGTCAGTGCAAAACTCGTAGTCAAAGCCATGCAGCAGGTTCTTGGGCGCTGGTCTGTGTTTTTTCATGCCATCTCCTCCGGAGGGGAGCACTTCATCTCGCAATCGGTGCGTTAGTTTGTCAGCCACCTTCACACCCTGCCCTCCCATGCTCAGCAGTGACTTTCTGATCCCTCTAATGCTCCTGTTTTCAAATGTATTTCCTTATTATTTTGCCCAGAGATTAATCTCTTTTGTCACTTCACTTCAGGCTATGCTGTAAGTTGTTTTTTCGTTCTGTTATTCTCTGTAAGTGCTGGCATGTAACTGAGCTGTCACAAGAACAAATCGGCAAAATAATTGTCTCTGACGGGATATTCACATCATGTAACTTCCAGTATCTGGCACAGATATTTAAACTAGGCAGAAAAACAGCTCTGAATCACAGAAAGGCTTTGATTTTTGAATGTAGGTCTGAGTGTTACCTCCCTGCTTTGTGTCACCCTCAAGGTCCCACTCCTATTCCCCCTCCCCCTCCCCCCCCCCCCGCTCCAGTTTGGAGGCAGCCTTTGCATTACCACCATGTGCAAACTGGAATATTAACTGAATCTGTGAAAGATGAAGAAATCATGACAACTGTCTGAAAACAAGCCTCTCCCTGCCCACTACCCGTAGCCCTGCTTAGTGGCTCCAATTCACACCCAGGGATGGGGCTAAGGATCTGATTTAGAGGTAGGGCTGGCTTAGTCCAGGCTGGCTGGTGGGGTTACTGCTGCTGGCTGTCTGCCTGCCTGTGCTGCTTGGATGCTGGGATGGGTTGTGGGTTAGCTGGTCCAGCCCAGCTGCAGCCTCCAGCTCAGCACTGCAAAGCTAGGCAGAACTGGTAACACTGGGGAAGATGTGAGAAATTGCACTTCTCACATGGGCATCTTATTTAGGCACACAAAATTAGGCTGTCTGGTTCCATGCTGGCTTGTAATTTGTCCTGTTCTCCCCTCGCTTTGATCTTGGAAGGAATAAAGACTAAATTTTATGAAGTGTGTGCAAGTATTTAACTATGCAATTAGGAAATGCAATTTGAAAGTCCCACTAATTGCCTGTCTGCACCATTAGCCATTTAAACAGTTTAAAAATCTATCCCCTCAGTACTTGACCCTGTTTCATAGAGCAACTTCCTTCTATGTGGGCACCCAGCCAGTACTCTGGGTGCGAAGGCAAGTGAGTGACATGATGCAGGGGATTCTGCCTTTAAAAAAAACAGCAGCCATGGGGTTTCTTTCTCCTTCCGTTTCATCTGCAGCCACTGTGTCCTCACTCTTCCCACTGCAGATAGACTGACTTCAGCCGTGAGCAAGGGAAATATGTGGCAGTAAAACAGGGAGTATATTTACTAGAAGGGTTGGTTAAGAAATACAAACAAAGTCTTAAGGTTCCTTTTCCCCCCACCCAGCAATTTCAAAACTACCACCCTGCAGAATATCCAAGGTTGACAACTACAATGTCCAAATATCCTGCCTAAACCCGCCATCAGATTAGAAGGAGGGCTCCCTCATTGTGTCCCTTGTTCTTAGTCTCCTTCCCTAATCTGCTGCTGACTATTTTGAAATACTGATTCAGGCCAGCTGTTCATGTATATGTGTTTATACACAGATCTGTTTTCATATGTGATCGCTTTATGGCTATCTTCGACAGATTCAAGAAAGCCATCAATGTCAGACAAGATTTATTAAAGGGTTTAAATTAGCAATTTTGTTTAGATAATGTAATTGTTATGTTAATAGTACATATTGATGAGGAGAGAATTGTACCTAAGATTCATGTATGAAGATATGTAATTTCAGAGTAGCTCAAAATTTGTAGTTAATATCGTGTATAGAGAGAAATAAAGATTTGTGATGTTCTTAGGTAGACTTTATTACTAGAAACTGCAAGCTACTAGCTAATTATCACTCTTATTAAATGTCTGTCTTACTGCAGAATGCAGCTTATGAGCTTTAAAGCTTACACTAATCAAGAAGCAAGATCAACCACTGATGTAGGTCACTTACAGCTCAGCTGATACGTAGCTGCTCCTCATTGATGTTACCACTTAATCATTTATATTGATGAACTAAAAAGTTACAATTCTACAAGCTGAAGTAGCGGAATAATTACATTTTGATTATTAGAAAGTCAGTCACCAGTCCCATCTGCACGAACACTCAAGCAGATGAAAGGACAGAAAACTAAATGGATTCAATGATACATCATCTGAATTGTATCACTCGTAAAAAGTATTGCAGCTTCTATGTAAAAGTCTTAGTTGCTGTAATATTGATATTTTATCCACAATTATTTATTTCTATTTCAGAAGCACTTAGAGGCATGTAGTCACTGGGCTGTGGGCTATTGAGAGGGAATCTTTCTAAATCTCTCTGTTGATGCAATGGGAGAGATGGTCTGATCCTTTTATAGAACAAGGACCTGGACACACATCTCAAGTGAGTGTCCTAACCACCATATGATGTAAACCAGCCTCTCTTTCTGTCCTAGTGGTTATTTTTTTCATTCACTGAAAAACCGTTTCAGCAGGCAGGCTGCATCCCACAGGACACTGTTGCCTGATAGTCAGACATTTCTCCGAGAAGTGATGCAGATTCAGGTCTGCATTTCACTCCTGGCTCAAGCTTCTCTCTTCACTTGGTTTCTAAGGATATCTCCTGTTAAGTGCTTAACATGCTTAGAAGAGAGACCTTGGATTGAGGCACAGAAATGAGTAAGAGGGAAATTAGAGTATACCAAGCAATTCTAGAGTAACTCTGCATCCTTATGTGAGCTGCCAAGCTGCTAGTTCCTACCTAGATTGGTTCCTAGGGAATGCAACTGCATTATTTTTATGGATTCTTCATATTATGAAAACTGTTGCCTTAGAAGTTTACAAACTTTTGTGTATGTTAATCATCATTAGTAGTTGATATTTATATCCTGGTTGTCCTTTCACTTGTGCTGGTGTAACTGGGGAGTAGTTTGGTGAGAGCAGACCCAGAGCAGATCTAGATCAGCATAGCACTACTGATTTTTAACAGTACAGAGCTCATAGTAACTGTGGCTTTGCCCCAGTACAGTTATACCAAAGTAAAGCATTACAATTCAGTTCTTGAACTGAATACCATAATTGACATCTAATAGCTTAAAAATTGAGACAAGTACTGCATAGCTGTGAGGTCTAGGGCTACTAGGCACAAGTATAGAAGGAGAATATTGCAGGAAGAACATAAAAGGATTGAGACTTTATTAAAGCTTAGAAAGTAATTCACACTCTCTCCTTGGATTACTTGGACATGTATTTTAATACTCTCTCCTTTCTAGTTTAAGTAACATTGAGGTCGTGAACCAAAGTAGCAAAAGCAAGAAAGTTTACAGTTAATGGTGGCATTGTCCTTAACTTGCCATGAGCTGGAAAGGCGCCTTCATGACACAGAAGAGTACTGTAAGGACACAGCAGCAAACTTAACTGATGTTTTGCCTCTGGCAGTGTATAGCACAAGTGTAAGATAACTTAAATAACTTGGGCTTGGTTCAGAAGCAGGACTAGTGAACAAATGTCTGAAATGGGCTGCTAGAGATAGAGCGAGTTTCTGCTCCTCAGTTCTTTACTTACTGGTGCTATCCTGGATTTGCATTTATGTAACAATTTGGCCAGGGTTAAAGCAGCATGAAAAGGCTTGGTCCGCCATTCCTTGCGCTTACTAGTGATGGTTTTCCGTGGAGTACTGGGTTAGACCCAAAACTAATTAATTTTGCAATAGCTTGTTCTAGAAGTTATTTTTAGTTTATCCTGACTTAGCTGCATTATCATTTCGTTAAGAGCACTTTGATAAAGTAATTCAATCGGCTGTAGTGCTAGACAGCAGAATCCATAAAGCAACATCTTGTGTATCTCAACAACAAGAGAGATGTAACAAGAGTTATCAGGTAGGAGCTATCATTTCCATCTGTGGTATTCAGCTCATTGTACGAGATTCTGGGTAACATTAAATGATCATGTTTCACGAGTTCTAACTAAACACTTGCCAAGGATGATAAACCTTAATTATTGCTTTTAGCTGTCTCTGGTGTAAGGGCATATCTCTGTCTTGCAGAAGCCCATTCCAATTTCCAAGCCCCTGCACCAGGAGGTTTGCCAAGCAGTGGCTGCCTGAAGATTTTACCATGTGGCAAACAGCCTTTTCTTTCTCCCAGCTCCATTCCTGGAACTGGCTGCAGTTGTTCAGAGAGAGCTTTCTGTTTTCCGCAGAACTTGGCCTGTTGCTGATCCCAATATGGAAAGTCACAGTGCAAGTTTTAAGGTGGAAAATTTGGCCTTACTCCTTTTAACAATTTGTTGAGGCCACAATTTTTCAAATCAGACTGCCTAGACATAGCTCTCTAGCATACGTCCTTTGAATCCATCTGCAAGGATTCAAGAAGCAATTGCCCACATGTTGATGTGGCCTTTCTGACAGGAGATACCACATATGTCAAGGAGGGCACAACCACCTAATTCAGGTGCTCCAGTTCATGCTGTGCTGCCAACGTAGGCAATCTAAATTGATGATTTCTGTTGGATCAGCAGTGGGAATAACAGAGCCGGAAGTTAAGCATCTGCTTGAAGTTATGCATGATACCAAATTGGAACCTTAAATCTTCACTGAGGCCTCTTAGCATAAAGCTGAGTGCCTTGGCAAGCTTATGGCCACATGAATAATAAATCCTGGTGACACAACCCCTTTAAGAAGAGCAGTGAGAGCTGAAGCCTCCTTAGTGTAAGCAATCTGCTTCGTTTTGTTCCAGTGCAGCCAGAATACTTGGAAAAATCTTTCTATTTTATTCTGTGCTCTCGCTCATCATCAGAATTTCTAAAAACAGTAAGGTTCAGTCAATATTCTTTTAACTAGCTTGTTACTTTATCTGGTTAGTCTTTTCAGGAGCTATCCACTTGCCTAGGGAAGTCTGTGTGTTTTGATTTTATTTTTATTCTGAATGACTGCAGTCATCTGGCTGTTTATGTGAATTATTAAAGTCTTCAAAAGCCCTGATGGATCCCCTCGCTCCTATTACGTTCCAGATTTCTGCAAATGCAGACAAACGTATGTCACTTTGTTAAAACACAGGCAATTATTAAACAGTAAATAAACTAAACTCAATTGGACTTCTATTATAATGACAGACTAATGAGCCAAGTAATTTGAGTGGTATAAATAAGGAATGGCCAGAAAGTGAGGGAGGCTGTAAGAGAGTCCATTGTAATAAGAGGCTGAGTTTACCGAAGTCTTTCAGCAGAATGTTTATTTTATACAGAGCCTTGTAAGCAAAGGTCCTAGACTTGAGCCTGCATCTACCTCTGTATTGCTCACAACAGGAGAACCCTGTATGTGTTAGTGGGATCTGGTTCTCTTGAGTCCCAGTAGAACTGGAGGGGAATCTGGTCACATGGCTGCTGTCGCCCATTGGTGCAGCCTTTTGACCTCGAGTGCCAAACTGGCCTGCATTTCACCGGAAAGAACCATTTACATGTTACGTGGCTCAGACATGGCCCTGGCAGGGGAGGTGGCACGGGAAAAGGCTCCCCAGCTTGAGGCTGCACAGTGTGACAAAGCACCACTTGCATGGGAGTGGGTAATGCGGGAATCGGGGGAGTGGCAAGATGTGACTTGAAGCGGGAGGATTGTTGGAAAGGAGCATATTAAACTGCCTTGCCTCTGAGATGAGCCAATATGATGCATTTATGATATGTGTATATATATCAGTTTAACATAGCTTGTTAATAGATTCTGGAGCATCAGAGTACAGGAAATAAATGGGCATAGGTGCTGGAAATGACACTGAGGGTGTAGCAACAGGTGAGCAGGACACTTTAGGAATTATCATCTATTGTTTGAAGAATAGAGTGGATCTCGTCCCACAGCGCCAAGCCCTTTATAAATATATTCCAGGACACATAAAGGTTTCTATTACATCTGCTTTTGTAACAAACAGCTAGCATTGGTTTAAGGATATTTTTAAGACAGTGTCTTCCTTGCAGAATAGTGTGACATGGTGTGAGACAAAGGACCAGACCAGGAAAAGGAAATCCTGACAAGGTGTGGATATACCCAGGATTTCTATTCGTACAGGCTGAGTAGAAGATGTGCTGATAAAGAGCAGTCCCTGCTATCCCCACATGAGCTCTTCCTTAGTCAATGTTAAACATTTTTCCTAGTGTATTGGCTGCCAACAAGTGGCACAGGATACTGTAACTACTTTTCACTCCTGTCTCTTGCTTTCCTGACCATTATTTTTGACTCTGCTTACTTGTGTCTGTGTTGAAAGAAGATGGTGCAAATCAGAGAGTTTTAGCTGTCCTGTTGTTCAGTTCTGTATTCAGGTTTTAAATGACTATAAGCTCATGCTATAAAAGTGTCCTTGTTTCCGTCACCTGTGTTTGGCTTCTAAGCTACATACCATCAATGAAATTTATAGGTATTGTGCAGCTTACTGATGTTTTGTGGAGATTTTTGAGGAACTGTGTTCTCCATAGACTTTAAAACTGAGACCGTATTTGAGTAGAAATGGTGTTCAGGGCCCAGCAACAAACAGGCAGAGTAAAAGTAGTTTCTTGTGAGCATCACAGCTGGAAGTTTAAAGCCATTTAAAAATGGCTGGAAGAGTCTCCTGAATTATTTCAGGCATTGCAAAGTAAACAATCATGCCCCATTTGTACAGTCTATGAATAAGAACAGAAATTCCTCACCTCAGTCCTGAGGTGTCCTTCAGCAGGTTGATGACATTAAGATTCATATTAGCTTTTCTGTGTGCCCCTGAGCACTGTGAACCAAAGACATGCAGTGCTGGTGAGAACAGTACACAGAGAAGGACCAGTGAATGTCAAACTTAGAGCCAATGTCTCTTTGGGTTTTGCTTTCCCCCAGAGCTGAATATTGTGTCATCCTCTTCTGTTCAGATGCTGAACGCCACCAAGCAACGGTCCCCGCTGCACGCAGGAAGTGGTCTGTCCTCCCATGACGTTTCTGAGTTCTCAGAAATGACCGGAGAGCTCTTCGCACCTTGCTGGGACAAACAAATGGACATCAATGCTTTTACAAAAATACATATGACTGGCAGGTGGTTTTTTTGCCTGATTCTTCACTGTGCTTTAAACTGAAAAAAAAAAGATCGCCTTTGTGTAATATCTTTCAGATATTTCTAGTAAGTATCTGCAAATGTAGCTTGAGAAATGCTGATAATGCTGATTAGTCCAGCTTATTGTACAGGAATATTTCTGCTTTACAAATACTGACCACTCTTCTCGAATGGTTCAGCTTGCTTTTGATTATATTTTCCAGTCACATTGAATTTTTCCCTGTAACAGGTGCAGACAAGTATGAGAACTGAAACAGAGAGCAGCAATGTGCTGCTCGGGGAAATGGCAAGTGACTATATAATTTACACAGTAGTGTATTTCTACTTATAATTATTGCTAATTCAAAAAAAATCAGCACAAATTGCATGATAGCACTGTGTAAGATATGTGTAGAGATAAAACATGAATACAACCCATATCTTGTAGGGTGACAAATGAAGTGTAAAATGCTATTGTTTGTGTACTGACTGCCTAAGCATGTGATGAACGATTATCTCTGCCTCAAGAGGTAGCCCAAGGTTTCCCGTGGTATAAGTCTTCCTGTTTGTGATTCATTTGTGCAAACAGTGGAAAGCTGAGCATGTAACCGTGAAGGCAATTACCCAGTTACTTCTCTGACCCTTAAAAATTGTGTTGTTTCTCCATCCCCTTTCAAAACTCAGGGCTGCACTAGAGCAAACCCAGGAGGGTGAGCCCCCCTCCAGCCTGAACACGACGGGGCAGGTCCAGAGCCGCAGTTGTGCTTGTAAACTTCTCCACTGCAAATTGCTGCTTCCTGGCAGCAATATTTTTCTAACGAGCTCCTGAGAAGTGGGAGGAGAAGTCAGATTTACTGTGGCGCATCCAGGGCTGCCGAGGGGCGGGAGCAACCTGTCGTCCTCCCAGGCCGAGGTTGCATTTATGTCCGTGTCAGGAGACTGTTGGATGGGGTTTTCTTAGGGTGCAACATCCTTTTTCTGCTTCCTGCGGGGAGGTGTGAGGAAGCCGCAGGGGGTGAGGCTTGGCCCCAGCTCACACAGCAGCTGCAATGGCGGGCTGCACCTCTGAAACAAGTGAGGTCCCGGGCCTGCTCTAGGCTCTCCTTACTGGCCCTGCTAATAGCAAACTCAACGGGGAAGCTGGTCTGGGCAGGAAAAAACAGAAAGTCAGATGTGAGCCTGATGGGTTCGTCAGTCCTCTCCCCTCCGGTGCAAGGTGACAGTGAAGCAGCAGCGGGTCGGGGAGGACCAAGTGCCTGGGGCAGCTCCTGCCATCTTAACCTGGCTGTGACACTGCCATGTTGTGCTCACAGCACCTCGACCGGGCACTCTGGGAAGAGCCTCTCTCTCTCTCCCTATACCATGCAGCACCCTAGAGAGTATTTCACCTCTGAAGTGCCACGGTGCGAGATCTCTGCAAAACTCCCTCGGCAGCGTGTGCCACACGGGAGCTGGGTCTTGGTGCCATAAAATCTCTGGTTTTGCCAGCATGTGCCACGTAGCATTACCATTTTCCCACACCAAGCAATTACTCTCAAGCATCGTTTTGCCTTTGCAGGTGCTTCTTTCTTTCTGATTTTGATCTGTAACATTTTATTAATTTGGCTTCTGCCCATCTGATTCCTCACAAAGCACTGCCTGTCTGCAAACCAAGCTGGAAGAGTAAACTGAGCTCTGGAAAATAAACAAAGCTCCCAATGAAAACCGCAGAAAGCTTAATCCGTTTAGTGGATTAACATGAAGGTGAAGTGGTGACTAGACAGTATTTTGTAAATATTTACATAAATAAGATATCTGATAGTATTGGACTCTCTAGACTTTAAAGTACAGGGACTCCTAAATCCCGCAGGTACCTTAAATCAGATTCAGGTTAAAGTCTTGCCTCCATTTTTAACAAAGAAGTGATTGGACACTGCAATACCTTCATAAGGGAGGGCTGGGCTCCTCCTCATTTGCAGTCATTAAGTAAAGAACTGGTTCTTTTTTTTCTATTAAGGAATAAAACTATCTAGTTTCACCAAGAAGTAGGGTCTGCATATGGGAGGTACTGAGTGAAACTGCCTGGCCGGTGGCAGGAAGAAGGTTAGACTACACGGTCTGACTGGCCTGTGAATCTACAGTATCATTAACTACTAAAATACATGCTTTAAAATTATCTTAGCAATTACCCAGCAGCTCTTGAAGAGACAGTTAAACAGTGAACTGTGGAAATGTAATGAAAACAAGATTATGACAAGACACAAAGCCCTAATATACCAACCCACCAGGCCATTGAGGACCCCAATGAGAAGACTGGAATGGATCATTGTCCTACAATCCGCAAAATGGATTGTCACATCTTGGTGTGTGAGAAGTACCCCAGAAGAGCACCTCTGTGTGGCAGATCTGCCCACTGGGGCAAATAAAACACCAATGATTTAAAATTTTATTCTATATGGTCTATGTCAAATGTTGTTAATTTTTGTCAGAACCAGAGAAGTTCAATTTCACCTGCCATTTGAACAAAATGGAAAGCTGTAAGCAAACAGGTGACCATAAAATAATAGAATATTTTGAAACCAGGTTGTGACATTTATAGGAACTTTAAGAGAGCCTTTCTTTTAATCACAGCATTGGAAGGATGGGCACTAGTTGTCCTTCAGGAAACACACCGTTGGTGCAGCCAGCTCACAGCCCTGTGGACTAAATATGAACAAAAAATGCAAACAAATACAAATAATTAGTTGACCATACTAGCTTTCTTCTGGAACTTGGTTTGGGTGCTAAAATAATGTGCACCTTATTAACTTTGGTCCTGAATGCTCCTGGTTTGCCCAGTCCTTGCTTGTGTAGCTGAGTGCCTGCAGGAGCATCACTGGAGCCCGAGGATGATGGAAAGAGACTCATTTGATGGAAAGAGACACAGACCTGTTGGAACTGATCTCCCAGGAGACTGACTCTCCCTATCCACACATAATTTCTTTCCTTTTTTCTCTCTCCCATTCAAACACTGATGTTCAGCCTCTGTTAAAACTGAAAAAATGAATAATTATTCTCCAGGAAATAGGGGTCTCTTGTGGGACTTTTTTTTTTAATATATTATTCTTAACCTATCAGCATCATTACATTGCTACCAGAGTGGAAATGTATACAGTACAGGCTGCAGCCTCAGCTATCTGACCTTATATAGTAGAGTCTATCCGTGTACCAATTTGTAACATGTCCAAAGCCTTGTGAAAGCATCCCCACGTGTAGAATTACATTTGTGTCATATTTATTTAATGATAGATTTGCTAATACAGCACCTGCTAAACAGAATTGCAGACTACATTGAAATCAATCACCGTATGCAACTTGCTTCTAGTAAATGGGATAGGATACCTGCCCAGCTTATTTCTAGTCAGACAGTTGAGTATAGTTTTAACTATGCATATCTGTGTGTGTTTAGTCATCTTTTTTAACATAGCTAATAACCTTAACTGTAAGACTTTTTGGACACATATTAAAAGTTTTTCTGTTTCTACTGTGTTTAACTAAATGAAAACTCGTGCCCTCTCTAGCCTTGGAACCAAACTGCTGGGAAGTCAGTACATGTCAGGAATCAGGGCCTCTATGTAATTAGGAAGAAAATCCAGTTTCCAGCTAGAGCTCTAGCTAAAGCTAGAGTTTCTTCTACGTCTTTGTGTGCATGTCCTTGGTGATGGACTTAGAGAGGTTTTGAGCTTGAAAAGGGGTTGGGGTTACCACTTTCTGGCAATGCCTTTCTGGGATGCTTGTGGCTGTAATGAAGTATTGTGTGCTATCAGACTGGGGTGCATTCTGCTCACCCTCTGCATCAGATATGCCTTTGGACACATGCCTAAGAGATGGAAAATCCCTTTCCTCAGTGGTATGCTAAAGCAGCCCCTGGGGAGGGAAGCATGTCTGGGAACCCAAAGGCCTCATTCTCATCCCTTTTACATCCCTGCTTTAACTCCACTGGCTTAACTAGACTTCTTCCTGGATGATTACCACTCCTAAATACCTCCAAAATACATAGATAAACATTTGTCTCTACAAACTTCAACAGAGTTTCCTTGCTTTGGAAAACTCCTTTATTTAATTTGTGTTTTTAATACTCACTTGGAAGCTGGAAGTACTTGAGCTATAAAAGGAGCTTTGTGCAATTGATGCAGCTGACTTGATTTCCATCATGAAAAATATATTAATCATCAGTTGCAGAAGTATGTCTTGAATGTTTCCAATTAAAGTGTCCCCCAGAAAGACATTCTAAAAGTTGAGGTTACCAAAAGAAATCTGGTATTTTTTAAGGCACTGGCATGAATTAAAACATAAATAATATGTTATAGTAAATAAATATAACATTAATGATAATTAATGATTAATTATTGATTTGGTAAATAAATTAATGATTCTGTATATTATCAAAGACTGACATGGGGTTAATTCTGGCCATCACTGGAGGGAGAGCTAGAATCCTTTTATGATTAATATTAGGGTCTTATTTTCATGGTTCTGGATGAAAAATAAAGTGGGTATAAAAAATGACAGTGTTTCTTTAGCTTTAGAGGTAACTTTCATATTGGCGTTACAGGCTCCTGCTGTCATAAATCAAACAAGATGTTCCTTTCTGTACACACTTCTTGCTTTTTGGCTAAAAGACTATTTTTCAGAACTGCCAAGACAGAAAGCTTTAGCTACTCAAATATTGGAGAGCTTTTCTGTAATGGGAGATACCAGCAGAAAACCTGCTGCTCAGCTGTATGCCATCATTGTCACTGTAAAGGGCACAGGCAACTGAAAAAATCTGACAAATTGACAACTTGACAGGGACGCGAGATGGTGAATTAATCTACCTTGGCAGAAGGCTGTTGGTGAATATTTAAATAGGTTAATAGTCAACATTAGAACCCTGAAATCAAATACAGGCTGGCAGCAGAACAGGTAAATCTGATATCTAAATTATACTGTTAATCGTGTGCTTCAATCTCAGAATGAAAATTAGATTCTCAAATCTGAAATAAAAAAGTTAATAATCTTTCCTTATAGATTCTTTGCTGAGCAACAGCCTTTTCTATCAAACGAAGGATTTTTTTTCCTTTAATTTACGTGTGCCTTTACACAGGCAAATCCCCAGTTCCTTATCCAGCTCAGATACGTGTGTTCAAATAGAAAGATAGGTAAGTTCAAGAAAGAAAAATCTATTAAGAATAAATAAACCCTATATGAACTGGTTTTGATAATTTTTTAACATGTCCACGAGTCCCTCAATTTCTCCCAAAACATCATGAGAAATGCCTGCTGGTCTGACCACATATGACAGACAGACAAGAAGTCTCTCTGGGGTGGCTTTCATGGTGGTTTTACAGACAAGTTCTGTATTCCTGAAGGTAGCATCAATCCAACACCAGAGCTGGAAATGCAATGAAATGATAAGCGAAAAAGAAATATAAGGAAGCTTAGCAATTGTGAGATGATCCAAACTCAGCTGTTAACTGCTGTACTCTCTGGGTCACCTGGAGTATCTTTTTGGCAGTATGCAGAAGGCCTAACTCAGCTGCACCACCTATATTTACTTTGCAGAATATCATTAAAAATGTACAAGTTGGACAATGCACTTTGTCTGTATCATTTTCAGGTACTTTCAGGTGGCATTTCTCCAGAGGGCTAACACAGTTCAATAACAATTGTTTTAGCCATCTTTGTGCTCTGTAATGAATTCTTTGACTAACCCAGAATCCTGTTTATCTCAAGAAAGGCTCCAGGGTAGCCGTGCAAGTTGGGTGCACCAAAAACTATCTAAGGATAACTCAAATCCAAATAAGAGCTAGTGCTGGTCAAATCCATTTTCTTTGTGAAAATGGATGGATGGTTCTTCTGGGAATCTGTTCTGGGTCCAATATTAATCAGTATCTTCATTCAGCATTCAGATTAGGGAATACTGTGTTGTTATATTTGCAGATGATACCAAGCTAGGAGGCACCTTGGAGGCACCTTGAAGGAGGAGAGTGGAATTCAAAATAATCTTGGTAAACTAGACAAATAGTCTGGGTGGTGCTAAAAAATGATCAGTGAAAAAAATAGGAATTACTTAAGAATAATAAGTTGCATTAATATTAGATATAAAGTGACTGATTTGGCCTGCAGGAAAAAAGAGTAAAAAAAGTCATAGTAGGGCATACGTTGACCAGTAGTTAACAGTGTCATAGCTATGGAGGAAAACACCACTGTAT
Source organism: Nyctibius grandis (assembly GCF_013368605.1). Taxonomy (NCBI): domain Eukaryota; kingdom Metazoa; phylum Chordata; class Aves; order Nyctibiiformes; family Nyctibiidae; genus Nyctibius; species Nyctibius grandis. Next base: position 9,378,609 of record NC_090665.1, read on the forward strand.
CTTGTTATGGGTTATACAAACATATGCAAGATAAGTGAAATGATTTTTCCACTCTGTGCAGCACAGATAAGGCCTTAGTTAAAGTGCCGGCCCTGTTTGCTACTTGTCAATTTGGAAAGTCAACTGGTAAAAATTCAGATGAGAGCAACAGAAATAATCACAGTTTTTAGGATCAAAACTTGAGTAAACTGGGGGTTCTTCAGGCTAAGAAAGAAGGACTGTTTTCAGATAATACAAAGCTATTGGTCAGTATTGTTCCTCGTATTTGGGCCAGGATAAAAGCAAAAAATTTAACTCTGGTGAAGATGATCTAGGTTAGAGGTTCAGAAAAACTTAATACTTTGGGGGATGTTGAGCCTTTGTAATTGATTTTTAGGAGCAGCTGGATGACCAGGATTGGCTGGTGCAGCAGGTCCTGCCTTGCGCAGGACTGTGGGGCTGGAAGACCTGTGGCCATTTTATTTGCTAGAAACAGTGGCTTAACTCACAACTGATGCCAGTGATACTGAAGTATTTGAATATATTTTTGTGGAATGATCACAAAATGAACAGAATAAGCAAAACAAAAGAAAATACAGTCACTTAAAAAACATGAAACGCTATTGTTTTGCTTGCTATTGCTTGTCATCTAATAACATATGCTTGAGTACTATATGCTGAGCTGCTGCCTTACATTTTAGCACGGGATTGTAGTACCTGGCATGAAATCTGTAAAGTATCAAGTGGTTAGTAAATTCATTATTCAAAAAGCTTTACTGTTAACTATAATCTCATATTAGATTTGAAGTCTTCGTATCATTAATACAAGTAATCATGTCACCTGATCCATCATTATCATTGTGATGCTGTGAGTCCTAGTTGTGAAATAAGTGTGATTTGTGTGGCAGTGCAATAGCAGTAATTAAACCAATCGATAGAACTGGAAAAGACGACAGACACCTGAGCTCTTATTTCCTTTGCCAGGCACTAAGTTTTTGACTGCAGGTGTTCTTTTAGCCTCTGATCAGATAATATATATCACATCACCAAGTCTTAGTTATGCAAGGCAAAAGTGTACTTAGTTAATCTGTGTGGATTCCACAGAAAGAATTACTACAAATAATACATGTTTCAATTTGTAAATACATTTTCAGTGGTTGTGTTGGGTTTCTGCCACATGTATTTTAGCAAACAGATTCATGGGCAGGTATGATAGCAAAAAAAAAAAATTGGAGAATATTTGCAGGACTCACTCACCGATTTATAAATGTGTATATTCTCTGCTTTAGAATTATTTCTCTTTTAGCAAGCAAGAAATAGAAGGAATAATATGTCAAATGTGAAACAGCTCATTCTTTCAGTACTTCCAAAGAACAACTTCAGCAACATTTACAGAGTAGGGATAAGCCTCCAGTGGCCTAGCACTGCTCCCACTCAAGTCAATGAAAAGCCTGCTATTTATTTCAGCTGGATGATCTCACATCTATTTTAGCAATTAAGTTCACGTAATGAATTAATTACATAAAATTATAAGCAATTTGTAGACAAATACAAAGAAATTAAATTAACTGGATAAATTATATGCTGTGAACCACTCAGCTGTAATACTTATCTTTTGCTATTGTGCACCCTTAGAAACATTCCAGATAAAATACACAGTTTAATAAAAGGGACTTTTTCATAAAAATTAAGAATAATAATTTTCATAAGATGATTTAATTGATATGTGGATTATTTTATAAAGTTTTTGGTGAATTTTATGATGCCAGTAAATTCCAAAACATCTCCTGGAAATATATCACAAAACACAATCACTAGTGCTCCCTCCCTTGTTTTTCTGAGTCCAGCATTTAAATCTGTACAGGATCCTGTCTCTCCTGGCCATTTTTCACTGAGCCAGTGAAATAATTTCTTATTATATCAGTGGCACAAATCCTAGGGTAAAAGCAGAAATAGAATCATGTTGCCCATGGAGAAATTAGTGCTCCAAAGAGAGAACTGATTTTTTACCCACTAGTTTGTTTATAGCTATCTGGGATATCTTCTGGCTACTTTGAATTATGCATTGTTGACATACCCTAGGCCAACCCCTACTGATATTAATAATAATTGAAAACAATAGGTATTCAACTAAGGACAGAGTAAAAATGTTTAAAGACCTCTAGATTTGTTTCAATAGGTGCTTCAACAGAGTGAAGCTTAACATCTTATAGGATTGGGCACCAGTATAGCAACAGCATCAGTAAAGTACCTTTGCTGTGATCAAACGTCCAGTACCATAAGGAAACTGGCAGAAGGCTAAAAAACAGACCTCTCATTCCAGTAGAGCCATTATCAACTAAAAATCTATGCTTTCAGAAAAAGTCAGGAGATGATTGGGGAACAAGAATAAAAATATCCGGGGAAATCACAAAATACCGGAGATTTATAGATTTACAGCTGCAGCAGGCCTAGATGGAGAAAGTGAGACAGCAGAAAAGGGATTAGGATTAGGATTGCTTACGCACTTATATAACGTTTGTTCTAAATTTGATTACAGTACTCAGTAAAATGAGAACTCGGTATTCATCATGCACAGCAAAAAACTTCACATGCCAGCATCATCATTTACATTTGCAAAAATAATTAGGAATCATTTGTAAAATGCTTCAGTTATGTTAATCAGCCAATGTTTTGCTGCACTTTGAAGACATAAAGCATTGTAGGAACTTCAGACAGAGCAGCCATATGTTTCTTTGTCTCACATGGCTGCAGGAACATCATCTGTCATGTTCACAGCTACTTTTTTTGTCTGCAGAGACTGCAAACATCCCTGCATGGTAGACAGATCATTGCACCCTACTTCTAGAATAGTATGCCACAAATGGATTTTAAAAAATAAATAAATATACTCAGATTTTAAATATCCAGTTTCAGATTTATAAAGCTTGAATTTAAGAAGGGCTAAACTCTTCCTGTGATTTTATTCATTACTGTAGTTAGTTGTGAAGTTTGACTCTGAAATTATAGACATTGAAACTCTTGAGTCTACGTGACTTTTCTTGAAGCTTAACCAGAAGTGAAATGTGGAGGTGTTCTGATATCAGTAGTACCACGATCTGTCATTAGACTACACATATACTCTTGTATATACATATACTCTTGTTATATGAAATACAACTTGAGCTGAAAATCATCTTTTAATTATGGTACTCCATCCCAAAGGCCAGTGAAGTCTCATTCCCCAAGAGTAGTACATATAACCCCACTTTACTCTGTTTACCCCAAAATAAAGAGGGGAAAAGAAACCTAACCAAAACCCTTTTTGTGATTGCTATTCAAAACCATACACATACATCAGTGCTAGCCTAAACTAAAATAAAATGTGCTGGAGGTGAGGAAAGCATGACTGAGATGCACAAACCAGCACAGGGCACAGCACGGGCCAGGGGCTCCCAGGGGGCCAGGGAGCAGTGGGGGATCCCCAGACTGACAGGCCAGGATCTATCCAACCACCATAGCAAGGCAGCAGGGCCAGCCTGGAGATGGTGGCCGGATTCAATCAGGAGACCGGATCATCAGTTTATGGTGATGGAGCTGGGATGACGTCAGGGTCTGGATCAACAGGTCCATGGCTGGGCAGGGCTAGAGATTGGCATTCCATGATGTCGTTGGGGCAGGATGGGCAGGGCCAGACTGCTGAAGTGGAGTCCCCAGGCCCATGGACAGGATGGGAGGGAGGCCCTGGAGGAGCTGCTGAGTTCCACAAAGATCCATTAGCACCCTCAGGGCCCTGATGGGGTGAGGTACATGAGCAGCTGTTTGGAGACTGCATGGCATTGCAGATGGACACACCTGCGCTTCTCTGGAGATCTGCCTGGAGATTTGGGGTGTGTTATTAGCACATGTTAGCACTTGGTTTAGGTAGGAAGGATGCTGGTGCTTAAGACTGAAGATACTCATTCTGAGATAGGTCCCACAGCAAATATCAGCTGGAGGTGTGATTAATTTACAATTTCTGAAGTGCCAAAAACTTTACTGTAAACATTGTACTGGAAGGAAGAAGTATTTTTGCCAGCTTAATCTGTTTGGCAAATGCTTTTGCTAAACCCTTTTGCTGTATAAAATGCATCTCTCTCAGAAAAATTTGACTTTACAGCTGTTCTAATGAACACCCTCAACAGTGTTAAGTGCAAGCTAGTGATTTTGCCTTGATCTGTGAGACCTTCTCATATCCACTGATATATCTGAAACCTGTGTTCATGGCCAACATTGGCAAAGCTCTTTTATTTTGTCCTTTACAGCCCAAGGTGGCTGTATCAGTTTTAGATGAGGCACTGAAATTTTCTTTACCTCTCCAAGGTGTCTGTCTTGCCCCTCCAAGCTGTCTTTGCCTTTCTTGCTGAGACATTTGCATAACCCAGACACACTGGAGCTTTGTCATGGACATGCCTGAGCGAGGGAATAACCATTACTCTTTAAGACACCTGTACAAAGCAGGTACAGAGTTAGAGTCACTGTCCACCAGTTTAATCTGTCATACTCTTGAGAAAGGAATGAACTCACCTATATTGCATCACATCTTCTCACCATTGATGCACATGCTGAAATGATGGGGAGATGATGGAGAATGCTGAATTAAGGCACTCCTAAATTGTTTTGCCTTTATCCTTGGATGAGTTGAGAGAAGGGAAGAGCCTTGAAGAGGAGCCTGTGTAATCACGGCTCACTGCTGCTGGAAGTGGTAAGATCCACAGGCATCCAAGGCAGGTTTTCAGCATTCAAGCTGTCTACAGTCCAGCCAACAGCACACCAAGGAACATCTTGAGGAGTATCTGTTTTATAATTTGAGCGTAGTATAGGGACACCTAAAATAGCTTTATATGAGCTAGCTCAAATACTAGAAAAGCTGAGCCCTGGAAACTTAAAAAATATAGCATAGATATACCCTTAGTTAAGACAAGCATATTCGTATCTAAATTACACTGAGATTTAGTGACAAAGTTTTTTCCTGCTTACATGACTTGTAAGGTCTCAGCCAGAAGGTGCTCTCAGAAAACCTCTGTCAAATTCAGGAGTTTGAACAGTCCTCCAGGACATGGGAAGCAGAGGTTCAACCTCTACATGAGAGTTTTTGTAATCCCACCTCCCACTATCTGGAGAAGGCCCTTTATAGTAGATGCTACAGTATTTCAAAATAAACTGTCAAGCCAAGAGAGTGTGTACAGCCATGAACAGAATTTCTCTGTTCCTTTCCCACAAAGATCTCAAACTGCTTTCCAAAGTAACTTACCTAGGTGTGTGTTTGTATTACAGTCGTCACGGTAGTGTCCTAGGAGCCTTGTGTCAAGAGACCTAGATACCAGTCCCTGTGTGTATGCATTTTTATTCTACAGAATTCAATCTTTCATTAACCACTCAGTGGTCTTAACTGAGATGCTACAAAGTAGAAAAAAACTTCTCTGTAGAATATATTATGAGATGTGTGTTCATTAACAAATCCCAACACTGAATTCTATCCTTTTCTGCCCTGCGATTTTTACAAGGGCTAACCATGAGGTGATGTATGAATGTGTCCAATAATCTTGGAGCATATAAATTACAAAAGTAAATTGTTGTAACAGGGTGAGTATAAGAATTAAATAGTTGGAAAAGTATATTTTTATAAATCATTCAGTAATGAATCTGGAGAAAAAATCATCTTTTATAAGGATATCCATGTTTATAATACAGAATAGCAAAAAGATGTCGCTGTCCAGGACATAATAGCAATTAACTGACTAATCATAGCACATTTCCTCACAAACCCCTGTTTTGCAAGATTATGAGTCCTCCAGTTTCCATCAAGACAGGACCGTTGGATATGTTCCAAACCTTATGAGCCTTGGGTTCAAAATTTAGCTCTTCCTTAAAAAAAAAAAAAAAAAGCATGAGCAACCAGAGTTTTACTCTTCATCCTGGTCATACTCAGCTTCATGAAGATAAGGGATGGCTTTCAAACATTTCTTACTTCCTCTAATCTTGGACTGCTTCCCTAGGAAAAAAAAAGCAGCTCTAGGGAAAGCCACGAGCCAAACATTAGGGCTTATAGGCAACACATAGTTAAAAAGTTAACAGTGAGGCTGAAAGGGAGGATAAAGTGTAACATTTTTCACAGGTTGCTGTTACCCTGGTGCCTTGCAAACCAGGTAGCGCTGACCCTAAACTCTCTGACTTGCATGTAGCAGGCCAGGCTATTCCACAAGGCCAGGAGATCATGTAAGTGCAGGATATCTTTTTGTGGAGTGTGGTGCAATGCAAAGTCCTCTGTGTGTGTGCAGAGGACCTGACAGGTTTGACCTTCTACATGCTGCATGGAGCCCCTAACCTGGCGCTCTGGGATCTGGCTCTGTTGAGCTTAATGTGTTGGGTAGAAGTTGAAGCTCTACACTGTAAACAAAGCTTTCAAGTGAAAAAAAACAAAACAATAATAGAAAGGTGAGGTTTTACGTCAGGATCTAGGTTTTAACAATTGAGAGAATGGGTAAGAAGAAATAACAAAATAATGTACTATTGTGTAGATCTAGTAAGTGTCTTGCAAATGTCACCTTGTGCATCCTGTAATTTAATCTGATCTTATTTCTTGCAGAGCACAAAAAACTACACACAAGGTTTTACTTTAAAAAGCTCAGTTCATTTTCTAACTCTCTGACTTTTTCCCTGAACACTGGTAGCTCTAGGCAAGAATCCACTGTGTTTAGAAGAAGTGCCTTGTGACTGAAAATCAGCCACTGATTACCTAGATATAATTGGTGCTGCAGCCAGTAACTGAATGCCTGTGGAATAGAAATGCCTTGAAGAAACCCTGTGTCTCTCAGGCAGCTCTTTCTCTCTATGGATTAGAAACAAAACAGGCATTTTTATAGTTAGTGTACATTTTTAATTAGCACTATCGTTACCTAAGTAAATAATGCATAGATTAAAATACTCATTTAAAGAAATGACAAAATACTTAATTAAAAATAAAATCATGAGTGAGAGGAATTCTCCACCAGGAAAATGGTGTACCTTAAGGAGCTATTACTAGTCCTTAGCTACATCCCTGCTCCACTCCTCTTAGGCTTTGCTGTTTTTCTGTTTGGTCCCAAAGGACACTGGTGCTCACTAGCAGCAACACAAGACCTGGCCTCCCTTCCACGCAGCTGCGTGCTCCAGGGTGCACCAGCCCCTTTGCTATCGCGTGCCTCAGTTTGCACTGCAGCAGCAACTTGTGATGCGGCTGGTGTGCCCAGAGATGTGGCAGAGGAAAGGGTTCAGCTACCAAGCGTTTCAAAGGCAGGAATGCTGGAGGCAGCTCACCCTCTGGCATCAGTGCTACACTTCCATCTCATCTCAACATATACTAGACATGGCCATACAGCCATACAGCATGCCAACACTTCACCAGTTCCCGCTGAAGAATGGCCCCAAAACGCCATTCAAGAATAATGGAAATGTCTTGCACAACAACAAGCTCAGGGAGTAACAAGAGCAGCCCCAGTGTCAAATCGATGGTTGCATGTTCAGGCAATGATTCTGTGGTTACCAATGTTTAATTTTACAAACCTAAAAGTAGTACCATTGATTACATAAGAATTACTCATGCACATATAATAAAAAGCTTGCTGGACCTAACATTTACATCTGTGTTTTTATGTTTCTGTACACATTTTTGTGTTAGACAACATTTGTGTCCTCATCTTGCTAAACAGTCATCTGAAATCATTGCTTTTACTGGAAAGCTTGGAGTCCCATCAAGAAAGCCTAGACGATGGGTTAGTCTTCATATCAGAAGGTGACTTTTTTCTTCAGCAGTTGCTTTTTTCCTGTATAAGCCAGCTGTGTGAATTCAGGAGAGGTTTCAGGGCAATATTTTAAAGTGGGATCTCTGATATAGGAATCTTCATTCTTAATACAGTTGACCTTTGATTTCAGAAGTGCTGGAGTGTTATTGGCTAATCAATATCTGGCTTGGCTGCTCTGCTTCAGTTTTTCTCTTCTGAAAACTATTTACCTCTCAAGGGTGAGATCAAACTTCATAAATGTCTAGTGTGGGCTTTTGAACAATTTTAAACGTGCAAAGTTTTACTAGCCAAGATGCTAGGCAAGGATGTTATTCTGGCAGAATTTTGCTGTATATTGGAAAAGGAATGTGGTCAGAGCCTTCTGCTGCAGACAGCAAAATAGTTTCATCCTGCCAATATACTTTCATCCACTAAAATATATACTTTTAAAAGTGAAAAATATAAACTACAGGGTTCAAATCACTTGTAAATTGCTTCCAAGTTTTGTCTGGTGAAATAGTATCATTACAGCAATGTGAAACAGGAAGCGCAAAGTCGCTTTATGTAACATAACTGCAAGCCATGGAAACAGAGGCTTGCAGAAAGTGCAACTCATACTTGAATTTGGCAGGGACACAGCGACAAATACACTTGCACTTCAGAGAAATGGCATATGATTTTTAGTGTGTAGTGGTCAGGACCCTGTTCTACATCTGATGATAAAGGAGGAGCAAAAGAATATTGAGCTTATCAGTTAAGCTTCTGGCTTAAGGCCACTCTCCAGGCAACGTGCCATAGCTATGAAATCACTCTCTTATTTTAGACTTCATATTAGACGAATAGGGTAGTGCAAGCTGTTTGGAACTCAGCTTTGATGTATTAAAACGTTTTGAAATAATGCCTAGCATTTAATACAGAGTTTTGCTAACATTAGCTTTCCTAAGTGCCTGACAAAAATAGTCTTATTCCCCACTGCTTTCTAATTAAATGCAGATGCTTAAACCATCAACATTCACCACAAGATTCAGTTCTTCAGACATTATATCATCTATCTTAAATGCTGAATTATGTCCTAGATTTCTAATTGAACACTAAAAACTACATTAGCTCCATGGCAGATACGATTATGATTCCTTGCTATACATCATCATTACCTGGAAACAAATGGGAAGAGCAGGAATAGTACTCTGATCTTCACATCCAAAAAGATGTCTCTTTAATAAAGTCAGTGTCAAAGTTGTCATTGACTTCACTGACAACAGTATTTGGTCACAAATACCCAGGTATTTACTGCTTAAAATAATCTCCTTTAGTTCTTAGCCACACAGGCCCAGAAGCTGCAGACTTGTGCACTCAAGTGTTTGAAGCTGAACACCGTTTTGTTTTCCTAAGTAGCAGCTGTTTTCAGAGCAAAATGGAAGATTTCAAAGAGATCACCACCTAACATCAACACATTTCAATGTTCAATTTTAACCAAACCGCAGTTCAGCAACATACTGCCAGTAGCAGAAGAGCAAGGTGCCAGGTCCTCCCAGCACACGTGCCTTGCTTTGGGATACCTACACAGTGTGCAGTTCCTTTTTAAGTTTAAATCAGTGCTTATCAGGCCTCTTTTCAAAGTCTTTATTCCAACATGTGCATGCTTTGCATTTTTTTACAAGAAAACAAAGATAAAAACAATGAAGTTATGAAGTAGTTTCCCTTCACTAGAAGAGGGGCGTCACGGAGACGCCGAGGCCCTGGCTGACGGCCCCGAGCCCTGACAGGCGGCGGCTGGAGCTCCGCTATGGGGAGGGTGGGATTTCTTCCCGGCCACCCCGCCCAAGTCCCTCAGGAAGCTGCTTGGGCTCAGGTCACTCGGGCCCACGCGTGGCCCTTGTGATCCAGAAGCGGCACCTCGGGGCAGTGAAGAAACCGGGACCAGCGATCCACCCCTCGCAGCCGAGGCCGTGACGGGCTCGCCGCCTTGCCCCCTCCGCCCTCCTCTCAGCCCCTTCCGCCACACCCCACCCCTCTTCGCGCCTCGCCCCGCCCTCACGCGTCACTTCCCGGGGGCAGGCCGCAGCGCCGCGAGGCGTCAGTGGCGGCGCTGTGATGGCGGCGGTGGGGCGCCGGCAGCCGCGGCGGCTGGAGGCGCCGGGGGGGCTGTGCCGCTCCTAACTCGGCGTCGGGCCCCTGCGCCATGGGGAGGAGCCGCGGCGGGCGGCTGGCCTGAGGCGGCGGCGACAGCGGAGGGCGCGGCACTGCCGAGGGGGCCTCGCCGCGGGGGCCGCGACCCGCGCCGCCGGGGATGTTGCGGTGGGTCCGGCAGCAGCTGGTAAGTGCCTCCCGCCTCCGCGGGGCGGGGAGAACGCGGCGTCGGGCCGCGGTCCGGGGTCTTCCCCTGCATCTCACGCACCCCCGGGCCGGGCGGCCCCTCGCCTCGGCCCAGCCCGCCAGGGCGGCCCCGGCCCGCTGCCTCTGCCCGGACCGCTGCCGCCGCGGGGTCCCCGGAGGGAGCGGGGTGCGGGCGGCCGGGCTGAGCGGGAGCAGGGCCGGAGTGTGAGGGAGGGGAGTCGTGTGTCGTCGTCCCCCGCCGAGAGCGGGGAGGTGGAGGGGCTGGGGAGACCTGCAGGCTCCACTTGGATCATCATTGACATTTCTTTAACTATTATTGCGAACACGTATCGGAGGGTTTGGGGTGTGTCGGTTTTCGGGTTTGTTTTTTTTTTTTTTTCCTTAAAACCACGTTGACCCAGAGGGAAGCACGTTCCCTCACCTGTGAACCACCCCCTTGGGAAGTGCTCCCCAAACTTCTTTTCACGGAGGAATGACAGTGCCTTTTCTGTGGCCCGACGCTTCAGGGTTTTGCTGGCCTCTCTTCCTCCTTCACGTTGCGAAATCTTTCGAGGCTCTTTCACCTGATGTGCGTCTGTCCCATTCATGGCCCTGTACCCGAGAGCTTTGCAGCCTTTGCCGCTGCGTGTGGGTTAAGGCTTTGAAAGCGACGAGAAAGGGAAGGAAAACATCCGTGAAATACTTTTTGCGGGGTAAACCAACCACTTGAAAAAGGCTGGAGATGGAGCGTGTCTGCCTTTGAGTAGGTGCTACTTGCTGTGCTTGTGTTAGAGCGTGCAGAGGAAATAAGGTGGCCGTGACTGTGGTGCTGTAGCAGGGAAATATGTTGAGTTTGGCTGTTCTGATTCAAGTGTTGGCCAGCTTCCTGCCTGCTCCAGCATTATTTCTCTTGCATTTTCTCAGGGGAAAAATTACTTTTAAATGCTATATTTACAAACTTATTGTTTCCATTCATTGGAATTCATCACAGATGTTGCCCAGGTTAGTACAAGAATGTACATTAGTTAGGTTTTTATATTTTAATGGTTCAACCTTTTGTCTCATTAATGATTTGTTTAATTTGTTACATCACTTTTTACCAAAAAAAAGGTAATTTTTTTTTTTTTTTATTTTCTTCCCCTACTTCGTTTCCCACGGCCCATAGATTTTCCCAGATCGGTGTCTGAAGCACAGAGCTTGTGGTGATGGTCTCAGTGTTAGCTTGACAGTGCTCACTAGTTTGTTGTGACACCAACAGTTATTGACCTGGAAATTAATTGCTGTCTCTGAGCTCTGACTTCACTCTTCTGTTCTGTTACAGTCATACACATGTTTTTTAGAATAAAGCCTGTTTGGTGTAGTATAGCGTTAATTTTTTCCACTTGAGGGTGGCTTGAGGTTTGTGTGTGGTTTTTAGAACAGCATTATGTTATCTTCTGTAGAGTTTAGATTAGGACTGCATCAGTGCTAGGAATTCATGTATCAAACATGATTGCTTTTCTCTCTGTGAGTACACTGACCAGATTTCCAGAAATATGTTTGCCCTTAACAGAAGGTAAAAACTTGGTGTAACAAGATGAGCAATAAGCCTAGCACTAAGAGGTTTTTGTTCTAAAGGAAACTCTTTGATAGGAAAATAACTGCTTAAAACTTGCCCTAGCTTTGACAGGTAAGGATTAGTGTAATAGAAGAATGGGATAATAAAAAGTCAAGATGCTTGAACAGATGTTTAAATACTAAGGAAAAAAAAATATTGCAACAATACGTGTTTTGTGTTTTATTTGCTGTAAACCTCACTGTTTGACGTTAATGGCTTGGTTATTTCACAGCTCATGAAGATGAAAAATGGCCTAAGATGGGTATTGCGCTGCATGTGCCTTCTGAGGGACACTCAGACAACTCATCCCTGTGTATAATCATTGGTTTAACATATATCCGACCCTATGTTTGCTTCTTCATATGTCCATGATGTTTAGTTTCTGAAAGAATGTCAAAGGGCTGAGAACCTGGGGAAAGATGCTGAGAAAATAATCAGAGAGAGTGGGAAGAGTGGGGTGACAGAAATAGGGTTGCTTACACTGTGGATGGCTGTGGAGTTTAAGGAATACTCAGGCTCTTTGAATCAAAGGGTGGCAAAATCTGTGTCTGTTTTTTTTTCCTGATAGGAGAAGAGAAGAACTGTGTGGGTTTGGATGCCTTTAGAGCATGTATTTGTACCTGTGCTTGATGTGGCAACAGGTTTCGAAAAAAGTGTTCTCTTCCATATAGGAGGAGAATATTGGAACCAGGCAAATACGTGGGAGTGATTTAAGTGGGATGTTGTATTAGTACAAAGGAAAAACGCTGATGTGCAGAAATGTTGGAAAGTAGTAAGGGAAAGGAGGGGGACTGGTACTTTGCTAAAGGTGCGTTTAGGTAGTTATAAGTACTCTCTGTACAGAACCAATGAATGTTTTGCAACTTCTTGTTTGTTTAAGAGGACAGTATTTCATACGCTAATTAATGAGATAGTCCTGAGTGTATATGGTCTTGAACGTGTGTTCTTGAGAGTTGTAAAAGGGGCAGGGAAAATGAACCAGGTGGTCTTAGAAGTAAGTAATGAAAGGACCTGGTATGGAATTCAAATTATTTCAGCTAAGGTCTTTAAGTGGTGACTTTGCTGTGCTTTAGTCTTTGAAAATCTATGTGTGCCTGTATAGCTGCATAGAGGGATGACTAGTCCTCTCAGAACAGGAGACTTGCTGAGAATTAAGAAAGTCTTAAGTCTTTATTATGATCTTTCAAGTCCAAAACAATTTTCTATCTGAGGTGTTACTTGTCTTTTCAGTGTTTTGTTGTATAACAGAAATTGGTGACAGTAATACTGTTGCTCAGTCTTCAGTGCCTGTGTGGGAGTCTCTTATAAATTGTCGGTTTGTTTTGGTATCTTGACCTTCAGTCTGCTTTGTTTGCTGAGAAACAATTAACACCACCCTACACAGACAGTTTATCAGGTTTTGTTCATCTAATGCTGTCCCCTACTAAACAGACTGTGTAGTAAGTCATTAACAGTGTGCAACTTTCTAGTTAATATTATTATATTATAGTATCATTATCTAGTTAATGGTTGGAAGTACTTAAGTTTTAGTAATAAGTGTAGAGACAAATGGAGTACAATTCATTGCTTTGAGTAAAATGCCATGATGTATTTTAAAGGCAAGCTTTGCATGGGAAAGATGTCCAAGTTCCAGCTCTGTTACCTTGAGATCTCAGAAAGACAGTGGGACTGTGGATTTGCTGAGGGTTGTGTAACGCCACACGCACAGCCAACTCTGCTTGAAAAAAGCAACCAGGTAAACAACAGTTGATAGGAAGCATCATTAATATTCAGGAATAGTACAGCACATTTTATTTGTGTCCTGGTTTGGCCTAAACCAGGCCGATTTTCCTTTCAGTGATTTTTACTTTCAGCTAAGTCTCCTCTAAGTAACTGCACTTTCTGAAACTAACTGCATGTTTTGCAGACAGTGTCTGCTTCCAGGACTGATAACGCTCGAAGTTTGTAGTTATCGCTGAGGCACCGGTAGGGATGTTGTGCATTAAGGCTCTTGCTGTACTTAGTCTTAGAGAAACCAAGGTCACTGCTGAATTCCTCACTGCTTATGAGTGAAGAGCCGAAGGGGGGTCGCAGCTGCAGGGGGGAGCAGACAGGGCAGGTGACCCAAAATTGACCAACGAGGGTATTCCATCCCATACACGTCATTCTCAGTATAAAGCGGGGGGATCACGAGGGTCTCGCTTTTTCTGCTATGGCCGGTGTCCAAGGAGGACTCAGTCTGTTTTCCTGCTGCCCCCGATCCCGATCCGTGCATCCCTGAATCCAGCTCTCGACCGTCGCTAGGCCCAGGCTGGGCCTTCCCGGAGCCTGCCCTGCAGTGCCGGTGGTGACGTTGCCGACATCGGGGGAGCTCGATCTTGGTTTTGTATATATATTTGTATATATTTGATTATTCCAATATTATTATTATACTCTTTTTCATTATTATAGGTTTATTAAAACTGTTTTAACTTTCCAATCCGTAAGTCTCTCTCCCTTTTCCCTTTCCCTTCGGGTGGGGGGGGAGGGTTAACAGAGAGCGTCTGCCGCAGGTTTAATAGCCGGCCCAGCTTTAAACCGTGACAATTTGCATTTCCAAATATGATGGGTTAGACTACATAGCTGATCTGCGTGCGACAGAGCACTATTGTGGCTCTCCTGGTCAAGTTGTGCAGTAGCAATACTGTACAAGAGTACAAGGTGGCATTTGTAATGCTCAGTGACTTTCCGTACCACTTGTAGTTTGATAGATTTATAACAGTGTTTGGATTGTGCTAATGTCCTGATGGTGTACATGGAGTGTAGCAGCTTTGCAGTGGTATTACAGAAAGTAATGACAACTTTAGTTGTCTGGCAAAAAGGTCTCCAAAAATTATGGTAGAATACCCTTCTATGTATGATTTTAGCTGCGTAATTTTGAACTATTAGCCCTTTCAAGTGAAGAAAGATCTCTGGATTTCACTTCTAGTTGCTGTTATGTGGAGTTTGAGCCTTTTGATCTGTTATCTAACAGTTCAGTGATGTACAAAAGATGCTGCATGGAGAAAAGCTACCTGCCTTGTCCCTCTTTTATACATGACAGTTCAAGAGAAGCAGAATTATGCTGTATTTAGCAGAGTATCTTCTTCCTATAACTTCAGAACCTGAATGTTGTTGTGCACTGACAACAACTTTTACACTGTGCAAAGCAAGGTATTCAGGTGAATGTAGCTTTGATATTTAACTGGAAGTCAAAGACAAAATGTTTAGATTAGTTTCTTTGGATCAGTGTCTTTTAACTGGAAAACCTAGTTACCAGCTGTTTTTATTTTGTGGTTATAGGAAGGTTCAGACTGGGAGGGACATCAGGAGTTTATCTAGTTCAAAAGTTCTACGTAGCCTGCATTGAGCGGGGATCACAGGGAATGTTTTTGACTGTTTTGTATTGGTTATCCTTGTCACAGCCCATGCACCCTCCCCAGGACAATATATGTAGGAGTGTTCTTGTTCATCTTTTGGATGCGTCCTAATGAAAAGTTTCTTCTACTAATAAGGGAGATGTCCTAGAGGACTCTATGTTTGGGATGTTTTTCCCTTTCCTTCCAGGTGTTGGTATCTGTTAAGATGTTCTGAGAGGGGCAGATGGTATTCTGTGATAACCTGTGGTTATTGGCATTCTGAACAAGGTGGACAGCATTTGATCTCGTTGTTTGCACTGACGTGTGTATTACTTAGACATTTTATATAAGTGAACCAATGCAGTTACTTCTTATCTCCACCCACCCTCCCTCTCCCCAGAATTCCCTATATTTTTTGAATACTGAAAGTACTTTGAACTAATACAATGATTGAGAATCCTAGCTTCTGAAATCATGTTGCTTTTCTGGAGTACAGTTTCCCCCTCTCTTTTCTTACTTGTCGTTGAAGCCTGTTCCCCTTTTTCACTAAAATTACGTGGATGTTTGTTACTGTATACTAGAAACACAGACGCATATTTGCTCAGGAGAGTTCCTCTGGTTCAGACTGCCCAGCTAATACCTTCTGTATTGTCACTGAAGGGTCAGTGAGGTGTGTGTTAGAACAGCCCAAAGGGTGCACTGCTTTGGTTAGAGTAGTTTGAGAACTGCGGGTTAATGACCCCCCCCCCATGTAACTTCACACAGAAGAAAATGTGGCCCTCTTTTTTGGCTAGAGATATTCTGTGATCTGCTGGACTGGTCCTCCCATTGTGTTTGGGTCTTTTAACCTTATTTTCTTTTTATATTCTGTGACTGCTGAAGGCTAATACATTTGCAGCACAGTGTGTTCCAGAGCGTGCAGAACCTGGCCCGCTCTTCAGCCAGCTGTCCATTCCAAACGGAGACATCCGTTGTGTCCTGTGTGTAATGTTTAAATCTTATCTCATAAAAATTAAACTCTAAATTTAGAAATTGCCTACCAAAGCCTAATCAAACCAGTCTTGACACCGTTTCTTTCAAAGACCATTTTAAAAATGGGAAGATCAGAGTTGTCGGATGTGCTGCCTTTCTGTGAGACTTGGATGTTTGACCTGTATCTTATCCCATCTTTTTTTTTTTCCAGACATGAGTCTTTTAAGCAGCAAATTTTTATTGTGCAAAACTACCAGTTGTCACACCATAATATGACCATTTCATTGACTGTATGATAGTCCTGCGCTAACAGGGTCCTGCTCCCTTAATAGCTACTGTCTGTTTATGTTTTATGTGACTGAGGGAGAAAAGTATTATTTTGTTGACAAAGAGCAAAAGCTTATTGTGTTCTGGTCAGTAGGTGGTATCTGGTGGGATGGAGGGAGGGTCAGGGTGGATGCATCTCTGTTTGTTGAGAGATTGCCTCTGAACTCTCATCAGAAGGTAAAATTCATAATCTAAGGCAAGTAAATGTGTACTGAATTTAATAACATTCAACATGTGTTTTGGATGTCATTGGTATTTGTTTTTCTGTTTTGGATGGGTTGGCTGAATTCTTCAAAACATTTGCTTGCTTTCTTCTGGGGTGGAGAGAGAGGGGTTATAAGGGAAAACATAATAATGTGTTTAAATTTCATTAAAAGCATCATGATTTGTGCCTTTCACTAGTGATCTGCCATCTGTTTTTCTTTATTGTGTTGTGGTGTCCTCAGTAGTTATGACTGGTTTTGTGTCTCTTTCACTGGGAAAAATGTATCTACAGTATACATCTAAAAAAAAATCCTTTAATTTCTAGCACAAAATCTGTTTGTAAGCCAGCAGATAAGAACTGCAGCAAAATACATCTGACAAAGTGCCTCTCTAAATGCAAGGTCGTATCTTCCAGCAAAACACAGGTGACATATTTGCAGCTAGACTTTTTTTTTTACACAAACATCTTTTCAACTGCTGTTGAAAAAAAACACTTAGCAATAGCACAGACTATGGTAGAAAAGACAGAAAGTAGGACCAACAGCTACACCATGATTTAAAAAACAAACCCGTGCAATTCCTTGGCTTCCCACATGCTGTGACTTAAGAGGATTTTTTACTTGTTTACTTTGAGTAAAAATAAACATGGGAAAGGAGAACTTCCCTGTAAATGGAAGGAGAGATAATGATGTAGACAAAAGGCAAGCTGTTTGTTTTCATCCGGAGATATTTTACCAGGGAAAGAAGTTTTATATGATTTATACCAAAAAGTATATTTTGTTATATGTTGTTACATTTTGTTACTCTTTTACTAACCCCTTTACACATTTTTGTGCTAGTTTTATGGATGGCTGTGCTACCCTTTGCAGATACTTACATGTCTGTTTGGAAAAAGAATTGCAACAAAATAGAAAGCAAGCTTAAGATTTAGCAAGCTTTAAGGATAAACTATTTTGTAGACATGTATGAAAGCAGGACATGAAACTGATACTTAGATCGTAAATAATTTTTGAAATGGAATTAAAACTTAAAGTCATATTCAATGAATGGAGTAGACTCAAAACTGTATTAAGTTTTGCAGAGCAGGCTTTATCAACGCACGTTAAAGGAAGAGCTAGGCAGTTCTCACTATGAACTACATTCTCCTCCTTTTAAATTTGATGAGCAACAACTGTCAGAGCAATTGTCAGTATAATTTTGGCACACATTTTGAAAAAGCCTTAAGATTTATTATCTACGGATGGTTTTGGGGGAAGAATTTTTTGAAAAGTTTATTTTTCATACTGAAGGAATGTGTGAACTAGACTTGCAGTGCAGGAGCTGATCAACCTAAGCAGCTATTGCCTACTAGAACCAATCTAAATGTTGAAAATGGTGGTTTTCAATATCCATATCAGATAATGGTCATATGTATGAGTAGCCCAGAACAGGAGCCCTTCATGCTTATGTAAAATAGTTTTATAAATAACTTTGCAGAGCAGTGGGTAAACAGCATTGTTTTTTAAGATAATAGTGCACATAGGAATGTATGATTCTTCCGTGTTTGTCCTGTTATGGGCTTGACAAATTTAGTTTTTGTGTATGGTGGAATTGCTAGCTACAAAATTGGAACTGCTTTCTACTTTTAAGTGAAAACAAAGTTCATAACCTGTCACAGATTTGAATGCCTTATTTAATATTGAAAAATCAAAGAAAGATATTTCCGCTATAAAACGACTTAAACGAATCCAGGGACTGTGCAGAAAGGATACAGTTAGATTTTTTTTAATTTTTTTTTTTTTTTTAGGTACTATGGTTATTCAAGGTATATGAAGGATTTGTGTGTTGAATGTGTCATTTACTGTACTGGTTCTGAATGTCTTACTGTGACTTGGGTAACTGCTATTTCTATGTGACTAATTATTGTAGAATTGTAGCACTTTCCGTTTTCAAAGTACTTTATATATTTTAAGCAGCATTCTTAAAAGTGGCTATTGATTTTTGAGATCTCAATTCTTCTTTTATAAAGTACGATCCCCTACAGTTGCCTCCTGATGGGCATCTAAAGTCACCCTTCAGCTTTGAAAATCTTGCCTACTCTCTGTTTGTACGTGTCTGAGAGGGAGATGGTACTGCAGATAAGGATACCTATTGCTGGGGCCCACAGAAGAAAACTGTTAGTTCTGAAATTAAAACTGTGTAGTTGGAACTTGAAAGGCATCTTCATTCCCACTTCTTTAGAGCAACGGGTTGCTTTGGGAATCATGGCAAAAGACCAAACATTTTGGACCACAGCTACTGTTAAGCCTCAACTTCTCTTAGACCTCTTGGACCTTTAACATAATGCATTTTTTTAAGGAAAAAGTTTAGAGAGCACTGAATGACCTTGCAAAGTAGTTTGGGAGGCACTAGCCATGTCTTTGAGATTGAGGCTTGCTTCTTAGGATCGGAATATTAACTAAATTGCTTTCTTTGTTAGAGTTGAAGACACAGTTGTTGTAAAGTCTCTGTTTTCTGTCATCTCTGCTGCAGATCGCTTTGCCATGTGTATGTTTGATTCTTGCCAGAAGACTCTGCGGTCATTTTCCTCTCCTTCAGTGATTTCCTAATTCATTGCTTATTCTATCACATTTTCCCCTTTGCAACAATGTAGGCAGCCATGTTTTTTAAACTTGCCATTGTATCCAAGTAGTGCAGAATGTGCGGTTAGAGGACATTAATAAAGTTGGATGTGTCTTCACATCTCACAAATAAACAGTTTTTTGGTGAGCTGTTACTGACAGATAAAACTCATTAAGTTAATTTTGCTTGAACTGGTATTACTAGTCCTATAATTTTTTCTTGGTCTAGAGTTTGACAAAATCACATGGATGTGTACATATTTTTCTTACTCTTAACAAAACCACTGCTAAAGAAATAGAGCAAAACTATCACTGGATCTGTTCATTATTGATAATTTTCATAATCTGTCAGTGTGAAAGGGAGCATCCTAAAATAAAGTTACGAATCAGGAATGTATTATAGGCATTTGAATAAGAATTCTAATAATCCTGTAGAAAAAATGCGAAGCTTGGAATTCTGTTGAAGACAATCACAAAAAAGTAGCTGTTGTAAAGCATTAGGTTTGTTTTATCATATGATGTCCAGAGTGGATTATGCTTTGTAAATACTGTGGTTTGGATTGTAGGGGAGGATAAGAAAGCCAGTTCCTTAATTTATGCAAAGTTGGAGTATTTTAAAATCAAGCAGCATACCTAAATCTCTGTTAAAATTCTTCACTACTAATGGAAACCGGACATGTCATAACAGTCTTTGAGAGCACTATGTTAGACAGCCTAACTTGCCTGCTCAGCTCGCTTTTCCTTTCCGATTTTATTGATGATACAAGACAAATATGTTTGGCGTCAGGCACCTGAACAGAGAACCTGGCACAGGGAAGTGTGTTACCAGCTAATGAGGCCAGTTTAGCATGATTGTTATTTTTGCAGATAAATAAGAAGTAGATAGATGGCTTTTAAATTTTAAGTAGAGGTTTTTCTGAGTTATTTTTACGGGCGTTTTGACAAAATAAGGTAAAATAAGAACAGCTTGAACTGTATGTAACCAGGACTTTGTTCTGAGCACCAGTATGACTTTTCTAAATACAGTACTATGATTTTTTTTAACTTTGTGAAAGGAAGGATTATTGCTTCATTTCTCAGGCCTTGTTTCATAGAGTGTTTGTTTTCACAAAATAATGTAGTCTGGTTATAGGTCTTTTAGGAGGTTACAACATGATTTGTTATCAAACGCTTTAAACAACTGTAGATATAGTAAGTGGGAAGAGGAAGTTGCATGAATCGTGCGTGACTTTTACTACTGTTTTATTTCTTTACTGCAGTGATATTTAAAAGAGGAGGAACAAATTGCATGGCACTATGTCAACCTCAGGGTGCTTCAGCTGATTCACTACTTTAGTAGTTAGAGCACTGTTTAAAATTGCTGTGAGAGGCTGTTTCTTCCTTCACGCTAACCTTTGATATGACAAATGCAGTTTGACTGCTGCCCAGTTATATGACTGAATGAATTATTGGCTAACTGTTTTGAGTACTAATTTACATGGACTTCTGAAAATGTGCACGGAGTGTGAATCGATCATCTTATCTGACAAAGGGAAATGTATTCCATGTATATTCAGAAATAAATCCAAAGCAAGAAAATACATTTCCTCAAAACACCTTTAATCAAAATATATCTTGGCAGCAGCGCAATAGCAGGCTTTGGGGCTATCTGCCAGGAAATGTGGTGTTCTGTTTCAGCAGCCACAGTCAGTCAGTCACCTCCCTAGGAAAAAGGCTTCCTGAGACTGAGTTTTTTCTGTTTATTAGTTTTATTAATTAGTACATGGTGTCCAAAGGGCTTTGGGGAGAATTATTACTTTCCTTAGCAGTGTTCAGTGTGGTTTTTGAAAGGAGGAAGAGGCTTTAAATGAGACTTCCTTCTTTCAAACCCCTTTCACTGAAAACTGGTCACATAGCAGAAGTTCTTTTAGCAGACATAATTTTGCCTTTTTTTTCCTGTAAAAACTGTAAATGCTGAATAAGAAACACTGGGAGATCAGGTTAAATTATACTAGCTTTATGCAAACCATAAGCAAAAATTGCTTGTCAGATGATTTGTAATTACCAGTTAATGTATTGCAGAGCTTGAAACAGCAATTGATTTGTTGTGTGCTGGTCTCATGTCACTAATCCTAGCTGAAAGATCTGTGGATTTCTGCTGTCTCAGTGCTGTAGTGTGTGGGGAAGGCATATGTGCATGCTGCCATAAGTTATAACCATAACTTTTTCATGGTGGTATTTAAGAAATAAAAGTCTACAGTAGATAGTGTATATTGTATCAACAAGTTGACTGAGAAAGCTGTCTTTTTTCTTATTTGTTCATGGTTGCAGGTGTTGAGAGGGCAGGCTCTTCCTTTGCGCAGTTCTTTTTCGTCGTGCTGCTTCTCCTTTGCTTACTCTGCCTGTTTCTCCAGTTGCCTAATTCGTTGTTCATGCTAATAATGCTTCCTCAGCAGCAATATAAAACTCTTCTTCTACACTGTACCCTTCAGTTATGCCACCAGGCTATTGGCGTGCCCATGCAATTGTCTTAGGGAACTGATACATTAAAAAAAAAAACAAAAAAAAAACAAAACAAAACAAAAAAAACAAACCAACTGGGAAAATGGTAGGGTTTCGGTTGGGTCAGTCTTCCAGTCCACTTTACTGTATGGCTGCATGGGCAGTTTTCCTAGCACAACAGTGGAGATGGAGACAAAATGTAGGAAGGGGTTATTTGGAGGAGGTGGCTGTTGAATCCTGTTCTTTCACAAAAGAAATAGCATAAAGTCACAGTCAAAAAGTTCTTAGTTCCCCAGGATATGTTTTCTATGCCTTTTTAAATGAGCCTAATTATTACACAGAGGATGTCTTTGTCTTAACTTTCAGAACACTGACGAAATCACTGCTGAAGAGGCTTAGTAAAAATGACTTTGACTTTGATTAGAGTCACTACAAATTTATAAAAAAGGAAAACTATGAATCGCTTTTTTTTTTTCCCCCCAATAAGTTATTTTAGTTTGTGCTTTATAAATCAGCTTGACTCAAAGATCTGTGTGTTGTAGGTAAATTACATTCGTTTAGACTGTTTTCAAAAACAAACGTGTCAAGTTTATCTGGGTGCAGAATTTCTGTTGGGGAGGTGTGTATCAAACATTAAATATGAGAGCTGTATTCCGGGGGTAGATAATGCCTGCTTTACATTGATAAATCAGCTGAATGGCTGAACTTAGGCCAATAAATCTAGATTTAATTTGCAGCATGAAGGGGAAAAAAAACCAACTTTTTTTTTTAGTCTCTTAATCTTATGGTTAAATTTTATTTTATTTACAGTTGATTCATGTAATATACCTGATTAAGAAACGTTAAATATCAGGTTCTGTTAATAAACTCAGCTTTATTTGTTAAGTCAATGATCTATGCACTTAGGTAGAAATCACTTCACTAGATAACATCAGGAAAAATAACTTTTGTTGAAAGATATTGATGACAACTGAATCTTTTTGCGAGACTCAAAATTTAATTTAGGGATTTTATGCTTATGCTATTTAGATGCAGAAATCCTTTGACAAGGGCATGTTACCCTAGTTTTACAGCTGAGTTTGATGATATTAGAAAGAGAAAAAAACTGTCTAATAAGTAAAACTAGGAAACAGTGTGCTTTCTGCACCTCTTTGCTGGCTTGCATATGGGTACTATGTAAAATCCCTTTACTGGGCAGAAATTTGAACTACAAATCAGTTTTGTTTCAGGAGCAGGATCTGTGACCAGCCTCATAGTAACAGAAAAGTTAAAAGCTTGGAGAATTATTAAGTTCAGTGTCTGTGCAGAATTTTCCTTGAAGAGATGTGTAACTAAAATTTTACTGGAAGATCTGCTTAGTTGCAGTTTCACCAGCTAATTATATGATGACAGGTTTGTTGGGTAATTTCAAATGATCTTTCGTAGTTACAGAAATGAAACTTGAGAAACCTGAGTTCTTTTCCCAGCTCTGACACTTATTTCCTCCTGTGACTACAGTCAAGTCACTAAGGTTGTCCAGGACGTGTCCTTTTCCAACTCTGACAACTGAAGAGGTTCTTGTTCCCAGCCTGCTGTGCTTGGGCATTGCCATCTCCATAGATGTGATGGTTGTGCAGCTTTTGCTCTTTCTCTGTGATAAATTTCAACAAAACAATTACATGTGTACAGACTGCTATTTTAACCTATTTTAGCTGCACAACTGCAGCTGTAAACTCATATGGCCTGAGATTCTGATTTGGAAAATAGATTCCTTGCTTTTAATCAGTTGAGTCTGCTTCAGCAGAGGTATTCTCCTCTGATAGAAGTGCTCATGCAGTTAGGCTTGAGTTGTATGGAGGTCTTTTCTCTTCAATAATAAAAATGTCATTAAATTCATCAACTTCCAGGTGCTCAGATAGTGGCCTAAAAGGAACATATAAATGGAAAAAATTCAGTGAAACCATAGTCACTCTGAAATTTTTCATTTATCTTTTAATAACTTTCAGCAAGTGGCATGGAGATTGGCATTTATCACCATGAGAAGACTGCCAGTCGCTTTCTTTGCTTTTTCTGTTTTCCCCCCCGCTTTAAATCTGTTTGGTTTAGAGCGGAATTTTTTCAGGCTGTAGAATATGACTTTCCAAAGTGAGGATGTCTGACATTTCATGAGTGCCAGACATTTTCTGAGATAGAAAAGAGCTGTGTACCTTGTCTTACTAATTAAGCACATTTTTTCTTGCTTGCAAAACGCTTTTATTGTGCCATCTTCTAGATTGATTTAGAAATAATGTGTCACTAATGTCAGATATCCAAAATGCTTCTGTTACAAACATTGTTCTCTTTTTAAATTTTTCGTCAGCATTTAACAGGTACATTTTTTTTCATCTTGCTTTCATGTTTGTATTTCTTCTCTTAAAGTTATTAATGGTTCCTTTCTTTTTGCTTTTGGCAACTTACGTGTTTCTTCAAGTCCTTTCCCCTATCTACTTTTTGTCTCCCTGCTCCACTATTATCTTTAAACAAGCTTTCATACCGGAGCATGTGAGTAGAGCAGCCTTCCACTGCTTGTCATCTAAAGTTTATTCTCCTTCAAATCTCTTTGAAAAATCTACCTTCCTTTTTTTCTCACTTCTTTCTTCTGGACCTCTTTCTTTCTGAAGCAGAGTGTTTCTCTAGTAATGATGCCAAATACAAAAATTTGTATGTTTGAGAGGATTTTTAAATTATTCCTTTACTTTAAAATGACACTGACCTGAATGTGAACATACCTAATGTCCTGTGTTAGAGAACTTTGTCAATTAAAGAAAAGTCTTGGTTGGTTTTATCAGCCATTTAGCTCATTGTGCTCGCTGTTCATTACCTTCTGTCGTTAACTAGTATGAAAATATCTTCTGTTGGAGTTCTATGAAGTGTCAGTTTTTATTTGGCACGAATCAAGGTCTGAGCCTAGTTTCACAAGTGGAATGGTACAACTGCAGAGGTAGTTTCTTCACCTCCAGGAGTGGAATTTGTAATGCCCTTTCTACCTGTTTCATCGGTTGTCCTTTCACTTGGCATCAAAGAACAAGGAGACTGTGTGTACAGCACTACGTCTGTTCTAAGATTAGGAATGTGTGACACTCATGCTGAAATTCACCACTTCGCAGATCATCATTGGTTCCCTATCGAACAACTTAACAGTTCCAAATTTAATTTCACTAGTATGTTTCATGTCTTAAAGCTTTTTGGTTTTTATTTTAGTAATTTTCTTGGCCTGTTGCCTGAATTATTACTGTGTGGCTGTCTTGCTTGTTGTCTTTTGCCATCACCTGTTCTCCAGGTCAGAACGTTAGAGCTAGGAAGGGTTCTGGTGAGTCATGTAGCCCCAGGAAAGGCTCAATTAAATATAGACTGGAATGACCTAGATATAAGCCCTTGTGTTAGAGACATTACAACCTTCCCAGGTGACTTGTTTTGGTTTTTAATTATTCCTTTCCATAAGAAAGGAATTTTTGTTTGTTTTTCCAATATCCAAACTAAGTTTTCCTAGCTGCAACTGATGCCTACTTCTGTTCTTCTTTGTCCTTCAGATTACCCCTTTTCTCGGTGGAACAGTCTTTTCTGTATCAAAGATGTGCGAGCATATCTCAAGTTTCCCTTCCTCTAGGCTAAATGACCCTAATTTGTTTGCTCTTTGCTTTTTAGATTGTTCAGCCTTGCGTTATACGTCATGCTTTCAGGATCTCTTGTGGCTCATGTTCCACTCTTCTCGATGCTGTCCAGTTGGTTCACAGTGCTTCAGCTGTGGCTCCCACTCCTCCTCCAGCCTCCTTAGCACTGAAGGCCTTTTTCTCAATGGGATGACATTACTGACTCCCATTCAGCCTGTGATCAGCTATAGCTTTTTGATATTTTCCTACAGAATTCCTGTGTGGGCTTTTATTCTCTTTTTGTAGATGCAGTTAGTTGTGTGTGTCTGCTGTATCTTTCAGTCTTCCTTGCATCTGGTTGGTCAAGATGATTTTGAATTTTTTCTTGTTATTTGGTGTTCTTGCAGTGCTGAGGTGGTGTCATCTGCAAATTTAACACCGGTATTCCCCTTCCCCTTGCAGAGGCAGCTGATGAAAATACTGACCATTAGACCTGAAACAGGGCTTTGGTTCCAAGGGACCTCACTCACATCTTCTGTTTTGACAGGAAACTATTGATAAGTATTTCTGAGTGTCTTTTCTTTTTATGAGTTTGCTTTCAGTGCTGCTACCACTCATGTATGAATTGGTGGTAATGGCAGGAAATTGTTTTTGAGGTTAGACAAACTGGTTAGTTCTTGGAGATAGAACTTGTTTGGAAAAATACTATTGTCTAGTCAGATGTGTATGCTTTTGTTTTTAAGCTGGTGAGAATCCTTTCAAAATACGGTTATCGCAGCATACTACTATGACTTGTTTGTTTTGACCTTTTACTTTTCTCAAAATTTGTTTTATTAGGGTTATCATGAGCGTGGCTGTGAGGTTTTGTAATTTATATATATTTTTATCTCCCTTTCTGTTTCTTTTAAGTTTCACAGGGCTTCAATTTGCATGACAGCAAGTATTCTCTATCCTTTTTGAGGCTTACGATTTTTTCTTTCATTTTCCAAAATGAGTACACAACCTCAAAATTGAGAAATTTCCCCCCCCTCCCCCCCCAATTTTTGAAAATTCACTGGACTTTAATTTACATATTAATTTTGTTTCCCATTTGAAACCCGCTATTCTAAAAGTGCTGCTTCATATCTGGATATAATTTTTCAGCACAAAGATAACAATTTTACAAAACTTAGAGTAATAAAATAGTCTTTCTTGATTATCTTGTTTTATTTTGTGTTTTAGGGTTTTGACCCACCGCATCAAAGCGATACAAGAACTATTTATATAGCAAATCGTTTTCCCCAGCATGGCCATTATGTTCCTCAGAAGTTTGCAGACAACAGAATCATATCATCCAAGGTAAGGAATCAGTTTGTCCTGGGGAGAACCACCTGATCTGTTAGTTAAGAAGTTGTGTCACAGATGTGCATGTATGTATTGTGTCTAATGGTGTATATACAATATCCAAAATGAAGCAAGCTCTAAACATTTTTGAGGAAAAAGCTAGGTTGCTTCCTGTGTAATTTTTCTCTTGCTCTCGTCCCTCTTTCCTCAGAACCTGACTAAGTACAGAACAACTAAGCATGTTGTTCAGAATTTCTGAAGAAAAGTAGATTTTAAACTAGTGTTGCCAGTGTCTGGATGTGATGCACAGAATCACGTAAAAAGGAGGATGAATCTGGTTGTAAGGATTTATAAAATAGCCAAATTGTAAGCTAGTACTCTGCATAAAATAAATCAGCAATTGCGGATTCCCTCCTAGTGTGACCTTGGATTGGAATCAGTAGAACTGATGGTGAGGATGTGTCTTGTTGCTGTAGTGTAGGAGAGAAAGTTACAGCTGCAAGAATTAATTTCTCTGCTACCCAGGGTGCAAGCAGCCAAATGACTCCAGCTGCTCCTATCCTAGTTGGTAGGAGGACATTTGAAACTTTGACTGTAAAGGCAACACAGTTGCTACCCCTGCTTCCCTGCTAGCTGTACTTAAAAAAAATTGGATACAGGACTTCTGTGTGGGAGTAGGGCAAGACCAGAAGAAGGTTTGAGGGAGGGGAGATGGAAAACAAAAAGGTTTAGGTTAAGAAAGTTTAATGGGAGTGGAACTGAATTTCACTGAAAAATTATTCAGTATATCATAACTGTTCTTCTCTCTCTCCCTTTTTTCCCTTCAGTATACAGTGTGGAATTTTGTTCCAAAAAACTTATTTGAGCAGTTCAGAAGAGTAGCCAACTTTTATTTTCTGATTATATTTTTGGTTCAGGTAAGTTGAATAATACTGAGGAAATTGCAATTTATGTTGTAAAGTCTGCCACTAATTTTTGTTCCATGACTTTAACTTCTCTATTATGTATTCTGTCTATAAAACCAACACATTCCCAGTTTATCTGGGAAAATAACAACTTTAAAAAGAATTATGTCCAAATTTAAGTACTGTCCTTAGATTTTATCTTCATGAATGCTAATATATTTAAGTGTGCAGCTTCAAAGTCCATTGCACTTCCAGCACTGGGACTTGGTTGTCTGCCTCAAAATACAATCTCACATCTGTTAAGTTAGTAATAAAATTCCAGATCTGCTTTTTGATTTTTGTGGACATTGGTGGTGTTTGAATAAACCAGGAGTTTTACTCTGTGCTTCTTGGACATTAGTGTGTGGAAATGCAGACATTTAAGTTCACTTGCATCAAATTGGGCAGTACGCTTGCTTTTGAGCTGAGCGTAGGTTAGTGTATATTCTCCTTGTAGGTGGAATCTTGCTTTGGTAAATCAACACACTATTATCAAAGAGTTCTAAGATCCTAAAATTCATTTGTTCAGATAAAAAGAACACATACAAGTTTACAGCTAGGATGGTCAGCTTGTCAGTTTTTAAAACATCAGTTAGTGCTGTTGTTGATACAGTATAGGTCAGAAATATTACTGTGGCTTTTGTAGGAGAGTATATTTCTTCTCATTAAGAACATAGAATCATAGAATCGTTTTGGTTGGAAAGGACCTTTAAGATCATCAAGTCCAGCCATTAACCCAGCACTACCAAGTCCACCACTAAACAATATCCCTAAGCACCACATCTACTCATCTTTTGAATACCTCCAGGGATGGTGACTCCACCACTTCCCTGGGCAGCCTGTTCCACTGCTTGATAACATCCACAAGTATATTATGACAGTCTAAATTTTCTGTAATCTTTGCACCTCCAGCTCTGTAATTGTACTTGAATTCTGTTGAGCTACTGCAGACTTACTAACTGAAGGATAAGTGAGAAAAAGGTTGTAAGGAGAGATAATAACTTTTGAAAGACCAATTAATATCTGAGACAGAGTCAAGATTTTGGGGTACACAAACTTTTCTTTCATTATAATATAGAATACTTTGAACAAGTACAGCTCTCCGCAGTGATTAACCTACGTTTATAGTACACATCTGAAAAAGATGGTGCCTCATTTGACAAAAAAACAGGAATAGTGAAGAGTTCATAAGATGTGTCTGTGATTGTGCAAGATGTCAGTAACAGGGCCAGTTCTGCAATTTTTAATCCATTGCCTCCTGTGTCCCTTGCTCTTGTTCTTTCACATTTAGAAAGAATGAACTTTCTAATAGGCTGAAAATTCCGGTGCTGAGTTACTAAAGTCATATAGTTGTAACGTAGTCTAACAGAATGCGTTGCCTGTCCCATCCTCCTAGTTAAGAATACTGACTTTGTCCTTCCTGTTATGATGTTTTATCCTGTTTAACATACTGTAGCACGAGGAAGATGGGGGGCATACTGGAGATGGAACGTAAATGTTACTTGAAGTAACCACAGGCAGTGTTGCATTTTTAAAGCTTTTATTTCTTTTTACCTCTTTAGTTCAATTTTGAGTCACATTCCTTTCAAATTGTTAGGCATCAGTAGTGTCTAAATGTGGTTTTCATGAACAAATACCGATCTAAAGGCAGAGCTTCTGTTCAGAGTGTAATCCTATTCTTGGTTCGTGGCTGAAGTGGATGCCCTAATTTGTATGGGAAATGCCTTGTCTATATGTTATGTCTATATTCTTGGAAACCAAACAGGAGAAAAGCTGCAGTCATTTATTGTTGTTCATTTGTTAGAATGGAATTCTATTTTTATTCAAATCCCATTTGGAAGTTCATTAATATCTAATATTTTTCTTTTTATAAGGCAAAGGTGCCTTTAAAAGTTGATCACCATGGTATCTTCTCTGTCATATGAATCTCATGTGACCAAGATGCAGTTTCTGTCATTACCACCTTATTCCACTTGGGATGACAGAGCTGGGGCAAGTTCTCATTGTGTGGTTTAAACACGCAGCACAATCCAGTCCACGTTGTTCACCTCACATATGCATGCCAGAAACATGGTGACTGACTGCATTTTGGTCGTGTGAGGCTCTGCACCAGCTGTGTGATGATGCATGTCCAGCTGTGTAGCAGGCAAAGGGCCATGGTATTCTGGTGAGAGAGACAAAAGGAGCAAGCTACCATGACAATTCCACCAGCACAAAACTTGCTTCATTTTCACATATGAGCCTCTCTTGAGGAAGAAGGAGAGAGTGTAGATGGCAGAAATGTCATGGTTAACCCTATCCAGACAAAAATCAGGTGCTTTTGGCATAGCTTTTCTTAGGCAACGTGCTTCCAAGCTGAAATTGCAATGCTACAGTTGAAGAACAGACAATATTGCAGGCTAGGTCTGATTTTTGTAGTGTTCTATAAACTGTGTTTCAGTGGAAAAAAAAAAAAATAGCTCATGAATGTGTTGCAAGGTGGCATAATCTGTTTTCTCTGAGGTTCTTGGCTCTTAACAGAGTAAACTTCATGTATGATATTTTTTTTTTCTTCTTTAATGGTTCCCAAAGCAATGCCATAAGTCTCAGGTAAAGTGGATCAAATCAGTGTCTGTGGTTTTGAATAGTTCCTGTGTATATTTTCTTTACAGCACTTGACGATGTTGGTTTTTCCCTGTAGCAGAGGAGAACCACTAACATCTCCCCCACATACAGAATTTTAGTGTGTACACTGCACTTTTGGCATGCCAGCAATAATAGCACAAATTGTAAAAACTGCATGTTACCTTGGCGGAACCAGAAAGGAGCAGTCTAAGAAAGAGTGTTCTCTAATATCTAAACTGTTGGAAAGTACTACTATTTAACTTCATTTTCTCTTGTGAAGTGGATGATGTTATGCTCTACATTGCTGTTAGGCAGTAGATTGTATAGGGTTTTTGTAATATACTTTTGAATTCATCTTTGTAGGATGAAAACATACCGTCCTTTTACTAAGGACTCTTAAAATTGGCACGTGCATTACAAATGTGATTAAGTCTTTTCTATGCCCTAGAACCTTTGTTTGCATCATTATTGACATGTATTATTTCGGAGTCACGAACTGAGTTTTGCTCCAGAAATACTGCAGAAAGTGCAGTAAAAATCCTCACAGGTTATAATGAGGAGTTTGGAAAATAGTTGTCATCTTGCTGCTTGTACTTTTCTTTTGGAAAGTACAATTGTAAAAATAAAATTTGGGCTAATTTTCATATTTTCTTTTTTAGCTCATGATAGATACCCCTACCAGTCCTATTACCAGTGGATTGCCATTATTCTTTGTCATAACTGTGACAGCCATAAAACAGGTAAGGGGGAAAAATCTTGTAGCGTGAAGTCTTTCTAAGGTAAAGTTACTTAAAGTCTGACCAAGATAATGTTTAGATACTAAAAAATAAATAAGAAAGGTGTCATTTTTAAAAAGGATTTTGTATTTAATGTTTCGTGTTAGATGCTTGAACTTGAGCATTTTTGTTAGTCGTTAAGCTCTCCATGACTCACTGCGGTACCTGTAAATGGACAGTGAATGACTGTCAGACAGCATTTTTGTCTAAACATTACATGTCACTTGTTATAAGACCTCTTCTGAAAGCTCCTTGCTTATTCCTTTGGCACACCATGCTGCATATTAAAACCAATCCTCCCACATGACACACTGAGAAAGGAGCTCAGGTAGATGAAGCAATGGTGCAGTCCGTGTTTGTTGGTAGTTAAAAGGCAAATTTTGCCCAAGGAGTATGTTTCGTTGCGTAAAATATATATTAACTGTAATCCTATACCAGGTAAAATGCCCAGTTTATAAAGCTTCAGGTTTTTTTTCTTTCTCTTTGGTTGCATAAAATGTTTTGGAGTGCTTTGTAACACTTGAACTAAGAAAAATCTTCTAAGTATGAGTTTAATAGAAATCTTGTTCAAGCACCGTATTACATCCTACTAAGACCTAGAGCCCCTGGAAGGAGAAAAGAAAAAGAAAGGAAAAAAAATCTTCTGTATACTTTAAACCCTTAATGCAAGAGGCGAAAGAAACACCATAATGCAAGAGGTGATGTGGACAGAAACTGTAATCTCTTCTGCAGGGAGGTAGTTTTCAGGAACTATCCCCTGCAAAGGGTTTGACAGTGCTGTCTGGGGAAGAGCTACAGTCATAGCAACTGAAAAGTAAGCAGGAGACTTCTGGAGCTACAATTGGAATTTCAATTTGCGTTCTGTGCCAGTAAGACCCAAAGCCACCCTGAAATAGGGCAAAAGTTAAAAATAGCTCTAGCTTTCAAGCAGATAGAATGGTGTTTGGGGCAGAGCGGATCTTAATATTTGAACTAACATTTCATCTTGTTGCTGTACGATTTGTGTATGTAGAATACCCTAATCCTATTCGATTTAAGTTGTTGTCATCAACCCTAAAAAAAAATCACATGTTCAAGAGCATAGTCATAAGTAGGCAACGGAAGATATCCCTGTGCAAACTGAAAGAGATTGTGCATCTTAGTTATAAATATTAAATTAGTTTTTTTCCAGAAAGAAGTTGGACTTCTGTAAGTCTAAAATGGTCCAAAATAATCCATTACCCCCTTGTTTCCAGATGTCCAATCTTATATTGGGAAATTTAAGTATCTTGCCATCAATTGCAAAGAATAGAGATTCTTGCATTCCTTCTAGAAGTTTCAAATCATTCATGACTTGCCAAGCATTAAGAGTTTTTCTGATTGTCTCAATAACTCTGCAAGGACTATTGGAACCACCTAAACTGATCTAACGGACTCTAATTTTTATCCTACCTGCTGCAAAGTAGGAAAACAGTATTCACAAGCTGTTATCTTGTGCTATTTCCAACAGACTGCCCTTGGACAAGGAAGAAAGATAAATCTTCTGTTGGAATGCAGAGGGGAAAATACCCAGCATGATCTCAAAACCAGCTCACATTTTCTCTGAAACCAGAAGTGGAATAGGAAGCAGATTTTAGGGGAAGAAACCCCTTTGGAAAGCTGCGGGGGCAATGGTTCTATACAAAGTTACATCAGGATAAATGTAAACTATAACTTAGTAGTCTCTCAAAAGATGAAGGGGAAAAATGGAAGCATTAACCGTATGCATGTTTTAGAAGCTTAGCAGTGGGTGGAAAAACTCTCCACTGCTTCCAGAAGGCCAGTTGGCATGGCACCTCTAGCAAACCTCAAAACTCAGCCTTATTTTAATCTCAGCCAAGGAGATAGGACTTTTTCTTCTTAGAAGTGTAATTGCACCTAGGTCAGAAGAAGGACATACAAGACTGCAAAGTGATGCAACTCATGCTGTGTCATTTTATCTATTTTGTTAGCCAGAGCGCTTTCCTCCTTGTGCCTGTGAAGATGTGTATGCTGTCTTCAGAGGAGTCTGAAACTAGAAAATAAAATAAATAAAAATTAAAGTTAAACCTCAAAACAAAATACAACAAAATAATGGTATTTCCTAAGGAACTTTAGGGAACTTAGTCCATTTCAATAAGTTCATAGGTATTTAGCAAACAAGCTGATTGGACACATGTTTACACGACTGTCAGGTAGATGAGAAACAACTACTTTGCAGGTTTTGATTAAATAGAGACCTAAACTGAGAATGAAAAACCTGGTAACATAATGTGCAGGCCTGTTTTAATTTTGTCATTTTCTCAAGTACATTGATGGAGTTATTTAAGCAGGAGTTAAGAATATAATTTAATTGAGAGATTTTAATCTTTAGTTTCTGTTCATGCAATTAAGCAACATTCTCTCTCTTCCTATTGCATCTTTCTTTTTAACAATATTTTTGCAATATTTGCAAGTGCGGATAAGGAACTCTCTCAAAAATGCCGCAGTCGGTAAATTTTGGGGGAATTTAAACTGACCACAGTAAGCTGGCTCTTAAGAATTCCCTGTTGTGAGGTGTCACCCTTGTATTGTAGGCAATAGGTGTCAGATGGAGAAAGTGCTGAAATCTGTACTTTCTAAAGAAGGTAAATTTCAGTTCTTTGCCAAATGCCCATATTGCTCAGCTGTTCGGGTTTATGAGACAAATGCCCCAAGGTTACTGGATGTTAGTTACGTTCTTGTTTTCTTCTGTCAGTCACCTTTAACAAGGAGCTGTAGGTACTCTTGCTTTTTCAGCTGATTAGGAAGGACTCTTAAAGAGTCTTACTTAACGGTTTTAAGATTCTGATTTCCCAGTATCTCTCTATGTGGCTCCTATTACTACATGCTTCTTAATTATTTATTTTTAAGCAGTTGGCATATAAAGCTTTCCTTTTTTTCTTTTTTTTTTTTTTTTAAAACCTAAGTAGTGCAGTTGTACTGTCCTTACTCATTTGTGCTAGTAACAGTGGAGGTGCATGAAGGTAGAACTGCAAAACTATACTTTTAACATGCTAAATTAATCATATAACTTTCCTCCAAACTCCAGCCAACTGCAGCATTCTTCAAACTGCATCTGCATTAGTACTCTTTGTAATATGACAGTCATATATAATGTTTGTAGTGTTGTAGGATGAGTTGGGATTGTGCCTGCTGTTTCAGAGGACCCCCTTCTTCTCTCTACAGACTTCCAAGGAAGTGGTTTTAACTCTTTCACATTTTTTATACCTACAGAAAAGCATTTTAGGAAATGTCTCTGTTATTGTAAATCAATTGTAGGAGTCTTGCCAGGGTGTAAGAGGCAGTTGAACTTCCTGCATAGACTTGGGGATCAGAGATGATGCTATTGACAATCATGCTGTTAGATTAAATATGCAATGTATTAATAGTTTAGGAAAACAGGAGGGGAGTAATATACCTGGATTTATTTTCATGAATGTTTGCACATGTGTGTGCATGGGATAAAGGATGCTTAAAGAGGTGCCAAATATGGGGTAAAGGAAAACTGCTGAATTTATTAATTTAAAAACTCAGTTGCTGTGAACTGTTGCTTTAGGACTCACAAAAACGAAAACCTTCTCAGTCATCTTCTCTTGTGATACAGATCTGATGTGTGAACAGCATGTCATACAAAATTAAGAAATCTTAAGATTTCATGCGTAGGCCGTGGCAGTAACTATAAGAAGTGCTACATGGTATGACATGAGGAAGTAATCTCAGTCTGTTACTTCTCTTAAAAAAAAAAAAAAAAAAAAAAAATCCATAAGAGACTGTGAGTGACTGTTCCCAGTTTTGTTGTATATTAATCCATATAGATAAAAGATTCAATGAGTGCTTGTTCATCTCGTCTGCAGAAAGTGTCACTGCCTGTTTAACAGAACGTGTTTAAGTTTCTTCACTGTTTCTGCTACTTTATATACCTTTACTTCTCTGTGTAAAGTGAGGAAAAATTAAGAGAATTCCCAGGTTCTAGTGAGTAACAGCTGTAGTAGAAACTCAAAAGAAGTTAGTAACTGTATTCAGGCTATGCAGCAAGTAGTTTGAAGCACATTTGCTTAGAAGATGTTTGTTATGCTTTATAGGTTTCTTGCTTAAAAAGTAAATTTGTATGTGTTTTCCACAGGGTTATGAAGACTGGCTACGACATAAAGCAGACAATGAAGTAAACGGTGCTCCGGTTTATGTTGTTCGAAGTGGTGGCCTTGTAAAAACTAGGTCTAAAAACATTCGGGTATGTGCCTAAGGACAAATTGAAATTGTGTTTCTGTTGTATAGCTAAAGCTCTTGTTTCATTACTAATCATTGTGGCCTGTTTCGTCATGATTTGGTAACAATACTGAAATGAGTTATTCTCTTTTAAAACTCTATGTGTAGACTTCTCATTTGTGTTCACGTCATTAGGTGGGGGACATTGTCAGAGTAGCCAAAGATGAGACTTTTCCTGTTGATCTGGTGCTTCTGTCATCTGATCGAGTCGACGGTTCATGCCATGTTACTACTGCAAGCTTGGATGGAGAGACCAATCTTAAGGTCTGCATTACTGCTATGAAATAGAATGTAGTTAATTTGTGATGCCATTTTTATTTCAGCCCATTGAAATACCCCCCTGCCTGGTAGTCCTGTATCATTAACTTAATGGACACTGTTTTACAGACACATGTTGCAGTCCCAGAAACAGCAGTGTTACAGTCTGTTGCCAACCTGGACAAACTTGTAGCTGTTATAGAATGTCAGCAGCCAGAAGCAGATCTATACAGGTATCACCTTTTTAGTAAATATTTTGAAATTAAATAAAAATGAAGTGTTTAATATTGGGAATGTTATGAGTCTTGCTGTGATTAAAATAGCTTCAGACATCTGCTTAAATTTTAGGTTTTAATAAATAGTATAAGTGTTTATACATATGTATGTACTGAAAAGTTGCAAGTGATAAATTTTAATATTTCACTAGTAAATTACAAATTATAGGATAATATTTACCTTTTGTATTTTAATCATGATGCTTATGTACATTTCTCTTCTAACCAGTAAACTTGTTTCCAAATTTTAAAAAATTAAATAGCCTATGAGTCTGAGCAGGTTACAGAAGGTGTTGTATAAGGGTCTGCCAGGAGATTTCAGTACTACATAATATATTTTTTTTAATGGAATTAACTCAAACCATAGAAAATTGGTATAAGCTTATATTAATTCTGAGGGTATGTGTTGGTCGTATTTATTTTGCTTATGCTTAAGAGAATATTTGAACTCCATTCTTCAGGAGCAAAAATTTAGATTAAAAACAGTTGTGTCTGAGTGTGCTTCATTTCAGCTTTTAACATCAGCAAGCAATGCCCTAGTCTCTTAAAACAGCATCATAGGTAACTAAAGTTATATTCCCATCCAAGTTTCTCCTGAATCGTATAATGGAAGACGGTAGCTATCTAATG
The DNA here is from genome assembly GCF_013368605.1 of Nyctibius grandis. Classification (NCBI taxonomy): domain Eukaryota; kingdom Metazoa; phylum Chordata; class Aves; order Nyctibiiformes; family Nyctibiidae; genus Nyctibius; species Nyctibius grandis. The sequence goes on from NC_090665.1 coordinate 9,414,924, forward strand.
GAAAATGGTAGCTGTCAAGTAGTTTTTAAAATCCAAGTATATCACAGCAGCTGTTCCTAAGTAAGGTTTGGGATCTTTGAGAACTATTAAATTTTTAAAAACTAAGATACTTAGTTTGAACAGCTGTTCAAATATTTGATCTTTGCTTCAGTTTGTAGAGAACATCAAGTTAAGGTACAATTACTATCGAAGTTTATGTCCCTGTTTGTAGCTGGGGTCATGCTAAATATGCAAGTGTCAGATTTTAAAAGCAGAGTAGATTGGCTTTATTAAATGAAAAATTACTATTTCTGATGGATGATATGCTAACATATTTGTTGAGGAATTATTTCTTACTGAAACATCAAGAAGTCACAATCTGTTTTAGCTCAGTGAGAAATAAAATCTTTTATAGTTTTATTAATGGAAACTAATTGGCTTTCTTAAATGACTTCTTTTGAAGGATAAATGTTTCTGTTGTTAAATATCTCTTGTAAAATTATTGCCAGTGTTGCCATATTTTTTTAGTTTGACTGTTAATAAAGGTTGATTATTTTGTGTTTGTGAACGATTAATGACTTTTTTGTAAATGTAGAGGAGTTTTTTTACATTTTTGAGTCTTTGTAGATATTTCTAACGCATTGGCATCTTTCATAGATTTGTTGGAAGAATAACTGTAAGTCAACAAACTGAAGAAATTGTACAGTAAGTAAGATTTTATAAGATTAATGTTTAGAACTGATGGAGGTGGTTAAAATCATCACCATCACAAAAAAGTTACTGTTGAATATACAAAAGGGAGATGTATTTTTACTGAAAATATCAATTGTAGCTTCATACTTCAGATGGAGGTGAGAAAAAATCAGTGAAAGTAAGAGCATTACTAGCCAGTTTTTCAGATTTAATAGGACAGTTCTGGAAAGCTTGGCTGTTCTGAAGGGGGTAATTTTTAGGCACTGGTAATCAGCTGGTAACTTTGTTGCTGTTTGTTACTTAAAACATTTATTGATCTTAAACATTTTCCAGTGGCATATTATGTAGACTACAACAGATCCCCGTCATCTCTTTATCGGAGGCACTGAGCAGGTGTTTTTGCGGTTGAAATGCCTAGAAATGATTGATCTGTTTTAACAAAGCCTCTGCTACAGATCTGTAGCTTTTAGTATATATTTCAAACTACTGTACTACCTGGGACTGTAAAGATCAGTGCTTACATCTGTAATAGTTACCACATAATTGTTGCACATAAAGCTATGTGCATATAATCATGTGCTCACAACCTTTTCTTGTGCGGTCATAGGAAGTAGCATACACCTAAACACATGTGAAAATATAAAAATAAAGATGTGAAGCTACTTACAGACCTACGTGTGGACTTCCTCAAAAGATTACTAGTTGTGGTTGGTTGGCCCCAGCTAGCAGCCAAGCATCCACACAGCTGCTCATTCACCTCCCCCCATGACAACAGGACAGGAGAGAAAACAGGAAGAACAGGAGTGAGAAAGGTCATGGTTTGAAATAAAGACAGGGAAATCACTCACAAGAAATAGCCAGATTTTCAGCAATATTTATCATGCAAGTTATTTAATTGTTTTCTCTTGACAGAAGATAGATACCCCTCCAAAAACCCACTCAGCTGTTTTCTAAGGTCACTTTATGTGCTGCTTCACTTACAGCTTTCCAGAATTGGTTACTGCTTTGATATGATCTTATCAAAATAAGTTAGTTGACAACATGTAACAGTGCCAGTTTAAAGGGAGTGTGAAAAATAGTTGCAAGTTCTGACTATTGGTGGAGCTGTGTCTTCGACTGTCAAAGATAAACTTGTCCAGTCTGTGTTGCACTGATTCAGGTTTTGTATTTTGGGTTTGTCAGACTGGTTTTACAAACTATAAAAACCACTTGAATCCAGAAATATACATTAGGTTTCTTAAAAGAAAAGGTTAAATGCTTGAGCATTTAGTCCCTTTTAGTTCAATTTTTCAGTTAAAGTCTAGCCTAAAATATTAACATATGTAGGTGTAACTTAAAGAACCTGTCATAAACCATGTGTAGAATTGGTGCACATGGTATTTGTGATGGTAACTGTCACATTTGCAGTAACGTTTAAGTTAAATGTTTAACTGTTGGAGGTGGGGTGTGGGTTTGGAGGGGGTTTTTTGACTAACTCCAGGTTACGCTTTCAAAGGAGCTTCAAGTATAAGAGCTTTGTTTATATAATAGTGATCGTGGACTGCTTGTGCTACAGCTAATGGAAAAGTAAGACAAACCCAAGGGCTTGCATGCCATAGCACTTAGTATATGATCTTTAATTGTTTTCCTTATACCCAGTTTTTCAGCCTGGCCACTACAGTTGTTCAATTTCTACTTTCATTTGAAACACTGGCAAAAATAGTGAATGCACCTTTTTTTTTTTTTTTTATTTTTATTTCAAACTGACTGTGCTGGCAGTTACTAATGATGATACAGCCACTGGAGTAGAACATATGGATCTGACCTTATATGAACCTTGATTCTAACGGGACCTTTATTTTCACAACACTGTTTACAGTTAACTTAGCTAATGAAATGAATGTGTTCTTGTGGTGTGATAGATGTGAGGAAAAACATTTATGAAATTTTACTCTTGTGTTAGGAAGCAGAACTTGCATTGTTGTGGTGGTGGTGTGTCCATCTAATTGTTTGTTTCTCTGCTATGAATAGCTTTTGAACTTACTAGATCATTTCAGTTTGACAGAGGGGTAGAAGTAAGGTAGGTAAAATAGCCAAACATAAAATAACACTCCTATTGCACTGTGAGCTCGACAGGTTTTTTGCCTGCTGTCTTCTCAAGTAACTTGCAGGTCTCTCTGAACCAACCATTTGGTATATTTAGCTCAATCACTAATTATGGGATATTGAACAGTGGTGGGAGAGTATGGCAGTGACCAAAGGAGATGTGAAAGGAAAGTGAGAGCTCTGTGGAAACGTGTGGGGGAGGTGTGGTAAAAGGGGTAAGAAGATTGAAGGTAGACCTAAATGAGGGTAGGGTTGGAGTTGTTGCAGTGGTAATTCATAGGGGATATAGGACAACTTTGCATAGGAAAGTAGATTTCATTAGTCCTACAGAATACAGAACAACTAATTTTTAAATGCCAATATGTCTATTCCTTTTTAGACCTCTTGGGCCTGAAAGTCTCCTACTTCGTGGAGCAAGATTAAAAAACACTAAAGAAATATTTGGTTTGTAGACACCTAAATATTTAAAGAGTATTCTCTTCTTAAAACATGTTAATGAACTGTGCTTTAATTCTGCTTGCACTGAAGAAATTGTAATAATCTTGCTGACTGTTACCTGAGGGGATATGACTATAGATGAAAGTAATGATATTATGCTGAAGAATCCCTAAGGATATAAAGTTCCAGCTTCCATCTATTAAAGTATTTGAAGTGGTTTGATAAAGGAGTAACTTAACTTCCATGGATAAATGACTGTTGTTACTGCTACCCATTGTTCAAGACCTTCTCCTGAGATTTACCATTTTGATTTCCATAAAATACATATTGAAGAGCAGTACAGTTATAATAATGAACAACATTTTAGTAGGTGTTAAAATTACTTCAGTAGTACTTTTACTATAGCAGAATATTGCAAATACTTATGAAATGTTGTCTCACCTTTGTACTGAAGTAAACACAAAAGTAATATCACATCTTGATTTTATCCTATGTCTCTTAAAACAAAAAATTCTGCAAGTTGTATATATGCAGAAAATAAAGCATAACTCTTTCCCCTCCCCTTCCTTCCCAGGTGTTGCAGTGTATACAGGTATGGAGACAAAGATGGCATTAAATTACAAGAGTAAATCTCAGAAACGGTCAGCAGTAGAAAAGTATGTTTATTTTCTAATGTCTTTCTTATTTGTAGAGTTTTTAACTTAGTTTTTCCTTGGTAACTTTAAAACCTTGATGATCTCGTCATTGGGTTGTAGGCAAGGGAATCCTTTATTGATTCTTTCAGTAGTGTACAAAGTTGAAACACGCAACCATAAAAAGGACTAAAGCAGAAAATGTTAGTTCAGGAGGTTTGTTTCTCTGAGATATGGAGGTAATTTAATAATAGGTGAAATGCTGCATGAACCAGATGCTTGGAGATAGTTTTCAGAACAGTCCCAGCCTCTGCTGTTTTGTGCATCCTTTACTGTAAAACTTCATCATGCCTTTAAAGAGGATGGATTGAAATGAAGTCTTAATTGCTTACAAATCTTTGTCCTGAATCCTAGTGTTTGATATAATGGAAAACGGCTTGCTTTCATGTAGTCTAAAGGATATAGCCTATCCAGATATGTTTTGCAATGAATCTTGTGTCTAGCACAGATTGCAGGCTCAGTTTTAAAAATATTTGCTTGTAGTTAGGGAATAGGTGTTACTATAATATTTATGTGTTGAACCTCGTGAATTATTTTAAAAGGAAAAGGAGTTCTGGTATATTGCCTTTATTCCAATTACTAAAAATCTGAGAAAGCCTCCCAGCATTCTTTTGCAAACATGAGATTGATTATTCTTCTATAGCCAGATACAAATAGAACTGTAGAGTGCACAAGAAAATTTCAGTCATCAAAGCAAGGGGTGGAAAGATGGTCTGGCTAGCGTTACAGAGTACAGAGGCAAGTTTGACTGTATCCTGGTATAGCATGGCCTGGGTTAAATAATCTGATGCACATGGTAGTGCTCTTCTAACTGAAGAAAAAGGCGCAAACTTGGATTTACACAGTGGTTGGTTGTACTGCCTTCACAGCCTTGCTAGATACTCAGGGAAGCAGGGAAGTCAGCCCCCAAAACCTTGCATAACAGGTGTGACACAAGTCAGCTGTTGGGGTGTTCTTGCACCTTAATCTAGTCTTCATATTGCTATATGTAGAGTATATCTTAGATGTAGTATTTCTTTTCACTGCTGTTGCTTGTTTGTCACATAGAAACTTTATATCGAAACATTAAAAAAGAATTGTCCAATAAGTTTTTGATCAATTCATGTAACCATGGTCCGTCGACAGATTAAGTAAAATAAACTGAAGTTGCTTTTTTTTTTTGCCTCTTTGTAGGTCCATGAATTCCTTTTTGATTATTTATCTAATAATCCTTCTCTTTGAAGCCATTCTGAGTACTATTTTAAAGTATGCGTGGCAAGCTGAAGAAAAATGGGATGAGCCTTGGTATAATGAAAAAACGGAGCATGAAAGAAACAGCAGTAAGGTAATGTAGTTCTACCTGTTTGCATATCTGTGGAACCCTCAACCACTATATACTGAATGGAATATTTATTATGTCCCTAGTCCTGGATTTAGGTGTAGCTACCACGTGATCTACTTGCAAGTCTGTATGCTATTGTCTCAGTATTTTTTAAGACAGTTAGTCCTATGTAGCCTTACCCTTGTGTAGAAATATCTTAACTTCTGTAACTTTATGAAAAGACCAAACTTTTTGAAAATTTTGGGCGTTGTTAGGGCATATTTATGATGTTCTGTGTTCTTCTTATTGTTCTTTTGGGTGTCTTTTGTCATCCCTTAAACGAAAAGAGAAGGAGGGCAGCTATTCGTGTGCAGGTTCTGTTACCGTGATTTCACAGTTCAGGCATTTTGCACATTCTGTATTGTTGAGATTGTTCAGACAATTTTGTAAGGCCGTAATTTTCTCAAGCTCCTGCTTGCCTTCCCAATTTTCTGTAGAGATTGGAGGGATACTTTGAAGTGTTCCTTAAGTCTGCAGGTCTGAGTTAATCATTCTGTATTTTTCTGTGTTCTGTTTAATTTTTGATTTCTCTGAGTCTGCCTTCTTCCAAAGCAGTTCAGGAGCTGGTTGGAGCTGATTCTAAGAAGTAGAGGGGATTTTCAAAGCACAGAAGAATTGGAAATCCAGTTTCCACATGTGATGTGGTGTCAGATGTTTAACACCCACCCCCCCCCATACCCTCCCCATCTCCCAGAGAGTTGAGAATTGAATGTGCTCAGTAGGTGCCACGTGTACAAAAAGGTCCAAATCCCAAGTCAGGAGAGTTCTGTTTTGCTTCATAAGTAGAGTGAAACTTACAGTTAGTACATAGTAGTTGAGGAAGGAAAGAAAAGTAATTTGAGAATTTCTATGATTCAAGGAGAGTTAAGAGTTTACTGGCATTTCAATAGAACATGCAGGTTATTTAGAAGTTTGTCATGTGAAGGGTTTTTGTGGTTTAACTGGAAAAAAAAATCATTGTCTCAATGCTGTGTTTTAGTTAAAATTTAATTCAGATTATCACCACAGTTATCAAACTTTTTAATGTATTCTAAAATAATCTTATCTAAACATGTCACTGTTGAAAAGTACTAAATTAATTTAGAAGTTTTCACATGGTTTAGTGACTTTTATTTTTAGTACCTGCACCCACTTAACACACTTTCAACTGTTTGAAGTAGTCAGTCAAGTAAATTCTTGGCTCCTCTTAATTTGAAGTAGTTGCTATGTAAGTTAAACTAACCTGTGGAGCCTTTTCAGTTCTGAATAGAATTAGGGATAAGTATTTACTCAATCTTTCCATCTCCTTACGTTTGCCTTCAGGAGCATACAGAGCCATCAGTGTTCCTGCAGTGTCAGTCTCCTTCTAGTATGTCTTTGTTTTTCTCTCTCCCTTCTTTACTTCCACAATCTGCTTTGCATTTCTCAGTATGCTGACTCCCTTACTTGGAGTGCTGTCTCTGTTCATCTGTCCTGTATTGTGCAGATTCTTATTTAATAGACAGTGCTTGATGAAACTTGCTAACCTTAGTAATTGTCACTTCTTCTCAGTATATCTTCTCTTACATGAATTACTACTCTCAGTCTTTATCTGTCTTTTCTGGTTTAGTTTGGAAGACCTCTTAAGGTACAGAACTTCCTGAGTTTTTGTAAGACACCTTAATCATTGGTACTGACTTTTATTAAGTAATTATAGTAACACTCCCTAATTAGGAAGAACAGGAATTATTTAGATTTGCAAACTGTTGACTAGTTTTGTATTGCCTTTCTTCAAAATGTTTTCCTGCACCAATATCTGGTAGAGTTGAAATAAATGTCCCGGTTTTTCTCATCTCTAATCTCCCTTGCTCAATATTCAAGTGTTGGCAAGAGTCTTACAAAATTACAATTTAGATACTGAGTTTGTTGTGCAAATGAAAAAGAGACTTCAAAGAGGCTGTAATGTTGCATTTCAGAGTTTGTTAAAATTGTCATACCTAATAAAGAGAAATTTCTATCCTATTACATAACTGTTTACCTGAAATGCATGTGTCGAACACAAGGATCGGAAAAGGCATAAAAGAAATCTGTGCCATTGAAATCCACACGGTCTCTTTCTTGTCATGTAGTCTGGATCACCCACATCACTGGGGAATGCCAGTAGACAGGAACCTTCTTGTCACTCTGCTGTTCTAAACCAATACAGAATATTTGCAAATTGCTCTGATAACATGGAATATCAGTTGTTTGCCTTCACATTTATGGCTCCTTAGAAAAGCCTATGAATGGTGCTGTTTGCAATGGGAAACACGTTAGTTTTTTCAGACCCAGCTCTTTCAAGAGTCCTGTTTGAAAACAGAATCACCATGACAGTTAATATTAATTGGCAGACCTCCTGACAGATTCAGTAGAAAGGACAAAAATTAATGAACTTGAGAATTGAAACATCCAGTCATAGCTTTAGGCAGTCTTTCTGCATCAGCATGAAGGCGCATTACTGGGGCAACCTGGAGACACCTGTGTTGTCACTGTGTGTGTTATCTCTCTCATGTGTACATGGGTCTTGGTCCTCTGTCAATTTTTCATTTTTCAGACATGTTGAAACATAACTAACTAACCATGTTTCACCTGATCACTGCAGTAATCTTTACATTTTCTCTTTTTCTCTTGTAGATTCTGAGATTTATTTCAGATTTTCTTGCTTTTCTGGTACTTTACAATTTTATCATACCTATTTCACTTTATGTGACTGTTGAGATGCAGAAATTTCTTGGATCTTTTTTTATTGGCTGGGATCTTGATCTCTATCATGAAGAAACAAACCAGAGAGCACAAGTAAATACTTCAGACCTCAATGAGGAATTGGGACAGGTAGAGTTTTTTTACCTTCTATTTTCTGCTTCCTTTTTTAATATTAAAATTCATTACTGCAGACTTTTTTATTGGTTGCGCTTTGATTTCTGATCAGTTTGAAAATAAGGTATAAATATCTGATGGCAAAATTACAATTTTTTCATGATCCAAAAAAGGTGTGTAGTGGAGAGTGTGAGTTGAGATATATTTTTTTTTTTTCTCTATGTACTCTAACAAGTATATACAACTCCAAGTCTGTTCTTTGTTTTATTTTACAAAAGGTAGAGTACGTGTTTACAGACAAAACCGGTACATTGACTGAAAATGAGATGCAGTTTCGGGAGTGCTCCATTAATGGCATAAAGTACCAAGAGGTCAATGGTAAACTAACTCCAGAGGGGTTTTCTGAAGATTCTCCAGATGGAAATAGGCATAGTTTGGTAAGACTTTTTTTTTTTCACCCGTTAAGCATCCTAGGTAGAAAGTGTTTCATTTCAGAGAAATATTCTTCTAGCATTAGCATTTTTTTTAAAAATCAGAATTTCTGAATAGTTTGAGGCTATTAAATGTTACTGAACAAATAATATTTATTAAGCATGTTGAGATGTGATTACTTAACATGGAATACTTGGCAGATTTTTAAGTGAAAACATGATTTTTTATGAAGTATGTTCAAAACTGTTGCTATCTAAATGTTACAAATAAAGTTTTTTCTTTCTTATAGATGAAAGAGGAAGAACTCTTCTTGAAAGCAGTTTGTCTTTGTCATACAGTGCAGATCAATACAGATCAAACAGATAGTGCTGATGGTCCCTGGCATGCCAATGGAACAGCATCCCTGTTGGAGTACTATGCTTCTTCACCAGATGAGAAAGCTTTGGTTGAAGCTGCAAGCCGGTGAGTTGTACTGCCAAAACTATCTAATGTAGAAATTGCCTACTAGGGCAGGCAATTCATGGTAAAAGCAACCTTAAAAATTACTGAGATTGTAAAGCTCAGGGCCTGGCTCTGTCAGTTTACTATGAAAAGATACAAAAATAAAATACACAAAAACCTAGGCATATTATTAAGTGATGATTTAAAATATTTATGTAAATCCTTGAGAAATTATGGGGGATAGAGTATGTTACTATTAAAATATTGTAGAAAGTGGGCATTCTTAATTTTCTCTAGAAATAGAGAACAATAATGGGGTATAAAAGTCTCTTTTATTTTCTTTTCTTCCCCCCACCCCCAACAATCAATAGGCATTATGTCTAAATTGATGACTAAATGTATATTTTCTTTTTATTTTAGGGTTGGAGTAGTATTTGCTGGAACTAGTGGGGACAGTATGGAAGTAAAAAGTCTCGGAAAACCAGAAAGGTATTCATTTTTATTCCTTGTTTCTTTCGAAGGACAGAAAAGTAGTGAAGATTAATATAATTTTCTTCTCTTTATCCTCTCTGTTCATAAGAAAACCTTGCCTTTCCACAGCGTGCTCTTTTTAATGCTTTTTCCTTGATGTCTTCAAGACAGCTTGCATCTTATTCCTTACCAATTGAAATTGAGATGCAAGAATTTTGTCTGAGTTACTCTGTATAGGTGTGTATTATGACATTTTGTATCTTTGCCCATTCCTCAAAGGGTGAGTCTGTAGTAGAGTTGGAAAACTGGATTGCTTACAGTTTGTGCTTTAAGCTCTAGAAGTTCTCAGAATCACTCTCATGTATGCATAATCTAATTACATATTTTAAACTTTCTCAAAATGAGTAGAAATATACCGCAGATATACAATTATCAATAATGTCGTAACACCTTTTATCCATGTGATCTGTGTCAGTTAGCTGTCAGTACTTTAAACTTCAATGTCTAAAATTAATTTTCTGAACTAGTAGTAAGATAAAAAATAGTGAGTTCTCAGAGAACATACACTCTTTTTTTGACTGTGTAGATTCTTTACAAGCGTTAGAAATAAAATGTAGTTTTCAAAGTTACACCTGAAGGAATGATAGAAGGGTAAAGGAATACATAGGAGCTGATTGTAGTCTCCAGATGTAAAGCTAGTGTTCAAGAAACTATTCGTACTGGCAGAAGACCCTTTTATAGAATGGAATGAAACATATATAAAGCGATGAAAAGCAATCAACTGCACAAACACTGATAACAGTGATTGTTGCTCAACCGTGGTAGCATTACTTTTAGAGTTTCTATATAAAAATGACACTTTGGGGAAAGCGCTGTGGGGTAAGTGTATATTTATAAGTAATTGTCTTCGGAAATTTGTTTCTAAAAATGTTTTCTTCCCCTTCCCTCTTCTATTAAAACACAAAATGCAGGTATAAATTGCTTCATGTTTTGGAGTTTGATCCAAATCGCAGACGAATGAGTGTCATTGTAGAGAGTCCCTCGGGTAAGTCATCAGAAGTTTCACGAGCTGCAGCTGAGAACTTCTTAAATAGTATGTATTCTTAATTTCTGTTCTGTTTTACTTTTTAGGGGAAAAGCTTTTATTTACAAAGGGAGCAGAATCTTCCATTCTTCCTCGTAGTAAAAGTGGAGAAATAGACAAAACAAGGATACACGTGGATGAATTTGCTTTGGTAAGTGTATATTTTTGCCCAGCTGATGGGAAGAAAGTTCTCGGGTACAAACTCTGTGATGTGAAGTGAACAAATTGCAGGTGACACCTTGTTAGATCAGAATCTCGTCTGCTCTGAATGTTGTCTTTTATTTTCTCACAGAAAGGACTAAGAACTTTGTGCGTAGCCTACAGAAGATTCACACCTGAAGAGTATCAAGAAATTGGCAAACGCCTTCATGAGGCCAGGACTGCCTTACAACAACGAGAAGAAAGATTAGCAGATGTATTCAACTTCATAGAAAGGGATCTGGAATTACTTGGGGCTACAGGAGTAGAAGACAAGTATGCAGTGGAGTTTCTGCTAACTACACTCAAAAACATAGCGAGTTTAGAATTTATAACTGAAATATGACATGTGCCATGAAAAACTCTCCCGTCACCACCAAAAGTTCTGTGCTATTCTTGTTTAGTATGTTTACCACTCTTTGGACTGAGGAGCATTCAAAATATGTGTTGTACCAACTGATTTTGGCTTAATAACGATGACATACAGTGTGCTTCATCAGGAGAGATTTAATGTATGTGAAATGGAATAATTGCAGTAAATATTTAGTGTAACAGCTAATTTCTTGGGAAAACTTCTATACATAGCTACTTTACAAGGCATTCTGCTTGTGTAGTGTGTGTTCTGTAAGTCAGAGGGTGTACTGTACACGGGGGTGTACAGATGGAGCACTTAAAAGCTTTTCATTTACCACAGTATATAGTAATTGTTGCAGACTTTTAAAGCTTCTCAAATTCAGCAATGGTGCCTAATTTAAATTAAGAGGTGCTTCTTACAAAGTTTTGATCACTTAGCAGGATTGAAGTTCTGATTTTGTTTCATCAAGGCTTTCATTGCTGGTAACAGAATGTCATTTGCCAGACTATGATTCTCTGAAGATATACGTAACATTGGAAAGGCAGTCTTAAATCATCATGAAGGTGGGGTTACAGGAGTAACATGGAGTTATGGTTGTGTGCTCTTTTTTTGTAAAGTGTTGGATTGGTTATTTAAGATTTTTCTTGTTTCTAGACTTCAGGAGAAAGTCCAAGAGACTATAGAAGCACTCAGGTTGGCTGGTATCAAAGTGTGGGTACTCACTGGAGACAAGCACGAAACGGCTGTTAGTGTCAGTTTATCATGTGGACACTTTCATAGAACCATGAACATCCTTGAGCTTGTGCAGCACAAGTCAGACAGCACATGTGCAGAGCAGCTGAGGCAGCTAGCCAAGAGGTAAGATAACTGAGGTGTCATTATCTCAGTGACGATCTTAGCTTGGTTTTCTTTTATTTTCAAATTTTATGACAATCTCTTTGATGTATGTGCCGAACACATGAAGTTGCCCTTTTAGAAATCTATTTATTAATATAATAACAGATTTTAAGAAGCAGCCTGTCTCAAACAGGCTAACTTCTTTGTTTATTGTATGGGCAACTGCATAGTTCATAACAAAATTTAAATTTTTCCATCACACCAATACAAAGCCAACGCTTTTGTCCATGAATAGAATAAAGGAAGACCATGTTATCCAGCATGGACTGGTTGTGGATGGGACCAGCCTCTCTCTTGCACTCAGGGAACATGAAAAACTGTTCATGGAAGTTTGCAAAAACTGTTCTGCAGTGTTGTGCTGTCGCATGGCACCCCTTCAGAAAGCAAAGGTAAGTGAGGATATAATCAGGATTGTCTGGTAGGTATTTATTTTTATCATGCTTTGAGGAGGCAAGGATTTCTAGAACTGCTTTGTTTGTTTGTCTGACCTTTTGTGTGACTTTTGAATCCTTGTTAAATTGATCTGGAGTAGTTTGCTCAGAAGTCTCTGTGCGTTTGTGAAAATTTGCAAGTGGATGGAGAAGAGAGTCAAAATACTGCCACTGTGCAAGAAAAAGGCTAATCTTTAATCAGCCTCTTAAGTGTTCTGTAAGGCATTAGCTATCCTGATCACCTGCATGCTTTTGTGTTGCCTCGTCCATCACTTCTCCAAACCAAAAAAGCTAAACTGAAAATTCCTGAAGCTATAGGGAAAAAATGTGCTTCTTTAAAGATTTTTAAAAATACCCAAGTTTGAGGAGGAAGTAGAAGGGAAGGGATGTGGAGGCCTAGTCTCCAGGGGAGGTTTGCCTTAACGCTCTTTAAGACCATTTTTCCTTCATGCGTACTTAATTTTACTCAAATACAGATCAGATAAAAGTTGAATTCAGATTTTGTGGTGTGTGGTTTTTTTTTACACTCTAGAAAGCCAAGCTCTGAAGAGCTATATTATTTATTCTTTCCTTTTGAAATTTTCTGTCTTCATTTTATGCTTCTCTTCCTTTTTTTTTTGACTGATATTAATTGTATACCTCTACTGGAGTATTTTTTAATTTAGTATACTTTTAGCTTATCTGTATGCTTTAAGGGCATTCTGCATGTATTTCCAGTAATATTAAACCTGTGAAAGGGCTCTGCCCACTCTGTTTTTACACCTTGTCAAAAAGAAAAGGAGAAAAGACATCTTTTTACCTTAAAGCACTAAGAAACCCTTATGTGAGGTACTAGATGTGCAAAAGAGAGCAGGCTGGTTTACTATAGCATGAGTCACCTGTTTTAAGGTCACTTTTCCTGCTTCCAACATTTAGCCAGACTTTTAATGCAGTCTTTAGAATCACTTCATTATGAAACTGTTCAGCTGTATATAAAACTTAGTATAATATTAGTTTCAATATAATGCTATTAAGTTGTTTGTGACTATGAGAAAAGCAATTTGTTGGATGTGTCCACTTTATGTATGCTCTTTTAGCTGAAATTTTTGTGTTTTGTACTGCCAAATTTGGGAGATAGCAGCCAATAATGTTTTCCTTAATTCTTGTCCTGTCCAGCAGATAATCTCCATTATTTCCTGTGTTTTGTCATGAAGTACAGTAAAACCTAGTTTTCATGGCACTGACTTCTTAATTTTAAACATTGAAGTCTATAAATCACTGAGACAAATGCCATACAACATGGTAGGGAAGGGTGGGGAAGGAAGTGTATTGCAGTTTATTCTAGCCTTGCATTTGGTTTTCTGCTGTAGGCATACTTTTTGTGAGGTTTATTCCAAGGTTAAGCTGGAACTCAGCTTAATATTTCCCTTAGTTTCGTTTAATTCTAATGCATGTTAATATATGGCTAGTGCTCTCACTACTTCTTTTTGTGTATTTTATGGCTGAGAAGCCTTTTTAAACATCTTCATGTCAGTCATTCAGAGCTGCTGGTGATTGCTGTTGGTAGAATTTGCCAGAGAATTTGTCTTGACCTTTTGGTGTAGATGCTTGTCTGTCTAAATTACCACAGTTGTCGGTATCTCATGAGAACCGATCTGGGTGACATACTGCAGCCTTGCTAACTCTTTAAGGCTGCTTACTAAGATCTAATGCTAAATACACTTGAAATAATTATCCCTGAGGAATGGGGAGCCTTTAAACTTGAATATTAATACCTGCAGTTAGGGAATGTATTCCCACAATTGGGAAGGTAACTAAGATGCTTGGGAATTAGTGGCATAGTTTGTAGATAGGCTATCTGTCTAAACTGAAAAATTTCTGCCTTTTTTTTTTTTCCAGGTAGTGCGACTGTTAAAAACGTCTCCAGAGAAACCTATAACATTAGCGGTCGGTGATGGTGCTAATGATGTGAGCATGATACAAGAAGCACATGTTGGCATAGGTAACTTTCTTTTGCCAGAAGAGATAAGGGCAAATAAGATGCAAATTTTAGTAGAGGATTAGATCATGAATAATGTTTATAAACAGATAAACTTCTAATGTTTTTGCACCTGTGAATGACAGGATGTTAATCTGAGTCATCTGTTGTAGAAGAATTTTAGTGAAACTTAAAATTTAAGGCTGTTTGCTTTCACAAGTCCTAGGTTTATTGTGTACTTTGCCAATAGTCAGAGGTCCTGCTTAATGCTGCCTTAAGAACAGCAAATATTCTCTGTAACTACATTTTTGGAGGTACTCTGCTTCAGATACTGGAAGTGAGTATCTCTACCTTCAGTCATTGGCAGGTTCTAAGTTCCTGTGTAAACTTGACCTTCAAACCTTTCTTTGCACTAAACTGCTACTGTTTGCGTCATGTCTGTATCACTGTAGAAATGCCATTTGTGTCTAGTTTATCTTTGAGGAGAAAGCTTTAATTATATCTCTTGACAGACTGTTATTGATTCTCAGCTAAGCTCGGCAGTTTTCTCTTTTATATTGTTTTCTGTTATCTGGCCAGGACCGTCTTTAAACTTTTGTTTCTTCTGTGTTCTATAACGGAGTACAAAACAACCCATACGTAGAACTGAATTGGTACCCATCACATAGTGTTTTGGTGTTTCCTTTACTGACTTTGTTGGATACTGTTTGTTACAATAGTAAATGCTTGAAGGTTCTTGCATAAGGTATTGGTACATCAGGATATTCAGTCTGTCACCCTTTGTGATTAAAAAGGTGTATGTAATGTTTATCATATAAGTTATGTGGCCATGATTTTTACGACCATGGGTATAGCCTGCTTGAGAAGGTTACAGGCCAATAGCAAATGAAGCTTTATTCCACAACTAGTTTGTCAGTTAACTGAAGCTTATTAAAAATAAAATTATCCAAGTTTTTATTGTAATTTGTAGCATATTAGACATTACATGTGTGTTGGTCAGAACTAGCAAGTCTTTGCAATGGAGGATGATGGGACCTTTAGGCTATTTTTTTTCAAAAGCAGCTAGCACTTTTAAGTGTCTGGTTTTCAGGAATCCTGGGCCACTTTTCTTCTGTAAAAGAGCATTTTGTGTTCTCTGTGTATGCTTATCCTAATCTTGATAATGGTTTTTAGAAATGAATTTGTGGTCAGCTGTGACAAGTGACAAGCATTGTCAGCCCATCAGATTAAGTAAACTGCTATTGTAAGAACATAATTTCTTTTATTCTGCTGTTCAATATATGTCATGTATTATTCCCAGAAAGTACTGTAAGAAAAACCTCTCTGAAGGAAAACATACTAAGTCAATTGATAATTGATAAGGGATTGATAATGGTTTGCTTGATTTGGGAATTTCGGTTGTGTATGAGTGTTTTATTTCTGTCTTCCCATAAATCTTAAGCATAGCTTACGGAAATAGTCTTGGGTTTTTTTTGGTGTTTTTTTTTTTTAATTGAATCAGCATCAAATGAGCAGTTTCCCTTTATTGTAAGTGTCAGGGATAATGCCTTCTTTTGGAACCGAAAGTTGCTGAAGTCATTATAATGTTGAAGTGTGGGAAAACAGAACTGTAGCTTCAGATGTATGTTGTTGGGTTTTATAAGCTTTAATTTTTATAATGTTTAACTTGTTTTCTGTTTTGTTTCCCAAATATTACAGGAATCATGGGCAAGGAAGGAAGACAAGCTGTAAGAAACAGTGACTATGCAATAGCACGATTTAAATTCCTCTCCAAGTTGCTTTTTGTTCATGGGCACTTTTACTATATTAGAATAGCAACCCTTGTACAGTACTTTTTTTATAAGGTAAGTAGTGCCAGTGAAGTTCACGGAAAAATGTGTAACTTTTTCCCAGAAAGAAATTTATTTCAGATCTAAGATTTTTTTTGTTGGGAATAGGTTAAATATCTCTTTTCAAAGATGTTTTCTGGGCTTTTTTTATATTTTACAACCAAATGCAGTAGTTTTACTGTGAAATTGTTCAGTACTTCCACCTAGAAATGGGTTTTAAATACCGCAATGAGTTTGCCTAGGCTGAGAGGCAAACGTTTTCTTTCTGAAAGCAGTATTGCTAGCTTGATATTAAATGCATTCTTTAGCAAGATAAAAGTATAACCTCTTTTGTTTACTGATTTAATATGAAACAAATTCATTCATTTTTCTTAAAAGGAAAAAGGAGCACAGGAAGTAGCTGAGGGAGGGAAGGGCCTGCAGAAAGTGTGCAAGGAGAGAGCATGCTCTTTTCCAGCAGGGTAACCATAAGAAAACAGTTCGAGCCTTGACTTAAGAAATCCTGGAGTGAAACACTGCAAGGGAAGTAAGCTATGGGCATGGAGCAGCAGGGTGAGCTTGTTGGAGCATAAGCAAAATGCTAGAGCCAAGTGTGGGGAGACTGGCCTGGGATCTCAGTCCAGGCCTGGGGTGTTTGAAACTCAAGGCTAATAATGTCTTTTTTTTTTTTTTTTTTTTTTTTTTTTCCCTTGATCATCAGTTTTGATAAGAAGTCAAAATTCCCTATCTGACTTGAAATTTATCTGAGACTGTAGCACTGGCCACCAAGCTACTTTTTATCTTCTATTGTTTGCTTTCATTTCAATATAACAGCATGGTTTTAGGTTTTGGTTTCTGTTTTGTCTACTCCCATGCAAAAAGCTCCCATGAGCAGGGCACAGGCTTTCTTGAATGAACTGTGGAAACTATTTTGCAAAGAAACTCTTAAAAAGAAACCGAGGGGAAAATGGATTTATTTCTCCTCCTTTAATACTACTTGCACTCCTACAATGAGATGTGTTCATCAAGCACATATGATTAAGTTTCTATTTTTCAGGTTCTTTGTCCCAAAGAACAAACAAAATATGCTCTTGAGCAAAGCATATTGCTTCACTTTGCCAAGTAAAATGCTGAAATGCTTATTTTTACCAGTTTGTAAGAGTTAGCAATTTCTTTTAGGGTTGTGAGGCACAAACTGAGGATTAACCATTTCCTTTACTTTTTCTTTTTTCAGAATGTGTGCTTTATTACACCACAATTTTTATATCAGTTCTTCTGTTTATTTTCACAACAAGTAAGTATTGGATGCCTTACATCTTGGTAAATGTGTATGAAACACTCAGTAAATAACTAGAAAAATGGGGAACAACTACACAGGAGCAGCACAGATTTTACACTTAACAAATATTCAGCTTCATTTTCTATATTTGATAGCTTGGTGTTACTAGATGGTCATGCGAGCATAGCTTTTTTCCTAACTAGTAAATTCACTTAATGGTTTGTTGCTGCTATTAGTGTGCTAATAAATTTTAATAAATGTAAACAACTTTTTTCTTTACAAGACTCAAAATAATTTTTCTTTCCATTTTCAGACACTCTATGACAGTGTATACCTGACTTTGTACAATATTTGTTTCACTTCCTTGCCTGTCCTCATATACAGTCTTTTTGAACAGCATGTGCATCCGCATGTATTGCAGAGTAAACCTGTGCTCTATCGGTATGTATATCTTTCATATATTGTCACAGTAGCACATCATTTAGAACAGTGGCATCTGCAGAAGTCTGAACTTGCTATTATGCATTCCTACAGTATTTTTATGTGTAATTTATGCAATTTTTAGTAACTGTCTTGAGGGAGGAAGAACTGCAGCTCCATAGTTTTCATCCTAAAGTTAATTAACATGAGTATTTTAGGAGAAGCATCTTTTTATATCAGTCATGCTAAGACTGGAAGAGAATTGAGCACTTGGTCAGCTTACATGATTGGCAGCCCTTCTCCTTCATTACATGTAGGAGGTGAAAAATCACTCAGACATGCACATGAAAAACTAGGACACTGGTTAGGGGAATCACCACAAAAATGCTTTACTAAGAGGGGAAGTGATTTCCTATAGAATTAGATGTCCTCCCAGTGGTTGCATGTTGCACTGCATACTGCTTTTTGAAGAAAAAAGTATATATCATTGTGAAAAAGAGACGTCTCTTAGATATTTCTCTTTTCCTAGAGGTTTTAAAAGCAGAACAAGGGGTAAGTATCAGGAGATCTGACTTTTTCTTCCTCTTGCCAATCCACCTCCAGGGAGAAGAATTCTAGTTTGTGCTATTCTGAATTCGACCCATTAGAGACCCTTGCCATTGGTGATCCCTGTATAAAGCAGAGGCAAATCATGAGAGCTCAGAGTTCTTTTTATGCCCATGACTTATGTATTTTTTTCATATGTCACCATTCATTAAATGTATCTTGGTGCAGCTGAAAGTTACATTTATTCAAAGCAGTAGCAGTCATGCAATGTGAATAGCTGATGGGTTATACAAAGACAATCTAAAATCCAAAATCTGTTTTATTTCTGCAGAGACATCAGTAAAAATGCCCATCTGGGGTTTAAACCATTTCTTTACTGGACCATCTTGGGCTTCTTTCATGCATTTGTTTTCTTTTATGGCTCGTATCTTCTAATGGGAGAAGACACTTCTCTGCTGGGAAATGGCCAGGTACAATATCATAAGAAATATTCTACCACTGTATTTTTGGTGATATTTCTTTTTTTTTTTAAAAAAAAAAATCCGGTTGTGTCAGAAAAATCTAGATGTTTTTGGTTTTATGAACTACATAGTTACCAAAGATGCTTTGCCAATATTCGTGTGTGCTCTCAAGAGTAACATTTCTTAGTGTGGAAACTGTAAGACATGTTGTCAGAAAGCTTATGTCTATGAAGAAAATATTTTTCAAGATAATAAATGTATTGTAGTGGCCTTAATTGCAGTGTCAAACAGTGGCTTCTCTTTAGCATCTGTTATAAAATCAGGCTTAAATCTGAAAGATGCCGAAGGTCTTAAAGCTTCTTCTGAAGATGTATTATTTTAATTACTCAGAATTTTTTACAATTAAGTGGTGCAATCTGCTTTTAAATTATACTTTTTATTTAATAAATATTTTTAAGACAATAACTTAATGAAATCATCAAATACTAATTTGACCCTTTCTGTTTTAAAGATGTTAAGTTTAACAGGAAAAATCACATACAAAAAACTCTTATAAAGCTTGGATGAAACCATTACAAGTCTGCTTCCTTATTTTCCCCAGTTCTGAGTTAGCTAAACCCATTTAGAACAATTAGATTCTGATTTTTCTCTCATAAAACTGTTACAAGTAGTGATGCAAAAATACATTTGCTTCTCATTATGCCATTCTTACTACTGACACGAAGCACTTGTTGATTCACGTGTAGTGCTTGGTAGAGTTGCAAGTTATGGAACAAAGTAGAAAAACAGTGTCATGCTGTATTCATAGTGGTCACCTGGTGATAGGGAGTGGGCATGAGCTCAGGAAGTTTAGCCAAAAATAGAGTTTACATATAATGATGTACAGACAATGGCCAGAATTGTCTTGAATGACTAAAATCAGAGCACATGTGAACAAGTGGTTACCATCCCTGCAGAGAAAGGAGCAATAAAGGGGGGATGGTGCAGCTGGCTGGAGTACCTATTTCATCGGGAGATGTTTCATAAGAACATTAAAACAGTTGTGATTTAGACTAAAATGTCTCTTACAACTGAAGTATGCGTGTGTCCTCTGTCATTTGTTACAAGCTGTGACTTTGAAGTTCTTACAAATTGGTAAAGGACCTTCAGTACTCTTCTAGTGAAGTAATTTTCTGCTATGAATCATTGTGTTTCTGTGCATCTGTCTTAGTTGTTAAAGCACCTCACTTCAAAGCTGCTTAATAAACGTCCAGAAGGCAGGAACAGACTTTTTTCATTGTATTTAGTAACAAATCTTCAGTTCAGGGAACAGATAATGTTCTATAAATCTACACCAGTGTGTTAATGTAGACTTTATGGAGACGGTTCTTTTAATGGTTTAAAAGAAAAAATGGTCTCATATAAATTAACCTCAGGATTTTTAAAATATACTTAGTGAATGTGTATACTGGAAATAACACTTTCAGATGCCCTTTGGCTTCTCATGTTTTCTGTAATGTGACTTAAAAAAAGTCTCAGGATTTATTTGGAGTTACTCTCTGCCTTCTGTGTGTTTGCTGAAAGATGGTTCTTAGAACTGGTAGAACTGTGTGTGGCAGTAAAATATCTGCAGTGTGTAAAGTATGTTGCAAACTTAATGTGTACCAAAAAAAAAAGCCAAAGTTAAGGGCAACAGAAACTGGTGTACTGCTGAAGTGCTTTCTTGTAACAGTCCTCAAAAAGTGGTCACTTTGTGCCAATGTGCAACACAGGGTAGTGTCAGTGCAAGGCCTCATTTTTTCATTGCCAGTTCTCAGTTTGGAGCAAAGCAGAATAGAGGAGATTGTAAATAATGTGTCAATGCTGGTGGTTTGTTAGGCTTACCTCAAGACATTGTACAACGACTTGCTGTTTTAGTTCTTTTTTTCTCCCCCCCTTTTTCATGCTGTGCATGTCGACAGATATTGAAACCTAACAGGCAAATGGTAAGAGTTTAGAAGACAAGGAGATACAAAATATTGTATCTCTTACTTCACAGGATTAAGGGATGCAGCATCCCCAGTGTAAATGTGTTCAAAAATAAAATGGTGGCAAGAACCTGTTCACGTTTTGCATTCTAACCCTGGGGCCATTGAGAGCAGTGTTAGCAAAGACACTTTCTTTCACAGGTCACACAAGAGCAGTAGTCTAATTTTACTTCAGGATTATTATTGTGGCAGTTAACAGCGAGCATGTTGCTTGTTAAACATTACTATTGGTGTGAAAAGTAAATAGAAGGCTTCAGAAGACGTGTTATAACAAAGATCTTTAAAATTATCAGTAAATCCAGACTCATGGCTGCCTCAGTTTTGTACCTTGTGTAAATGTGAGAAAAGCAGTTGTGAGATCTGTCATCAGGCTGTTGGGATTTTTTTTTTTTTTTCCAGAGCTCTGTAACAAGGACTACAATGGTGCGAATCCCAGTTTCGTGCCTCTGTTGTACTAACAAATCATCTCTAGGATGACTTTTGGTTGCCTGTCTGCATGTGGTACCTTTCTCCTTGCTTGCTTAGGTGGCTACCAGTAGATACCGAGTTGAGGGTTTGGTCATTGTTCAGTATGTCAGTAGCAAAAATAGCTGTGAAACAGCAACGTCTTCAGTTTCAGCACCAAGACCGCTTAGGAGAGCAGAGCACTTGGACCCCTTGTAGAATGGCAGTGTGTGTCTGAGTAGCATGTGTGTAGCTAGATTACAAACTCAGCATCCCTGCTTGGTTGTCAGAGCTGAGATTTTATTGTTGTAGAACTTGTTCAGAGTTTTGATAGTTTAATTTACTTGAGCAAGAGAATACGAAAGTGACAGAGCGTTTTAGAATTGAAGCTTAATTTTGTGTTAATTAACCTTGAAACAAAGTGTCTTTTCCTTAGAATTTTCTTTGAAAAATACAATGGCACCATTATTTTTGAATTGTAAAATTGTGCTTGGGGTAAAAAGTGAACTTTCAGGTGATGCTGCATGTTGAAAATGATCTGTAAATGTTTAAACTCAGTGTTTTGCACTTATGTTAAGGTGAATACCTTCCACCCAATATTTGCTTTCTATTGGATGCTTATTACTTAATTGATCAAATTGATATCTTCATTTTCCTATCGTTTCATGTTACTGTTTTGGACTTTCTTCATATTTCATGTAGCCTTTGTGGTGATTTGTTTTGAACCAAGAAGAAAGATTACTTGTGGGTTATTAATTTTGCTCTTATCATAAGCTGTATTTTTTTCTAGTAGTTTGTATTGTATCCTTCTTGCTTTTTCACGATGATTAGTTGTCACAAGCTTAGGTCCACAAGCTTGTTTCATTAGTGTAGCTGACTTAAGAAGAATCTAACTTACCGTGGTTGCTCTTAACTGATTTTTTTTTTTCTTCCATGATTTTTGCCTTGCTGTTTTCTTAGATGTTTGGAAACTGGACATTTGGTACTTTGGTCTTCACCGTTATGGTTATAACTGTTACAATGAAGGTATGATATTATACTAATTACTTTCCGTGTTTGGGTGTATAGGCAAATATGTAATAGAGCAATAATTTTAAATGGATTCAAAAATTATACAGTAGTAGTTGATTCTTGAGGATTCCAGATAAGTGATTTTTTTGTTTGGTTTCAATTGTGGTTAAATTTTTTCTTTGTAGTTTTTGTGTGTTACAGCAATATTTAGTCTTTGAACTGGAAGTTCATAAGTACATTCAGACCAGTATTTATCATTTTCTGTGAAGTGGGGGGAAAAAAAGGAAGTTCATTGAAGTTATCTTTGTTTTAGATGGCACTAGAAACTCACTTCTGGACATGGATAAACCATTTTGTTACTTGGGGATCCATTGTATTTTATTTCATATTCTCCTTGTTTTATGGGGGAATTATCTGGTGAGTGATTTTTTTTTTTTTTTTTTTCCTCTCCCTTCTATAACACATATGATAGGTGAAGATATGAAAAAACACTGAAGTATTGTGTTTTACCATGTTGCTCTGAATTTTATGACAGGTCTTGGAAAACAAATTTTTAAGCCTAGAGCAACCACTCACTTTTGGTGATTCTTTAAGAAATTTGAGCAATGCTGCTAAGCTCCCCTGTGCTCAAGGACAGGAATTACTTGTCTCTGACAGCCTGTGACTATAAAGGCATTTTTGTTTTTAAAAAGTAGATAGGTTCCCAAAGGTAGTTGTAATAGGTAAATGTTTGCAACAGAAATGAAGGCGCTGGAGTTTGAATCAGTAAAGTGAGGTATTTTTGCTTGTATTTTGGGGTCTTGGAGCGATAGGATGGTGATTCATTTCCTGCAACACAGTTTAAAACTAAACCAGAACGTTTCCCACTAACGTTCAGTACCACCCTTCGCCAGAGTTTCATCACAGGTCAGGTCCAACAGATTGCTAGACTTCTTCATGGACTCCATGCAGTTGTAACTCCGCATCCTGAGACGCTTGCTGCCTGATGTAAAATAAGACATACTTGAGCCTGCCTGTGCTGTACTTTTGTTTCTAGAAGTTCCTTTTAGTAATTGCCACTTCTTTTAACTTTTCAGGCCATTTTTACATACCCAGGACATGTACTTTGTATTTGTTCAGCTGTTGTCAAGTGGTTCTGCTTGGTTTGCCATAATCCTCATAGTAGTTGCTTGTTTGTTTCTTGATGTTGTGAAGAAAGTGCTGTACAGACATCTACAACCAACAAGTACTGAAAAAGCTCAGGTAATGTTATGCTTTTGTATCCAACTTGATCAATAGTTAAAAGAACACTTTTGTTAAAATCTGTCTTGTAAACTAATTACTTTCCTCTGATATTTAATTATCCTCTTACATTGCTGTCATGTTTAATGCATAAGTATTCTCATTTCAAAAGATAAATGTTAATTCAGAATTACAAAAATGAGGACACCATTTCACAAGGAAATAACATATTTAATTGATATTAACAATAGTACAATTATTTATAAAGGGGTCACTCAATCTTTTGCATCTCAGCATGCAACTGTGTGAGAGGATCATATTATGCATTTTTGTACTGCTTTGAAGATGGTAACTCATTCTCATTTTTGTCTAGGTATTAGAAGCTCTCTCCAACTGTAATTGGCACTGAATAATTCTTAAAATGTAATGAAAACAATGCTTTTAAAAATTAATATAATAGGACTTGTTTTAATTAGTATTTCTTAAATCTTGATCATGTCATATGCCGTGTATTTGATTGTTGATTATGTAATTAAAGACAATTACCCTGGTGGCATTTTCATAAATTCATAGAAGAGGTCTAAAGGTATGCTGTGATAATGGAATCTCCCTTTTGCCAGACACAGGCTACAAAAACTCCTTGAAATCATTCTGTTGAAATTAGGATGTTGTTTAGGTAAATATCTCATCTGCATTTGAGTGTTCTTTTTAGTGACAGTTACAGAGAACTCATCCTGACCCATTGTTCTAATAGTTACTGTCTCTGGTTTGTTTAGAGCATTTTATCTTTTTATACTTTTTCTGCTAAACTGAAAGCTTTCTATTAATTTTTTGTTTTATTCATGGTTAGGTTAGTGATCGAGTTGATTTTTCTCACTGATAAGTTGATTGGACTTGCATCTCTTGTCGAAAAGGTTATTTTCCAGTCTTTAAGTCATTCTTGTGTTTCTACTGTAATCTTCACCATTCCTCAACCTCATCTTGAATTTTGGCTTTCACCAGCGGACACAATATTCCAGCACAGCATACATCAGTGCCAAGTACGGAAATAATGAATCCCCCAGATGTATTCAGTTTACATACAAAATAATATATATCAGTAACCTGTTATCTTCTGCATCTTTTTCTCATCTCGAAGTGATTATGTTGGTTTCTTCCAGGTCATTGATGAGAGGTCAAATAGCATAGGGCCCAAAAAAAGTGAAAGTGAGTGAAGAATCCACTTGACAGAGATATCCCATATACAGTTATGTTCTGAAACTCGTTAGCAATTTTTAGTCCATTTGTGCCATATTGATTTTGTGGTCTCCTAAGTGCTTAATCCAAATTACACTGAGCTATGTGCCATGCAGAACGCTTAACTGCGTTACATCAATACTGTTACCTTTAGCAGCTAACCTTGTAATTACTTTGATGTAAGTGCATGTTGATTTACTTAAATTATATTATCCTTCTAATTTGTGTTTAAAAAAAAAAAAAAAAACAAAAAAAAAAAACTATGTGAGACATTCTCTTAATTTGCCTAGGATCAACATCATGCTGACAAACCTATTGCTAGCCAAAACATCCTGTTAGTCCCTTTTCAAAACTGGAATATTAGATGCTTTTTCCAGTCTTGGTATTTAGTAGCTAAAAGCCAAGATAAATAACCACTAGCTTTTGGAAAACTGTTCAACTAGACCTGATAAGGCTCTTTATGTTATTGCACTTTCTGGATTAGAGAGTCTTGATTTAGGAGAATTTCTATAGGTAATGATAGTTACTTACCTTCATTTTTTTTCCTTCAAAAAGGGCAATATTTATCAAACACTTCCCTTTCCTTCTATTTGGTAGTGTATCGAAATGATTGTTGAGGTTTCTTGTGTTCCTGAAATGCTTGAATTGAAAACCAAAAAGCCCGCATCTTTTTTTCTCTAGCCTTACCTGTATACTACTTGTTGCATTCTCTTGCTTTCTGAATCAATTCTAAAGAGTTTCTGGGTTCAGTTTGCTTCCATTGCAGTTGTGTCACCAAGGACACAGTCGGATGACTTCTTTTTAAGAAAGAATCTTGATGAATGTCTTCACACCTTTCCTGTGGCTATAGCTTGATTCATAGCCATGGCGACTTTGCTTTGTGCATCTCTATTAGTCATCTTTTTTTCCTTCTTTCCATTCTACTTTGCCACTTGACAGTGTCAGCATTAGAGTCTATGTTTACTAAAATACTGTCTTTTTCTGAGAACACTTACCTCAACTTTGCAATATCAGGAATTATCTAAATTCTGATTTGACCAGAAATGCTTCAGCAGCCGTTCAGTGGTTTCTATATATGTATTTGATAGTGAAATCATAGTTAAAAAGGTATTTGCAAAAAGAAGGCACCTGTTGCTTTCTTGAGGTTTAATCTGTTGAGATTTTCCCACTCTTACTTTTAATGGGACAACCAGCCCCACTGAATTTCATCGGCTTTTCTTGTAGTGAGGAAGTAGACATAAGTGAAGATGAACAGATGACCAACTCAGCACATTTGTTGTCAAGAAGTGACAGAATGCTTCTTTTGTCATTAGATCTGTTTAAAATTTCTAGTAAATACTTTTCTTCCAGGTTCAAAACAGAGGAAAGGACTCTGACTCTCAGGTAGAATGAGTTTGGAGAATGTCTTTGTCCTAAAAGCGAAGGAATTTTCTATAGAAGTCATTCAAAGAGTGAATATGGAACTTTGTACATTGCCCTTTGAAATGCATTTTTGGTAGTGTAGGTGCATCCTCTGTATAACTGAATATTTTTAATTACGCATTTTTCATTGCAGGACTTTGCATATTGGGGGAAAGAAAAAGTTTAGTTTACAGTTACTAAGTTTTTATCAGGGCAAGATAAATTGTTATATGAACTAGTCACTAATTTTTTTAATCACAGCTATTTAAGTTATTTGTTTCTGTCCCCCATCATTTAAATTCTAAAATGTTCCCAGGAGCAGTGAGCAAAACACAGGTTTCTTGACTGAAAATACTTGCCCCTATTGTTTTAATCTTTCAGAAACTAAGAGCACACTAGTGCAAGTTACTGAACTTAGTGCTCTGAATTCACTGTATCTGTAGGCATCTGCCTTACTCTAAGTGTATAAGGAATTTGATTTTATGTCTTTTATTTAGTATAAGGTCATAGCATCTACAATCTATTTGCCTCTCATCAGTTAGATGTTACATGTAGCTAATTTATTCATAAGAGTGCAAAGAAATTTGACCGGTATGAGAGAGAAACACTTGAGAAATTCTGCTGAAGATGAACTTTTATGTGTAAATATTGTTCTGTGTCACAATAACTTAAAAAAAATAAATCCCCATTTTGGGAAGTCTGTTGGAAATTTGACAGGCAAGCATGAGTTGACTTTTATAGAGGGCTGAGTTTCCTTAACTCTACCTTCCATAATGCACTTAGGGTGCATGTGTGTAAGTTTTGTTTTTTTTTTCCTGTGTTCTAAGTGGGTTTTTTTGCTGGCCTTAGAGAAAATCCATCTTATTATGTTTGACTTTGGTCTGTTGCCCTGAAGTAGCTTCTGGGTAATTTCTGACTATAGGTCTGTTACAGAATCATATAGGAGGAAGTGGACAGTAAGGTAAATCTGAATCAGAATATAAATCTTCGAGTAAATATAAATGACAGCACTATTGAGGGCAGAAGGTAATACTGAATAAAGATGTCTGGTAAAATATAGATGTAAAAGTGTATAGGCCTTTTTTCTCAGTGTGAAAGCTAAGGTACACTTAAGAATGGTCCTACCAAACAATAACTGGCTGTGATGATCCCAGGAGCTGTCCTGAAGGTACCAGGCTTGTGTTCTGTATATGATGTGTATTCCACTTAAATAACAATGTCTTGTCCTGTGTCTTTCTCTTAGAAAATTACTGATGCTACTTACTGACATGTATGTTCCATCCCTTCTCTGTCCAATTGTAGATGTACTCCAACAGAGTTGCTTTAAGTGACGAGTTCATCGCACTGCAGCCATTGTCCAGGGCAAGGAATCAGCTGAGCAAAATTAGGTAGAGTAGGAGGGACAGTTCCTCATCAACTCTTATGCATGCTGAACTAACCAGTGCTGAGAGAGATGGGAAGAGGCATGAATATTAGTGGGTTGAGAGGGCAATACGTGTAGTGCAGATACATTCAGTTTGGTTATTTCTTGGCTTTGCTCTGTGTTTTTGAGCCAAATGCTTCTCCTAAGTAGCATGTGTTGGATGTGCTTTTTTTAGGAAAAAACATCCCTAGCATGATGCTCAACTTTCAGAATAAAGATCTAGCTCTTCTTGCATCCATTTTTAAATAATCAGTTTCTAGCATGGTTATAATGCTTTTAATTTCTTTATGATCAAAATTAACAGTGCTTTTTGCATGTTGGATAATTTCGGCTTCATAAGGCCATGACAGGAAGGTCCATATATTTCTGGCAGCAATTTCTTGCAAGTTGTTTGCCTATTTTAATTTGCTTTCACTTGTGTTGAAAGGGCAGAAAATGTTTTAAGTTTGGGTGTATATGTACATTTGTGCGGCTAAGGCTTTTTGTGTTTGTTTTGTGCATCTGTGAAGTGAGTGTTGTTTGGTTTCAGTGTGTATGGATGCATATTCCTAAAGGCATTTGGCTACAAAGTCCTAGAAAATTATTCAAAAAAAAAAAAATCAAAACGTATATGTGTCTGTGTGGGTGAACCGTTACGATTCTGAAACTCTTCAAATGCACTGAGTTCAGTACATGAGAATCAGCATTTGACAGCATTTCATTTCTGAGACTAAAACATTCATACGCATCAATAACATCTCAACCTGTTTGATGTTTTATCCCACCCTTATCTACTTCTATATTCTATAGCAAGAAGGAATGCAAAGAATTGATTCCTTTTAAATATTTTAAGGTGACCAAGTTGTTTTAAAAACGTGCAAATAGGTGCTAGGAGAACCAACCAACCTACATTTTTGGGACTTAACTGCCATTTGTTTAACTGAGGGAAAGTAGGAGACAGGAAACTGACACTGTAAACAATGAGCAGAGAATTTTTAGTGGTTAATTGAAACAGATACAAGTCCTTTTAAAGAGGGGAAAAAAGTAGAGAAAAGCTTTGTATTTTCTCTGAGAGTGCGCTAGGCCTTTGCAAGGCAGAACTTGAAATGGCTGTTGTGTTTAGCTGTTAGTTGTCCCACTGTGAAACACATCAGCTTAGATTTCTAAACACCCCAGGGTGCTAGCGGTGGGGTGGTTTTGTTTTGTTTTAAATTCAGCACTTACTAGCTTTAAAACAGGCAAACTGCAGTATACCTCTTCAATTTTAGTAAACTTAGCAACATATTGGGGAGATTCCTCTGCAAAAGCTGTTACAAGGTAGCTTTTAAAATTCCTGGTTTATCAGTGTTGTGTAAATAAGTTACCTTTTTAAAACTTTGGATAAATATATTTCCAGTAAACTTCTGTTTTCTCACTGAGTTATTAAAGTGAGTTCTGTGGTGCATTGTATCTACACCAAAGTTTTTAGAACAAAAGATTCTGTTAAAACTTTCCAAAACTAAACACGTTTTAAGGGTTATGCAACTGGATGGTGAAAGAAAAATAAAGCTGTCTAGGAATGCAGCACCGTAGTTACCAAAATAGTAAAAATAGGAGAATGCTTGCTAAGTAGAGGGGATTTTCTTCATATTACACTAAGGGAAGGGGTTGAAAAAAATGGGAAATTTGCTTTGTCCATGAGTAACAAATGATTATGCAAATCCAATTCTCTTGTATGTCAGAATTTTTACACTTGAGTATCTAATATAAGGTACCTGAAATACAAGCACTGAGTGCTTTACACTTTTCAGTTGAGGTTGTAAAGTGCAACAAGAAAGAAACAAGGATTTGAGTTTCTTTAGTTCTTTTTTCATAGTCTTCAGGCAAAGTTTGGAAGCTGTCTTGTGGATCCTTACCTAAAACAGTAAAAAGGAAAATCATTTAATAGATGGAAACTACTTATTTCGCTATACTAAATAAAAAGTAATTTGGAGTGAAGACCATGGGTTAGTTTCTGTGGTGTCCAGCTGGGGCAGCTGTTTTCCAAAAGCAGCAGAGCAGAGAAACCAAGGAAAACTGTAGGAACATGAAACAAACCTGCTGCTTGGTGAATGTAGCTGTAAGCAGCTAATTCTGTCACACCTCGTTTGTACATGCTCACACAGCAGTTGCGTCCCTTGTGACTGCTGAATGCACGTATATTGATGCACAGACTGTCAGTCTCTTTTCTTTGTTAAATAATGTATTAAAAACCTCAAAAGGAGTATAGCAGCAGGTTAAACTGAGTTATGCCTTGTTCTGCAAATGTGCTTACTGCTGTGTTGATATACAGGAGGAGAATACCTTTAGGAATGCAAATTAGAAGACAACTATGATGTTACGGTGAATTTTTATGTCTATAGGCTTCACAGTGTACAAAAAATGTTCACGTTTATATTAAGTACATTCGTGATGTACAGTTAAGTGCTTTGAGGGGGACCTTTTAAGAGTCCATGTGATTGCTATAAGTCAGAAATGCAGTCTTGTGTGTACCTGTTAAACTCTTGCCTCTGAACTTTACTGTCCCTTTTGTAACTTGGGATGAAGAGGAAATCAAGCAGCACAGGTCAGGTGCAGGCTCTGTGCTTGACTGGAGACTGAGTAGTACTTCTCTCCTCTGTAGCTGTGTCTCCTGTTCTTGGAACATTGAATTATGTATTTTAGGGTATTAACTGGGCCCCATTGTGTCTCATTTCAGTTTTTTCTTTGTAAACAAAGTTTGTGTGTGTATGTATGTATACATGTCTGTGTGCTTTGTAAGAACTGTCAGAATTCTTAAGCCACATGTGAGAAGTGTTGCTCGACAGATATTTTAATTCTACTTACTGATGGGAATAACTATGTTTATAGAGTTTTTACCTTTGAACAGTGTTACAACTGTACACAATACTGGGGAAATGTAAAACACAGAAAAGGTTTTTATTTACAGGGAAGGCTTGTCAGTGCATAACATTATATCCGGGACTCTCAAACTGTAGCATTTGCCGTAGCACAGTCAAGACCCTGTTCTTTCCCCATCTCCAGGCCCATGAGTCTGTTGTTGCCTTGTTTTCCCTTCATCTTGTACAGATCTGCTTTCTTTAGCTGTCTCCAGAACTCCAGACCCCTGGCCCTGACTTTACAGCCTTCATTGCTTGTCTGTATTTTTTCCTCCAGTTACTGTGTTGTAGGAGTCCCCTCCTACTAGCTTTCATATCTGATCCAGCCCAGCTGTGTACAAGTTGAGAACAGGCAGGTTTCTGTTCCTTTTACAGCATATGTTTTCTGTAAGGAACATATAATTTCTAAGAAGACTATTCAAGTGCAAACATGCATTCACACTAGTGAAGTATACCAGAACACCTTAATATGCTAAACTTTGAACAAGGGTAATCTCTTCCTTTACAGGTGTGTTAGTGTAGTGTGGTGCTGATCTGTTGGCTAATCCACAGAATCTATCGCAGGAAGAGGGAATAAATGAGAGAAGAATAGACTATTTCATATTTATCTTCAGTCACAAAAATGCACATATGTACTTACCTGAAGATACTTCTGTTTAATGACTTTGAAATAATGAAATAATTTGGTATTTGTGGGTTTACTTGATTCAAAGAGATGAAGAGTAGAAAAATTAGAAAAAATGTTGAAAACATAAGTGCCAGTGAAGTTGTTAGATGTCAATGTTCTTATATTTTCATCTAAAATTTTAAATCTAATTATTTGGGATTTTGGTGTACAGTATATTAAGGGTTAAAGAAAGTGAGCTTTACAGTAGGGAGAAAGTTTTAGCTTAATTGTGGAATAGTGATAACCAGCTCATATATGTTTCCTGAAACATCTGTGTGGCATCAGACATGTTGGCAGCTAGGACCTGGGCTCAGGAAAATAAGCTGTAGTGCTCTTAACTTGAGGTACAGGATTAAATACTTTTCCTGTTCAGCAAATTCCCAACTGTACATTTCAGTGTGATTAAATGTTTAGTTGGAATGTCTGTCTTGTGGCATATAGAATACCCCGTAATAAGACAAACAATCTGAAATGGTCCTTTCTATTAGAAGGAGGAAAACAAATACAACTCTAAAATCTGAAAATTTGAAAGAGATTTCAAATTTGTTGGGTTTTCCCCTTTTGTAGTCTATGGTGCACAAAAGGACCAAACACTTCTGATACTTGTGCACTGATAAACCATGTTTGATTCATGAATTAACTTGAAAAAATTGCCTCTTTTCCTTGTAAATAATGCCTTGTTCTCTCAAGAACAGATCTGTAAAATGAAAGTTCATATAAAAATGGTGACTGTTTTAAAGCAATGCAAGCGTGGTGCTTTATAAGATTTGTTGCTTTTCTGTCCTTCTAGATGGAAGAAGATAAGGGTTCAGTCAGCTCAGCATGTGACTTTGCTGAAAGCAGGCACAGAGGGGAGGACAATAGGCAACTGCTAATTCCGTCTAGCCTACCCGACAGTTCTTACGTTCACTAGGTAGTACCCCCCCTCTACCCTAATGTGTGTGTATATATCTATCATATAGACAGTCATGGAGCCATCTCCAAAAACCCATTATTTTTGGTACCTACAAGAAAATTTGCATCGTAGTATGTGGGTTTGATTTTTCCTTATCAAGCTGACTCATTCTTTAATTCTGCACTTCAGTTGCTTTTTGATTTATTACATTAAATGGGCCATTATCATATAAAGTATTATGTTTGTTGTGATCTAAGATCTTACCTTATGAAAATACTTTATTTGCAGCCCTAATAGGAATCATATCAGATGTTTCTCTATACTTGCTAATTTTTTTTAAGCATTGTCTTTCCTGCCTTTTGTTTCCTGAGGATTTGTTTCAGGTCTTCAGAGACCATTATGCTCTACTGCTTTACCATGCCAGGTTTTACTTTGATATAAAACTGTGATCATAATTGTCTGCCACAGAGAGAAAAGTGAGAAAAGGGACTCTTTAGCATAATATAAGTATCTTTCTTCCAGATAGTGGATATAAATATAAAAATCCATGTTCACCAGGCAGTGATATACAATATATCTACACATAAAATTGAATTTATTTTTATGTTGTCCTTAATGCTCACCCAATATTACTTTACACTTAACTCTGAGTTTGATAAAAAAATAAGTGTTGTTTCCAGGCTTATGTAAGGTCACTTGTGCTTTTTTTTTAAAAAAAAAAAGGATAATATTAACTTTTCCATAAATCGTGGTTCAAGCACGATCCTAGCTTTTTGTGAGTATCTAACTTGAGCAGACCAAAGGAGATTGTAGTGAACAGCCCTCCAAAATCCAGAGCTGAGGGTTCACTCTGTGGAAGCTAGTTTGGGTTACTCTTGGTTTCTCTTTCTGCCAGTCTTTGAATAATATCTAGGGCTGCTGGCTCTCAGGTCAGCAGATCCTACGGGGAATCTGATCCTATGGACAACCACTGTAATATGGCCTTTTGCAGTAACTTTAAAGGTTTTACTTGGTCTGCTTCAAGATAAGGGGTGTACTAGATATTCTTTTTGAAATCCTAAGTGTAGGAGTGTGAGAGTTTGTTTTGTATTGCTACGAACACAGCCGTGAAGGTCACTGCATGTGCAGCAGGGAGCTTGCTTTCTGACCTCCTAATAGGAATTCCTTCTGCTCTGTGTAATTTCTTGTCTGATACACTGCGAGTACAGCGTGAAGTTGCTGTGAAGGTCGTATCTGCTAGTACTGAAATGCTGCAAATTGTGCTGTTCCTAATTACAGTACTTTCTGTGGCAGTATGATTGTGACCAGATGTGATGGTCGTCAAATAAGGGCATTCAGGGACTCAAGCTCTGAGGTGTGTTTTGTTTTGGTTTAACCAAAACCGCTTTTAGACTTGTCAGTTGCCGTGCTTCTGCTCCTGTGTCTCAGGTATTTACAGAAGTTCATTGTCACAGCAAATGTTCATTTTGTGTCCAGAAGACCTGCCAAATGAGTGCGAGTTAGTCAGAAGTGTGTCTCCTGCCTGCACTCATTCACGGCCTCCGAGGTGCAGCAACTGAATCAAGGGTTTCCCTTTGTAATGCTTTTTTAATGTGTGACGGGAAGATGTGGAGGGACCATGGGGAATGCGGAATAGAGCTGAGGAGGGGGCAGGCATAGGAAAACATGCACAGAAACACCAGTTCTGCCTGTGTGCTCCCCCCTTGTCCTGCCAGTTGGGATTTTTCTCTTGGATTTCCAAATGCCTCTTGTTTCTGTTAGCTGCCTCTTCTTTGTAGCATAGGAATTGTTCTGTTATGAAGCTGTAATCTGTCCAGTTGCCTGTTTTGGGGGATTTGGAAGGAATGTGTCCACTCATAGTAAAACATTCCCATAGGAAACTCTGAGGTTCTTTTCTTTCCTTTCAGTGTTGGGCAAGTGTGGGTGGCATGAAAGAAATGGGAGTTGGAAACCCAAGTCGTTAGGCAGCAGTCAGCAACCTTTGGTCACGTGGTGAAAAGTTGGGGGAAGCTCTTGAGAGCTGTGTCCTATCATAGACTAAGAAGCCTTCTCCCAGATTTCCTCATTCACTGGTGTCTGAGTGTGAGGTGAGGATAATGGATGCTTAAATTTAGCCTGTGTTCAGCATTTGTGTGACAGGATGCTCTCATGGAAAGTTTCAAATTAAGTTAAAAAGCATCCCCACACTCTGTGTTTTTATTGCCTTTTGGAAAGGATACTGAAGTCAGTTTTGGATACTCTCTTTCCAGCAGTACTAGATTTCAGTTAGATTTTAGTTATGCTGTGGCTGGCTAGTGTGCAAAAATAATATAGAGGAGCACACTGATAGGTGACACTTAACTTCAACCCATACATCTCTGTATTACATCTTTCATTTTGTTTGGGTCTTTTTCTCACCTATTAAGAATGAACAGTAGAGGGTTTATTATGCTAATGTTGAATTATTCTTCATGCTGGCATGAACATGACTGAACCTTTCTAACATCAGCCTTGTTTGCATTTAGATAAAAGATATTAATAAAAATCAGGAGTGTGCTTTTGTTCCTTACCAAGCCAAGGTTATCTATGGCAGAGATATAACATAAAATATTATAGGAAGTTGCATTCTGCACTTGTTGAGGAAAAAATATTGCTTACGATCAGGCTGCTGCATTGTATTCTGCAGCCCTGGTCTGAAGCTTTCTCTTTATAAATTTCCCTTAAAATAGGGCAGACCTGCAGCTTGTATAAACTGTTGTACCTCTGCTGAGGTTAATCACAGCATCACAGCTTAAACTGCACGATGCTCTGCTCCAGAGAGTAATTTTAGCTGTAGAGCAGAGAATTATTCACCAGTTTATTTCCAACATTAAGCAGAGATGGTGCTAAATGATTTCCATGTGCTCACCAAGGCTGCGTGCAAACCTTGGGAAGATCAAATTTTAGTGTATGTAGACCTTAGGAAGGGAAATGGTAATGTTATTAATCATTGTAGTTCTCCTATAAAACTGAAAAATATTCAGCAATCTAAGGAAACATGCTTTTCCTAAGTGTTTTCTGATAGCATCTTCATTGCTATAATCTGTGAGTACTGATTATTTGTATTTTTTTATTTCCTCCTTCCAGCTTACTGAGGCAGGTGCAGGTATCAACTGCTTGGACTCCATGTGCTGCTTCTCAGATGGGGAAACAGCATGCACATCTGTTAGAAGAATGCTGGAACGACTAATGGGAAGATGTAGTTCGACCCAGGTCAACAGGTGTGGCATTTCTCTCAATAGCCTTTGCTGCAGACGATTCTCCTATAAACTGGAACCTGATGAGCCTGCAGCAATAGATGTCTAGCAAACCAGCTGCAGGTTTTGCTTATTTAAGTAGGAAATGCAACTCTTTATTGTACTTTTTTCACCCTAAAAAATCATTTTCTTGTTTCTTTTTG
The DNA here is from genome assembly GCF_013368605.1 of Nyctibius grandis. Lineage (NCBI taxonomy): Eukaryota > Metazoa > Chordata > Aves > Nyctibiiformes > Nyctibiidae > Nyctibius > Nyctibius grandis. The sequence goes on from NC_090665.1 coordinate 9,450,363, forward strand.
AGTGCTTTCTTTTGGGATGAGGAGAGGCAAAAACAGTTTTCAAAAGATTTCTGTTAAAACATTTAGTTTGGCTTACTACAAGTTCTTGTGTTATATCTATCGGAATTTCTCTTGATTTGTACATTCTTTAGAAAATCAGGCCTTGCTGCTGTTTTTGTTCTCCTTTTTATGATTTTTTTTTTTCCTTCATGAATCAGGAGTTGTTTGTAAAGTCGAAAGACTTTTCCCTTTGGTTCTTGATGTACAACCTCCAAATATTTACCTTGGAGCTTGCATTACTCCTGAAGATATACAAAAGGCTCACACTCCCCCCCTTCAATACAACTTCATTGTTAAAAGGAGAGTCTTTAAATCTTTCAGCCATTGATTGATATGAAGATGAAATATTTTTGTAGTATAACTTTTATAATCTCTTTCTAAAATCAGAGTAATTGACACAACAGAGCCTTCAGGTTCTAAGAATTTTAAACGTTTTTTTTTTCAGTTCTAGAAGGTATATTGTCAAACTCATGTGTGCCATTCCAAAGTATGTGCTAAATAAATCTTTTTCCTTTACAAACCACATGTGAAACAAACCTCAATGGGATAAAAGCAGGTTAGAGCAATGGAATATGTCTAAGGAGCACTACTGCTCTTGCAGTCAGCATAACTGTGTGAAAAGCTCTTACTAAATCTGCTAATGTGCCATCTCCCCATTTCCAATTACAGAGGGATAGCTAACAAACGTGGAAATATTTGGGGGGTAGAAATAAAAATAGTCTTTTGTACATCGTAATCTTTCAGTCCCTGAATGATATCATGGTCCTTCATTGGTCAAAAGGCAAACCTGAAACAGTTGCACATCGCACATTTCCAAGGAAACTCATTTTGTGTTTGAACAACTTTGTCTCTTTTGGTTAAAGGTTGTGATAAAGGTTGTGATATCATTCGCTCAGTATAAAATCCTGTGTGGGTAATTCTCGCTGACAAGCTTTGTCAGTTCTGATTCTGCCTTTAGGTATTGACTTGGTGTGTAGTACATCTCTGTTTTGAACTCTTGTGTCGAACACAGTGTCTGCGGTTTCAGGCAGTTTCTCTCTCCTGGCTTGCTTATGAAATTTATTCAACGTTTCTACAAATCTAGGGTATGATTGTGCAAAATGTTTCATTCCATATGAAAAATGAACTGTTAAGATTAAGTACATTTTTAATTCAAACTCTTGCTGTATAGAAAGCGGGCATGATGTATAAAATAAACAATTTAATAGAATTTTTAATCTACAAGGTGAGCATTTAATTGGACTAAAAATCAACATTTTGGTAGCAGTTGCTCTAAGATTTTTGGGGTTTTTTTCAACTTCTCTGTAAAACTGTTCTTTCCAAATGAGGAATTTCTCATGCTACTTTTTTTTCATTTATTATTATCTAATTAGGGCAGATTTTTAGTTAACATTTGCCTTAGTAATGTGTAGTCTTATAAGGTAGGTATTCTGTGTTTTATTTTCTGCAATGCATTTACATTTTTACAATCTCCTCTTTTTTTCCCCACTCACTTTTTCTTTCTTTAAGAACTTACAAATATTTATTGAAGATAACTCATATTTGACAGAATATTAAACATTTTTGAAGACTGCTTTTCCTCAGGTTTCTTGTCTGCTTACCTCATGTAATTTTCAGATGAATTTCCATCTAGCTGAATAATTTTAGAGCGGTTAGAACACAGAAGTTAGTATTATGTTTAATGAATATGCAAAACTATCTTGGTGCTACACTAAGGGCTTGAAGTTCTGTAGTTTTTGCTTCTGCCTCTGGTTGAAATTACTCTCAATCACCACCTAGTTTCACTTAAATTTATGTACAGTACAACTAGAAAAGACATTTTTTTCATTTCAGTCTTATTTGGTTTCTTCAGTGACTTCAGTTCCTTCTGCTCAGCATTGACACTTAAAACCTAGTCTTAAAAGTCAAGGATTATTTTTTCCCCCTACACTTTCCTGGTAATATGTGAAAGTCTCTGTTTATTTTTTAATGTACTAATTGTTTAAATCACATGAGCCAGTTATAAGTTGTGAAATGCTGAAGGTACAGTTAAGAAATCTATTTGGTGATTTAAAAATGCTTATAAAATTGTTTAGCCTTTGTTCACAAGCTTGAGCTGCTTTGATTTTTACCTAAAGCTTGTATCTTCAGAACATTGCGCGGTCCCAAACAGTATCGTCTTTTGAGTACTTTTTTCTTTATAAAACAGCTTCGTATTCAACCAGGAGGCAGCTGCAAATTATTTTTGTTGAATGAAGTGATGCAAATAAATACGTTGTCTGTGAGTGCTGTAGAATGAAGAGCGCTATCTTAAATAATGTTGCTGCAGCTAGCTTGTGTTGTATTCTATGCTCCTGATATTCTGTCAAATATGATATTCTGTGAAATATGAGAACATGAAATCAAACGGTATCAAATTTTGATAGAAACTTTGAATCAAAGTTGTACAAATGCTTGGAGTAGTGGGCCACAGGAATAGAGTCTCTTGTACGTAATTTACTGCTTGTAAAACGTATTCAAAAAGTATTTTCTATAGCTTCGTTCACCAGTTGGAATATAAAATGTGTGTTGTGGTAAGATAAAATGCATTTTTGTCTGTCTGTTCCATTAAATTGTCTGTCAACTTGCCAGTTACTAAAATATTAAGAATACTGGATCACATACATTCTTGTACAGTAGGTTTCATTACTGAATTGTTCAAATTTCCCATTCGTGGTATTTGTGTCAAGACACCTCATGTAAAAATTCTAAAGAAACAGCAGATTTCTGAGAGAGGCAAATTTGGAGGATAAGTTCGTTATATTTTGATTTCCTGCCTTCCAACCTTCTATTTTGCAGCTTTTCACATACAGTCCTGTAATATGGTTCAACCAAGAATGGTATTTCTTCCTGAGTAGTAATCGGTCCTTAAGAGAAAGACATTGTGAGGTCCCATCTGAATCAAAAGCTGTGACATGTTTAGGTAGTTTTCCTGATGCCTTAAAGTTTAACTTAAATTTAACAGTAAGGGATGAAGTAGATTCATGACTGTAGATAAGTTTTGCCTACACACAACTTTGGACAGCATTGGAAGTGTAACATTACAACACCAGTAGTGTACTGGGTTACCACGGTCAGCTGTGCGTACCACGAGGCTTTGCTGGAATGACCTTGGGCTAAACCAAATCGTAGCATTCACAGTGCCTCGACTTATACCTGCAACGTTCAGATTTTCCTTGAGGCACCAAATTAAAACTTTAGCAGTAGAACGGGGATATAAACCTCTGGTCATTTTAGTTCATAGTGATGAGAATATCTGTAGCTGTGAGTAAACACAGAAAGGTAAACATAGAATTGTTAATTACATAGCTGGCATGGTTAATTGCAGTGTATTTTCAAAGGTTTCAATGAATTGCAGGTGCCTACATGAAATTAATAGATTAGTCTTTTAAAGAGTTACATTTGCCTAATCTCATAACACTTTTATTTCTTGCTTTCATAGACTTTTCTCCTCACCTCTAGCATATAAGTTCCCAGTCAGCCAAACTTTTCTTTTATTGTTACTTTAGATCATGGAGTTCATCGGATCCCTTCTATGCCAACGACAGAAGCATCTTGACTCTCTCCACAATGGACTCATCCACTTGTTAACAGGGACATTTGTAAATGCCTTGTGGAAGCCATGTGGTGCTCACACACCTCTAGTAGGTTCTGAAGTGAGTTCAGTGCTACATCCCTGCCCTAGAAAAGCCTAGCATGACTTCTAAATACAAACCGTGGTGTGTCTTGTGGCCTAGCATAAGTCACCTGGACAGTAATCGCTTCTGGTATTCTTTTCTAATTATATCCACAAAAGGCTAAATTTTTTTTTTTTAAGGAACACTTTTACCTCTGACCATTTAATCTTTTGTGTTACCATATGAGCAGGTTGGAATCCTGCATTTGATACCCAAGACGTCACTGTAGCACAGTGACAAAATCTTTCTCCTCCCAAATTCGAGTGATCCAATAGAGCTCAATTTGCACAATGAAACTTTAACAAGTTGCATTTTTCGTGATGACCCTTCACTTTAATCACACACATTAATTTTGAGCTGTCCCTTACAGATGCTGTCTTAGCAGTTTGCAAATCGATTTTTATTTCCATGGATGGTTACTATATTCTGTAAGCAATCAGTTTAGTAATTTTTGAGAGTTAAATACAATTCAAATATTTATGCTGGTGTATGAATACCAATATGTTAGTCATTGTTTTGAAAAAAACTAAACTTTTACAAATCAATAATTTGCAATAATAAGGTATATAACAGTTCACTGTCTTCTTAAAGTATCAGAAGCCAGTCATCTTATCTTATGCCCTGTGTGTTTTGATAACAGTTCTTATCTTGATATGGAAAAATGCGTAAGAATTGGTGGATTGTGCAGAAGTCTCACTAGCATAAATTTTTTGAATTATTAATCCTTTTAAAGTTGGGGAATTTTTGCATGTTTTATTCTTTTTCATGTATTTATATTTGGTCATGTTGTACTTTGAAGATACAGGTAACGCTTAATTATCTTCATATAGCTGAAGGATCTGAGACATTGATGGCAATGTTTTGATACCTAAGTATGTCAATAAAAACAAATTGCACAGATGGAGCTTTGAATGGTACATCTTCCAGGTACATCTGTCGTCCCAGTATAAACTTGTCTGCATGTTTGGGGCTGGGTGGCACCATTTGCCTGTCCATTCAGCTCAGATGACTAAACCTCTTGGTTGTCTTTAGATGTGGGAGATAAAATGGAGGTGCTGCCACCAGGGACAGCCGTAGAGCGTTGCCTTAGGTATGGCAATTTTTAGGGCTAGAGGCTGGTAAAAATGCTGCTGCTTCTGGACCCTTGTTTGGATATCCAATTTTAAGTCAGTCTCTGATGCTGAAGTCCCATCAATAACTGGAATAATCTTCCTGTCACAGTAAAAGATGTAAAGCAGCATATTAAAATTACCTCGGGGTGGAATAAACTGTACGTTGGACACAGACTCTAAATAACATCTATAAGAACTTCTTTAATAAAGATGCGGTTAAGCGTAGGATTCGGACACAACCAGCAGTAGCTGCTTTCACCCTGCCTGCGCAAGTTTCCACTGTTGGCTTAAGTGCTGTCTCTCAAGCAAATGACATGGCAAATACTTTTTCTTTCATAATTCAGACAGACACATCTTACCCTCCTGGTATGACATCGCAGTGGGGCCGGGGCTGCTGCCAGAGGGGTGTATCCCTCTTGTTATGGTCATCCCAAATCCTCCTGCGTGCAAAGAGCTGCAGGAGAGGAAGTGTTCAAGAGGTCTGACTTTCCTTGTGTCAAAGGCTTAGGCTGTTCCTCACCTATGAACAGCTCTGCTGTTCACTATTCTTATTCCTCACTTTAGCCAGTATTATTTCAGTTCTCCTCTTGGAACTTTATTTTTGCATTAATGACTAGAAGCTTCACTCTAAATGGAAGGCTGCAGGTACTGCAGATCTCAGTGTTCAAGGCAACGTTTGTGTGGTAAAGAAATTGTCACTGCAACCTTGTTTTGAAACTCAGAGTGACCTGAACATATGCAGCGCATGAGGTTTTTATCCCACTGATATAGATTAAAACTAGTTCACAAATTGATTAAGAAGCCCTAAAAATGAATTATGAAACAGAAGAAACAACATCAAAATACAGCAAATTTTCCTTTTAAGTGTTCATAGTTCCTATCTGTATCATGCCTCCAAATGCATAAGTGCAGTGAAGCTTCAGCTTGAAAATTTCAGTTGCACACTAGATCTCACATCAAGTGTCCAGATGATTAAGAATCATTGAAAACTTGAGTCTTGCATACTCCATGTAATAGGTATTCACGTGGGACTTGTCTGACTGCATATGGTTTGAAACCTTGTTCCTAGGCAGAGATGTAATAAACCGATTGTCATCTCTCCAGTCCCCAAGACAACTTTATGCAGATATGCAATAGTAACAAAATACACTTGGATTTTACTTACTCCTGTAACTTTCTTTATATATCATATATATAATATTAAATCCATTCCAAGAAGAAAATCATTATTTTTAAGTGTTTCTCATTCTAAGAGTCTTAGTACTGCCGTGGATACCTAGGAAATAAAGAATTTTTTAAAATAACTCTAATCAGATATCTGCTGTTCAGCTCTATCTTTTATGTCTAAATCACAGTGTTCACTTTTCAGCAGTACTTGTTTGTCCGTGTCAGCCATAGCATTAATCATCCAGCCACTGTGTGTGACCATGTAACCTCCGTAGTCTGTGTGGTTAGTGTGTCATGTACTGAAATACAAACTGCAGTTAATTTTGTAGAGTAGAAGGCAGAGGCTTTGAATACAACCCCGCTCCAAGCATTTAGATTGGCTCGGCTCTGTACATACATGTATTTTGGCTTTTACCACACAAATATGTTAATTATATTTACACAAAAGAAGCACAGTCCTATATTTGAAGAATAATTTACATTCATTATGTGTTTCTTTAAAACCTTCCATCTCCTCTTCTCCCTTTCCCCCTACTTTCCCTTTTCCCAGTGTTTGTAAGGTTACCGAAGAAACATGCATTTAAACAATTCAGGAAGAACTTAAGAATCCATCTGTCTGCCAAGGTATATTTTTCTATTTGCAGTAAATCTAAATCAGTAATTTCTCAGTAAGAGCTTAGAATTGGTTTGCATAAGACCAGATTTTTTTTGGTCTGACAAATATTTTGGATGGAAGAAGTGACTGTGTTTTTGTACTGATGTCACAAATCTTTTAAAATTGCTTCTATTCAAGGAAGAAAGATCCTGGGTATTTGACAACTGAAGTGTATGAAATATTGACTGGGCATTGGGTACAGAGTAGAATTAGTCATGAAGAAGCCTGAACAAAACACAGCTAATGCAGTGTGACACTAGTATTTGGAGTGAATGGGTGAGAGGGAATTTGCCCTGGAGAGGAAGTGTTTTAGAATTACTTCTTAGCCTTGAAACCCATAACGTATGGCAGAATAGCCTATAGGACCTGTTCTGAGTTAAAAGCAAGAGTGTTGTATAGTCACATCACTATGCAGTGTCTCCTGCATAGAAGCACCTTCTCCATCACCACTTTCAGAACAGGATTGAGTTCTCAGCAGATTTTAGTTCTTGTTCTGTGAAAAATAGGGTTTGGTTTTGTTACTTGGAAAAACGTAGTTGCCAAACTTAAAGCTTTTTAAAGGGTGCAGTGGAAAAGACTGTGGGAAGATACTCTGAATTGTTTCACAAACTAAAATGTAAATATTCTGCTTAAAATATTCTGTATATTTTTTAAGGTTGGGGGGGACAAATAAATGCAAAGGAAGGAACACTGAAAACTTTGGCTTTACATTTTTAGAATGAATTCTTGTTTTCTAGTGCAAAAGATAAGTTGAGAAAAGATTATGCAATGTAGAATGCATATTAGGCAACTATAATTTCTTACTGGAAACCTTTGGTAATACTTTCAAACATGTTTTTTAAGACAGTATAACTTCTATATTGGAAAAAAATCTCAGTTTTTATTGTGAGAAATGTCTCAAAGCTGTAGTTGCGTTATTTTTAATAGTTTTATCTGACACTTCTAAATATTAGTGATTTTGGTGAAAATCAGTGTTCAAAAGTGCTCAATCATAATGTGCTTCTGAATCATTTATTTTGAGGTTCTCGTTTTCTGGGTGTAGAATACCTAGTGACTCTCACACCATCGCCACTGCATTGGGCACTGCGTTACACAGACACCGTTGTTTGAAAGGAGTTATTCCTAGAGCTGAGCGAACCATGGACTAATTTTAGCCTTTCTTCTGTTCCTAAATTATTTCCCAGTTAAGACTTTCTTCTTTGCAGACCTGTGGGTTGTTTTTTTTCTGTGAGTGTTTTTATTGTTGGTAGTTTTGTATGTTCTTTGCTTCTGTTGTTTGCTTCCAGTGGCATGATTTGTCTGGTTTCTGCTCTCTATCGGAGTGACTCAGTTTATAAAAGGAGGAGGAAAGACTGGATGCTCCTGGCTGTATCAGCTCTCGCCGTCAGTCATCTTAGAAGCATGTTCGCATCGGTATTTGCAAGGCTTCTGCTTTCCATAGATCTTTTCCTTCAGCTAAATACTGCTTGTAGAGGCATCAGAAGTAACTCAACAGAGCGCCCTTGTGTGCTGCCCAAGCTTCTGCAGCTTTTGGTGAAAGGAATGTTCTCATCCCTTTGAGGTATTCACCTTGCTCTAGCTGTTGCCATGCTACGATGTTGTATTACAATAAGTACATACAATTGTCATCACTGTAGATATGACTTCTTTGTTGTTTCCAGTTTGTATAAATGCATAGACATGAACAAAACCGGAGGGGCCAAGGGCTAAAGACCTCTATAAGTAAAGTAAAGGGGAAAGAAAGGAAATACACTGTTGTTTGTGTCTGAAAGAAAGCCTGAAGTGCACCTAAATGGCCCGTGTTGTATATTAATTTTTCCTCAGTTTTAAAGGAAATTACTTCATACGTCAGTAGGTTTTCAACCTCTTTACATTTTAATGTAAATAATCCATGGAGCACATAGTTTAGAAAGGGGAAAATGGTTAAAAGTGAGACTCACTTTCAGGTATAAATAAGATATCCTTATTGCAGCAAAGAATATATTTTTACAATTCCCAGTTAGGGTCCCATGAGAGATTTCAGGTCTGAGGCATACAAAAATAACAAATCATCTAGACTCCTGTTGTTTCACTGAAGTGTGATCAAGTTCTGTTTCTTTTTTTGAAGCAAAAAACTTGAATGGTATCATCTCTGCAAGAAGTACCTTTGTTAAGATGTTGATCCTTAATTTTAGGCAAGTAAGGGGCATTGACAACTGGAAACTGTAGCAATAATTAGTACAAAGAATTTTGGACCTCTGACACTGTGGCTGCCTCATGTTATTTTTGATTCTCTGACAGCGAGTCGGTGTGCTTGCTTATTGTACAGCTTGGTCAGTAGAAGTTTTAAAAATGGTTTATGAAAATTATATTTATTAAATAAAACTTTCACTTCTAGCTGAGTCATTCTTTTATTTATGTAAATGTTAGAGGAAAATATGCCAGAGAAAAAGTGAGGCTTGCCCTTCTATCTGCCCAGGATCATTCAGTAGCAGGTGCACATATGTGCTTGGTTACCTACGCGTATCACAGCCACTGAAGAGCACTGACAGCAAGGGGAGTACATACGGCCACAGCTCACTGCCTTCTCAGGCTGGAGAGATGTCCACCACTAAGGAAAAAGGAAAAACAAACACAAAAAACCACAGCAGCAGAGCTCAGTCAGTTGCCCCAGTAGCTCCAGCTCATGCTGGAGCCTTCCCAGAGGTGTGCATAGTGATGAATTCCAGCATGGGCTTTGTTCCTGTTTCTTCACCAGAAAATGTAACCGAGCATTCGCTTGGCTGCCCAGCCACAGCCTTGTCCTCTCCCTATACAATGTTCACAGCTCCATCCCCTTGCAGGCTTCCCAGGTGGCTTCCTGTTCCCAATTTGAGTTACAGGTTTATCATTCTGACTCCTGCTGGTTGTCCTTTAAAGTCTTCAAGGGAGGAGGGCTTGAAATGTTGTTATCCTCTGAAGACATAGACAGGAAACAGTTGTACTGTCATGTAAAACATTCAAATTACAGTTAGGCAGCTTTTGTTAAACTGAGAACTTGAAGACAAGTTAGTGGAAGAACTTCCAGAAGCAGGGAGTTGAGTTTTGCACCGGTTTAAATGTCCAGACTTGGGTTTGAGTTACAGGTGTCTGAACTGTCAGGAGCAAAACTCGTGAGTGTTTACTCATGCAGATCCTTCTACATCTTTGTACTGAAATAGTCAGCTAGGTATTACAAAGCTAAGGCTTATTTCTGATAGATCAGATGATTGTAAGTTCATCAAGTATTTAATGGTGTGTTCTACTCTGAGCACTCAGAGGACTGAATGGCATCACGGGTTTAAAAACCAAACACAGTCAGTGTACCATACTCAAATAAAATCTACAGAGACTTTTGGCAACATTATTTAAATAAAGTGTGAATGACAAAAGTTTATTAAATGCATTCTTAAAAAATTATATCTTTCTTAAATAAGGATTTCTCATTATGGATTTCATTGTAAAACAGTTTTGAAGCAAGTCATAAGCTACTTATTAACAGGTTGATCAATAAAAAAAGTCGCTTTTTATGTACGGTGCCTTCAACCATATTTAACCAACTGCCCTGTGCGTGTGTTGTCCTCCTTCACACGCCAGGTCATGGCAGTGCCGTGTGGCTGGAAAATATCAGCTCCGTTTTGTACTTCTGAACATTGAGAATAAGCAGTAGGCAAGGTTTTGCAGCAGTTCTTAGATTCCCCCCCCCCCCCAAAAAAAAGACTTACCAATAGTGTATGCAGCAGAGAAGTATTCCCTACTTCCCCCCACCCCCAGCTTAAAAGCACATTCTAGAAATACAAATAATACACTGAAACAATGCATGAGAAGACTTAGTTATGGCAATTTCACTGGAGCTTTATTGCCTCTGTTGGTAATGAGAGGGATTGTAAGAAGTTACATTTGAACTTACAGAGATATGTAAATGATTTTTTATTTTTTTTTTTACTAAATATAATCTCAAGATTAAGTGTTTTATATCAGGGCACTTCTAATTTTGTACATATTTAATGTATAAAAACAGGTTACAAACTTGATGTTCGCCGCCTTTTTTTTCTTGACATTTGGCAAAATTAAATTGATCCATTTAAGGGGAGATCATCAAATTGAAGACATAAGCACTTAGAATTAAAGCAATCCAAGTAAGCAACTGTCTGCATTCTTAAAAAAAAAAAAAAAAAAAAAAGAAAAACCACACAAATATATAAAGGAAAAAACACATGGCCACATCTGAGCACATTTCAATACAAAATATTCCCTGTAACCAGGCGTTTTCTCCTTAGAACAACACCCTGTTAAATCAATGTTTCTCTCAACTTCAGTCACTCATTTTGAAAAACTTTTAAGATGCCATCATAGCACAAATAACCCTTTTCTGCAACATAATTAGTCAAAAGTTTTATGTATTTCTTTATAATTACACAGTAATTATAAGCGTGTAGTACCAAACTGATGACAACGCTATTTTGTTGAAAAGAGCTTGTGTTCAAAAGGAATAGTCTTTAAAACACCACGCCATTGCGCCACTACCCAATCCCAGACTTTTTTTTGAGGGACAAGTCTGTGTTGGGATAAAAAGCAAGTCAGTTCTCCTCTCCAAACACAGCATACTTGAACTAATCAATCTGAAACTGTACCAAAACCCTCAAGACAGAAAAACAGCACGCAGAGATACCTTGTAGAGCTTTTTTTCCACCCCCACCTTGTAAGTTCAAGTCCCCATTTATATTTACACAAAACTGAGAAAGGAAATACTGAAAGCAGCAAAACACACATTGTTTGGCATAGCCAATTCCAGTAGCTGGAGAAAGTCTGCAATGTTTTTGTGGAACTGTAGTCTTGAAATAAATGCACAATTGGATTTTCTTAAGAGCGCTGCTGTAAGGGGAGCTGGCCTCGTGGTCAACTTTGGAGAATACCAATGAAAGTTTTTTAGCAGTTTAATAGTCATTTTTTTTCCCTAAAATACTTTTAGCATCTACATAAAAGTGTTCTGCTGTTTAGTGCAATTACCAATTACTCATTTCAAAAAATAATTCTGGTGTTATCATGGGACTATCTGAGCATGGCCTTAAACCTCTATCCATACTTGTAACTATAGTCTTTTTTTTTCCTAGAGCTTGGTATTTTCCAGCTTGTTTTACCGAGCAGTATTTATCAAATCTCTTCCCAAGTAACTAAGTGAGGAGTAAAAGACCATGTTTAGCACAATAGCAGCTCAAGAGCTCTTATAATAAAAATAAAGAACTGCATCTGATAAAACTTGTTTTGAACAAAACAAACCATTAAGTTAAATGCAGTAAGACAATAAGAAGTAGTGATGGATCAACAAAATAATTTAAGCAATCAAAGCCAGTGTAGTATTTTATATCCGATCTGTGCTTGTTTGGGAAAGCTTTACTCTTAATTTCTGTATTTGGCAACCACAGTGATATGTCAATCTAAGGAAAGCTCAACAAAATAATTAAAAAAATGGGTGTCATCCATAATGGCAGTACCTATATGTTACAAAGATTTAACTTACTTCTCAGGATTATGGTTGCAAAACCTAGATTCAGATCAAACTCACCAGCTTCTTGTACAACAGGGCCATTTGTTTCATCATACCTCAACCATAAAAATTCCGTGTCTCAATTTAAAATACTGTTTTGTGTAGCAAACATTTAAGACACAAATGCAGTATATTCAAGTTTTAGATTTCCACAGAAATGAAAAACCTTTCTTTGACAGACAGATAAGCATTTCAGAAGTGTAATGAAATCTGATTTCTTAGATAATAACCTAGAGAATATTAGATTCTATCATGACGCACACAGCTTATCTCAACGAGGCTCACTGGAGGCTGACTATAACATTAAACACGGGTGCTTTAAGTGCACAGTAGTTGTGTCGTACTTCAACTGTTCTCACAGTCAGCTGATGTACAATCAAACCATTCAGATAGGCACCTAGATACCCCAGTATCAACCACCTTCGGTCTTCTCGGTTATTTCTGCAATTGTTTTTACCAGATACTCAAACTCACTTAGACGATACCTGTACTCTTCCAGAAAAAAAAAAAAAAAAGAAAAGAAAAAAATCGGACCCAGTACACTTAAATATATCACTCTTCCAGGAAGTGCTATCAGTACAGTCTTTGCAACTAGCCCCAAGTGTATATTTAAGGATTCTTTTAAAAATTGTTTTCATGTTGATCTGTATAATTCAGATGCCATACAACAGTTGTCTGATGATGACCAGCATTGTGCTTTATGTGAAACCAGAAACCTCAAAATAATTATAGAGCTTCTAGAACTTACAGGAGATGAAACTAGGGTGGTCCACCAAAAAAAAAAAAAAAAATAAAAAAATTAAAAATCCATGATGAAATCCACAATGTTGGAATTTTAATGGGCAAGAGTGGTCCAGACTAGAAGAAAAGCCCAAACCACCAGTAGAAGAATGAAATACGATATGGTCCAAGATGTATCCTTAAAGGTTTATCTCAACCCTCAGCCATACTGTGAGGATTGATCTTCAGTTCAGTCCAGCCAGCAGAAATTGACTGTGCAATTTTCCATTTCAGGTATTTGTACAGACTATGTACACTCTAGAAGTGTCTTTTAGTGCTACACTGTCGTACTTTTTGTCCCAGCAATTTGAGGGCGTGCAAATTCCACAAAGTCATCAATAAGAACTGGCCATGCCCCTAAAAGAAAAAAAAAAAAGACCAGAACATAAGAACTCAGTTCAACATGACATTCTTTTTAAAGCTTCACATCTAAACAAGTCATTTACTTTCCAGTCTTAACTAGGCATAGTTTCAAGCAAAACATTGTAATTTGATTTTCTTCCTTGAAATTTAAGAGCTGGTTACAGATTTCTACTTCCTTTAAACCCAGTTAATACACATCCCTTTCAAGGGTCATACTTCCTTCATCTTCCTGACCAAATAAAGAAGGGGGAAAAAAAAAAAAGCTGACAAAAATTCTAGCTTAAAACTGTCCTGGTTTTGGCACCAGAACTTGGTCTCCAGTATGGCAATAGCTGCTCAAAAAATGTTGAACATTGGATGAAGCAGTCTATGCTGTAAGCAGCAGCATATCTTAACATACTACAGCATTTACTGCTCACAATCTGGTTCTGCATGAATGCAATGCTCCTCTGTTAGAATCAGCATACTCAGCCATAACTGAAAACAGCAAAATGCACTCCAATAGCCAGTGGTACAGTATAATGCCCTAAAAGGTTGGTACTACACTATCTATACTCTTCCATATTCCTTATCAAGAGGTAGTTAAGACGCATATCAATATTTCACATATTATGGGCAGCCAGATCCAAAGAGGTCCCCAATCATGTGCATGGTGGTCATGTGAAGGTTAAAAACAATTGTGGGCTGGTTATTCCCCCCGCCCTATTAAAATATTTTTATTCCAAATCATTAAAACATGTTTTCTGCCTTTAATCTTTCTAAACTACATTGATTTATTGTGGGCAGCAGCCCATTTGCTCAATGATAAGGGAATGAGAACTGTCCATAATTATTAAATAAAGTTGTAGAAGTTTGCTCCCCTCTGCTCTGGAAGTATCGGAAGTTTACAGTTTCCTCCACTCACTGAACTGATCTGCTGCCAACGATTGAAGGTAATTAGCTGTTCTTGACTACAGATGGACTGGAAGAGGAAAGATCAATACAAAAGTTTACAAGAAACACATTTGGTAGGAAATAACTTATGTTTAGCAATCCCTGTATGCTGCCAGCTTCACTTTAATATTACTACAGGTCCCATCTTCATATAAACTGAAGGAACCAAACTTAAAAAATATTCTCAGCTAAGAAATTCAATAACCAGAGGACCCTACGAAGGAACGCACAGGCCATGAATCAGTTACTTAGCTGAAGACACCAAGAAGTGCGCTGACAGAGAACCTGTGTTTTTTAAATGGACAAATGTCAGGATTTGTCTCAATAAGAATTAGCATTTGAGCTCAGACAGAAGAGAAAAAGAAAACGGATTTAAGAAAGTTTCAGCATTTCTTTTTTAAACCCGCAGTAATAAACAGATGATAACAACATGCATTAAAGTAGCTCTAACTGAACTTTAGATCACCAGTGATACTCTAATTACGCTGTTATTATACAGCTGTGCCAAAGCAGATACACAGTAATAAATGTAGCATGAAACACAGAAGTTAATGAAAGATAATGAAAATGTTTACCTTCCTCATCATAGTTAGACATATCATCTGCTATCATTGTACTAAAGTCTAGAAGAAGGTTCCAGGTATCCTTAGGAATTGATCTTTTATGATGTTCCTGTTTGGAGGGGTGGAAAATTTATGTTTAAAAAAAAAATTTAAAAACTGTTACACACGTTCATTTTTACTGTCTTGGACGCATCCATAGCCCCAGAACATATTTCTCTTATACACACTATGAAGTACAGTATCTGGGATCTGGGTCAAAATAGTCTATTTCATCTACTCAATAATTTAAACATATTTATCTTCCAAGATTTGAAAATTCTGCAGTCCAGTTTATGTAAAGATTTAAACTTACCAACAAAAATTTGTTCCACAAGTCTAGAAATTTAAATCTTCCATTAAGTACTAAATTCCAGTAGGCAATGGCCATTTCTAAATCTGTAATATTAAAATATAGTACTTTTAGAGATAGACATTTCAAATATATCATCTCCACAGGTATCTAACACTAAGATGAACCATATATTCATAAAGGTGAAAAAATTAATCTAATGCAAATATAGTTGTGGATCCTTTACAAAAAGGCAACCATAAAGTATTACACAAATATTTTACAGATTTCGATACTATCACTTGAATATAGAAGAACTGAAAATTGCCCATATTAATATCTAAAATACCCAAAACACACAAGGATATTTCATATGCCGTTTGCTACCTAACAATACTTTAGTTAAAATTCGGTGAAATATTTTTGTCTTAGAAATGCTATTGACTTGAAAAGAAAATTTGTAGTATTTTGTAGTAAGACCTGCTTTAATTTTTTTTTAATATCTAAAATACAATTTACATACAACTAGCTTTTTATGATTTCATTTTTAGAGCAACCTTGTTACAAGTGCTGGCTTTGTAACATGGCTTTTGTCAAGTGTTCATTTCTGCAATCAGGTTTCCTTTTGGAAAAAATCTTTAACCATGTACAAGTAGATGGTTGATGGCTTGTTAGTTGTTGATCTTTTTTTGGTTAGGTTGGATTTTGGGGGCGTTTTTTGTTGGTTTTGTTTTTTCCCCCAAAGACTCCAGTTCCTGCTTGTTTTGAATCTGTTTCTCAGGTTGCCTGAGAAACCTGAACTGACACAATTCAGGAACAACAACCTACTGTCTGTCAGGCAACTGCGTGCTGCTGTCAGCGGTGGGTGCTGTTAATAGTGTAGCCTTTAGAAGAAGAGACTGGTTAGTCTAGTACGTAAGGGGAAAAAAAACCAATCCTCACCTCCCTGGTATTTGCCAAAGGCTAAACTGACATGCAGTTACGGTTTATTAGTGGCATACAGGAACGTGTTAGCTGATAAAAGAAAGTTACGTATCTGAGCTCTAAATCTCTACCTCGCGTGACCTCCATCACCAGGAATTAACAAGGACCTCTGTACCACATAACAAAATGCTACTAACTGTGATCTTACTGAATTCAGCATCCATCACCAAGTACATACAGTAACCCCAAAAGGCTACCTAGTTAAGTGACCTCTTTTTTAACAAAAGCTCTTATATATTTTGCAGTCTAGCAAATCTCTTCTTCCACAAACAATCCTCTTGTGAGAGCAGAGAGAAGAGGCATGTGATCAACTGCACCTCAGGAAAAAAAAAAAAAAAAAAAAGAAAAAACCTGACATAACCCCAAGAAAACCACTCCCTTCCCCCAGGCGCCCAAACTGTTTAAAAAAACCCAGGGAGGTGGATCTTAGAGGTGAAATCAATAGCAAACAAAACAAAGCATGAACGCTGCATTGCTGGAGGGAAAATAGATGGTGATGGGGGGGAGCTTATTAATTGTTTAGTAACTTTGATATTAAAAGTTCTTCTCAAACAGCATATTCACATTATAACGCTTCCTGACCAAAGTAAAGAATAAGATTTGTGGAGGATTTTCCAGCAGCTGCAAAGGGGTGTGATTTCAGACAAAAGTGTAAGTCTGAGTTTTGAGAAGCAGAGACGAATTAAACAGAAGTCACTACTCCTCAGTTAATAAGCTGCATGTGAAAATGACAACTTATTAAAGAGTGTAAAGGCTATTTATCTCTCTTTAACAGAAAATTCAGATACAAAAATATGCACTTCAGCTTTCACCTATAACTACTTTCTAAAACTGAATAGATACAAACTTCAGATTAAGCTGATCAGTTCCTCGAGGAAACAGATCAGAAAAATAAGTTTTATTTACTTGTGATGCATTAATAGCAGGCATACCAAAAAATGCAAGGTCATCAAATCACTGCATATTTATAGTGGTTTATAAACAAACACTGTAAACAAACTGTGCATTTCAACATGTTTATACAATTTTGAGATTATTCTTGTGGGTAAGCCAAGCCGAGGCCTTTAAAAAACAGATCTCGGGATGCTGCAACCTCAAACTCGTTATGTGAGTCCAAACATGTAAAGCACAAAGACATAATGCCTTAGGACAAATGACATGTTTTAAAAGAAATTTTATGAAATCACAAAATTTAAGAGTAAAGATACAGTTTTAGGGTTTCATAAGAAAGTGAAAGAATGCTCTGGAAAGTCCTCATGGATCAAATAAGAAACTCTCAAAATATAAGCTCCATTTTGAGTTTTATCCAGAGAGATGCAAGAGAAGCAAACAATGTTTGAGATGAACATCAGCTAAAAGGTATTCTCAAATGATATGCAACTATCACAAGAACTTTTAAGACATCCACAGTACTTACACGGTAGTAAGGCATTATGCAGAGGAAATGCGTTTCCAGAACTCTGCCTGAACTACTACACAATCTTTGGAAGATTAGAGACCAATATACATTAAAGTCAATTTGTAAGTTCCTACAAGCAGTTATTTAGACACTCCAAAATTAATTGCCTAACTAGGAGCACTTACTTTGCAGCACTGTACTTCTCCAAATATTCCTTTGCTTCAGGGTTTCCAGAATTATTCTGCCCTATCGTAAATTCAGGCCTAGAACTGTGTATTTATTGGCACCAAAAGGGTTGGTAAGCATCCAGATTTTAAGCTTAGTTCTACAAGACTTCCAGACCCAGACTTAAAAAAAAACACAACCCACCCTACACTATATATATGCTATATGAATCTGAGAAAATTATACTTGTCTTCATCACTGTTAGAGCTTTATCTGCATAAAGAAGCTTTAAGATGAATGAGAAATAAAGCAAGGGACTTAATTTTCCTGGTAAATAATTTTTACTGAAGTCTGTTCCACCTGGGATACTCAGAAGATTAATTTCCATACAGGACTAGAGGGGGGAAAAAAATTTCAGAAAAAGAATGCAAGTCTTCCTTATACCTTAGAAATATGGAGAAGAAAACAAGAGGCAAGTACTACATCAAACAATTCTGTTATTCTGAAGCTTTGAGAAAATACAATAAAAAATGATCATGTAATTATGATATCATTGTGATTTGTCATTTCACTTTTACCACCTTACAAGGATTCTGCAAAATACTCCTTCTTGTGTAAAGCTGTTTAAAGATTAAAAACAACATACAAATGTTACAACGGTAACCGTAAAAAAAAAAAAAACAAAATCCTGCAACTGTTCACATTGCAGAACTGATTCCACACTGACGCTCCCCATAACTTAACTTCTATCCTCTCACTATTCAATTACTGTCCACATTTTCCTTGTTGTAGCAGCCTAAAAAAAAAAATATTACTTTCTACAAGAAATAAGAATCAGCCCATTCATTTATTTGCAGGACTCACATCTGACTACATGCATGCACAAGTAATTTTTAAGCAGTTTAGCAGTGCTCTTTTAGCTTCTTCAAAGGCAACGAAAGTCACAATCCAATTGAAAACAAAAAACAGGATACAGAAAAATGGTGAAGAATGACACAGAGTTGAAACTAAGACATGGAGCTTTTGCTTATTTACTTATTTTTCAATATTCTTTTTAAGCTAGAAGTTGGTCCACATATAAAAGACAATAAAACCAAAGCAGAATGCTCATCTTTTCACAGTGCATGAATGCAAAGCTGGTCAGAGGCAGGCAGTTTAAAGCATTTTCATTACTGAGAAAAATAAATTCACAAGCTGCCAAGAAAGACCTACTGGCCTTTCAGTATTTTATTTCTTCTCAAAGTAGAAGAGTTAACTCAAGAAGTTAACAGTCATGAAATACTAGTTACAGTTAATATCTCAACTACACGGTATGTAAAAGAATATGCATTCTGATTGGTTAACATTACTGCTTGAAACAAATTTTTGTTCCCTCGTTTTTGCTGTTTTGAATAGACAGATCTACAGTTTGTTCATTTAGTTCCATCCTAACTGTGTTTTGTCATGTTTTTGGGTTTTATTTAAAAAAAAAATATATTTTTTATAAGTGATTCTTCCACTTCACCTGTGTCCTGGTTTCATGGGGATAAAATTTATAGAATCAAGTTTCTGTTAGATTTTGCTTCAGTTTGTGGCCAGCCATGGTGATCAAGGCCTTTAGCAGTTAAATCCAGGGCAGCTGCCCCAGGCTGGCCCACAGGTGTGTTCTATAGCATTAACATCAAGTTCACTATAAAAGGGAGGGCTTGGTAAGGAGCTCTTTTTGCTCTCTTCCCTCTTTCTCAAGGATTGCTATCCCTGGAGCAACTTGCTGCAACTCTGTGGGGTAAGTATAATTTCATGTGTTTGTATTACTATTGATATTGGTTTCTTTGTTTTATTAAATCTGTTTAAATTTAACCCGTGAGTCTCCCTCCTTTTCCCAATTCCCTTCCTTGGTCTGGGAAGGGACATTGGGTGAGAGAACAACTGCTTATTGTTTAGCCCTGGGTGCAGGCTAACTGAAGACTACCTGTTATACTAACCAAAAGCACAAAGAGCAGAAGAGCTCTGAAATAATGAAAAAAAAACATTCAGTGAGCTAAGGGGGGAAAAAAAAAGTCTGTAGGTAGGCACCTGTTAACAACAACACAACGAGGCATCAAGCCCAGGATATAGAAATCTATCTGTAATTTATCCTAAAAGTGAAAATTAAATTAATCTGTTCAGTGCTGCAAATTCTAAATGGTCTAAATATGCCTTTAATGTAAGATCATAATCCATTGTGTTTACTGAGAATTGCACGCACTCATAGCGAAAGAATAAACCCTCTCTCATAAAATTTTGTAGTCTATACTAATGATGCAGATATTTCTATCAATTTGAACACCATAAATTGATATCTGTCTTTCACAACAGAGAAATGTACTTTATCCCAATAGTGGCTATCTTTCAGACTCACTGGATGACAACAGTAATTTCACTTACTGCTTTAATCAGTCATTTCCCATATTTGCAAACAAATGTTTGTGATTAAGAATACATACCTAAACCTTTCTGTCCTGGATTCTTTGCAAAGTTGAAAGTAAACTGATAAAAATCCTTAAATCTTCCTGGCTCTTTTAATTCTTGTTCCATTTTAGGAATCTGGGCCTTCAGTTTTTCTATGCTGTCACACCTGCATTTTAAAAAGCATGTTTATTT
The DNA here is from genome assembly GCF_013368605.1 of Nyctibius grandis. Lineage (NCBI taxonomy): Eukaryota > Metazoa > Chordata > Aves > Nyctibiiformes > Nyctibiidae > Nyctibius > Nyctibius grandis. The sequence goes on from NC_090665.1 coordinate 9,470,713, forward strand.
GTGTATTATTGATTTTGCCATAAAATACAAGTGAAAACTTAAACAAAAATTTATAAAATTTTTGTGGAATATAATATGATTATCAAAACAAAATTCAGGAAGCCTTTAATTAGTCTGCACCTGTAACAACAAAGAAATGAAATAATTGTATTTCTTCACATTGCCATTTGCACATATTAGCTGGTACATCAGATTCTCTAATCCACAAGATTCTCAGAAAAATGTAAGAGACTACTACATTCTTACAAGGCAGAGAAAACCCAGGTATGGTAGACAGCAGACCAACATCCTGGCTTTACCTACTTGAGTAGCTCTATGGCAACTTACTGAAATACTCACACAACCAAGGCAATTAGCACTCAAAGCTGCCTCCCTGTTTGTGGTCACTAAGCATCTAGCACACAGACAGCAGATGCATTTTTACAGAGGCGGACAAGTGATGCTAGACTCCGAAAAGTGTCTGAAGTCTGAAAGGACAATGTGGTTCTGAATTCCCCAAAATAGGGCTGTTTCACCATACCTTCCAGTTTCTGACACTGGATTACACGGTCAGTGTCTAATACTTACTGCACACTTACCCTAGCTCAGTCATTCCATCCATGAATTCTGGCTTTGAAAATTCACACTGTGTTGCAGCTCGGAATTTCCATGCAATGATGAGTACAGTAATGCTGGCTGGGTCGAGAGCTAGATCATCACAAAACTGCTGTATACCATCTATACCAATTTTATTTTCATCTTGAGGATCTTTGGGATATAAAAGTAAGTATCAAGAAAACCACATTTTTGAAAAAGCTAATTTATTCAACATGAGTATTTAAGATAAGCAAACATTTTCAAGAAGCCATTTTTGTGATCAGCTCTTACAAGTGAATATTTTAAAAACAAAATTAAGTTAGTATTTTCAATGGTTATGCTTTAACAATTGAGGAAGTTACTACAGTAAAGCCTCCCATACAATGAAGCTTATGGTGTTTTCATTGAGAGACAAAAGCACCACAAACATTTGTGTTCTGCCTAATAATATGCATGATATTCTGACTCATGCCACACAGAGAACAGTGGCCCTTTCCCACCAGCACACTTAATTATTGGCATCTTTGGTAAGACTGCCAATCTGTGAACCATTCTAAACAATTCTGCAGTGTCCATTTGCAAGCTGTACTGATACAGCTATCAAATCTGCCCATAAACTACTAAGTCGACATTAGTTTTATGCATTTTCTGGCATCACCAGCATGCATGTGATTGCACATGGTAACCTCCAAGAGGAAAGTTACATTGCCCCATTACTGATTCCAAGTCAGCCAGGCACGCTCCTCTTTCCATGAAGGAATGAATCAACATCTGGTCTGGAAGTGAGATGCTCACATTTCAAGTGCACTAACAAAGATCTACTAACGTAAGCCAACAAAGACTTCAGGAAAATGGTATTTGGATTATGCACGCATATGAAAACTGACAGAAAATGTAGCACTCATTTTTTGATTTTTTTAAAGTGCTAAAACACAGAATTTCTTCTATTGTACTCAATCCCCTTTACTACTTGTGGTAGTTGAACACTAGCTATATAACAGATAAAGAGATTTCCTTTTCTGCTGTGTTTGTAACTATCTGATAATAAGCACAAGGTGAACAAAAATTTAGGTAGAATCCATCCTTGGTATGCAACCTTTCACTCCATCAGGAGCAAGTCCTGAGTGATGTGCTTTCCCCAGAAGAATCACCTAACATCCACGTTAACCATTACAGCTACTCACTGTACACACAATTGCAGTTCCAGACCCTAATCTGGTATAAATGTATGTATATTTAGAGCACATAAAGCAAACACTTGTAATCCTTGTGAAGAAGTCTACATAGATTCCCCTTCTAACTTTTATTATTAGTAATAGAAAAAGCTGAAAGAGCGGGTTAAGATTTCCAAGCACAAGACCACAGCTGCAATGATACATTGTAGTTAAGAATACATACATACAACTAGGAAATAAGCCTTAAAACTCAGGGTACTCACCTTTGTATCTGTTATATAGTTGTTCTAACTTCTTTCTGTCCAATGATCCTTTAACACTCTCTCGTATATAAAGTTCAGGATTTTGGAAAAAGTTGTCTGTTGCAACATCTAACTTCCAGTCATTTTGAGACAGACAACTCACTGCTGTCTTTTCACTAGATTGTGTGAAGACCATAAACTGACGCACTTTATCCTTCTGTGATGATTTCAACTTGTTCTAGTAAAAACAGACAATACTGTAACTAGAAATGTTTCACTGCACAAAAAAAGAAAAGAAAATCATTAGTACTGTTAATATTTTTAAATCAGTACCTTTTATAATTTTTCCAATTCTCTAACTGCTGGGGCAGTTAGACACTCAAACCAACATGTATTTTCTCTTTTTTTTTTTTAATTTAAACTTACCTTCATTCTAGGTACTTAACATTGTAACAAAACAGTTAAATCATCACAAAACTCATGCTGGCAAAGCAATCACAGAAATAAAAGATTAGTATTCTTATTGCATATTTGAGGAGAGAGCTGAAGGACACAGCAAATTCAAATACAGCCTTTCTATTTAAATGAGTTTTTGTTTTTTAAAAAGAAAAAAAAACACTCTCCTCGTAATAGAAGAATACTAAAAGGACAATTGAGAGGCCTGAATGAAGCCCATGGCTATAAAAATATTTGATAGATTAATTGTCTCAACAGCTGTGGCAGAACAGGCTGTTTCACAGCTTCCCATCTCTGAACAAGAGGCTGGCATTCATTTAGTCCCAGGTGACTGAACTAACAGAAATGCCAGCTAGTGCAGGACCAGGCACAAGACCACACTGTCAGGAACAGGATCTCTTGATGTGCCTCTTGATGGCAGCAAGGAACTAGGCTGGGTCATCCATTTCAGGGAGCTACACACTGAAATATCTGAAAAGACTTTTTTTTTTTTTAAGAGATTTTTCACTTTGAAGGTGCTCAACTCCACCTACATAATTTGCAAAACATTCCTGTGAGGAGGTATTGTCTCCATTTCACAGGTGCAGCAACTGAAGCTAAAAAAAAAAAAAAACACCAACAGGGTAAGTAATTTTGCTGGAGGCAGGTGGGGGAGCGAGTAGCCTAGCTGAGAGCTCTGGAATTTCAGGCCTCCTGCCCAGACCAAGAAACACCCCTCTCTGCTCTAGCACAAAATTGAATGGAGAACTTGCTGCCAGTAGTTTATCAACCAGCATAGAGTGACTCCCAAGGATATTTCTGATGAGGAGAAGCACACTCAGTGTTTCAAGGGTATTAGTTACAAAAAACTAAATGCTGATCCAGAGAAAGCAATCACACAGCCCCTGCACGAAATCCAAATTCAGTTCTAAAGGTCAAAGCAAAAAGACTCCTAATGTTACAACTTGGTACAGAAAAGTTCTGACTTTTACGTCAGGATTGGATTTCTTACATGGCACAAATATTTCATTTGTAGTTTATCTTGCATTCTAAGCAAAACTTGTACATTCTGTTCATTATTGTAACTTCCAAGTGCATGGCTCCTTCTCAGGGATTATGGGGGAAAAAAGGCCAAAAAAATCTCTAGACATGATAAACTATCCTCAGCCAAATAACGAATGGTTTAAGAGCAGTATGAGCTCAAGCTCTTCATTCCAAAGGATAATTAGTGTCCAATCACATTATCATTAGAAAAAAGAACAAATGCTTCAGAACACAAATTCATCTGCCCTAAAAGTCAAAATCAGTTTTCTGATGCTTGATGACAGTGAATGTGAACACTATTATTCATACACATAGTTAACAGCTACAGAGTTATTTGGCTTAAACTGAGACCCACATAATATAGTAAACAGACCAAGACCCTTTAATTTAAGGTCCCTTTTGAAAAGAAAATAATTCCCCCAAACGAAAGCAACTGTTATCTACAACACTTAGCTGAAGCTAAAATTTTAGCACATACTGCAGGCTTAAACACAGTGATATTAGTTAGGCTATACTACTTTTAAAGTTACAGTGTGTTGCTGCTTTATTTTAGCCTCTTGAATAAATTTCTCACATTGGACCTTTTACTACAAACATGTTTCTGAACATTTTCAGTGGTTCCAGGTAAAGGTCAACCCATCAGAGCAGGTCCTGCGAAGACTCGCTGCTGACAACTTGTGCACGCTTCGAGTTTCACAGCAGACAATCAGCACCTTACAATACTGAGCTCCAACTTTCACAAAAATCACTTACACTGACAAAGCCACGTGGAATGAATTCCAGAAATTACTAAAGCATTTTTAGTTCCAGTTTTTAAAAATACAGTGTAAACTCAGATATATTAAAACAAACCATTGAATGAAATCCCAAATGAAGATGAAACAATCCCAAGTCTAATTTTCTGTATCAATTACCAGCTTGCTCAAATCAGTTCCACACAGCAACACTGCTGCATCACCACAGACTCAGCTGCACTACAGGACAGTCACACCTACAACCTTAGCTCTTCTTTTCTTTTTTTTTGACACAGGAGGTGCCTTTAACCACTAGGTTTGTGGTTGGTTGGTCGGTTGGTTTTTTAGCATGTACAGATAAGTATGCATAGCCCTTGTAATAGTGAGTATTCTGTAAAAGCTCAAGAGGCTTTGTTCTGCCCTACTCTTGCAAGGGTAAACTCTAAAAGCAATGGCATATGACAAAAAGTCAAGGAACAGGTTTACAAGAGCTGCACCATGGATGCCCGAGACCACAAAAGGTAGTAGATTTTGCGTGTTGTCACATAAAAGGAGAATGCAATTTATTAGATCAAAAAAATTGCACCTTAAATCACTTTTATGATAAAATTTAAATCCTATATATGCACGTGAGATCTTCCTGCGCTTGGGGCTCCCTAAGTGATAGTAACAAAATAAAACCTTTTTAAAAAGAACATTGAATTTGCCAAAGTCAAGCAGCTAATGACACTAATCAGTACAGCATTCCCTAATATATTAAGATGCAATAAATCACACTGTTCAGCCATAATCTTCTTCTGGAATACCTATATTTTCACTGGTCATATACGGGTTTATTTTTAGTGAAGGAGTGCCAAAGCCCTTTCTTTATATTTGCTTAAAGTTTCTGCAGAAGCTTGCCAATGTGGACGAGACACTCCACATCCTAAGTGACTGGACAACTCTTTGAAGGCCTACTACAGGACAGCAAGAGATGAAATTACTGCTGAGTTTTTATTATCCTATTATAGCTCTTCTTTCATCACATTAAAAACCCACACTTCAAGCAGGAACAGGTTCCAAGCCTTCTGCACTTTTAAGGTCTATTTCTAGAAGCTGAGCTCTAACAGTCTATTATTGTTTTAAGTGTGCAATACAGAAGCCAGAGCACCCTCTGACCTTTAATCCTGTAGTCATCAGGCAACAAATACCTTACACTGCAATTGTATGGGCTGTAATGCAATGCAACACATTTAAAATATCACAACTTAAACACTAGTTAAAAGGGAAGATAGAATTTTATTTATCTTTCTTGCTAAAACATACAAGTGAAAACCAATGGTAAACAAATGCAACAAACTTTCTAGTAAGTCTTACCCCTTGGGGTAAGGGGAAAAGGAAAAATTCAGATCTGCAAGCCTTTGATCAAGTTTGTGTGGTATCCAAGCTACCTTTTATAATGAGGATATCATAATAGACAGGAGGTGAACTTACTTTTAAAACACAGAATAACTTCTCTAAGCAAAAAGATACGTTGTGTAGATTCTTAAAACTATAATAATTAAATCTTTCCAATGAACATCTGGTGATATAATATTAATGCTAAAATGAAAATCGCTTCTCCCCATCAAGTACCAAATTTGATAATTCTAATTCAATAACCCATCCTTGGCAGTGACTAGTATCAGATAGTTTGGTGAAAGATTAAAAATAAAAATTAAAAAAATACTTTTTTCCCCCAAGTATTGTTTCTTCTGGCCTCAGACTGAAACTCCCCCCCGTCTAGGGGAGTAAACTTTCTCAGTGTAGGGGAAAAAAAAAAAAGAACGCTAGAACTGATCTGCCAACTCACTCTGACTATATGGTTGTTTTTCCTGATCTTCTACACTCAATTTTTAGTCACCTCAGATTCAAAGATCAGCTCTGCACACTGGTCATCACCGTTTTCTGGATAGCTAATAGCTGTATGAGGGCTCCACTCTCCTGGATAATGTCCATGGGAAACAATAACAACCTTCATCCCATGCTGCCTGGACTAGAGAGCTGAGGATTCCTACCAAAACCCTGTTCTTGGACTTTGCTCAAAGGTTCTGTGTGGCTGTCAGCTAGACAAGCAGTGCACGATCAGTTTGAAGTATCCCTGCCGGAAATTCCTTCTGGCCCCCAAAGAAGGCATTCACAGACTTACTCCTTAATGAATAACTGCTTTTCACCTTTCCCTTCTCAGCCACTGCTTACAGATGATCTGATCCCTGCTAGTTTCACTGCTAACTAAAGGAATTTGAACGATGTGACATCTGCGCTTTTGTTTCAGTCGGGACTCAAAGAAAAGCCTGTTAAGTTCTCATGCATGTGACAGGTAAAAGCCTTTTCTAAAATAGAATCAACCTCACAAAGTCTAGGCTTTTATACTCTAGCAAGAGATCTGGCTGTGGGAAGCATCCTTGCACTTTCAAAGGACCCCAGTGATGTCAGTTCAAACACAGAATAACTTCAGCCCGCACACAGAACAGGCTTGTGCATATAACCACCTTACAGATTATGACTGCCAGTTTTGTCACGTCTTTATGCAACACTAATGGTCAAGAGAATGTTGCTCCTGTACCCATTAAAGGAATGTACAAGACACCTGCAAATAATCTGGTTTACTGGCTGTAGTCAACAAATACATGGCTAAAGCTTAAAAGGCAAAATCATGAGTGTTTTTCTTTGTTTGATAAGAAAACAAAAGTTAATCACAACAACAGAAGTCTCTGAATACACTGAACTACATTTTAATCCACCAACTGTGATAGCATACATGTATACCACCAAAAAAAACATCAAATCTAAGTTAAAGACAAAAACAATTAAATGGCCATAGTTTCTGTATAATGTAAACAAACAGGCCCTTCAACTACATTATTTTCTACAGCAGTTTCTCTAAAAGAGGGCACACAAAGTAAGATCGTCAGGACATTTTTAAGCTTCTGTTTCAAACTGATGTGAAATCCATTTGTCTGCAGTGGAACAGAACAAAGCTTAAAAATTTACAGGGTCTATTGAAGAGCAGAAAACAACCAGGAACAGGAAAAAATCAAAAGCAATATAAAATCAAAGTTGCTTTTTACACCCTCTAATGTTCTTTTAGTGGATAAAATAATTTTAGTACTTGCATATGGGCAGGAAGTCTTTCGTAGATCAATATATAGCTACCCAGAAGAATGCAGTAGTTGTAATCATGTTTTAAGGTAATTCATGTTAACCTGAGAGGAGAAGGAAACACCAAAAATCAAGGCTTTTCCAGTTAATAAAGGACAAAACAAAGCTGTCAGTTGTTTAGCATTCTTAACTCTGGTCCAGGGCAGAAGCTCTATTCAGCCATTAGAAGATGCATTCATACCTTATATTTGCATTGGCAACATAAAACATGAGTAAAATATCAAGAGCTACATTAATAAATTTCACACCTTGTTCTCAGAGTAGTTCATATTCCTGAATAATTTTTTCATGGCTCTAGTTAAAAGTGACTTTACAGTGTAAGTTCAAAGGCTTCTCTGGTAAGCTGGGAGAGGAAACAAGATCATGCACCATCTTGTCTAGCACTCAGACTACTCCGTCCTACGTGTAATGCCAAGAATCTGCAAGTTTTACTATGGGAGAACCAAAACCAAAAACACTTAATATCAACAAACTACTACAGACATGAATATGCACCACTCAAAATAGCATTGCAGAATAGCTTGTTGAGTTAAACACTACATAACAATGTCATGAAGTACAGTAACATTACAGGAGACAGCGTCAGACATGAAATTCTTGTAATAGTAAATTTTTTACAACTTCCTGTCACCTGAGGTTTGCAGTAAGAAATTACATATTTATCAGCATAGAAATATTCTTTGGAGAACACAAATTAGACAATATAATAGATAATATAAATAGAGCTAAGGTCAGCATTTGGCTCTGGATAAAGATATGGCTACTCACACACTTGCCTTGACAATCACACATAGTCCTAAATTCATTAAATCATTCGGAATAGTACAGGTAGTAGCTCTTCTCCTCAGAGAAGATGGCTTAAGAGTTTAATGTACCAGCTTGCTGCTCTGTCTTGATTCACAGGCACACTACTTGTCCTCATGATGAGATGAAGCAGTCACATACCAACAGATAAGGTGAAGGAGACCACTTCTACAGATGCTGCTCAGCTCAGATGAAAACGTGGGTAAGGGAAGCAGATTGCTATCAGCAATCCAAGGAACATCACCAGGGTGGTGTACCTGAGCACCGGACAGAAAACACTTTTCCAGTTACCTAAACAGCCAGAGCGAGCCTAACAGGCTGCTGTAATGGTCTCCCTTCCAGATACTGGACAAAGACAGCTCAAAGCCAGGAACCTTTGTCCTGAAAGCACTGGCCGTATGACCACTGGTGAGACTAAGTCAGAGCCAGAAGCGCTCTAACTGGCGGTACTGCACAGGTGAGTAGGAGCCAGGCCCTAGCTGCAGGAGCCTGTACCGCAGCATTTGCTGTGCTGGACAAGCAGCCTGGCCCCAGGAACCTGCCATAGCCACTGGAAGGACTAGCCAGAGCAGTAGTGCATATGGGCAGAAAAATGGGACACTGAATCTAATGTTTCTGGATGGACATCTTCAGATCTCCGTGAAGAAGTCTCCCTACTCTTTCCCCTAACTAAATAGAGGATTTTGACATACCACAAGTATAGGTACAGAATCCTATACCTGGGCACTAGAAACAATTCACACCTGTATTTACTACTTATAAAAGCTGCAGCCTGTCATTTAGTCCCACTTCAGTGTCTATGTCATCCTTTCACCTGGGTGTTGGAGTCAACAAGCACAACCTGGAAAATAGTTTGCATAATGCCTAACAACTATGCTTGGGGCCATGACTAGCGTATTCCAATACTCCCTCCAATCTGATAAATATCAATCTATCAGTATAGTATTGTTCCATAGAATATAACACCTCGTTCTTCAGTTAAGTATTTCCAAGAAGACTAAGCAGATAGGATTCTGCTGTTGCTCACAAAAAGCTATTATTGGAATAACGTACCTCACTATTTCTGTTATATTGCCACTTACTACAGTATTGTTCAATTTACATTTCTAACCACATAGCCAGCCAATAATATATGTGTGTACATCCACTGTGTATTTTGCACACCTACACTGGATATACTGTGAGTCAGCTCTAGGTGATTTTTATGGAAAAAAGCCTTCATAAAGAGCTGTGTAGCATTACTGCGTAAGTGCTATTTGAGACAGTCCCAGAACTGCAGAATGACTGTGACACCTCTACCGTCTGAACTTTACCCAGACTTCAGTTTTAAGCTCCCACGGAAAACTCAAGTGAAGATCTACATCAAACTATTTAATCAAAAATTATACTAGTGATAAGTTTATTAGAGGTCTACATGCTGTACCACTATTTAAATCCTATTGACCAAATTTTTCTGCCTACATAACTCCATCAGTTAAAGGTGACGACACATTTTTTTAATATGCCTTCAACATTGCTTGCCAGAATAATATTAACTGCAGGTATAAGATATTTTTATACCAATAAGTGTACACCCGTAGATCTTAGACTCCCTCCTACACCCTTCCCAAGACAATACAGCTGCTATAGAAAAAAGTACTACTTTAAACTGTACAGGTGTAGTTAAAGCTGTACAACTTTTGTATACAGAGAAGGCCTAGAAGTATGACTGGGAACATGTTCCCTCGGGTACCATGCAAGAGACCAAGAGGGACCCCCCTTATTTAAAGCTAAGGAATGTCTTTTTTTCTTTTAAGTGAACAAAAATAGCAAATTTTGTTCCAACCACTGTGGTTTCCCTCTAGAAGAGGGAAGGGAGAAAGACACTTGATGTAAGAGTCCACAGCAAATCCTTAGCTATAAGGAAAGAAATATTATGGAGAAAATGCAAGACAGATAGGTTCTCCTTTACAACACATATTCATAGGAGCCTTACCAAAACCATAAAAATTATCTAAAAATTCTACAACATAATCCCAGTTCAAGAAGGATCAACATATCCACGTTTCCCAGTGAACTGACAGCGCTTAATGGGCCCTGAGCTGCCTGAAATCCTGAGAAAAACTCCAAGTAGCTCCCGGTTTCTGGCAGTCCCCTGCACTCTCTCCAGTCACTGCTGCTCACCACCCCACACAGGGCACAGACCCAGCTGCCCACAAAACGCCTCTATTGCCCCTGTCCCGTACAAAGGTGCCTGAACCTTCATACAAAGTGCAAGCGAGCACCTCCTCGCCGTGACGAGGCCTGACAGAGCCCCGCGGGCCGAAGGCCTCCGCGGGATCCCCGCGCCCCCCACCTAGGCCCCGGCGCTCGCCCCTGCCCAGGAGCAGCCTCCTGCCCGCCCGCCCGCCCCGCGGCCCCGGCCCACCGCGCCGCCCTTCCCGGACCCCACACGCCCTCTGCACCCTGCTTAGTGGGAGGACCGAGGAGCCCACGGCCCCAGCACATCATGCCCCGGCTGCGGGGTCCCCAGGACCGGCCCCTTCGCCGCTCCCGGACACCCCAGCCCGCCACGACTAGGCCCCAGCTGCCCCTGCGACGTCGCTACGGCTAGCCGGCCCCGAGGCGCCGGGCCGGGCCGGGCTGAGAGGCGACCCCGGAGGACGCTCACCATGTTGAGGGCTGTGCAGGCCTCTTCCCTCCCGGCTCAGGCGGAGACTGAGGGCGGCGGCGGCAACGGCTTCCTCCAGCGGCGGCGGCAGCTCCCGGCTCCTCACGGGCCCTTCCGCCGCCTCCCGCTCATGCGCAGTGCGGCGCATCCCCCGCGCCGGGAACCGGCGCTGCGCGGCGGCGGCGCAGCAGGCGGGAGCCTTCACCGGGGGCCGGCCCGGCAGCCTCCCCTGCCCGCGGCCCCGTCCCGCTCCCGGCCCCATCCAGGTTTCCCCGGCAGAGACGGGGAGCGGCCGGCGGTTGGGGCTGCGGCGCGAATGGCAGTTGATCGTCGCAGCGGGGGGGCGCCTCGGCTCGAGGAAGGGAAGGGAGGGAGGGGAAAGCCCCCGTCCCCGCTCTCCCCGGTGTTATTGCGGGGTCGGGAGCGCGGGTGGGCTCCCGTCCCGCGGCGGGGTTGGGGCGAGGAGTGGCCCTGGGACGGGGGCTGCTGTGGTGGCGGCCGGGTGCGCTGGGGTCCCGCCCGGCTCCTTCACCACCCCCCGGCTCCTTACCCCGGACCCGCGGCCCCCCCGGGTCCGCTTTTCTGTCGGGAAAACTCCTTATGTACTTTTCTTCTTAAATACACAAAATTAAATCATCTTGCGAGGGCTCGGTGTGAAGGCGTGTGCTGTGACAGCCTGTTCTGCCGCGCCGTGCTCGCAGAGGCGTTCGCGGAGTTTGTCGAGGGCAGGGAGGCGCACAGACCCGAAGCAGTTCTCGCTTTAAACACATGAACTTCAGAAGAGGTGAGAGAGAAGAAGCCCGCGGGCTTTTCAGGATGGATTCGCAAAGGAGGCAGATGACATTTGCTGAGCAGCCACGGAGAGCTGGGGAAGGAGAAGTCTGAGGGCAGCGGGTTTACAGGCATTTTCTTACAGGACCACCTTACCCTTGAAAGATTGTCCTGCTTGCGGCTGTGATCCCCTTTGGGGAGCTGTTGCTTCCAAGCGGCCGTCGACAGATGAAGCCTTTTCTACAGTAGCATAGATGTACTAGCAAAAGAGGTTGTAAGGGTTAAATCACAGTTTGTACCAGTATCCCAGACAGTCTTTTTTCCCAGGAAAGCTTACTCTTATCTACTGCAGACTTTTGGCAGGGAGAAGGTTGGGGGAGGCAGAATATTTCTTGATAAAACTCACAGTGGTAGCAAACTGCTAGTTGTGAAGGGCAAAGGTTTGAGATCTGATTCTTGTTCTCTCATCTCCTGCTGAGCTGGGAGCTATTAAAGTAAGGTTCTGTATTTATGTTGCGTGACTGGTATGACTGCACACACCACAAAGAAATTAAGACTTCAGAAAGCCAGTCTTCATGATGGATGTACAGGGGTTACATATGTTTCTATAGAAAAGTGTCTGAATCACTTCTCACTTATTTCACTGAAAAGCAGAGCTAAGCTTAGATGGAGTGTAAGGAGTTAAACCCAGAGCTCTTGGCTACCACGGCCAGGCTATCTGGTGCTTCAGCCTGAGCCAGTTTGATTAGACTGACTGAGTTATCTTCCCCTTCGATGGCACACGGCCAGAAGCATATCCTGCACAGCACACACTTCAGGCCACAGTCAGATTGCCCCAATTCCACTCAGGTCCTTATGTTTACTGGCTGGCTGTGCATCTGCAGATGTAGATCTGCACTTCAGTGATGTGGGTGCTGCCTGAATCTCACCCTTAACATTTCTGAGCAAAACCAGATGTTTTGTAAAGCAAGAGGCACCCTGAGGCTGCCAAAAAGCCTATTTGTATGTACATATTCAGAACAGGTTGCCTAAAGTGGGCTTGTTGCCTGTCACCTTTTGTACAACTCCATCCAGGATGGCACACAAGTCAGACCAGTGATAAACGGCTCTGCTATTTGTAAACATGACCCACGCATTCAGTGATACAGACTAGGAGGAAATATTATTCATTATGCAATCTGCATGCAGCATAATCGCTGCGACCACAGTAGCATGATGACTTCATTTATGGTAAGGCTGACACGCTTGCCTTGTTTTGTTGTGTGATCCAATGATGTTCTATCCTCTCACGTGAACTCTAGGAGAACCAGTAAGTGATTTTTTTTAAATCCAAGTGTGTCAAATGCATAGTTCTGAATAGAAAATTGATCTGTTTTATCCTGATCTTTTCTTGAGCAGATAGAGAAGCAAGTCTCACATCAAGTCAATGCAGAATCCATTTAGTGTAATCTCCTTGCTGAGAACTTCGAGCACTTTCTGAGGAAGAGGCCCAAAGCTTTATGAAGGATAACAATAACCTGGAACAGCTTAGCCTAGAAATGTCTTTCTAACCCTCACATCGGTTTGTCCGCTACTTTGTACTCTAGAAAGTGAAACCACCAATTCATCTTACCCTGATGGGATAGCCATAAAGTGGTTACAACGAATGGCCCCTTACTTGCAACACTGACCACACGTTTAAGAGAACAAAGTCCTACAAAGCATCCTGTACAAGGAGATGTAATGCCACTCTAAAGGTATGAACTTCTTCACATCCACAGGTACAGACCCAACGGTCTGCTCCTATCCTGCTCTTCAACTGATACGGTTGGAATGTCCATATCAGCCTATATAATTTTTTCTATCTTGAAAGAAGAACAGAGGAAGTAAACAGTCTGAGTCCTTCTGTAGGTGTCTGAGCAATTTAACCTGCAAACTGGCACATCACCAATATCTGAAGATTGTTGTTAATAGGTTACAAGGGTGTTCACCTTCTATTAAGTTTTTCATCCTTCCTGCATTACATAAAGGTTAACAAGTTACTACACCCAGTCGAAGCCACTGTTGGGAGCTGGGTTCCACATGACAGTACCTCTGGGAGGGGGCAGGACAGGTTTATGTGACGAAGGAAGAGAAGTCAGGTCAGTGAGCCTAGGAAAGTCTGAAAAGTTCTCATGTAACTAACTATACCCTGGCAGGCCTGAATAAACTGAGACTTTCCAGGACACCTAATGGGCAACAGTCTGCAAGACTTCTGTATGTTTTTGGAACTCATTAGTACTAAGATACATATACTAAAATCAAGGCATTTTAAGTAATACGAATTAAGAAATGAGAGGGCATTAAGAATTGAGATAGCTAGTTGATTTTTATGAGATATGGACATTTCCTTAGTTCAGAACTTCTGTAAACAAGGTATCATCTTTGTCAACAGAATGATTTGAAATTTCCGAAGCTATTAACCAGACATCATAGCTATGATTTCATGATCAAAGCCTACACCTCTGAACTGTAAACAGCTTTCCATTCTCACTACAAAAAATTATGGGTAAGATGACTCTTACCTCCCACCATATGTGTCGCACACGGTTAGCCTTTTCCACTCCTCACACTGTCGTAACAGTTTTGGGGAACATGTCTACAGAACCCAGACAATATTAATTTTCTGATACCTAAGCAGCAAATCGTAACCTCCATGCCCGTGACTAGCTGTCAACATCAATACAGTGGGGCAAACTTCAAGGAAAACATGCATTAACCACATCTGTATAACAGTTCTGGTTTTAAATTGGTTTCTTCTAGTTCATATTTTTGGCATCTTACATATCTGTAGAGCAGGAGCTATGTCTTATGTTTCTCGGATTCTTAGCACAGGACACTGAACATGCGTGGGTCTTTTGTTGCAGTTATCATACCAGGATTTATCACTGAGCGCTTCTGCGTGTGCCAGGGCACAGGGATGAGTGAGCAAAACACTAGAGCCCAGAATAACATCTCTTTCATTTTCGAAGAGACAAAAGAGGGATGGAGTTCTCAGCAGCAGGCTTTTTCACCTGACACTACTTGGAGCTTTGCTGGCTCTAGTACATTAACATCTCCTGCCTTCCCTACTTTAAGTGAGTAGATTGGCCGCCATTCACAGAGACCAATTATCATTTCAAGAACAACTTTTTGGCACCAGAACTGTTTATAAGGAAAACAGATTAAAGCTAAAATCCAGCTACTGTTATAATTTCAAAACCCAGTAGGACTCGGGATGTGTTTTACTTATTACTGCTATAATAAAAAAATATGGAGTATTCAACCAGAACATCCATGTTCATTTTAACATGGATTCATTGTATAATCAACAGGTTTTAAGCTAACATCAAATGTCTCAAAATACATTGCATTGCTTTTAGAAGCCAGGCTCTTTTCTTTCAAGAAATACAATCAGTCCACATAGAAATAAATGCCAAGGTTTCAATTATGAATTTCTGCAATATTGATTTTTTAATATGACGCTCAGTAGTGTCTATTACTTCCCAAGTGGAATTCTTATGCAGGTGGCTATGTCCCAGTATCATAAAGATACTAAGTGATATTTACCTGTGAAACATTAATGTGTAAAAATCTATCATTTTGAATGTAACTGTACAAGCAGTTAAAGTATCTGTTGAGAACATACCTTGTGTAAAAGCTGTAAGTTCAGACCTTAATCCATTGCCGTTGACTGTTCAGTTCTGCACAGCATTGTTGAGCTTTTTACAAACAGAACAGATAGAACACAGTGAAGTAATTCCTGATCTGACTGAACAGAACAATAATCAACAGAAATGAATACACCTGTGTTAAGTGCACTGGTTGATATGCCCTTTAAAATAGGTACAAGTTGCTTTAATAAGAGAGTAGTGTGCTCAGATCAATTTCATTTTTTTCCCCTACCATTGACTAAGTTTTAAAGGTCCTGCCAAAACACTTGAGTATTCATTTTTTAATCATCACGAAGACAGAAGCTATTTTGTAGACAGAAGGATTTTCTGGTAACCATTACAACAAAGGATTCAATACACATTGGAAACTTTTTTTACCTTTTATATAGTAAATATCTATACCAGTGAATTGTAAAAATAAATAACCTTACAAGTATAAATAAAGTCTACATCTGAAATTACAATTTTACCAGCAAGCATGGAAAATAATTATTATAAATCACCAAGTCCACAAATTTTGCAGTGTTTTGATTACCATCAACTTCATTAAATAGGAGGAAACACAGGCAAATATCTACTAAGTGACTGCCTGAAGTCACAGTGAGTCAGTGGCTGAAATGAGAACACAGTCCTGCTCTCCTGCTTTACACTCCCTGTGTCCTAATCACTGATTCAGCATGAATTCAGGCTCCACGCCACAGATCTTCACTGGGTGTAAGCTATTGCACTCTTCAGCTTCTGTCAGTTACAAGAGAGACGAGATCCCCACAGGTGGATAACTGAAGTTTATGAAGAGCTGTCATTTTGGTATGGTAAAGTTTATGAAGAGCTGTCATTTTGGTATGGTAACATTCACACTGCCAAGCAGGATGTTAGATACCCAATATAACAAGCTGACCAGTAAGCTCACCTAGAGTGTTACTCTCTGACCCTCTCTCACAGAAGCCAGTCTGCAACACTAATGCCCTCCTCCTTTCCTGCAGACTATCAACTGTGGCTGAACTACATATCCTGTGACCCAGTCCCTTCCTCTAGCAGCAGAGTGGATGGTTACAATTAGAATCACTTCAGATTCATTGTTTCTATATCTATGACACTTGTACCAGAACAACAGCACTATTTGAAAAGGTATATTGATAATGAATAACTGGCAGGGATTATCCTTTTAGCTCAAATACTAAAATATTGCATTTTACACAATTACCAATTTTTTTCTTATCCTACCACTAAATGCTCTACAGCCAACAGCTTAGTTACAGCTATGTTACTATCATATAGCTCTTATCAATTCACATTTATAACCTAACAATTTATTGTAATAAACAGAAAATTTCTGAATATTTTATAAATTAAAATTCTGGTTACAGGAACAACCTACCTTTAATAATTCTTTGCGCATCTCTGAGTTCAATTATATCACATTGCAGCAAAATATTTCAAGTGTGGAAATTCTGACAGTGACTTCTGCAAGAGATTTTATTCTGAAATAAACAAAGCCATCACTATTTGAAAAATCAATCTCAGTAGAAACCTATAGAGAAAAAAACCTAACAGCTAATTTTCAGAAGTAAGAGAAAATTAAAACTGGTAAAATTATTTGTCTCCCTTCATTCCTAAGGGAGACGTTTTGTCAGCTTCCAAGGAACATGTTCTTGTTTCACTGGCTGGATGAAGCAAGCAGTGGAGACTTAGGGAACAGAGAACCTCATGCTGTGAGTTTTAATGTTTTGCTACAGATTCAGTGTAGGTCTAGAAACACAGCAATGTCACATAGAAAGAAAAAAAATAAACGCCAAGCTTCAGTGTCTCTTCAGGACTGAGTTCATGTTTCTATATGTAGATTCAATTTTTAGACAACACAAGTCATTAAACTTACCTGCAGTGAAACCCATTACAACTGTTGGATTCCTGCCTCCTAAAGGTGACCTGCAGATTGTGGTCTGTCAGGTATCAGATGATGATACATAAACAGCTTAGAACCCTCTAATCCATAAACGTAAGCAACCAAGGAAACAACAAAACATAGAAAAAAATTAAAACAAACATTTAAATTTAAGCTTGATTTTTATTTGGCAGTACATAAAAATCACTGTGGCAATATTGTACAAAATGATCACTGGAGTGTAATTTTTTTTGTTAGGTGGCCATTGGATTACAAGAAAATTGAAAAGTATTACTGTATGCTTTTAATATACAGACCATCCAGAGCCATTCATTTTTTACACTTTTTGTCTGCATTGCAGGCAAGGCTGCACAGTTATAGAATCAGATCAGATCAGAAAATTCCCTGTGACACTGTATATTGATTCAGAAATGAGAGTTCAGGTAAGTACAAGGATCCATTTTCAGAGATGTAACTACAAGTTTGGGATCACTGCAGCCTCTGTGTTTGTTCCTTTCTGCAGTATAAACCATGCTATCATCTTAAATCAGTGTATCAAAAGTTCATATGACAAGCAGAACTTCACCTTAACTAAAAGGTGAAAAAGATTTTGCAAGTTTGCAACAATTAAAATGTATTTTTTCTTTCCCTTTTCCTGTTTCTGAGGTGCTTTTTAAACAAGTTAAAATACTTCTATGGCAAATGATCAATATGCTGCATCTGAGAAACATTTTCTTTGCATATCAAAAAAAATACCAATTTTCCCTTCTGTAACACTGCAGATGCAAAAAAATCTGACTGTTCTTAGTCATATTTCGTGTTGCTATAAAGACTTTGGTATACGTCATTCCGGCCAATAAGTAACATATTAGAACGTGAACAGTATGGGAAAAGTAATGAGGATTTTGAAGGATTTTATTTTGGCAACTTTCTAAGTATTAAATAAGCTTATCATCTTTCCATGCTACGACTTCATGTTTAAAGATCAAATGATATTTTTGGAAAGCAGTTACCCTCCAGCTTTGATTAGTGTAGCAAATGCTAATATGCATTTTAAAAATGCTTTGTATCAGATATTTCAAAGTATATTAAAATAATTTTTGACATGCAAATTTTCACTACTCATTGAGGTAAATGGGAAAAAAGATGCACCAAAAATGACTGAGAGGGATCCTGGGCTGAGGAACAATCCTGAACTCCCTATTCAGGCAAAAGGATAAGCCACAAACAGGAATTTTGCCAGAGAAATGAATTCACAAAACAATTACCACCTTTCAGATTTCCTTCAAATCAATGCTCTCACATCTCAGGGAAAAAAGGCAGCTGTGAATGAAAAAGTAGGCAGAAGAACCCTAGCTGTCTGTAACTCACAGTCCTTACTAACCTCTCCCATTCTTTGACAGTTCCACATCTTTTTCCAGTCTAATGCCTTTTCACAGGCAAACATAACCACTGAACAACAATCACATAGGTCCACAAGTTATGTATGAGGTTACAGTATAGTGATATCCAAGTTTCAGTGAAGTCAGCATAATTTACAGTCAAACTATGCAGGAAGTGCAGAGGAAACCAATTCCCCACTTCAGTATACAAAACAGTTTGCTGAAAATATGAAGAAATCTTCTCCTGAGAGAAAATCAAAGTAGAAAAAATAAAATGCACCTTCCTTGAACTTTATTTTGACTCAGCCTCTTCATCCACAAATTCAACTAGCGAAGCATGTCTGTTGGCCTGGGCACCTTCTTGGAAATTAACCTTTTTTATCACTCCTGCCTTTGGAGCCCTTATGGTATGCTGCATAGAAACAGACCAATAGTGAATCAGTAAGATTTCAAACCAAATCAACCAAAAAAGAGTACTTTTTTTCCTCCTCTCTCTCTCCAGCAAATGCTAATATTACTATTTTGGTGCAATTAGAACAGAACACACTTAATTACTTCCTCTGACACATGTATATTATTTTAAACCTTCTTTTAAAAATGCTATCCTAGTCCTTTTCAGGTTTTATTTTCTCATCAATATTTATTTTGATAAGTATACTGGGGACAAAAATGCTATATAATATTATATTTTGAAGTATGAACAGCTGAATGTTATTTTACTTCACTAATACTTTTTGTTATTATAAGAAATTCCAGGCAGAAATAATACAGTTTTAGTCCAAAATGTTAATCACATAGCAGATGTGTTCCCTTAAGAGGAATCTGCAGATTTACTAGAGATATTTTTGTTTGCTGGCCAGGAAGGGGTCTTTATTGAACAGATATTTGGCAAAATCCAGATGAAGTACAAATACAGCTACTAGTGACAGTAAAGGAATAGCATGTTTACATACCAGTCCCCAAAACTGGTCTACTTGTTGTTGTATCAGGTTAGTTTTCCATTGAAGTTTTGTTTCTTGGTAATTGTCTACATAGGGTTAGTCTAATATCAAAACATTTAGTATCAGATATTAAATCCTCACATCTAAGGAAGGATTCATTTAAATAATAATTTGCTTTTTAAATTTTACATTTTATATTTCAGTAGCACTGAAACAAAAAAAAGAGAACTCAGATAATGTCAGTCTGAGATATCAGCTGGAGAGGCACAAACATTTAGCATCCAATTGCAAATAATTGAGTATAATTTATTTTAGTGCACAGATGTTGTATTTCATGTAATTTTAGGGTAATTTATAAAATGGCATGATAAGGGAAAGGCAAATTTTCTCAATAATGTTAATTCTGCTATCACAAACTGGTTTAAAATAAACTAATAGCCAAACCAAAACAGTTCAGGCTACAGAAGCTATAGTTTAAGTAATTTGAGCCATGGTCAAGCAATGTGACAAGATATAATGGCCAAAATATGAGTCCACTGAATGTCATGTGGACAATTACAAAGAATCTTTAGTGTACTCTTGGTAAAACTTCATGTAAATAATAATAAAGATATTATAAACAACAACAAAAAAAAATCCTGGGCATATTGACAAAGTCACCATTAGCTACATTTCTGCATGAAGTAACTACAGACATTATGTATCTTATATCCCAGTCAGCAAGAGAGATACCTAGACAGTTTTCTGCTAGAAAAAGGAAAGAATTATTGGCTTCTTGGGAGGGGAGAGAAGGTTTGCAAAGCTAACCAAATGAATGTTAAAACGTCTGCAGCATACCATGGATTATATAATCATCATTTGTTAATAAAATAACAGCAGATATAATCCTCTAAAATCTAGTCAGACGCAACACTTGTTTCACAGCATATAAAGTGATACTGACATCTGCAAGCTATAATCTGCACCACACTTCAATAATGCGACCAAAATGATTAAATTATGAACAGATTTTTATTTTCTCAGTAATTAAAACCTTTTAGATGTCACTCACCTCCATTTTCATAGCTATCATAACCATTAGAGGGTCTCCAATCTGAACCTTATCCCCTGCTTTAACGAACACCTACAGTTCAAGAGAAAATTGGGAAAAAATCATGTATGTCTGTACCATTAAAAATCATCAGCTGGATCTTGGCTAGCTCAATCCACTGAGTGAGCGTGGTTTTGCAAAAAGAGCCTCATAGGATCTTTATTATGTTGAACTGGGTATCAGACTTCTCTAGATAACATACAAGGGGAGTCAGAGGCTCTAGAAAGAGGTTCAGTAACAGCTAACAGGATAACCAGGAAGCCATTTATTTATGAAAGAAGAAACACTACAAGAGACAATGTATATTCTATGCTTTCTGTGCCTAAAACCGTCTATTTTGAGAAAGTCCAGAACCTCTTCCTGGAGCCAGGAACTCCTGGAGCCAGCAAAAACACTAAAGTTGTTTTTAAAACAAAATCCAGAAAGACGATTGCAGGGGCCACCTAGTTTTTCTGCAATAACTCTGATTTAGAGTGTTCACTCAGTACATAAGAGATCCATGTTCAATGTACTCCACCCTGTGAAAGGGTTCATGCCTTTTTTATTGCTAGCAGAATCCTTTAGCTACTAAACTCTCCTGGAAATCTCTTTTCTGTTGAAACTTTTCCACTGTACAGGAAAACACACAAGACTTGCTGAGCTAAAGAAAAAGAAACAAAAACAGACACAGCAAAACACACAGCTTAACAAAAAAGGCATTTCAGAATATTTCTTCTTTTGCACGTGCATCTAGCATCTCATTCTTTTGGTTAGATGAAGCAGATCAAACAGCCTTTAACACTTCATGGAACTTTAACTTAGAAAGTAATTAAGATGAAGAAAAAAATTATTTAAGCAGTAGGATTAGTTAAATATTCCAATCTTCCAGAGCTCTAGAAGCCTGAAAAACTTGGGGGGCTGCTAAAAAGTCAGAGTAAACAGGGCTTTTTCCACCTGGGAGAAGCCACACAGCACTGACATTTCTGGCTCTGGTTCTTTCCTGGCAGTACAGAAGCAAGCACCATTTCTGGAAGAGTGAACTTGGATATATATTGGAGAAATCAATTCCTCCCCATATTATTATAATTACCTTTTCAACCGTGCCTGTCATGGGCGCTACGGCACCACTTTGCATTCCCGCTGAACTCACTGCAGATAAGTACTTGGGTACAGGAATGCCAATCTGAGCGCTACCTTCCTACAGAAATAAAATCAATGACATATGAGTTAACAACATAAAATAATACCACTAGTAGACATGCTGACATACAGGGAAAGAACAGATACAGCTTTATCAAATCAGTCAACTGTTTAGGGTGGCAGACTACTGGGGTCACAGCAACAAAAGCACTGTGGGCATGCTTACTACTTTGCCAATGTTTAATTCCTTAAAAGCCACGCTGCTGCTGCTAAGGATCAGCAAGGAAGGAGCTATCCCTGTGAAAAACAGGCTCCACATGGACCTTTGTCCTATTCTATAGACCTGTCCTATATCTATGGGACCTTCCCTATTCACACAGCAACAGCAGAGAAGGTTTTAGAAAATGCATAAAGGCTCTTTGGACAAGGTGTAGGAAGGTTGCTGCAACAAGAAAGAAAGGCATTGGCATCTTCATTGCCAAGCATTGTCAATATGAGTGTTTCACAATTTACAATAAAATGGATTCAGTGCTAAGTTTAGTGAGAAATTCTCACCGTTATTCAAAATCCCCTAATTTCTCTCAGACTTGCTACCCAGAGTTTCCCAAAGACTTGTTCTCCCCCACATCCTACCCATATCCTAAAACTCCTGTGATTTCCTCTAGATCTTCCACCCCAGACTCTACTCTGATACCACAGGAAAACTGAGCTTTGCCATTCCAGCATGAGTTATTTCATCCTCATCATTGGAGCAGCAAAGTTTTCACTTCATTGTGCTCAAAGTCTTAAGGGGCTCAGATCTAGAGGTTAATTATGCAAACTAATACATAATCATTTACTTATTTAGATTACATTTTTGCATTACTTTAAAGCCCTGTAATCTTTTTAACTGCGAATAAAAGATCACCAGCCTAATCATGCAAACTAGGGTAACTCCTCTTTCAAATGCATTATTCATACAATGCAGATAATACCATGGTTTACTCATAATTTCAATCTTATAATATTAGCTGAAGTTACTCTCAGACCAGTATCAATTTCTCTATTATAATTTAATTTTAAAAATGAAACACATCAAAATAAGTTAAAAGCACTCTCAAATAATTGTCAGTTTGAAGTAATTGCTACTGCTCTATGACAAACTCAGATACTTGACCATTTTAATATCCCAAACCATCATCATTTGTAGCTCCTTTGATTCACCTAATTGCATTTTATCTTTCCAAAAGTAATTTATTTTCTCACTCACTGACCATAAGCAACTAACTTCTAATTATAGCTATAAATCCAACAAGCATCAAAACATTATGGGCCAATGGAAGAACTTCAAATTATGACTCTCTTTCACATTCTCTTGCAATTTCTATTGTTCATTTACATAGATAAAACTCTGAAATTTTATACTTGTGATAATAAAGAAAGGAACTTTACCGGAAAGAAGAGGTAAATGGTGTTGTCCAAAATGACCAATTTGGACTTACACACCACTCCATTTACTGAAGACCTCAAGTAAACAGAATCACCTTCATTGAAGATCTCTCCAGAAATCAGGAACGTTTTATCTTGAATCTGAAAGTTAAATGCTTTTATAAGGACAAAGCCTAACCCTTCATGAACATTAAACCAAAAGTTAGTATTTGTAGTATACACTCATAACCTGTGGTTCTTCATAGATAATTCTGAAATTAAAAAAAAAAGGCTTTTTAAATCTTATATATCCTTTATTTTTCACTTAACAGACTGTATTCTGTATCCAGGGCAATCAACTCAGAAGACTAGCTAATATGCTCTCCCAGGACAATTTTTATCATGAACTATGCAATAGCACTCAGCAAAACACAAAGGTATATTATTTCTCAGGAAAAACAAAAAAATCAGAATATTCAGTTTAGTGATGCTACTAGAATCCAGTATTTTTAATTTGTCCTAGCATCTTGACTTTCTTCAAACTGAAAAATCCATACTATTTAGCTGACATCAAAAGATTCCACAACACTTTCCAAAAGACAGATAACTTCCTCACTGTTAGAAGCTTATAATACAAAAACTACAATATATTCAGCAAACCTACAAAGAAGCAGAGGAGAGCAGTAATGGAGACAGTGTCAATTAGACACCAAAACTGCAAAAGAAAGACCAAATGGAAAGGTCATTTATTTGTAAGTAACCCTTTCATCTACATCAATGGAAACTGCACCTCTGCCACTACTTCAGAGTACAAAGACAGAAAGAATATGAACATAAGTGCATTACATTTAACTTATATTTTTAGTTCTAAGTCTAACACCACTGAGAAGAGAATCAGAGACTTGCTGGTCTTTCAGGATGTTGCAAGTAGAGATAAAATTCAGTCTTCATTTATATAATTGCATACTAATTTTCCACTGAATGAAGACCTTGTAACATGCATTGAAAGGACACTGTTGATCTCATACCGATGCCTGAGAAAAAAATCATTTGCTTGATCAGTATCCTGAGCAGGGGTGCAAATTAGGGCAACACCGTGGGCAGCACTGTGAATACTTGCCAGTTCAATGGCCCAGCAACCTGCTCTAGTTGATTGGCCTCAGGACAGGTTTTGTAGCACTCCAGAGGCACTGTCTTCCTCATGATCATCTCCCAGTTCTGTTTCTCATTCCCTGATCTCCAGGTTCTCTCCATTTCCATCTCAAACCCCATTGCTCCTTCTTCCCTGGGAGTCCACTTTCTCCCTAGTTGCACTTCCCCTCCCCAAAAGGCCGCACTCTACATTCCTTCCAGCCTATTTTTTGCTGACATTATTTACATGAGATAAGCCTAAAGTGTAAAAGCTCTCCTGTGTTACATATGTAATCAATACACTCAGAATAACCCGTGTATTACTTGAGGGATGCAGGTTATCTCAATATTTGTATCAACAGAAATAAGGGTATAAGGGTTTGAGTTACCCAACATGTGGTTATACAGATGAAAGCACAATAATTTCTCTCACTATTTTTCTAGCACACTCATCTCTATACAGTCTAAGCAGTTCATAAATACTGACTTATTCTCCTAATTCTCCTTTTCTGAAAATTGGAAACAAGAAGCCGAACTACAGACAGACTGCATTCTTGAGCATGCAATCAATCTGGGTGCCAAATCTGAGAGAAAACCCATTCAGCTCCAGATGATGAAAGAAAAATATTCAATACTCAGCAAAACACAACCCCCATAAGCCACACAATAAAAGACTACCACACATGCAGACACAAAAATATCTGTGTTAAAAGCATCTTGAGTTGTATCCTATAGGATGCCTATAGTATAGACCGAGAAAGAAGCCAGTTTTATAGGGCATCATTCAATTATTTAACCAGAAAATATACTACTCTCATCATTCCTCATCTCACTTGGTGATCGCTTTCCAATTTCCATCTTCAAAATAAAAAAAGTGTTATCTTACAGAAAATGCTCTAGAAAGCTTTTATTTATCCCACAGGAGATCCATCTCATGCACAGAATAAAGCAGGAGTCCTGTGGAAAAGAAGTCTTTTTAAATGCAGATTTAAATCTAACTTCCACTGTTTTAGAAAGACAAATTTAAGGATGAGAAAAATAAAGAGTAAGATTTTTAAATTCTGGAAAAATAAATGCTTTTCTTAGCCTTGTTTTCAGAAGCATTTTAGTAGCTCTTCCATGCCAATCCAGCATCTAGGAAAGATAATTTTAGGCCAAAATAATAGTCTACAACAATGGCTGCAAGCAAACCAAAAATAGAATCCTGTATCGGTAATTACCAAGCAACTTTAGTAACAGTTAATACCAAGAGAAGTCAACAAGAAACTGATTCTTCTTCTATCTAATGAAATATCAGAAAAAATTGGGACTTGTACCTGCATGTTGTATGACCCTTCTTGATTGTAACTTACAGCTACATCCACAACTGTTCAATAAAACAAAATATGTATACGTGAGTAGATTTAATTACAGGATCTAGAGAACAATGACATATAAACAATATTTAGTCTATCTTCATTAAAAAAAGAGAACTACGAATACCAAGAAAAGAGTAAGTATTTTCAGATTAGCTTGGTACACACTGCAGATTTCATACTGAATTCTAGAGAATTTGTTTTTCAAAGATAAACACCTGAAGTTATGCTCTGAAATCTGTATTAAGTTATATAGACTGAAAACAGATTTTTGACGGGAAAAAGTGCTGAGCACTTTCACACCAAAGTGAAGTAAGAAAAGATTCGACGGCACTCAGCTCTCTTAATCTCAACCTTGTTCATTTAACTGATGAACATGAATAGTGTCATTTGATTTTGGTTTGTATGTCCTCAGGATCTAACAGTGTGGATTAATCATGCAATTCTGTGAATTCCCAGCTTAAATTGCATAAAACTCATACTGCTTCTATTTGCTATTGCTTAGCCTGAATTTTAAAGCACCAGTTGAAATAATGTCATCCATTAAGTATCTCCCCTCCCTCCACACACTTTTTCATTAACTTACTGTTTTCCCCATCCAGCAGAGACAGTTTTCTAGTATAACATATATTTATTCTTCTACCAGTGCTGGATGCAAATGGTGAGAATTTATCTAAAACACAAAATATACAGATACATTACTTTCATTCTACTTTGGCAAAACACAATACTTAGAACTTACACCATAAAATCACTGTCCTACTATTACTACCATCATATATATATTTATATTGTACATAAAAGATTGGGGAACCACTGTAATAGTGACAATCCCTCACTCAAGCTTCAACACTGAGTAAACTGAGGCTGTGTAAAACCTAGAGAAAACATGACACTAACAACAGCACTTACTATGAAGGATATGACTGTTCTCCACGAACACATCCTTGAATAGGATAAGAAAACATGGGAATTCAACTTCAACATAGCAGATTCAGATTAACCTTTAGGTGAAGGTTCCAACTGTAAGAGTAGTTAACATGGCAGCAAATTGCCTGGGAAGATTGAGGGGTTTCCTATTTCTTGGTGTTTGAGAATGTATCCGATAAACAGCTATCACATATTGCCTGATTAGTTCATTGTCTCCTGAAGCAAGGGAATAGTGTATGAGAATCTTTCCAGTGCCACTTTCCCATGTTTCCAGGATAGCGGAGGAAAAAAGAAAATTAACAAGGTTGTTGGCAGCATATATTAGATTTATACGAAGTTTTTGTTAACAGCAATCACACTGCCCACTGGTACAGCCGCTTGAGTTCTCACTCAAGAATTTTCAGATCCTGGAGTCCTGTTCATTCCATTAAACCCCACTGCCTCTCCCAATCCTAGCAGAGTCAATTTTATCTCTGAAGACCTTGGGCCAACTGTAGGAATAATAATGACAGATACTCACTGTTTATGCTTGTAAAGAGCAAAGAGTACATAATGACACTGATTATGAATCCCAAGGTCTTTCAGATAGTGCCTGTCTGAAGTGCTGTGGGAAGAAGTCTGTACATTACAGTGGTGATATATTCAGTATCTGTCCCTTAACAAAAATTATAGTCTGCTCTGTGTGTAAAAATCTGACAGATGCCAGAATGCAGAACCCTGAGCAGGCACAAAGTAAGGCAAAAAGGGAGCACGCAAATTAAATAATTGCACTTGAGCTCACAGCACCATCTCGTCCAGTCACAAGTAAAATAAAACCAAAAGAAGAATGATCCTTACCATCTGACTGATCTCTAAAAGCATCTGTGACCATCTTCTCTTTCAGAATGAGTCCTAGAGCTGCTTGACACATAACTTCATGTGGGGTTGCCTTTTTGGTTGGAAATAGTTCATCATGGTGTTGAGGGATGAAATTAGTGTGCACATTTCCAGCCTCAAACTGTGGGTGTCCTGACAGGCTCAGTAAGAAATCAATATTAGTGCTTAATCCTACAATCTGTAAAGAAAAAGCAGCATATTGCTAAACTGAAATGAAGTTATGAATGAATATACAGCTTTCTGCTCAACTTATGCATAGATGATGGATGAATCTTTCTTCAGACAGCTCCATCAAAACATAAAGTTAATAAAATGTAATTAATTCAACTGGTCTCTTTTATTACCAATGAAACCATTGCTTTTAAAAAGAAAAAAGAAAGGAAAAAAAAAAGAGTAGCTTTCTCAAAAGTACTGTTTTCAAAATGCTACCTTTGTCCACTGCAAAGTCAAAGAAAGTTTCCAAGCAATAGAAATGGGAGGTAATTTAGGAAATACCCCTATTGTTTCGGAAAATTATGCTCTGAGTATTTAAAAGAACATTCCTAATACGAAAAGTGCCTCTTATTAAAAATGAGTTATAATAGTTTCAGATATTCCATATTTATCTTTTAATAGTAACAAATGGCAACAGTGACTTCTATAAATTTACTAGATACTATGCATTTCCTGTACTGCAAAATACCTAAGCAAACAACATGAAAATAGAAATAATTATTTTAGAGAAATCAGTGAAACTGGTAATTACATTATGCTGTCAAAATTTATTGAGAGAACTACTAAGAAAATTCTGAAAAAAAACAAGGGAATTCTTTTATCTCTTTCACTTCAAGTAATCTTCATTTTTAGCTAAAACAATAGCAGGCTGAACATTTGCAGTACCTCAATCACGTTTATGTTGTTGGTTTAGAAGTGTAAATTAATTCTGCACAAATAATATTTAGTCTCAAGTCAAACCTTCTGAATTTTGCTTCTGAAAATAGATACAATACCTGTAGTTTCTATATAGGCAGAAAAAGGGACCACTTCTTAAAAAGAACTGATAGCACTAAAAATTCTCCATATTTCTTACCACATGTATAATCTAAAAATTTGATCTTCTAATTAGAAGTTACAAGCAAACATCATCTGACACAAATTCCAACTACAAATTCCTCTGAGAAAGCTCACACTACAATTGAAAGTGTTTAGCCGCCTTCTTCTACAAAGTCCCAGCTGCATCATCCAACTGAAGATATCGCAAACTTGAGAAAAATCTGTGTGTAAAACTGGACTTCACACTTAGCTCTACTCATGCCACCAAATAAAACAGTCTGCAAATTAGGAAAAAATATGCAAACAAATAACGAATCTGAAATGGTAGTGGCAATGCAGGCTTCCTCTTAGAAACCACTTTTGTTTTACTGTGGTTATTTTATCCATATTTTGCTAGCTCTAGATGTTCACAAAGTTAGCTCAAGATCTGAAATCATACTGGGTTCCTTCTACTTACATTATATTGATGCAAACTGTATCGCAACTTTCTCAGTGCTGCTCGACGATCCTCAGCCCAAACAACTAGCTTTGCAATCATTGGATCATAATGAACAGAAACCTCATCGCCTAAAATGTATTAAAAAAAAAAATGCTGTTAACACTGAACCAAGTATTTCTGAAAGGTGGTAATGCATAGTACTGCACACCATATGGCATTAAACTCTGACACAACCGATGGCCACATTTCTCTATGTCCTTAAAGAACATTAATCTTTAATGATGTGACCTGGCATTTCAATTCCAAGGACAACTTCAGTACAAACTTTTGTAGAGGTAACATTACTCAAATTCAATTTTCTTTGTTGCAATCAGAATGCATGATTGATAAATTGTGATGAAAATATAATCAGCATGATCCAACAGACAATAATTTGGATACAGGTAAATAAAACACTCAGTGATTGCCCAAAAGTACATGAACAATCACAAGGAAGAATAATTCTGGAGAGATTTGTCTTCATAAATAACACCCTGTCAGACAAACTTATTTAGGCAAAAGAGGGAAATGCTTACAAATAAAAGCTTTTGATGTTAAGTATTTCTGATTACACCATTGCCTTCAGTTTTACCTTGTCTGACTCCAGTTTCTATCCTGGTGAATCTATCAGGTGGTGGGGTGGATAAGTACAACAATGGCCCAGCCCCTGGCATAAAATTATTATTAGGGTCTTCAGCATATATTCTAGCTTCAAATGCATGCCCCTGGAGCAGAATCTCTTCCTGCATTAAGGGAATCTTCTCTCCTGCTGCAACCTGAAAAGAACAGGGTTTTTTTTTTTTTAATGCAGGATGAATATTCTGGAGTGCCAATGTATGAAATATTAAATACCTATCTTCTAACATGAACAACTAGAAAGCACATTAAAAAAGGCACAAGGAGAAAAAAAGTGGTAGGTTGTAAAAGGCTAATTCTGAAGTTACTCCTTCCCCTTCTCTGGGAGTCACCAGTCAAAGGATTTTGAATTATTATTGTGTAAACTGACCTCCTAATATTTCACGCAGCTAAAACATAATGGAAAAAGTCTAGTTTTTTCCTACTGGTTATGTCAAAAAGTAATTAATTGTTTAAGTTAAAGCCTGGTCAACTAAGACAAGATTTTTATTATAGAAAAATTACTCCAAAAGCAGATGATAAAATGGATTACTGGTAGCCAGCACTACGGGCATACGCTGTTGATTTTTGTGTATACTGTGGGACCTGTACATTTAAGGGAATGTTTCTCTAAGGGGATTTCTAACAATTTAAGAACCTTTAATGGGGAAGGAAACACCATTTTGTTATCAAAGGAATTCACATTACAAATACAGAAATACCAACAAACAGCAGCAACACACCAGTTTGAGACTGAAAAAACAGGGCTTTTAGGGACACAATAATAACAAGAAGCCTGCTGCAGGTAAGCACAGAAGAGACCCTTTACCAGGAAGCTACACAATTTCCATCTACATGGGAAAACACAAGTTCCCGTTAAAAAATTTGCAGCAACATTTCATTTTCTTTTGAAGTGTCAGGGGTTTTCCACACTCTGCCTTCTACCACCAAACTATGGATTTCAGCAGAGACAGCAGAATATAACTCAGTTTTCAAAGAAAGAGTAGCACGGTACAGATTCACAAAAATAATTTCTCCAAGAACTGATAGACATTTTTTATTTATTGACTCATTAAACCACATGCCAAGACCACTGAACCTTTCCACCTTATCTCATTCTTTTTCTTCCAGTATTGTTTGATCCCTGCTCCAACTCATCACTGAATGCTCAATTTCCATTCCCAGATCAGGAAGCCAAAAGTTCCTCGTTTTTGCAACAGCATTTGCCATTTAGTTTTCTTTCTGGTTACACTAAAGACTCCCCCATCCTGTCTACTTAAGTTCAATGTGTGCTGCTGTCCTCACTTTTGGATCTATCTAATCAGAATTGTTTTTCATTTCCAGTTCCCTACGGTCCAAAACTTCCTGTTACCATTCAAACGTGTGAGTAATCTCTCTGCGAAGTGGGTGTGTGAGGAAATAGCCTTTTTTCAGTCCACACAACTATAAATTTATTTTAGAATGTGACTATACTGGTCTAACACCAGACACACATTTTTGTGAAAAGTTTTTCTCCTACGGCCTGATCCAAGAATGATTTTTGGGCCAGAGATACATTTGAACTAGAGTTTAAAAAAATTTTCAGCATGGCAAGAGAAAGATCAGGACCCTACTCCTCCCACTTTCCACATTCTCTCTAACCTCTCTAAATATACTTTAAAAAATGTTTTTACTCTACACAACTGGAAGACGACACTGTTGGAATTCAGAGCATCTACACAATGCTCTACAATCAAATACAGTAATACAAGACGTTCCTTCGAAGCAAAGGAAACTCTACCCTATTAGCTGAATAGGAGATGAGGATCTGAAAACCCCTGTGGTCTCTCATATGCAGTATCAAAGAGCACTACCGACCAGACAGGAGGAACTCTACATGTAAAATCAAACAACACTTACCCTAAGCTGCCATTCCACCAAGTCTGTTCCAGTTATCATCTCTGTAACTGGGTGCTCTACTTGCAGTCTGGTATTCATCTCCATGAAGTAAAAATTATGTTGTGAGTCCATAATAAATTCCACTGTTCCTGAAGTATTTAATAAAAGGGCACTTCACCAAAACAACACTTTTTCAGAATGGACACCCAAGATACTTAATTGATTTATGCCAGGACAAGACTATTATTTCTAAACCAGATACACTGAATTTCATTAAATTCTATACAAATTATCTTAAAGGGTCACACAACTGAGATCTAAAAACAGAAGGGTTCTTTCCTTGCACATTTATGTATCCTGTGCTGTTTAGCAGCTATTTTCTTCTACAGTAAGAGCCGCATTTTGTCAGACCTGTAAAAAGTGCATCAAGAATCTTTAAAGTATTGTATATATGGATAGGGTGTGTAATTATTTTTTACAAATAAGTATCCAAAGAAAGCAGTGAGAAAAGTCACAAATAATTTTAGCAGGTTATTTTTCATCTGGGAAATAGTGTGGATTTTACAGACAGGGAGCTGTGTTTTTTGTTTTTTGTTTTTTTTTAAAAGGCTTTACTGTTTGAATATAAAGTATTATTCTTTGTATGCTGAAAGAGAAATTAATTTTCCCTTGCTCTGCTCAAACTTACTAACATTCATAATGCTCACTTTCCAACACCAATCTAGTTGATTGAATTACCTGCTCTGAATTTTTTTCTTTCTATTCTTCAGCTACCACTGGTCTTGAGCTCAGACCAGGTATGCTAGTTTAAATTTGTAATTACATCAGAATTAACTATGTGATTACTTGCTTAAACCTCAAAAAAAATGGGGGATGTGTGTCACACTCTTAAAACAACCAGATGCCATTTGCCTTGAGGCTTAAAGTCTTATTAAGTTAAAAGCATACCACTGGAGCAGCCATACCTCCACAGACTTACCTGCTCCCACATAATTCACTGCTTTAGCTGCTTTGACAGCAGCTTCTCCAAGTCTCTTTCGAACTTCAGGATTAATTCCCGGCTGTAAATAATAATACAAGAGATTATAAGTTATTGTGAATTTTTGTGATATTAAACCTACTATGCATGAATATTTTGCAGTATTTAGCAACTGTAGTGAAATCCTTATCAATGCTATACTTGAAATCTACATAATTTTTCTCTGAGAATAATTTTCTAAAGAAAGTAATGTTTTCAATTAGAACATTTTCTGCAGGGAAATTAAAACAGGTACTGAGAATTACAAATAAATTACTACCTGCTAAATAAATTCCATGGGAGTTAGCAATTACTTTAAAAACATGTCAGTTCATTAAAAAATATTGTAAGAACTTTCTCCTCACCCCCGGTGCCTCTTCAATGATCTTCTGATGTCGTCTTTGCACACTGCAGTCTCTTTCAAACAAATAGACTGCATTGCCATGCTGGTCACCAAATACTTGGACTTCAACATGCCTGTTCCATAATAATAAATGTTTCAATGTATTTCAGTAAAGCCCCAATCCTGCACCTGACTTCACCCAGACTTTGAACTCATACAGAGTCCTGTACACTTCAGTAGGACTTCTTATAGGTTTAAGTGTCTGCCCTCAAATAGCCAAAAATGTAGAAACGAAGCTGCTATTATGCAGGATTTCATCTGTTTTAGACTTCCTCAATCTCCTAAATGAAACAGCATTCTAAATGACAACTACTGCAGTGAAACCTCCGAGGCCATAGGATAAACAAGATATGTATCTAAAGGCTGCTACCTCTTTATTAATTATTTTATTATAATAAAAGTTAAACTACTTTACTATTATTTGATAATGATGATTTCCCTCATAATTTACTGTGTAGCAATTCACAAGAGGCAGCAGCCCTGGCTCAGGAATAACATCATTTATTTCAACATGCCATTTCAGAGGAAAACTATTAGGTAGCAGAACTTCATTCTATGTATAAAACTAACAAAAATCTGTCACCATTCTGATAGTCCTCTGATGCTGGCAAAAGAAATTCCCCAGGAATTTAATGAGATTTTTCTCATGCCCATGTGACAGCATAAGCCCTCAGTTTCTTTAGAATAAATGCTTTCTTTATAGTGA
Source organism: Nyctibius grandis (assembly GCF_013368605.1). NCBI lineage: Eukaryota > Metazoa > Chordata > Aves > Nyctibiiformes > Nyctibiidae > Nyctibius > Nyctibius grandis. Next base: position 9,504,238 of record NC_090665.1, read on the forward strand.
TGCTTCAAGAAAAACAAATATAAAGTACAAGAGAATCAAATAGACCTCTGTAGAAGTTCTTTATGAAAAATAAATTAGCTCAGTTTCACAGGTCAGGCATGAGATAAAGACCATCACTTCGATTTTAAATATCAAAAGAAAGATCAAATAACTAGTTTAGAACACTTGAGGGCAGCAGAAACACCATGACAGCTTGACTCAGGTCTGTAGTTTAATTATTATAAAGTGATTTTTTTTCTAGATGTAAATCGAGTTAAGAAAGCTCACTTAAGGAGATATATCAATGTCATTAAATGTCACTGCCATGTCTCCCAAACAGTGGTATTTTAATTCTTATCATTCAAAACATAGTCACTACAAGAAATTCAATACATTATGAACAATTTTGACTAAATTAAGACCCACCATAGTGCAAATAAAACATACAACACCAATTTTCAACCTACTACTAAAACATTTATGTTTACTTAACAGTAGAATAACTGTTACAGCATTTATAATAAACCATCTATTTCTCACCTTGGGTTATCTACAAATTTCTCGATCAGCATTGCATCATCATTGAAAGACTTCTTTGCTTCTCTCCTAGCTGATTCTAGTTGGTCCAGAAACTCCTTTTCTGAGTGAGCAATTCTCATGCCCTAAAATATAGAAAAGAAATCGTATCTAAATGTCTAAAAATACAGTACACAATAAAAATCCTGCACACAAACCGGTACATGACTAAAACAGCAAGAAATGAGCTTAACAATAACACTTTTCCCTTCTTTCTTGAACTGTAGCAAAATTGTGTATCAACTTCCAGTAACATAATCCTACTAAGTCCCACTGAACATGCCATAAGAAGTGTAAAAAAATAGATACTATCATTCCATTGATATGGATGAGTAAAAAATTCAATTTTAAGACTATTTAAGAATAAAATATCATAGAAATTTTCCAAGATTGGCAGAGAAAAACTGATTTCATTACAAAACAAATATAGCTATTTTGGAAATAACTAGAATTCTCTATCATGTCATTTTTATACAAACTTATTTCAGAGTAAAATCAGATTTAGACAGGGAATTCACCATACGTTAAAAAGTGTCTAGACACCAAATACTTCTAATCACTTCCTATGCAACATCTAAAACGGCTGACAAAAAAGGTCACAGAAGCTATCACACAGTAATAATTTAAAGTCATCTAATTTCACACCAAGAAATCCATAGGACAACTTTTCTGCTTATGTGAATTACTGGAGATCCACCGAAATAAACAAAACTCTTCCAATTTATACCAGGTACTTGTCTTGTGCCTGACTGCACAAGAAATGGAAATGAGATTTCATAGCACTGGACTGGACATTAACAACAAATTTTAACCACAAGTAGTTTTCCAGTTTATTTGTTTTCAAAGATTACTTTTAGAATATTCAGTTACAGATACTGAGACATGACAAATTTACACAATGTGATAAACAGATTAGTTCCTTTACCTTTCCTCCACCTCCACGAACAGCTTTAATCATTACTGGATATCCTATTCTCTTGGCATGTTCCTTTAGACACTCATCTGATTGATCTTCTCCATGATAACCTTCAACAACAGGAACGCCAGCAGCAGACATTATAGCTTTGGAAGTGCTTTGACAGAATAGTTTTATGTTTAGAATGATGATAATATTTTTTTCTTACTTTAAGCTCCAAATCTGTATATGTTCCCAATGTTAATTCTCCTCACAAAAGTAATTCCACTGACCTCAATGGGACTACTTAGATAAGTGGGTTACATACGATTTGATTGTAATTCATCAAAGGTTTCAAATAGGGATTTTTTTCTCCAAGCCCTCCAGATACAAGTGGTAGTCAGTTTCAGGCTTACTTGCCTTTCCTATCTTTTGACCTACATTATAGACGCCAAAACTTAACATGTTCAAATTACAACACTGTATCCTGCCAAAACTATATTTAAAGTTGTACAAAGGCAAAACTCTTTTCATGATACAGGCTGGATTCACCCCACACATAAAATGCTCAAGCATAACAACTATAACTTCAAATATGCTTGCAAAACGAGTTATATTATGGAGGTAATTCACTCTCACATTAGGAAGTGATAAAAAATTAATTCTCTGAAATTCATATTACACAGTTGATGTGTTGGTAGCCTTATTTCTTAGAATAACTTAGAATCAATCAGGTTGGAAGAGACCTCTGGGATCATCAAGTCCAACCATTGCCCTGACACCACCATGTCAACTAGACCATGGCACTAAGTGCCATGTCCAGTCTTTTTTTAAACACATCCAGAGATGGTGACTCCATCTGGGCAGCCCACTCCAATGTCTAATAACCCTTTCTGAGAAGAAATTCTTCCTAATGTCCAACCTGAACCTCCCCTTTCATTATTCTTGATTTATACTTCATACCTTGGAAACATTTCTTTGATCTAAGTAACTAAGAATAAGATCCTCTGTGATGCACAAAACTTATCACCCCATTTCACATGAGCCACAATAACCACTGATGACACGGTGTTTCTCTTCCACCATTCTTTTGACCAATATACAAGACATCCAACGTGACTGCTGAACCCTTACCTATGTAACACTGCAATGCCCCAATTCTGGAAAACGAGAATCAATTAGGTATTTAATTATTAAAATCCTAATAACTGAACAATCTTGATTTTTTTTTCTATGCCTATAGGAATCCCACATCTATAAACCTGGAGCTTATTCCTTTGAAGAAAGCCATAAAAACAAAAGACAATGAAAACTGACAGAATAAAATAATTATGGAGCAACTGGTCATTTGTTAACAAAATTAGATTTGCCAAACTGTAAACTGAATAAACAAGTAACAAATTAGAAATAGATACCTCTTAATACCCATATCTCTGATAGCAGATGAAGGCGGACCTATGAAGATGACTCCCTCTTGCTTGCACAACTCTGCAAACTCTGTGTTTTCTGAGAGGAAACCATAACCTGGATGAATAGCCTAAAACAGAATATTGTTACCAGCCTATTTTTATATCAGTTTAGTTTAGAAAACCCTGAAACTTCAGTAGAGTGCTAGGGAAACACAAGATGGTAAAACATTGGTAAAACACCATTGGTAAAAAATGAAGAACATGGAAATAACAGAAGACTTAAGGTCACGATCTACTTACCTGTGCTGCTGAGACCTTGGCTACCTGCATTATTTTCTCCATAGCCAAGTAGCTCTGCTGTGAGGGTGCTGGACCAATGCAATATGCTTCATCTGCCTATTATA